>NW_028126218.1:0-663163 GCF_965194825.1 Balaenoptera physalus
CGCTGATTTGCCTTTCCAGGTTGCTTGGTTGGCCAAAAAGGGCGTATGCGTTTTTTCCTGAATATATTCAGGAAAAAACGCATACGCCCTTTTTGGCCAAGGGCATCATTGTCGATGTTTTGCCGCTTTTCATGTGCTTTAAAGGCGATTCGAATCTACCTCCTGAAATCAGTTTCCTGCAATTCTGCCTTGATTTCAAATCCTCTTCTTTGCCTTCCCTCAATATATTTGTGGACGAGAGTTATCATTTATAACTCTGCAGGTTTGTGAATTGCAGTGCCCTGAAGCTCCATTTTACAAGTCGCTTTTTTGGGAGCTGGCCGCAAAAGCGCAGGATGGCTTCAGGCCCTGTTCTGGTTCCGGGGGGAAGGCTGAGCCTGTGGTTAATTCTTCTTCCTGATGGGAAAATAGAGTGACCTGTGCCTCTCCCAACACCAAGAGCTAGTCTCTCATTGGTTCCCCGTCTTCCCGTTCATCCTCAGGACAAATTGCAACCTGTACGGAACAGGAGGTTAAAGGTGCTGATGCTCCAAGTAGGGAGATTGCTAGTAAAGTGGCTGGAATGGCGGACCCGAGCACAAGGAGATGAGAAATGAGGTGCGTTTTAGAAACCTTTCCCCATCACACGGTGTACCATCTTCTGGGTTTCTCATGCATGTTTTCGATGTAGGAAGATGCCCTTGAACCTGGAGATTTGGGACCCATGCGATGGGTAGCACGCAGTATTACTTTAAAGGGTCTGCGTTTGCTCACCCAACCTCACCAAACCTCTCAGCCCCAAGAGTGTCCACCCTTATGTCTCATCCAGCTGTGGGTCTAGATATGGTCAATCCAGGTTGCATCACAGCCCCTGAACGAATTGTGTAAGAATTTCTCTCTCTTTCCCTGTCTTTGTTTCATGGGTTTTTTAAAGTAATTTATTTTTATAATGGGGTTTAGCTGCTTTTCACGGCTGTGTTTATGCCGCTTTACACCCACTTGACACACTAACAGAGAGATATCAATACATAGGTTTTAAGATTATTACTAGTCAGATATATTCTTGTGCGGTGAATCGGGCGTGTTGAGTCCAGTTCTCTGAGCAAGGAGTAGGTCTTGTCTATTACATATTGGGTTTATGGAACGGTATATGAGCTAATTTGAAAGTCTTGTTTTATGTATCACCCCACCTCACCTTTCCCGTTAAGCAGCCATAGTGTGTTTTCTGCATGTGTGACTCTGTTCTGTTTTGTAATTCAGTTCAAGTGTAACGGATTTTACATTCCCTCTATAAGTGACACCTTATGAGAAGTGCCCTTTTCTGTGTGACTTATTTCACTTAGAATCGTCGTACCTAAATCCACTCATCATGCTGCTACTAGCCTTATGACATTGATTTCATGGCTGAGTGATATTCCATTGTACATAAGGACCACAACTTTTTTATCCATTTTTCGCTTTCCTGGGATATTTAAGGTGGAATGAAGTGGAGGTCCTTGTCAACAGAGCAGCCCTAAACTTTGGGGTGCTTGTGTCTTGCTGATTTTCAATTTTCCCACTTTATCCCCCCATGCGTGGAAGTGCCCTATGCTCTCTAAGCTGTGTTTTTTAGATGTTTCAGGACACACCGTACACTTCTCCAGAGTGGCTGTTGGCAATTTACATCCCGCCCATCAGTGTAGCAAGGCTCCCATTTCTCCATGGCCTGTCCTGCATTTCTGGTTTTGACACTTTTTTCAGCATGGCCCTTTTGACCGATGGGAAGCGAGACTTCTATGTAGCGCTGATTTGCCTTTCCAGGTTGCTTGGTTGGCCAAAAAGGGCGTATGCGTTTTTTCCTGAATATATTCAGGAAAAAACGCATACGCCCTTTTTGGCCAAGGGCATCATTGTCGATGTTTTGCCGCTTTTCATGTGCTTTAAAGGCGATTCGAATCTACCTCCTGAAATCAGTTTCCTGCAATTCTGCCTTGATTTCAAATCCTCTTCTTTGCCTTCCCTCAATATATTTGTGGACGAGAGTTATCATTTATAACTCTGCAGGTTTGTGAATTGCAGTGCCCTGAAGCTCCATTTTACAAGTCGCTTTTTTGGGAGCTGGCCGCAAAAGCGCAGGATGGCTTCAGGCCCTGTTCTGGTTCCGGGGGGAAGGCTGAGCCTGTGGTTAATTCTTCTTCCTGATGGGAAAATAGAGTGACCTGTGCCTCTCCCAACACCAAGAGCTAGTCTCTCATTGGTTCCCCGTCTTCCCGTTCATCCTCAGGACAAATTGCAACCTGTACGGAACAGGAGGTTAAAGGTGCTGATGCTCCAAGTAGGGAGATTGCTAGTAAAGTGGCTGGAATGGCGGACCCGAGCACAAGGAGATGAGAAATGAGGTGCGTTTTAGAAACCTTTCCCCATCACACGGTGTACCATCTTCTGGGTTTCTCATGCATGTTTTCGATGTAGGAAGATGCCCTTGAACCTGGAGATTTGGGACCCATGCGATGGGTAGCACGCAGTATTACTTTAAAGGGTCTGCGTTTGCTCACCCAACCTCACCAAACCTCTCAGCCCCAAGAGTGTCCACCCTTATGTCTCATCCAGCTGTGGGTCTAGATATGGTCAATCCAGGTTGCATCACAGCCCCTGAACGAATTGTGTAAGAATTGCTCTCTCTTTCCCTGTCTTTGTTTCATGGGTTTTTTAAAGTAATTTATTTTTATAATGGGGTTTAGCTGCTTTTCACGGCTGTGTTTATGCCGCTTTACACCCACTTGACACACTAACAGAGAGATATCAATACATAGGTTTTAAGATTATTACTAGTCAGATATATTCTTGTGCGGTGAATCGGGCGTGTTGAGTCCAGTTCTCTGAGCAAGGAGTAGGTCTTGTCTATTACATATTGGGTTTATGGAACGGTATATGAGCTAATTTGAAAGTCTTGTTTTATGTATCACCCCACCTCACCTTTCCCGTTAAGCAGCCATAGTGTGTTTTCTGCATGTGTGACTCTGTTCTGTTTTGTAATTCAGTTCAAGTGTAACGGATTTTACATTCCCTCTATAAGTGACACCTTATGAGAAGTGCCCTTTTCTGTGTGACTTATTTCACTTAGAATCGTCGTACCTAAATCCACTCATCATGCTGCTACTAGCCTTATGACATTGATTTCATGGCTGAGTGATATTCCATTGTACATAAGGACCACAACTTTTTTATCCATTTTTCGCTTTCCTGGGATATTTAAGGTGGAATGAAGTGGAGGTCCTTGTCAACAGAGCAGCCCTAAACTTTGGGGTGCTTGTGTCTTGCTGATTTTCAATTTTCCCACTTTATCCCCCCATGCGTGGAAGTGCCCTATGCTCTCTAAGCTGTGTTTTTTAGATGTTTCAGGACACACCGTACACTTCTCCAGAGTGGCTGTTGGCAATTTACATCCCGCCCATCAGTGTAGCAAGGCTCCCATTTCTCCATGGCCTGTCCTGCATTTCTGGTTTTGACACTTTTTTCAGCATGGCCCTTTTGACCGATGGGAAGCGAGACTTCTATGTAGCGCTGATTTGCCTTTCCAGGTTGCTTGGTTGGCCAAAAAGGGCGTATGCGTTTTTTCCTGAATATATTCAGGAAAAAACGCATACGCCCTTTTTGGCCAAGGGCATCATTGTCGATGTTTTGCCGCTTTTCATGTGCTTTAAAGGCGATTCGAATCTACCTCCTGAAATCAGTTTCCTGCAATTCTGCCTTGATTTCAAATCCTCTTCTTTGCCTTCCCTCAATATATTTGTGGACGAGAGTTATCATTTATAACTCTGCAGGTTTGTGAATTGCAGTGCCCTGAAGCTCCATTTTACAAGTCGCTTTTTTGGGAGCTGGCCGCAAAAGCGCAGGATGGCTTCAGGCCCTGTTCTGGTTCCGGGGGGAAGGCTGAGCCTGTGGTTAATTCTTCTTCCTGATGGGAAAATAGAGTGACCTGTGCCTGTCCCAACACCAAGAGCTAGTCTCTCATTGGTTCCCCGTCTTCCCGTTCATCCTCAGGACAAATTGCAACCTGTACGGAACAGGAGGTTAAAGGTGCTGATGCTCCAAGTAGGGAGATTGCTAGTAAAGTGGCTGGAATGGCGGACCCGAGCACAAGGAGATGAGAAATGAGGTGCGTTTTAGAAACCTTTCCCCATCACACGGTGTACCATCTTCTGGGTTTCTCATGCATGTTTTCGATGTAGGAAGATGCCCTTGAACCTGGAGATTTGGGACCCATGCGATGGGTAGCACGCAGTATTACTTTAAAGGGTCTGCGTTTGCTCACCCAACCTCACCAAACCTCTCAGCCCCAAGAGTGTCCACCCTTATGTCTCATCCAGCTGTGGGTCTAGATATGGTCAATCCAGGTTGCATCACAGCCCCTGAACGAATTGTGTAAGAATTGCTCTCTCTTTCCCTGTCTTTGTTTCATGGGTTTTTTAAAGTAATTTATTTTTATAATGGGGTTTAGCTGCTTTTCACGGCTGTGTTTATGCCGCTTTACACCCACTTGACACACTAACAGAGAGATATCAATACATAGGTTTTAAGATTATTACTAGTCAGATATATACTTGTGTGGTGAATCGGGCGTGTTGAGTCCAGTTCTCTGAGCAAGGAGTAGGTCTTGTCTATTACATATTGGGTTTATGGAACGGTATCTGAGCTAATTTGAAACTCTTGTTTTATGTATCACCCCACCTCACCTTTCCCGTTAAGCAGCCATAGTGTATTTTCTGCATGTGTGACTCTGTTCTCTTTTGTAATTCAGTTCAAGTGTAACGGTTTTTACATTCCCTCTATAAGTGACACCTTATGAGAAGTGTCCTTTTCTGTGTGACTTATTTCACTTAGAATCGTCGTACCTAAATCCACTCATCATGCTGCTACTAGCCTTATGACATTGATTTCATGGCTGAGTGATATTCCATTGTACATAAGGACCACCACTTTTTTATCCATTTTTCGCTTTCCTGGGATATTTAAGGTGGAATGAAGTGGAGGTCCTTGTCAACAGAGCAGTCCTAAACTTTGGGGTGCTTGTGTCTTGCTGATTTTCAATTTTCCCACTTTATTCCCCCATGCGTGGAAGTGCCCTATGCTCTCTAAGCTGTGTTTTTTAGATGTTTCAGGACACACCGTACACTTCTCCAGAGTGGCTGTTGGCAATTTACATCCCGCCCATCAGTGTAGCAAGGCTCCCATTTCTCCATGGCCTGTCCTGCATTTCTGGTTTTGACACTTTTTTCAGCATGGCCCTTTTGACCGATGGGAAGCGAGACTTCTTTGTAGTGCTGATTTGCCTTTCCAGGTTGCTTGGTTGGCCAAAAAGGGCGTATGCGTTTTTTCCTGAATATATTCAGGAAAAAACGCATACGCCCTTTTTGGCCAAGGGCATCATTGTCGATGTTTTGCCGCTTTTCATGTGCTTTAAAGGCGATTCGAATCTACCTCCTGAAATCAGTTTCCTGCAATTCTGCCTTGATTTCAAATCCTCTTCTTTGCCTTCCCTCAATATATTTGTGGACGAGAGTTATCATTTATAACTCTGCAGGTTTGTGAATTGCAGTGCCCTGAAGCTCCATTTTACAAGTCGCTTTTTTGGGAGCTGGCCGCAAAAGCGCAGGATGGCTTCAGGCCCTGTTCTGGTTCCGGGGGGAAGGCTGAGCCTGTGGTTAATTCTTCTTCCTGATGGGAAAATAGAGTGACCTGTGCCTGTCCCAACACCAAGAGCTAGTCTCTCATTGGTTCCCCGTCTTCCCGTTCATCCTCAGGACAAATTGCAACCTGTACGGAACAGAAGGTTAAAGGTGCTGATGCTCCAAGTAGGGAGATTGCTAGTAAAGTGGCTGGAATGGCGAACCCGAGCACACGGAGATGAGAAATGAGGTGCGTTTTAGAAACCTTTCCCCATCACATGGTGTACCATCTTCTGGGTTTCTCATGCATGTTTTCGATGTAGGAAGATGCCCTTGAACCTGGAGATTTGGGACCCATGCGATGGGTAGCACGCAGTATTACTTTAAAGGGTCTGCGTTTGCTCACCCAACCTCACCAAACCTCTCAGCCCCTAGAGTGTCCACCCTAATGTCTCATCCAGCTGTGGGTCTAGATATGGTCAATCCAGGTTGCATCACAGCCCCTGAACGAATTGTGTAAGAATTTCTCTCTCTTTCCCTGTCTTTGTTTCATGGGTTTTTTAAAGTAATTTATTTTTATAATGGGGTTTAGCTGCTTTTCACGGCTGTGTTTATGCCGCTTTACACCCACTTGACACACTAACAGAGAGATATCAATACATAGGTTTTAAGATTATTACTAGTCAGATATATTCTTGTGCGGTGAATCGGGCGTGTTGAGTCCAGTTCTCTGAGCAAGGAGTAGGTCTTGTCTATTACATATTGGGTTTATGGAACGGTATATGAGCTAATTTGAAAGTCTTGTTTTATGTATCACCCCACCTCACCTTTCCCGTTAAGCAGCCATAGTGTGTTTTCTGCATGTGTGACTCTGTTCTGTTTTGTAATTCAGTTCAAGTGTAACGGATTTTACATTCCCTCTATAAGTGACACCTTATGAGAAGTGCCCTTTTCTGTGTGACTTATTTCACTTAGAATCGTCGTACCTAAATCCACTCATCATGCTGCTACTAGCCTTATGACATTGATTTCATGGCTGAGTGATATTCCATTGTACATAAGGACCACAACTTTTGTATCCATTTTTCGCTTTCCTGGGATATTTAAGGTGGAATGAAGTGGAGGTCCTTGTCAACAGAGCAGCCCTAAACTTTGGGGTGCTTGTGTCTTGCTGATTTTCAATTTTCCCACTTTATCCCCCCATGCGTGGAAGTGCCCTATGCTCTCTAAGCTGTGTTTTTTAGATGTTTCAGGACACACCGTACACTTCTCCAGAGTGGCTGTTGGCAATTTACATCCCGCCCATCAGTGTAGCAAGGCTCCCATTTCTCCATGGCCTGTCCTGCATTTCTGGTTTTGACACTTTTTTCAGCATGGCCCTTTTGACCGATGGGAAGCGAGACTTCTATGTAGCGCTGATTTGCCTTTCCAGGTTGCTTGGTTGGCCAAAAAGGGCGTATGCGTTTTTTCCTGAATATATTCAGGAAAAAACGCATACGCCCTTTTTGGCCAAGGGCATCATTGTCGATGTTTTGCCGCTTTTCATGTGCTTTAAAGGCGATTCGAATCTACCTCCTGAAATCAGTTTCCTGCAATTCTGCCTTGATTTCAAATCCTCTTCTTTGCCTTCCCTCAATATATTTGTGGACGAGAGTTATCATTTATAACTCTGCAGGTTTGTGAATTGCAGTGCCCTGAAGCTCCATTTTACAAGTCGCTTTTTTGGGAGCTGGCCGCAAAAGCGCAGGATGGCTTCAGGCCCTGTTCTGGTTCCGGGGGGAAGGCTGAGCCTGTGGTTAATTCTTCTTCCTGATGGGAAAATAGAGTGACCTGTGCCTGTCCCAACACCAAGAGCTAGTCTCTCATTGGTTCCCCGTCTTCCCGTTCATCCTCAGGACAAATTGCAACCTGTACGGAACAGGAGGTTAAAGGTGCTGATGCTCCAAGTAGGGAGATTGCTAGTAAAGTGGCTGGAATGGCGGACCCGAGCACAAGGAGATGAGAAATGAGGTGCGTTTTAGAAACCTTTCCCCATCACACGGTGTACCATCTTCTGGGTTTCTCATGCATGTTTTCGATGTAGGAAGATGCCCTTGAACCTGGAGATTTGGGACCCATGCGATGGGTAGCACGCAGTATTACTTTAAAGGGTCTGCGTTTGCTCACCCAACCTCACCAAACCTCTCAGCCCCAAGAGTGTCCTAACCTTATGTCTCATCCAGCTGTGGGTCTAGATATGGTCAATCCAGGTTGCATCACAGCCCCTGAACGAATTGTGTAAGAATTTCTCTCTCTTTCCCTGTCTTTGTTTCATGGGTTTTTAAAAGTAATTTATTTTTATAATGGGGTTTAGCTGCTTTTCACGGCTGTGTTTATGCCGCTTTACACCCACTTGACACACTAACAGAGAGATATCAATACATAGGTTTTAAGATTATTACTAGTCAGATATATACTTGTGTGGTGAATCGGGCGTGTTGAGTCCAGTTCTCTGAGCAAGGAGTAGGTCTTGTCTATTACATATTGGGTTTATGGAACGGTATCTGAGCTAATTTGAAACTCTTGTTTTATGTATCACCCCACCTCACCTTTCCCGTTAAGCAGCCATAGTGTATTTTCTGCATGTGTGACTCTGTTCTCTTTTGTAATTCAGTTCAAGTGTAACGGTTTTTACATTCCCTCTATAAGTGACACCTTATGAGAAGTGTCCTTTTCTGTGTGACTTATTTCACTTAGAATCGTCGTACCTAAATCCACTCATCATGCTGCTACTAGCCTTATGACATTGATTTCATGGCTGAGTGATATTCCATTGTACATAAGGACCACCACTTTTTCATCCATTTTTCGCTTTCCTGGGATATTTAAGGTGGAATGAAGTGGAGGTCCTTGTCAACAGAGCAGTCCTAAACTTTGGGGTGCTTGTGTCTTGCTGATTTTCAATTTTCCCACTTTATTCCCCCATGCGTGGAAGTGCCCTATGCTCTCTAAGCTGTGTTTTTTAGATGTTTCAGGACACACCGTACACTTCTCCAGAGTGGCTGTTGGCAATTTACATCCCGCCCATCAGTGTAGCAAGGCTCCCATTTCTCCATGGCCTGTCCTGCATTTCTGGTTTTGACACTTTTTTCAGCATGGCCCTTTTGACCGATGGGAAGCGAGACTTCTATGTAGCGCTGATTTGCCTTTCCAGGTTGCTTGGTTGGCCAAAAAGGGCGTATGCGTTTTTTCCTGAATATATTCAGGAAAAAACGCATACGCCCTTTTTGGCCAAGGGCATCATTGTCGATGTTTTGCCGCTTTTCATGTGCTTTAAAGGCGATTCGAATCTACCTCCTGAAATCAGTTTCCTGCAATTCTGCCTTGATTTCAAATCCTCTTCTTTGCCTTCCCTCAATATATTTGTGGACGAGAGTTATCATTTATAACTCTGCAGGTTTGTGAATTGCAGTGCCCTGAAGCTCCATTTTACAAGTCGATTTTTTGGGAGCTGGCCGCAAAAGCGCAGGATGAATTCAGGCCCTGTTCTGGTTCCGGGGGGAAGGCTGAGCCTGTGGTTAATTCTTCTTCCTGATGGGAAAATAGAGTGACCTGTGCCTGTCCCAACACAAAGAGCTAGTCTCTCATTGGTTCCCCGTCTTCCCGTTCATCCTCAGGACAAATTGCAACCTGTACGGAACAGGAGGTTAAAGGTGCTGATGCTCCAAGTAGGGAGATTGCTAGTAAAGTGGCTGGAATGGCGGACCCGAGCACAAGGAGATGAGAAATGAGGTGCGTTTTAGAAACCTTTCCCCATCACACGGTGTACCATCTTCTGGGTTTCTCATGCATGTTTTCGATGTAGGAAGATGCCCTTGAACCTGGAGATTTGGGACCCATGCGATGGGTAGCACGCAGTATTACTTTAAAGGGTCTGCGTTTGCTCACCCAACCTCACCAAACCTCTCAGCCCCAAGAGTGTCCACCCTTATGTCTCATCCAGCTGTGGGTCTAGATATGGTCAATCCAGGTTGCATCACAGCCCCTGAACGAATTGTGTAAGAATTGCTCTCTCTTTCCCTGTCTTTGTTTCATGGGTTTTTTAAAGTAATTTATTTTTATAATGGGGTTTAGCTGCTTTTCACGGCTGTGTTTATGCCGCTTTACACCCACTTGACACACTAACAGAGAGATATCAATACATAGGTTTTAAGATTATTACTAGTCAGATATATACTTGTGTGGTGAATCGGGCGTGTTGAGTCCAGTTCTCTGAGCAAGGAGTAGGTCTTGTCTATTACATATTGGGTTTATGGAACGGTATCTGAGCTAATTTGAAACTCTTGTTTTATGTATCACCCCACCTCACCTTTCCCGTTAAGCAGCCATAGTGTATTTTCTGCATGTGTGACTCTGTTCTCTTTTGTAATTCAGTTCAAGTGTAACGGTTTTTACATTCCCTCTATAAGTGACACCTTATGAGAAGTGTCCTTTTCTGTGTGACTTATTTCACTTAGAATCGTCGTACCTAAATCCACTCATCATGCTGCTACTAGCCTTATGACATTGATTTCATGGCTGAGTGATATTCCATTGTACATAAGGACCACCACTTTTTTATCCATTTTTCGCTTTCCTGGGATATTTAAGGTGGAATGAAGTGGAGGTCCTTGTCAACAGAGCAGTCCTAAACTTTGGGGTGCTTGTGTCTTGCTGATTTTCAATTTTCCCACTTTATTCCCCCATGCGTGGAAGTGCCCTATGCTCTCTAAGCTGTGTTTTTTAGATGTTTCAGGACACACCGTACACTTCTCCAGAGTGGCTGTTGGCAATTTACATCCCGCCCATCAGTGTAGCAAGGCTCCCATTTCTCCATGGCCTGTCCTGCATTTCTGGTTTTGACACGTTTTTCAGCATGGCCCTTTTGACCGATGGGAAGCGAGACTTCTTTGTAGTGCTGATTTGCCTTTCCAGGTTGCTTGGTTGGCCAAAAAGGGCGTATGCGTTTTTTCCTGAATATATTCAGGAAAAAACGCATACGCCCTTTTTGGCCAAGGGCATCATGGTCGATGTTTTGCCGCTTTTCATGTGCTTTAAAGGCGATTCGAATCTACCTCCTGAAATCTGTTTCCTGCAATTCTGCCTTGATTTCAAATCCTCTTCTTTGCCTTCCCTCAATATATTTGTGGACGAGAGTTATCATTTATAACTCTGCAGGTTTGTGAATTGCAGTGCCCTGAAGCTCCATTTTACAAGTCGCTTTTTTGGGAGCTGGCCGCAAAAGCGCAGGATTGCTTCAGGCCCTGTTCTGGTTCCGGGGGGCAGGCTGAGCCTGTGGTTAATTCTTCTTCCTGATGGGAAAATAGAGTGACCTGTGCCTGTCCCAACACCAAGAGCTAGTCTCTCATTGGTTCCCCGTCTTCCCGTTCATCCTCAGGACAAATTGCAACCTGTACGGAACAGGAGGTTAAAGGTGCTGATGCTCCAAGTAGGGAGATTGCTTGTAAAGTGGCTGGAATGGCGAACCCGAGCACAAGGAGATGAGAAATGAGGTGCGTTTTAGAAACCTTTCCCCATCACATGGTGTACCATCTTCTGGGTTTCTCATGCATGTTTTCGATGTAGGAAGATGCCCTTGAACCTGGAGATTTGGGACCCATGCGATGGGTAGCACGCAGTATTACTTTAAAGGGTCTGCGTTTGCTCACCCAACCTCACCAAACCTCTCAGCCCCAAGAGTGTCCACCCTTATGTCTCATCCAGCTGTGGGTCTAGATATGGTCAATCCAGGTTGCATCACAGCCCCTGAACGAATTGTGTAAGAATTTCTCTCTATTTCCCTGTCTTTGTTTCATGGGTTTTTTAAAGTAATTTATTTTTATAATGGGGTTTAGCTGCTTTTCACGGCTGTGTTTATGCCGCTTTACACCCACTTGACACACTAACAGAGAGATATCAATACATAGGTTTTAAGATTATTACTAGTCAGATATATACTTGTGTGGTGAATCGGGCGTGTTGAGTCCAGTTCTCTGAGCAAGGAGTAGGTCTTGTCTATTACATATTGGGTTTATGGAACGGTATCTGAGCTAATTTGAAACTCTTGTTTTATGTATCACCCCACCTCACCTTTCCCGTTAAGCAGCCATAGTGTATTTTCTGCATGTGTGACTCTGTTCTCTTTTGTAATTCAGTTCAAGTGTAACGGTTTTTACATTCCCTCTATAAGTGACACCTTATGAGAAGTGTCCTTTTCTGTGTGACTTATTTCACTTAGAATCGTCGTACCTAAATCCACTCATCATGCTGCTACTAGCCTTATGACATTGATTTCATGGCTGAGTGATATTCCATTGTACATAAGGACCACAACTTTTTTATCCATTTTTCGCTTTCCTGGGATATTTAAGGTGGAATGAAGTGGAGGTCCTTGTCAACAGAGCAGCCCTAAACTTTGGGGTGCTTGTGTCTTGCTGATTTTCAATTTTCCCACTTTATCCCCCCATGCGTGGAAGTGCCCTATGCTCTCTAAGCTGTGTTTTTTAGATGTTTCAGGACACACCGTACACTTCTCCAGAGTGGCTGTTGGCAATTTACATCCCGCCCATCAGTGTAGCAAGGCTCCCATTTCTCCATGGCCTGTCCTGCATTTCTGGTTTTGACACTTTTTTCAGCATGGCCCTTTTGACCGATGGGAAGCGAGACTTCTATGTAGCGCTGATTTGCCTTTCCAGGTTGCTTGGTTGGCCAAAAAGGGCGTATGCGTTTTTTCCTGAATATATTCAGGAAAAAACGCATACGCCCTTTTTGGCCAAGGGCATCATTGTCGATGTTTTGCCGCTTTTCATGTGCTTTAAAGGCGATTCGAATCTACCTCCTGAAATCAGTTTCCTGCAATTCTGCCTTGATTTCAAATCCTCTTCTTTGCCTTCCCTCAATATATTTGTGGACGAGAGTTATCATTTATAACTCTGCAGGTTTGTGAATTGCAGTGCCCTGAAGCTCCATTTTACAAGTCGCTTTTTTGGGAGCTGGCCGCAAAAGCGCAGGATGGCTTCAGGCCCTGTTCTGGTTCCGGGGGGAAGGCTGAGCCTGTGGTTAATTCTTCTTCCTGATGGGAAAATAGAGTGACCTGTGCCTGTCCCAACACCAAGAGCTAGTCTCTCATTGGTTCCCCGTCTTCCCGTTCATCCTCAGGACAAATTGCAACCTGTACGGAACAGGAGGTTAAAGGTGCTGATGCTCCAAGTAGGGAGATTGCTAGTAAAGTGGCTGGAATGGCGGACCCGAGCACAAGGAGATGAGAAATGAGGTGCGTTTTAGAAACCTTTCCCCATCACACGGTGTACCATCTTCTGGGTTTCTCATGCATGTTTTCGATGTAGGAAGATGCCCTTGAACCTGGAGATTTGGGACCCATGCGATGGGTAGCACGCAGTATTACTTTAAAGGGTCTGCGTTTGCTCACCCAACCTCACCAAACCTCTCAGCCCCAAGAGTGTCCACCCTTATGTCTCATCCAGCTGTGGGTCTAGATATGGTCAATCCAGGTTGCATCACAGCCCCTGAACGAATTGTGTAAGAATTGCTCTCTCTTTCCCTGTCTTTGTTTCATGGGTTTTTTAAAGTAATTTATTTTTATAATGGGGTTTAGCTGCTTTTCACGGCTGTGTTTATGCCGCTTTACACCCACTTGACACACTAACAGAGAGATATCAATACATAGGTTTTAAGATTATTACTAGTCAGATATATACTTGTGTGGTGAATCGGGCGTGTTGAGTCCAGTTCTCTGAGCAAGGAGTAGGTCTTGTCTATTACATATTGGGTTTATGGAACGGTATCTGAGCTAATTTGAAACTCTTGTTTTATGTATCACCCCACCTCACCTTTCCCGTTAAGCAGCCATAGTGTATTTTCTGCATGTGTGACTCTGTTCTCTTTTGTAATTCAGTTCAAGTGTAACGGTTTTTACATTCCCTCTATAAGTGACACCTTATGAGAAGTGTCCTTTTCTGTGTGACTTATTTCACTTAGAATCGTCGTACCTAAATCCACTCATCATGCTGCTACTAGCCTTATGACATTGATTTCATGGCTGAGTGATATTCCATTGTACATAAGGACCACCACTTTTTTATCCATTTTTCGCTTTCCTGGGATATTTAAGGTGGAATGAAGTGGAGGTCCTTGTCAACAGAGCAGTCCTAAACTTTGGGGTGCTTGTGTCTTGCTGATTTTCAATTTTCCCACTTTATTCCCCCATGCGTGGAAGTGCCCTATGCTCTCTAAGCTGTGTTTTTTAGATGTTTCAGGACACACCGTACACTTCTCCAGAGTGGCTGTTGGCAATTTACATCCCGCCCATCAGTGTAGCAAGGCTCCCATTTCTCCATGGCCTGTCCTGCATTTCTGGTTTTGACACTTTTTTCAGCATGGCCCTTTTGACCGATGGGAAGCGAGACTTCTTTGTAGTGCTGATTTGCCTTTCCAGGTTGCTTGGTTGGCCAAAAAGGGCGTATGCGTTTTTTCCTGAATATATTCAGGAAAAAACGCATACGCCCTTTTTGGCCAAGGGCATCATTGTCGATGTTTTGCCGCTTTTCATGTGCTTTAAAGGCGATTCGAATCTACCTCCTGAAATCAGTTTCCTGCAATTCTGCCTTGATTTCAAATCCTCTTCTTTGCCTTCCCTCAATATATTTGTGGACGAGAGTTATCATTTATAACTCTGCAGGTTTGTGAATTGCAGTGCCCTGAAGCTCCATTTTACAAGTCGCTTTTTTGGGAGCTGGCCGCAAAAGCGCAGGATGGCTTCAGGCCCTGTTCTGGTTCCGGGGGGAAGGCTGAGCCTGTGGTTAATTCTTCTTCCTGATGGGAAAATAGAGTGACCTGTGCCTGTCCCAACACCAAGAGCTAGTCTCTCATTGGTTCCCCGTCTTCCCGTTCATCCTCAGGACAAATTGCAACCTGTACGGAACAGGAGGTTAAAGGTGCTGATGCTCCAAGTAGGGAGATTGCTAGTAAAGTGGCTGGAATGGCGAACCCGAGCACACGGAGATGAGAAATGAGGTGCGTTTTAGAAACCTTTCCCCATCACATGGTGTACCATCTTCTGGGTTTCTCATGCATGTTTTCGATGTAGGAAGATGCCCTTGAACCTGGAGATTTGGGACCCATGCGATGGGTAGCACGCAGTATTACTTTAAAGGGTCTGCGTTTGCTCACCCAACCTCACCAAACCTCTCAGCCCCAAGAGTGTCCACCCTAATGTCTCATCCAGCTGTGGGTCTAGATATGGTCAATCCAGGTTGCATCACAGCCCCTGAACGAATTGTGTAAGAATTTCTCTCTCTTTCCCTGTCTTTGTTTCATGGGTTTTTTAAAGTAATTTATTTTTATAATGGGGTTTAGCTGCTTTTCACGGCTGTGTTTATGCCGCTTTACACCCACTTGACACACTAACAGAGAGATATCAATACATAGGTTTTAAGATTATTACTAGTCAGATATATTCTTGTGCGGTGAATCGGGCGTGTTGAGTCCAGTTCTCTGAGCAAGGAGTAGGTCTTGTCTATTACATATTGGGTTTATGGAACGGTATATGAGCTAATTTGAAAGTCTTGTTTTATGTATCACCCCACCTCACCTTTCCCGTTAAGCAGCCATAGTGTGTTTTCTGCATGTGTGACTCTGTTCTGTTTTGTAATTCAGTTCAAGTGTAACGGATTTTACATTCCCTCTATAAGTGACACCTTATGAGAAGTGCCCTTTTCTGTGTGACTTATTTCACTTAGAATCGTCGTACCTAAATCCACTCATCATGCTGCTACTAGCCTTATGACATTGATTTCATGGCTGAGTGATATTCCATTGTACATAAGGACCACAACTTTTGTATCCATTTTTCGCTTTCCTGGGATATTTAAGGTGGAATGAAGTGGAGGTCCTTGTCAACAGAGCAGCCCTAAACTTTGGGGTGCTTGTGTCTTGCTGATTTTCAATTTTCCCACTTTATCCCCCCATGCGTGGAAGTGCCCTATGCTCTCTAAGCTGTGTTGTTTAGATGTTTCAGGACACACCGTACACTTCTCCAGAGTGGCTGTTGGCAATTTACATCCCGCCCATCAGTGTAGCAAGGCTCCCATTTCTCCATGGCCTGTCCTGCATTTCTGGTTTTGACACTTTTTTCAGCATGGCCCTTTTGACCGATGGGAAGCGAGACTTCTATGTAGCGCTGATTTGCCTTTCCAGGTTGCTTGGTTGGCCAAAAAGGGCGTATGCGTTTTTTCCTGAATATATTCAGGAAAAAACGCATACGCCCTTTTTGGCCAAGGGCATCATTGTCGATGTTTTGCCGCTTTTCATGTGCTTTAAAGGCGATTCGAATCTACCTCCTGAAATCAGTTTCCTGCAATTCTGCCTTGATTTCAAATCCTCTTCTTTGCCTTCCCTCAATATATTTGTGGACGAGAGTTATCATTTATAACTCTGCAGGTTTGTGAATTGCAGTGCCCTGAAGCTCCATTTTACAAGTCGCTTTTTTGGGAGCTGGCCGCAAAAGCGCAGGATGGCTTCAGGCCCTGTTCTGGTTCCGGGGGGAAGGCTGAGCCTGTGGTTAATTCTTCTTCCTGATGGGAAAATAGAGTGACCTGTGCCTCTCCCAACACCAAGAGCTAGTCTCTCATTGGTTCCCCGTCTTCCCGTTCATCCTCAGGACAAATTGCAACCTGTACGGAACAGGAGGTTAAAGGTGCTGATGCTCCAAGTAGGGAGATTGCTAGTAAAGTGGCTGGAATGGCGGACCCGAGCACAAGGAGATGAGAAATGAGGTGCGTTTTAGAAACCTTTCCCCATCACACGGTGTACCATCTTCTGGGTTTCTCATGCATGTTTTCGATGTAGGAAGATGCCCTTGAACCTGGAGATTTGGGACCCATGCGATGGGTAGCACGCAGTATTACTTTAAAGGGTCTGCGTTTGCTCACCCAACCTCACCAAACCTCTCAGCCCCAAGAGTGTCCTAACCTTATGTCTCATCCAGCTGTGGGTCTAGATATGGTCAATCCAGGTTGCATCACAGCCCCTGAACGAATTGTGTAAGAATTTCTCTCTCTTTCCCTGTCTTTGTTTCATGGGTTTTTAAAAGTAATTTATTTTTATAATGGGGTTTAGCTGCTTTTCACGGCTGTGTTTATGCCGCTTTACACCCACTTGACACACTAACAGAGAGATATCAATACATAGGTTTTAAGATTATTACTAGTCAGATATATACTTGTGTGGTGAATCGGGCGTGTTGAGTCCAGTTCTCTGAGCAAGGAGTAGGTCTTGTCTATTACATATTGGGTTTATGGAACGGTATCTGAGCTAATTTGAAACTCTTGTTTTATGTATCACCCCACCTCACCTTTCCCGTTAAGCAGCCATAGTGTATTTTCTGCATGTGTGACTCTGTTCTCTTTTGTAATTCAGTTCAAGTGTAACGGTTTTTACATTCCCTCTATAAGTGACACCTTATGAGAAGTGTCCTTTTCTGTGTGACTTATTTCACTTAGAATCGTCGTACCTAAATCCACTCATCATGCTGCTACTAGCCTTATGACAATGATTTCATGGCTGAGTGATATTCCATTGTACATAAGGACCACCACTTTTTCATCCATTTTTCGCTTTCCTGGGATATTTAAGGTGGAATGAAGTGGAGGTCCTTGTCAACAGAGCAGTCCTAAACTTTGGGGTGCTTGTGTCTTGCTGATTTTCAATTTTCCCACTTTATTCCCCCATGCGTGGAAGTGCCCTATGCTCTCTAAGCTGTGTTTTTTAGATGTTTCAGGACACACCGTACACTTCTCCAGAGTGGCTGTTGGCAATTTACATCCCGCCCATCAGTGTAGCAAGGCTCCCATTTCTCCATGGCCTGTCCTGCATTTCTGGTTTTGACACTTTTTTCAGCATGGCCCTTTTGACCGATGGGAAGCGAGACTTCTATGTAGCGCTGATTTGCCTTTCCAGGTTGCTTGGTTGGCCAAAAAGGGCGTATGCGTTTTTTCCTGAATATATTCAGGAAAAAACGCATACGCCCTTTTTGGCCAAGGGCATCATTGTCGATGTTTTGCCGCTTTTCATGTGCTTTAAAGGCGATTCGAATCTACCTCCTGAAATCAGTTTCCTGCAATTCTGCCTTGATTTCAAATCCTCTTCTTTGCCTTCCCTCAATATATTTGTGGACGAGAGTTATCATTTATAACTCTGCAGGTTTGTGAATTGCAGTGCCCTGAAGCTCCATTTTACAAGTCGATTTTTTGGGAGCTGGCCGCAAAAGCGCAGGATGGCTTCAGGCCCTGTTCTGGTTCCGGGGGGAAGGCTGAGCCTGTGGTTAATTCTTCTTCCTGATGGGAAAATAGAGTGACCTGTGCCTGTCCCAACACAAAGAGCTAGTCTCTCATTGGTTCCCCGTCTTCCCGTTCATCCTCAGGACAAATTGCAACCTGTACGGAACAGGAGGTTAAAGGTGCTGATGCTCCAAGTAGGGAGATTGCTAGTAAAGTGGCTGGAATGGCGGACCCGAGCACAAGGAGATGAGAAATGAGGTGCGTTTTAGAAACCTTTCCCCATCACACGGTGTACCATCTTCTGGGTTTCTCATGCATGTTTTCGATGTAGGAAGATGCCCTTGAACCTGGAGATTTGGGACCCATGCGATGGGTAGCACGCAGTATTACTTTAAAGGGTCTGCGTTTGCTCACCCAACCTCACCAAACCTCTCAGCCCCAAGAGTGTCCACCCTTATGTCTCATCCAGCTGTGGGTCTAGATATGGTCAATCCAGGTTGCATCACAGCCCCTGAACGAATTGTGTAAGAATTGCTCTCTCTTTCCCTGTCTTTGTTTCATGGGTTTTTTAAAGTAATTTATTTTTATAATGGGGTTTAGCTGCTTTTCACGGCTGTGTTTATGCCGCTTTACACCCACTTGACACACTAACAGAGAGATATCAATACATAGGTTTTAAGATTATTACTAGTCAGATATATACTTGTGTGGTGAATCGGGCGTGTTGAGTCCAGTTCTCTGAGCAAGGAGTAGGTCTTGTCTATTACATATTGGGTTTATGGAACGGTATCTGAGCTAATTTGAAACTCTTGTTTTATGTATCACCCCACCTCACCTTTCCCGTTAAGCAGCCATAGTGTATTTTCTGCATGTGTGACTCTGTTCTCTTTTGTAATTCAGTTCAAGTGTAACGGTTTTTACATTCCCTCTATAAGTGACACCTTATGAGAAGTGTCCTTTTCTGTGTGACTTATTTCACTTAGAATCGTCGTACCTAAATCCACTCATCATGCTGCTACTAGCCTTATGACATTGATTTCATGGCTGAGTGATATTCCATTGTACATAAGGACCACCACTTTTTTATCCATTTTTCGCTTTCCTGGGATATTTAAGGTGGAATGAAGTGGAGGTCCTTGTCAACAGAGCAGTCCTAAACTTTGGGGTGCTTGTGTCTTGCTGATTTTCAATTTTCCCACTTTATTCCCCCATGCGTGGAAGTGCCCTATGCTCTCTAAGCTGTGTTTTTTAGATGTTTCAGGACACACCGTACACTTCTCCAGAGTGGCTGTTGGCAATTTACATCCCGCCCATCAGTGTAGCAAGGCTCCCATTTCTCCATGGCCTGTCCTGCATTTCTGGTTTTGACACTTTTTTCAGCATGGCCCTTTTGACCGATGGGAAGCGAGACTTCTTTGTAGTGCTGATTTGCCTTTCCAGGTTGCTTGGTTGGCCAAAAAGGGCGTATGCGTTTTTTCCTGAATATATTCAGGAAAAAACGCATACGCCCTTTTTGGCCAAGGGCATCATGGTCGATGTTTTGCCGCTTTTCATGTGC
Source organism: Balaenoptera physalus (assembly GCF_965194825.1). Taxonomy (NCBI): domain Eukaryota; kingdom Metazoa; phylum Chordata; class Mammalia; order Artiodactyla; family Balaenopteridae; genus Balaenoptera; species Balaenoptera physalus. Next base: position 19,500 of record NW_028126218.1, read on the forward strand.
TTTAAAGGCGATTCGAATCTACCTCCTGAAATCTGTTTCCTGCAATTCTGCCTTGATTTCAAATCCTCTTCTTTGCCTTCCCTCAATATATTTGTGGACGAGAGTTATCATTTATAACTCTGCAGGTTTGTGAATTGCAGTGCCCTGAAGCTCCATTTTACAAGTCGCTTTTTTGGGAGCTGGCCGCAAAAGCGCAGGATTGCTTCAGGCCCTGTTCTGGTTCCGGGGGGCAGGCTGAGCCTGTGGTTAATTCTTCTTCCTGATGGGAAAATAGAGTGACCTGTGCCTGTCCCAACACCAAGAGCTAGTCTCTCATTGGTTCCCCGTCTTCCCGTTCATCCTCAGGACAAATTGCAACCTGTACGGAACAGGAGGTTAAAGGTGCTGATGCTCCAAGTAGGGAGATTGCTTGTAAAGTGGTTGGAATGGCGAACCCGAGCACAAGGAGATGAGAAATGAGGTGCGTTTTAGAAACCTTTCCCCATCACATGGTGTACCATCTTCTGGGTTTCTCATGCATGTTTTCGATGTAGGAAGATGCCCTTGAACCTGGAGATTTGGGACCCATGCGATGGGTAGCACGCAGTATTACTTTAAAGGGTCTGCGTTTGCTCACCCAACCTCACCAAACCTCTCAGCCCCAAGAGTGTCCACCCTTATGTCTCATCCAGCTGTGGGTCTAGATATGGTCAATCCAGGTTGCATCACAGCCCCTGAACGAATTGTGTAAGAATTTCTCTCTCTTTCCCTGTCTTTGTTTCATGGGTTTTTAAAAGTAATTTATTTTTATAATGGGGTATAGCTGCTTTTCACGGCTGTGTTTATGCCGCTTTACACCCACTTGACACACTAACAGAGAGATATCAATACATAGGTTTTAAGATTATTACTAGTCAGATATATACTTGTGTGGTGAATCGGGCGTGTTGAGTCCAGTTCTCTGAGCAAGGAGTAGGTCTTGTCTATTACATATTGGGTTTATGGAACGGTATCTGAGCTAATTTGAAACTCTTGTTTTATGTATCACCCGACCTCACCTTTCCCGTTAAGCAGCCATAGTGTATTTTCTGCATGTGTGACTCTGTTCTCTTTTGTAATTCAGTTCAAGTGTAACGGTTTTTACATTCCCTCTATAAGTGACACCTTATGAGAAGTGTCCTTTTCTGTGTGACTTATTTCACTTAGAATCGTCGTACCTAAATCCACTCATCATGCTGCTACTAGCCTTATGACATTGATTTCATGGCTGAGTGATATTCCTTTGTACATAAGGACCACCACTTTTTCATCCATTTTTCGCTTTCCTGGGATATTTAAGGTGGAATGAAGTGGAGGTCCTTGTCAACAGAGCAGTCCTAAACTTTGGGGTGCTTGTGTCTTGCTGATTTTCAATTTTCCCACTTTATTCCCCCATGCGTGGAAGTGCCCTATGCTCTCTAAGCTGTGTTTTTTAGATGTTTCAGGACACACCGTACACTTCTCCAGAGTGGCTGTTGGCAATTTACATCCCGCCCATCAGTGTAGCAAGGCTCCCATTTCTCCATGGCCTGTCCTGCATTTCTGGTTTTGACACTTTTTTCAGCATGGCCCTTTTGACCGATGGGAAGCGAGACTTCTTTGTAGCGCTGATTTGCCTTTCCAGGTTGCTTGGTTGGCCAAAAAGGGCGTATGCGTTTTTTCCTGAATATATTCAGGAAAAAACGCATACGCCCTTTTTGGCCAAGGGCATCATTGTCGATGTTTTGCCGCTTTTCATGTGCTTTAAAGGCGATTCGAATCTACCTCCTAAAATCTGTTTCCTGCAATTCTGCCTTGATTTCAAATCCTCTTCTTTGCCTTCCCTCAATATATTTGTGGACGAGAGTTATCATTTATAACTCTGCAGGTTTGTGAATTGCAGTGCCCTGAAGCTCCATTTTACAAGTCGCTTTTTTGGGAGCTGGCCGCAAAAGCGCAGGATGGCTTCAGGCCCTGTTCTGGTTCCGGGGGGCAGGCTGAGCCTGTGGTTAATTCTTCTTCCTGATGGGAAAATAGAGTGACCTGTGCCTGTCCCAACACCAAGAGCTAGTCTCTCATTGGTTCCCCGTCTTCCCGTTCATCCTCAGGACAAATTGCAACCTGTACGGAACAGGAGGTTAAAGGTGCTGATGCTCCAAGTAGGGAGATTGCTAGTAAAGTGGCTGGAATGGCGAACCCGAGCACAAGGAGATGAGAAATGAGGTGCGTTTTAGAAACCTTTCCCCATCACACGGTGTACCATCTTCTGGGTTTCTCATGCATGTTTTCGATGTAGGAAGATGCCCTTGAACCTGGAGATTTGGGACCCATGCGATGGGTAGCACGCAGTATTACTTTAAAGGGTCTGCGTTTGCTCACCCAACCTCACCAAACCTCTCAGCCCCAAGAGTGTCCACCCTTATGTCTCATCCAGCTGTGGGTCTAGATATGGTCAATCCAGGTTGCATCACAGCCCCTGAACGAATTGTGTAAGAATTTCTCTCTATTTCCCTGTCTTTGTTTCATGGGTTTTTTAAAGTAATTTATTTTTATAATGAGGTTTAGCTGCTTTTCACGGCTGTGTTTATGCCGCTTTACACCCACTTGACACACTAACAGAGAGATATCAATACATAGGTTTTAAGATTATTACTAGTCAGATATATTCTTGTGCGGTGAATCGGGCGTGTTGAGTCCAGTTCTCTGAGCAAGGAGTAGGTCTTGTCTATTACATATTGGGTTTATGGAACGGTATATGAGCTAATTTAAAAGTCTTGTTTTATGTATCACCCCACCTCACCTTTCCCGTTAAGCAGCCATAGTGTGTTTTCTGCATGCGTGACTCTGTTCTGTTTTGTAATTCAGTTCAAGTGTAACGGATTTTACATTCCCTCTATAAGTGACACCTTATGAGAAGTGCCCTTTTCTGTGTGACTTATTTCACTTAGAATCGTCGTACCTAAATCCACTCATCATGCTGCTACTAGCCTTATGACATTGATTTCATGGCTGAGTGATATTCCATTGTACATAAGGACCACAACTTTTTCATCCATTTTTCGCTTTCCTGGGATATTTAAGGTGGAATGAAGTGGAGGTCCTTGTCAACAGAGCAGTCCTAAACTTTGGGGTGCTTGTGTCTTGCTGATTTTCAATTTTCCCACTTTATTCCCCCATGCGTGGAAGTGCCCTATGCTCTCTAAGCTGTGTTTTTTAGATGTTTCAGGACACACCGTACACTTCTCCAGAGTGGCTGTTGGCAATTTACATCCCGCCCATCAGTGTAGCAAGGCTCCCATTTCTCCATGGCCTGTCCTGCATTTCTGGTTTTGACACTTTTTTCAGCATGGCCCTTTTGACCGATGGGAAGCGAGACTTCTATGTAGCGCTGATTTGCCTTTCCAGGTTGCTTGGTTGGCCAAAAAGGGCGTATGCGTTTTTTCCTGAATATATTCAGGAAAAAACGCATACGCCCTTTTTGGCCAAGGGCATCATTGTCGATGTTTTGCCGCTTTTCATGTGCTTTAAAGGCGATTCGAATCTACCTCCTGAAATCAGTTTCCTGCAATTCTGCCTTGATTTCAAATCCTCTTCTTTGCTTCCCTCAATATATTTGTGGACGAGAGTTATCATTTATAACTCTGCAGGTTTGTGAATTGCAGTGCCCTGAAGCTCCATTTTACAAGTCGCTTTTTTGGGAGCTGGCCGCAAAAGCGCAGGATGGCTTCAGGCCCTGTTCTGGTTCCGGGGGGAAGGCTGAGCCTGTGGTTAATTCTTCTTCCTGATGGGAAAATAGAGTGACCTGTGCCTGTCCCAACACAAAGAGCTAGTCTCTCATTGGTTCCCCGTCTTCCCGTTCATCCTCAGGACAAATTGCAACCTGTACAGAACAGGAGGTTAAAGGTGCTGATGCTCCAAGTAGGGAGATTGCTAGTAAAGTGGCTGGAATGGCGGACCCGAGCACAAGGAGATGAGAAATGAGGTGCGTTTTAGAAACCTTTCCCCATCACACGGTGTACCATCTTCTGGGTTTCTCATGCATGTTTTCGATGTAGGAAGATGCCCTTGAACCTGGAGATTTGGGACCCATGCGATGGGTAGCACGCAGTATTACTTTAAAGGGTCTGCGTTTGCTCACCCAACCTCACCAAACCTCTCAGCCCCAAGAGTGTCCTAACCTTATGTCTCATCCAGCTGTGGGTCTAGATATGGTCAATCCAGGTTGCATCACAGCCCCTGAACGAATTGTGTAAGAATTTCTCTCTCTTTCCCTGTCTTTGTTTCATGGGTTTTTAAAAGTAATTTATTTTTATAATGGGGTTTAGCTGCTTTTCACGGCTGTGTTTATGCCGCTTTACACCCACTTGACACACTAACAGAGAGATATCAATACATAGGTTTTAAGATTATTACTAGTCAGATATATACTTGTGTGGTGAATCGGGCGTGTTGAGTCCAGTTCTCTGAGCAAGGAGTAGGTCTTGTCTATTACATATTGGGTTTATGGAACGGTATCTGAGCTAATTTGAAACTCTTGTTTTATGTATCACCCCACCTCACCTTTCCCGTTAAGCAGCCATAGTGTATTTTCTGCATGTGTGACTCTGTTCTCTTTTGTAATTCAGTTCAAGTGTAACGGTTTTTACATTCCCTCTATAAGTGACACCTTATGAGAAGTGTCCTTTTCTGTGTGACTTATTTCACTTAGAATCGTCGTACCTAAATCCACTCATCATGCTGCTACTAGCCTTATGACATTGATTTCATGGCTGAGTGATATTCCATTGTACATAAGGACCACCACTTTTTCATCCATTTTTCGCTTTCCTGGGATATTTAAGGTGGAATGAAGTGGAGGTCCTTGTCAACAGAGCAGTCCTAAACTTTGGGGTGCTTGTGTCTTGCTGATTTTCAATTTTCCCACTTTATTCCCCCATGCGTGGAAGTGCCCTATGCTCTCTAAGCTGTGTTTTTTAGATGTTTCAGGACACACCGTACACTTCTCCAGAGTGGCTGTTGGCAATTTACATCCCGCCCATCAGTGTAGCAAGGCTCCCATTTCTCCATGGCCTGTCCTGCATTTCTGGTTTTGACACTTTTTTCAGCATGGCCCTTTTGACCGATGGGAAGCGAGACTTCTATGTAGCGCTGATTTGCCTTTCCAGGTTGCTTGGTTGGCCAAAAAGGGCGTATGCGTTTTTTCCTGAATATATTCAGGAAAAAACGCATACGCCCTTTTTGGCCAAGGGCATCATTGTCGATGTTTTGCCGCTTTTCATGTGCTTTAAAGGCGATTCGAATCTACCTCCTGAAATCAGTTTCCTGCAATTCTGCCTTGATTTCAAATCCTCTTCTTTGCCTTCCCTCAATATATTTGTGGACGAGAGTTATCATTTATAACTCTGCAGGTTTGTGAATTGCAGTGCCCTGAAGCTCCATTTTACAAGTCGCTTTTTTGGGAGCTGGCCGCAAAAGCGCAGGATGGCTTCAGGCCCTGTTCTGGTTCCGGGGGGAAGGCTGAGCCTGTGGTTAATTCTTCTTCCTGATGGGAAAATAGAGTGACCTGTGCCTGTCCCAACACAAAGAGCTAGTCTCTCATTGGTTCCCCGTCTTCCCGTTCATCCTCAGGACAAATTGCAACCTGTACAGAACAGGAGGTTAAAGGTGCTGATGCTCCAAGTAGGGAGATTGCTAGTAAAGTGGCTGGAATGGCGGACCCGAGCACAAGGAGATGAGAAATGAGGTGCGTTTTAGAAACCTTTCCCCATCACACGGTGTACCATCTTCTGGGTTTCTCATGCATGTTTTCGATGTAGGAAGATGCCCTTGAACCTGGAGATTTGGGACCCATGCGATGGGTAGCACGCAGTATTACTTTAAAGGGTCTGCGTTTGCTCACCCAACCTCACCAAACCTCTCAGCCCCAAGAGTGTCCTAACCTTATGTCTCATCCAGCTGTGGGTCTAGATATGGTCAATCCAGGTTGCATCACAGCCCCTGAACGAATTGTGTAAGAATTTCTCTCTCTTTCCCTGTCTTTGTTTCATGGGTTTTTAAAAGTAATTTATTTTTATAATGGGGTTTAGCTGCTTTTCACGGCTGTGTTTATGCCGCTTTACACCCACTTGACACACTAACAGAGAGATATCAATACATAGGTTTTAAGATTATTACTAGTCAGATATATACTTGTGTGGTGAATCGGGCGTGTTGAGTCCAGTTCTCTGAGCAAGGAGTAGGTCTTGTCTATTACATATTGGGTTTATGGAACGGTATCTGAGCTAATTTGAAACTCTTGTTTTATGTATCACCCCACCTCACCTTTCCCGTTAAGCAGCCATAGTGTATTTTCTGCATGTGTGACTCTGTTCTCTTTTGTAATTCAGTTCAAGTGTAACGGTTTTTACATTCCCTCTATAAGTGACACCTTATGAGAAGTGTCCTTTTCTGTGTGACTTATTTCACTTAGAATCGTCGTACCTAAATCCACTCATCATGCTGCTACTAGCCTTATGACATTGATTTCATGGCTGAGTGATATTCCATTGTACATAAGGACCACCACTTTTTCATCCATTTTTCGCTTTCCTGGGATATTTAAGGTGGAATGAAGTGGAGGTCCTTGTCAACAGAGCAGTCCTAAACTTTGGGGTGCTTGTGTCTTGCTGATTTTCAATTTTCCCACTTTATTCCCCCATGCGTGGAAGTGCCCTATGCTCTCTAAGCTGTGTTTTTTAGATGTTTCAGGACACACCGTACACTTCTCCAGAGTGGCTGTTGGCAATTTACATCCCGCCCATCAGTGTAGCAAGGCTCCCATTTCTCCATGGCCTGTCCTGCATTTCTGGTTTTGACACTTTTTTCAGCATGGCCCTTTTGACCGATGGGAAGCGAGACTTCTTTGTAGCGCTGATTTGCCTTTCCAGGTTGCTTGGTTGGCCAAAAAGGGCGTATGCGTTTTTTCCTGAATATATTCAGGAAAAAACGCATACGCCCTTTTTGGCCAAGGGCATCATTGTCGATGTTTTGCCGCTTTTCATGTGCTTTAAAGGCGATTCGAATCTACCTCCTGAAATCTGTTTCCTGCAATTCTGCCTTGATTTCAAATCCTCTTCTTTGCCTTCCCTCAATATATTTGTGGACGAGAGTTATCATTTATAACTCTGCAGGTTTGTGAATTGCAGTGCCCTGAAGCTCCATTTTACAACTCGCTTTTTCGGGAGCTGGCCGCAAAAGCGCAGGATGGCTTCAGGCCCTGTTCTGGTTCCGGGGGGCAGGCTGAGCCTGTGGTTAATTCTTCTTCCTGATGGGAAAATAGAGTGACCTGTGCCTGTCCCAACACCAAGAGCTAGTCTCTCATTGGTTCCCCGTCTTCCCGTTCATCCTCAGGACAAATTGCAACCTGTACGGAACAGGAGGTTAAAGATGCTGATGCTCCAAGTAGGGAGATTGCTACTAAAGTGGCTGGAATGGCGAACCCGAGCACAAGGAGATGAGAAATGAGGTGCATTTTAGAAACCTTTCCCCAACACACGGTGTACCATCTTCTTGGTTTCTCATGCATGTTTTCGATGTAGGAAGATGCCCTTGAACCTGGAGATTTGGGACCCATGCGATGGGTAGGACGCAGTATTACTTTAAAGGGTCTGCGTTTGCTCACCCAACCTCACCAAACCTCTCAGCCCCAAGAGTGTCCACCCTTATGTCTCATCCAGCTGTGGGTCTAGATATGGTCAATCCAGGTTGCATCACAGCCCCTGAACGAATTGTGTAAGAATTTCTCTCTCTTTCCCTGTCTTTGTTTCATGGGTTTTTTAAAGTAATTTATTTTTATAATGGGGTTTAGCTGCTTTTCACGGCTGTGTTTATGCCGCTTTACACCCACTTGACACACTAACAGAGAGATATCAATACATAGGTTTTAAGATTATTACTAGTCAGATATATTCTTGTGCGGTGAATCGGGCGTGTTGAGTCCAGTTCTCTGAGCAAGGAGTAGGTCTTGTCTATTACATATTGGGTTTATGGAACGGTATATGAGCTAATTTGAAAGTCTTGTTTTATGTATCACCCCACCTCACCTTTCCCGTTAAGCAGCCATAGTGTGTTTTCTGCATGTGTGACTCTGTTCTGTTTTGTAATTCAGTTCAAGTGTAACGGATTTTACATTCCCTCTATAAGTGACACCTTATGAGAAGTGCCCTTTTCTGTGTGACTTATTTCACTTAGAATCGTCGTACCTAAATCCACTCATCATGCTGCTACTAGCCTTATGACATTGATTTCATGGCTGAGTGATATTCCATTGTACATAAGGACCACAACTTTTTTATCCATTTTTCGCTTTCCTGGGATATTTAAGGTGGAATGAAGTGGAGGTCCTTGTCAACAGAGCAGCCCTAAACTTTGGGGTGCTTGTGTCTTGCTGATTTTCAATTTTCCCACTTTATCCCCCCATGCGTGGAAGTGCCCTATGCTCTCTAAGCTGTGTTTTTTAGATGTTTCAGGACACACCGTACACTTCTCCAGAGTGGCTGTTGGCAATTTACATCCCGCCCATCAGTGTAGCAAGGCTCCCATTTCTCCATGGCCTGTCCTGCATTTCTGGTTTTGACACTTTTTTCAGCATGGCCCTTTTGACCGATGGGAAGCGAGACTTCTATGTAGCGCTGATTTGCCTTTCCAGGTTGCTTGGTTGGCCAAAAAGGGCGTATGCGTTTTTTCCTGAATATATTCAGGAAAAAACGCATACGCCCTTTTTGGCCAAGGGCATCATTGTCGATGTTTTGCCGCTTTTCATGTGCTTTAAAGGCGATTCGAATCTACCTCCTGAAATCAGTTTCCTGCAATTCTGCCTTGATTTCAAATCCTCTTCTTTGCCTTCCCTCAATATATTTGTGGACGAGAGTTATCATTTATAACTCTGCAGGTTTGTGAATTGCAGTGCCCTGAAGCTCCATTTTACAAGTCGCTTTTTTGGGAGCTGGCCGCAAAAGCGCAGGATGGCTTCAGGCCCTGTTCTGGTTCCGGGGGGAAGGCTGAGCCTGTGGTTAATTCTTCTTCCTGATGGGAAAATAGAGTGACCTGTGCCTGTACCAACACAAAGAGCTAGTCTCTCATTGCTTCCCCATCTTCCCGTTCATCCTCAGCACAAATTGCAACCTGTACGGAAGAGGAGGTTAAAGGTGCTGATGCTCCAAGTAGGGAGATTGCTAGTAAAGTGGCTGGAATGGCGGACCCGAGCACAAGGAGATGAGAAATGAGGTGCGTTTTAGAAACCTTTCCCCATCACACGGTGTACCATCTTCTGGGTTTCTCATGCATGTTTTCGATGTAGGAAGATGCCCTTGAACCTGGAGATTTGGGACCCATGCGATGGGTAGCACGCAGTATTACTTTAAAGGGTCTGCGTTTGCTCACCCAACCTCACCAAACCTCTCAGCCCCAAGAGTGTCCTAACCTTATGTCTCATCCAGCTGTGGGTCTAGATATGGTCAATCCAGGTTGCATCACAGCCCCTGAACGAATTGTGTAAGAATTTCTCTCTCTTTCCCTGTCTTTGTTTCATGGGTTTTTAAAAGTAATTTATTTTTATAATGGGGTTTAGCTGCTTTTCACGGCTGTGTTTATGCCGCTTTACACCTACTTGACACACTAACAGAGAGATATCAATACCTAGGTTTTAAGATTATTACTACACAGATATATTCTTGGGCGGTGAATCGGGCGTGTTGAGTCCAGTTCTCTGAGCAAGGAGTAGGTCTTGTCTATTACATATTGGGTTTATGGAACGGTATCTGAGCTAATTTGAAACTCTTGTTTTATGTATCACTCCACCTCACCTTTCACGTTAAGCAGCCATAATGTGTTTTCTGCATGTGTGACTCTGTTCTGTTTTGTAATTCAGTTCAAGTGTAACGGTTTTTACATTCCCTCTATAAGTGACACCTTATGAGAAGTGTCCTTTTCTGTGTGACTTATTTCACTTAGAATCGTCGTACCTAAATCCACTCATCATGCTGCTACTAGCCTTATGACATTGATTTCATGGCTGAGTGATATTCCATTGTACATAAGGACCACAACTTTTGTATCCATTTTTCGCTTTCCTGGGATATTTAAGGTGGAATGAAGTGGAGGTCCTTGTCAACAGAGCAGCCCTAAACTTTGGGGTGCTTGTGTGTTGCTGATTTTTAATTTTCCCACTTTATACCCCCATGTGTGGAAGTGCCCTATGCTCTCTAAGCTGTGTTTTTTAGATGTTTCAGGACACACCGTACACTTCTCCAGAGTGGCTGTTGGCAATTTACATCCCGCCCATCAGTGTAGCAAGGTTCCCATTTCTCCATGGCCTGTCCTGCATTTCTGCTTTTGACAATTTTTCAGCATAGCCCTTTTGACCGATGGGAAGCGAGACTTCTTTGTAGCGCTGATTTGCCTTTTCAGGTTGCTTGGTTGGCCAAAAAGGGCGTATGCGTTTTTTCCTGAATATATTCAGGAAAAAACGCATACGCCCTTTTTGGAAAATGGCATCATTGTCAACGTTTTGCCGCTTTTCATGAGCTTTAAAGGCGATTCGAATCTACCTCCTGAAATCTGTTTCGTGCAATTCTGCCTTGATTTCAATTCCTCGTCTTTGCCTTCCCTCAATATATTTGTGGACGAGAGTTATCATTTATAACTGTGCAGGTTTGTGAATTGCAGTGCCGTGAAGCTCCATTTTACAACTCGCTTTTTCGGGAGCTGGCCGCAAAAGCGCAGGATGGCTTCAGGCCCTGTTCTGGTTCCGGGGGGCAGGCTGAGCCTGTGGTTAATTCTTCTTCCTGATGGGAAAATAGAATGACCTGTGCCTGTCCCAACACCAAGAGCTAGTCTCTCATTGGTTCCCCATCTTCCCGTTCATCCTCAGGACAAATTGCAACCTGTACGGAACATGAGGTTAAAGGTGCTGATGCTCCAAGTAGGGAGATTGCTAGTAAAGTGGCTGGAATGGCGAACCCGAGCACAAGGAGATCAGAAATGAGGTGCGTTTTAGAAACCTTTCCCCATCACACGGTGTACCATCTTCTGGGTTTCTCATGCATGTTTTCGATGTAGGAAGATGCCCTTGAACCTGGAGATTTGGGACCCATGCGATGGGTAGCACGCAGTATTACTTTAAAGGGTCTGCGTTTGCTCACCCAACCTCACCAAACCTCTCAGCCCCAAGAGTGTCCACCCTTATGTCTCATCCAGCTGTGTGTCTAGATATGGTCAATCCAGGTTGCATCACAGCCCCTGAACGAATTGTGTAAGAATTTCTCTCTCTTTCACTGTCTTTGTTTCATGCGTTTTTAAAAGTAATTTATTTTTATAATGGGGTTTAGCTGCTTTTCACGGCTGTGTTTAGCCACTTTACACCCACTTGACACACTAACAGAGAGATATCAATACATAGGTTTTAAGATTATTACTAGTCAGATATATTCTTGTGCGGTGAATCGGGCGTGTTGAGTCTAGTTCTCTGAGCAAGGAGTAGGTCTTGTCTATTACATATTGGGTTTATGGAACGGTATCTGAGCTAATTTGAAACTCTTGTTTTATGTATCACCCCACCTGACCTTTCCCGTTAAGCAGCCATAGTGTGATTTCTGCATGTGTTACTCTGTTCTGTTTTGTAATTCAGTTCAAGTGTAACGGTTTTTACATTCCCTCTATAAGTGACACCTTATGAGAAGTGTCCTTTTCTGTGTGACTTATTTCACTTAGAATCGTTGTACCTAAATCCACTCATCATGCTGTTACTAGCCTTATGACATTGATTTCATGGCTGAGTGATATTCCATTGTACATAAGGACCACAACTTTTGTATCCATTTTTCGCTTTCCTGGGATATTTAAGGTGGAATGAAGTGGAGGTCCTTGTCAACAGAGCAGCCCTAAACTTTGGGGTGCTTGTGTCTTGCTGATTTTTAATTTTCCCAATTTATACCCCCATGCGTGGAAGTGCCCTATGCTCTCAAAGCTGTGTTTTTTAGATGTTTCAGGACACACCATACACTTCTCCACAGTGGCTGTTGTCAATTTACATCCCGCCCATCAGTGTAGCAAGGCTCCCATTTATCCATGGCCTGTCCTGCATTTCTGGTTTGGACACTTTTTCCAGCATGGCCCTTTTGACCGATGGGAAGCGAGATTTCTTTGTAGCCCTGATTTGCCTTTCCAGGTTGCTTGGTTGGCCAAAAAGGGCGTATGCGTTTTTTCCTGAATATATTCAGGAAAAAACGCATACGCCCTTTTTGGCCAAGGGCATCATTGTCAACGTTTTGCCGCTTTTCATGTGCTTTAAATGAGATTCGAATCTACCTACTGAAATCTGTTTCCTGCAATTCTGCCTTGATTTCAAATCCTCTTCTTTGCCTTCCCTCAATATATTTGTGGACGAGAGTTATCATTTATAACTCTGCAGGTTTGTGAACTGCAGTGCCCTGAAGCTCCATTTTACAACTCGCTTTTTCGGGAGCTGTCCGCAAAAGCGCAGGATGGCTTCAGGCCCTGTTCTGGTTCCGGGGGGCAGGCTGAGCCTGTGGTTAATTCTTCTTCCTGATGGGAAAATAGAGTGACCTGTGCCTGTCCCAACACCAAGAGCTAGTCTCTCATTGGTTCCCCGTCTTCCCGTTCATCCTCAGGACAAATTGCAACCTGTACGGAACAGGAGGTTAAAGGTGCTGATCCTCCAAGTGGGCAGATTGCTAGTAAAGTGGCTGGAATGGCGAACCCGAGCACAAGGAGATGAGAAATGAGGTGCGTTTTAGAAACCTTTCCCCATCACACGGTGTACCATCTTCTGGGTTTCTCATGCATGTTTTCGATGTAGGAAGATGCCCTTGAACCTGGAGATTTGGGACCCATGCGATGGGTAGGACGCAGTATTACTTTAAAGGGTCTGCGTTTGCTCACCCAACCTCACCAAACCTCTCAGCCCCAAGAGTGTCCACCCTTATGTCTCATCCAGCTGTGTGTCTAGATATGGTCAATCCAGGTTGCATCACAGCCCCTGAAAGAATTGTGTAAGAATTTCTCTCTCTTTCACTGTCTTTGTTTCATGGGTTTTTAAAAGTAATTTATTTTTATAATGGGGTTTAGCTGCTTTTCACGGCTGTGTTTAGGCCACTTTACAACCACTTGACACACTAACAGAGAGTTATCAATACATAGGTTTTAAGATTATTACTAGTCAGATATATTCTTGTGCGGTGAATCGGGCGTGTTGAGTCTAGTTCTCTGAGCAAGGAGTAGGTCTTGTCTATTACATATTGGGTTTATGGAACGGTATCTGAGCTAATTTGAAACTCTTGTTTTATGTATCACCCCACCTCACCTTTCCCGTTAAGCAGCCATAGTGTGATTTCTGCATGTGTTACTCTGTTCTGTTTTGTAATTCAGTTCAAGTGTAACGGTTTTTACATTCCCTCTATAAGTGACACCTTATGAGAAGTGTCCTTTTCTGTGTGACTTATTTCACTTAGAATCGTCGTACCTAAATCCACTCATCATGCTGCTACTAGCCTTATGACATTGATTTCATGGCTGAGTGATATTCCATTGTACATAAGGACCACAACTTTTGTATCCATTTTTCGCTTTCCTGGGATATTTAAGGTGGAATGAAGTGGAGGTCCTTGTCAACAGAGCAGCCCTAAACTTTGGGGTGCTTGTGTCTTGCTGATTTTTAATTTTCCCAATTTATACCCCCATGCGTGGAAGTGCCCTATGCTCTCAAAGCTGTGTTTTTTAGATGTTTCAGGACACACCGTACACTTCTAAACAGTGGCTGTTGGCAATTTGCATCCCGCCCATCAGTGTAGCAAGGCTCCCATTTCTCCATGGCCTGTCCTGCATTTCTGGTTTTGACACTTTTTCCAGCATGGCCCTTTTGACCGATGGGAAGCGAGACTTCTTTGTAGCGCTGATTTGCCTTTCCAGGTTGCTTGGTTGGCCAAAAAGGGCGTATGCGTTTTTTCCTGAATATATTCAGGAAAAAACGCATACGCCCTTTTTGGCCAAGGGCATCATTGTCAACGTTTTGCTGCTTTTCATGTGCGGTAAAGGCGATTCGAATCTACCTCCTGAAATCTGTTTCCTGCAATTCTGCCTTCATTTCAAATCCTCTTCTTTGCCTTCCCTCAATATATTTGTGGACGAGAGTTATCATTTATAACTCTGCAGGTTTGTGAACTGCAGTGCACTGAAGCTCCATTTTACAACTCGCTTTTTCGGGAGCTGGCCCCAAAAGCGCAGGATGGCTTCAGGCCCTGTTCTGGTTCCGGGGGGCAGGCTGAGCCTGTGGTTAATTCTTCTTCCTGATGGGAAAATAGAGTGACCTGTGCCTGTCCCGACACCAAGAGATAGTCTCTCATTGGTTCCCCGTCTTCCCTTTCATCCTCAGGACAAATTGCAACCTGTACGGAACAGGAGGTTAAAGGTGCTGATGCTCCAAGTAGGGAGATTGCTAGTAAAGTGGCTGGAATGGCGAACCCGAGGACAAGGAGATGAGAAATGAGGTGTGTTTTAGAAACCTTCCCCATCACACTGTGTACCATCTTCTGGGTTTCTCATGCATGTTTTCGATGTAGGAAGATCCCTTTGAACCTGGAGATTTGGGACCCATGCCATGGGTAGCATGCAGTATTACTTTAAAGGGTCTGCGTTTGCTCACCCAACCTCACCAAACCTCTCAGCCCCAAGAGCGTCCACCCTTATGTCTCATCCAGCTGTGGGTCTAGATATGGTCAATCCAGGTTGCATCACAGCCCCTGAACGAATTGTGTAAGAATTTCTCTCTCTTTCACTGTCTTTGTTTCATGGGTATTTAAAAGTAATTTATTTTATAATGGGGTTTAGCTGCTTTTCACGGCTGTGTTTATGCCGTATTACACCCACTTGACACACTAACAGAGAGATATCAATACATAGGTTTTAAGATAATTACTAGTCAGATATATTCTTGTGCGGTGAATCGGGCGTGTTGAGTCCAGTTCTCTGAGCAAGGAGTAGGTCTTGTCTATTACATATTGGGTTTATGGAACGGTATCTGAGCTAATTTGAAACTCTTGTTTTATGTATCACCCCACCTCACCTTTCCCTTTAAGCAGCCATAGTGTGTTTTCTGCATGTGTGACTCTGTTCTGTTTTGTAATTCAGTTCAAGTGTAACGGTTTTTACATTCCCTCTATAAGTGACACCTTATGAGAAGTGTCCTTTTCTGTGTGACTTATTTCACTTAGAATCGTCGTACCTAAATCCACTCATCATGCTGCTACTAGCCTTATGACATTGATTTCATGGCTGAGTGATATTCCATTGTACATAAGGACCACAACTTTTGTATCCATTTTTCGCTTTCCTGGGATATTTAAGGTGGAATGAAGTGGAGGTCCTTGTCAACAGAGCAGCCCTAAACTTTGGGGTGCTTGTGTCTTGCTGATTTTTAATTTTCCCAATTTATACCCCCATGCGTGGAAGTGCCCTATGCTCTCAAAGCTGTGTTTTTTAGATGTTTCAGGACACACCGTACACTTCTAAACAGTGGCTGTTGGCAATTTGCATCCCGCCCATCAGTGTAGCAAGGCTCCCATTTCTCCATGGCCTGTCCTGCATTTCTGGTTTTGACACTTTTTCCAGCATGGCCCTTTTGACCGATGGGAAGCGAGACTTCTTTGTAGCGCTGATTTGCCTTTCCAGGTTGCTTGGTTGGCCAAAAAGGGCGTATGCGTTTTTTCCTGAATATATTCAGGAAAAAACGCATACGCCCTTTTTGGCCAAGGGCATCATTGTCAACGTTTTGCTGCTTTTCATGTGCGGTAAAGGCGATTCGAATCTACCTCCTGAAATCTGTTTCCTGCAATTCTGCCTTCATTTCAAATCCTCTTCTTTGCCTTCCCTCAATATATTTGTGGACGAGAGTTATCATTTATAACTCTGCAGGTTTGTGAACTGCAGTGCACTGAAGCTCCATTTTACAACTCGCTTTTTCGGGAGCTGGCCCCAAAAGCGCAGGATGGCTTCAGGCCCTGTTCTGGTTCCGGGGGGCAGGCTGAGCCTGTGGTTAATTCTTCTTCCTGATGGGAAAATAGAGTGACCTGTGCCTGTCCCGACACCAAGAGATAGTCTCTCATTGGTTCCCCGTCTTCCCTTTCATCCTCAGGACAAATTGCAACCTGTACGGAACAGGAGGTTAAAGGTGCTGATGCTCCAAGTAGGGAGATTGCTAGTAAAGTGGCTGGAATGGCGAACCCGAGGACAAGGAGATGAGAAATGAGGTGTGTTTTAGAAACCTTCCCCATCACACTGTGTACCATCTTCTGGGTTTCTCATGCATGTTTTCGATGTAGGAAGATCCCTTTGAACCTGGAGATTTGGGACCCATGCCATGGGTAGCATGCAGTATTACTTTAAAGGGTCTGCGTTTGCTCACCCAACCTCACCAAACCTCTCAGCCCCAAGAGCGTCCACCCTTATGTCTCATCCAGCTGTGGGTCTAGATATGGTCAATCCAGGTTGCATCACAGCCCCTGAACGAATTGTGTAAGAATTTCTCTCTCTTTCACTGTCTTTGTTTCATGGGTATTTAAAAGTAATTTATTTTATAATGGGGTTTAGCTGCTTTTCACGGCTGTGTTTATGCCGTATTACACCCACTTGACACACTAACAGAGAGATATCAATACATAGGTTTTAAGATAATTACTAGTCAGATATATTCTTGTGCGGTGAATCGGGCGTGTTGAGTCCAGTTCTCTGAGCAAGGAGTAGGTCTTGTCTATTACATATTGGGTTTATGGAACGGTATCTGAGCTAATTTGAAACTCTTGTTTTATGTATCACCCCACCTCACCTTTCCCTTTAAGCAGCCATAGTGTGTTTTCTGCATGTGTGACTCTGTTCTGTTTTGTAATTCAGTTCAAGTGTAACGGTTTTTACATTCCCTCTATAAGTGACACCTTATGAGAAGTGTCCTTTTCTGTGTGATTTATTTCACTTAGAATTGTCGTACCTAAATACACTCATCATACTGCTACTAGCCTTATGACATTGATTTCATGGCTGAGTGATATTCCATTGTACATAAGGACCACAACTTTTGTATCCATTTTTCGCTTTCCTGGGATATTTAAGGTGGAATGAAGTGGAGGTCCTTGTCAACAGAGCAGCCCTAAACTTTGGGGTGCTTGTGTCTTGCTGATTTTTAATTTTCCCACTTTATACCCCCATGCGTGGAAGTGGCCTATGCTCTCTAAGCTCTGTTTTTTAGATGTTTCAGGACACACCGTACACTTCTCCAGAGTGGCTGTTGGCAATTTACATCCCGCCCATCAGTGTAGCAAGGCTCCCATTTCTCCATGGCCTGTCCTGCATGTCTGGTTTTGACATTTTTTTCAGCATGGCCCTTTTGACCGATGGGAAGCAAGACTTCTTTGTAGCGCTGATTTGCCTTTCCAGGTTGCTTGGTTGGCCAAAAAGGGCGTATGCGTTTTTTCCTGAATATATTCAGGAAAAAACGCATACGCCCTTTTTGGCCAAGGGCATCATTGTCAACGTTTTGCTGCTTTTCATGTGCTTTAAAGGCGATTCGAATCTACCTCCTGAAATCTGTTTCATGCAATTCTGCCTTGATTTCAATTCCTCGTCTTTGCCTTCCCTCAATATATTTGTGGACGAGAGTTATCATTTATAACTGTGCAGCTTTGTGAATTGCAGTGCCCTGAAGCTCCATTTTACAACTCGCTTTTTCGGGAGCTGGCCGCAAAAGCGCAGGATGGCTTCAGGCCCTGTTTTGGTTCCGGGGGGCAGGCTGAGCCTGTGGTTAATTCTTCTTCCTGATGGGAAAATAGAGTGACCTGTGCCTGTCCCAACACCAAGAGCTAGTGTCTCATTGGTTCCCTGTCTTCCCGTTCATCCTCAGGACAAATTGCAACCTGTACGGAACAGGAGGTTAAAGGTGCTGATGCTCCAAGTAGGGAGATTGCTAGTAAAGTGGCTGGAATGGCGAACCCGAGCACAAGGAGATGAGAAATGAGGTGCGTTTTAGAAACCTTTCCCCATCACACGGTGTACCATCTTCTGGGTTTCTCATGCATGTTTTCGATGTAGGAAGATGCCCTTGAACCTGGATATTTGGGACCCATGGGATGGGTAGCACGCAGTATTACTTTAAAGGGTCTGCATTTGCTCACCCAAACTCACCAAACCTCTCAGCCCCAAGAGTGTCCACCCTTATGTCTCATCCAGCTGTGGGTCTAGATATGGTCAATCCAGGTTGCATCACAGCCCCTGAACGAATTGTGTAAGAATTTCTCTCTCTTTCACTGTCTTTGTATCATGGGTTTTTAAAAGTAATTTATTTTTATAATGGGGTTTAGCTGCTTTTCACGGCTGTGTTTATGCCGCTTTACACCCACTTGACACACTAACAGAGAGATATCAATACATAGGTTTTAAGATTATTACTAGTCAGATATATTCTTGTGCGGTGAATCGGGCGTGTTGAGTCCAGTTCTCTGAGCAAGGAGTAGGTCTTGTCTATTACATATTGGGTTTATGGAACGGTATCTGAGCTAATTTGAAACTCTTGTTTTATGTATCACCCCACCTCACCTTTCCCGTTAAGCAGCCATAGTGTGTTTTCTGCATGTGTGACTCTGTTCTGTTTTGTAATTCAGTTCAAGTGTAACGGTTTTTACATTCCCGCTATAAGTGACACCTTATGAGAAGTGTCCTTTTCTGGGTGACTTATTTCACTTAGAATCGTCGTACCTAAATACACTCATCATACTGCTACTAGCCTTATGACATTGATTTCATGGCTGAGTGATATTCCATTGTACATAAGGACCACAACTTTTGTATCCATTTTTGTCTTTCCTGGGATATTTAAGGTGGAATGAAGTGGAGGTCCTTGTCAACAGAGCAGCCCTAAACTTTGGGGTGCTTGTGTCTTGCTGATTTTTAATTTTCCCAATTTATACCCCCATGCGTGGATGTGCCCTATGCTCTCTAAGCTGTGTTTTTTAGATGTTTCAGGACACACCGTACACTTCTCCAAAGTGGCTGTTGGCAATTTGCATCCCGCCCATCAGTGTAGCAAGGCTCCCATTTCTCCATGGCCTGTCCTGCATTTCTGGTTTTGAAACTTTTTCCAGCATGGCCCTTTTGACCGATGGGAAGCAAGACTTCTTTGTAGCGCTGATTTGCCTTTCCAGGTTGCTTGGTTGGCCAAAAAGGGCGTATGCGTTTTTTCCTGAATATATTCAGGAAAAAACGCATACGCCCTTTTTGGCCAAGGGCATCATTGTCAACGTTTTGCTGCTTTTCATGTGCGGTAAAGGCCATTCGAATCTACCTCCTGAAATCTGTTTCCTGCAATTCTGCCTTCATTTCAAATCCTCTTCTTTGCCTTCCCTCAATATATTTGTGTACGAGAGTTATCATTTATAACTCTGCAGGTTTGTGAACTGCAGTGCCCTGAAGCTCCATTTTACAACTCGCTTTTTCGGGAGCTGGCCGCCAAAGCGCAGGATGGCTTCAGGCCCTGTTCTGGTTCCGGGGGGCAGGCTGAGCCTGTGGTAAATTCTTCTTCCTGATGGGAAAATAGAGTGACCTGTGCCTGTCCCGACACCAAGAGCTAGTCTCTCATTGGTTCCCCGTCTTCCCGTTCATCCTCAGGACAAATTGCAACCTGTACGGAACAGGAGGTTAAAGGTGCTGATGCTCCAATTAGGGAGATTGCTAGTAAAGTGGCTGGAATGGCGAACCTGAGCACAATGAGATGAGAAATGAGGTGCGTTTTAGAAACTTTCCCCATCACACGGTGTACCATCTTCTGGGTTTCTCATGCATGTTTTCGATGTAGGAAGATCCCTTTGAACCTGGAGATTTGGGACCCATGCCATGGGTAGCACGCAGTATTACTTTAAAGGGTCTGCATTTGCTCACCCAACCTCACCAAACCTCTCAGCCCCAAGAGCTTCCAACGTTATGTCTCATCCAGCTGAGTGTCTAGATATGGTCAATCCAGGTGGCATCACAGCCCCTGAACGAATTGTGTAAGAATTTCTCTCTCTTTCACTGTCTTTGTTTCATGGGTTTTTAAAAGTAATTTATTTTTATAATGGGGTTTAGCTGCTTTTCACGGCTGTGTTTATGCCGCATTACACCCACTTGACACACTTACAGAATGATATCAATACATAGGTTTTAAGATTATTACTAGTCAGATATATTCTTGTGCGGTGAATCGGGCGTGTTGAGTCCAGTTCTCTGAGCAAGGAGTAGGTCTTGTCTATTACATATTGGGTTTATGGAACGGTATCTGAGCTAATTTGAAACTCTTGTTTTATGTATCACCCCAACTCACCTTTCACGTTAAGCAGCCATAGTGTGTTTTCTGCATGTGTGACTCTGTTCTGTTTTGTAATTCAGTTCAAGTGTAACGGTTTTTACATTCCCTCTATAAGTGACACCATATGAGAAGTGTCTTTTTCTGTGTGACTTATTTCACTTAGAATCGTCGTACCTAAATCCACTCATCATACTGCTACTAGCCTTATGACATTGATTTCATGGCTGAGTGATATTCCATTGTACATAAGGACCACAACTTTTGTATCCATTTTTCGCTTTCCTGGGATATTTAAGGTGGAATGAAGTGGAGGTCCTTGTCAACAGAGCAGCCCTAAACTTTGGGGTGCTTGTGTCTTGCTGATTTTTAATTTTCCCACTTTATACCCCCATGCGTGGAAGTGCCCTATGCTCTCTAAGCTGTGTTTTTTATATGTTTCAGGACACACCGTACACTTCTCCAGAGTGGCTGTTGGCAATTTACATCCCGCCCATCAGTGTAGCAAGGCTCCCATTTCTCCATGGCCTGTCCTGCATGTCTGGTTTTGACACTTTTTTCAGCATGGCCCTTTTGAGCGATGGGAAGCAAGACTTCTTTGTAGTGCTGATTTGCATTTCCAGGTTGCTTGGTTGGCCAAAAAGGGCGTATGCGTTTTTTCCTGAATATATTCAGGAAAAAACGCATACGCCCTTTTAGGCCAAGGGCATCAGTGTCAACGTTTTGCTGCTTTTCATGTGTGTTAAAGGCGATTCGAATCTACCTCCTGAAATCTGTTTCCTGCAATTCTGCCTTGATTTCAAATCCTCTTCTTTGCCTTCCCTCAATATATTTGTGGACGAGAGTTATCATTTATAACTCTGCAGATTTGTGAATTACAGTGCCCTGAAGCTCCATTTTACCACTCGCTTTTTTGGGAGCTGGCCGCAAAAGCACAGGATGGCTTCAAGCCCTGTTCTGGTTACGGGGGGCAGGCTGAGCCTGTGGTTAATTATTCTTCCTGATGGGAAAATAGAGTGACTTGTGCCTGTCCCAACACCAAGAGTTAGTGTCTCATTGGTTCCCCATTTTCCCGTTCATCCTCAGGACAAATTGCAACCTGTACGGAACAGGAGGTTAAAGGTGCTGATGCTCCAAGTAGGGAGATTGCTAGTAAAGTGGCTGGAATGGCGAACCCGAGCACAAGGAGATGAGAAATGAGGTGCGTTTTAGAAACCTTTCCCCATCACACGGTGTACCATCTTCTGGGTTTCTCATGCATGTTTTCGATGTAGGAAGATGCCCTTGAACCTGGATATTTGGGACCCATGGGATGGGTAGCACGCAGTATTACTTTAAAGGGTCTGCATTTGCTCACCCAAACTCACCAAATCTCTCAGCCCCAAGAGTGTCCACCCTTATGTCTCATCCAGCTGTGGGTCTAGATATGGTCAATCCAGGTTGCATCACAGCCCCTGAACGAATTGTGTAAGAATTTCTCTCTCTTTCACTGTCTTTGTATCATGGGTTTTTAAAAGTAATTTATTTTTATAATGGGGTTTAGCTGCTTTTCACGGCTGTGTTTATGCCGCTTTACACCCACTTGACACACTAACAGAGAGATATCAATACATAGGTTTTAAGATTATTACTAGTCAGATATATTCTTGTGCGGTGAATCGGGCGTGTTGAGTCCAGTTCTCTGAGCAAGGAGTAGGTCTTGTCTATTACATATTGGGTTTATGGAACGGTATCTGAGCCAATTTGAAACTCTTGTTTTATGTATCACCCCACCTCACCTTTCCCGTTAAGCAGCCATAGTGTGTTTTCTGCATGTGTGACTCTGTTCTGTTTTGTAATTCAGTTCAAGTGTAACGGTTTTTACATTCCCGCTATAAGTGACACCATATGAGAAGTGTCCTTTTCTGTGTGACTTATTTCACTTAGAATCGTCGTACCTAAATCCACTCATCATGCTGCTACTAGCCTTATGACATTGATTTCATGGCTGAGGGATATTCCATTGTACATAAGGACCACAACTTTTTTATCCATTTTTCGCTTTCCTGGGATATTTAAGGTGGAATGAAGTGGAGGTCCTTGTCAATAGAGCAGCCCTAAACTTTGGGGTTCTTGTGTCTTGCTGATTTTTAATTTTCCCACTTTATACCCCCATGCGTGGAAGTGCCTTATGCTCTCTAAGCTGTGTTTTTTAGATGTGTCAGGACACACCGTACACTTCTCCAGAGTGGCTGTTGGCAATTTACATCCCGCCCATCAGTGTAGCAAGGCTCCCATTTCTCCATGGCCTGTCCTGCATTTCTGGTTTTGACACTTTTTTCAGCATGGCCCTTTTGACCGATGGGAAGCGAGACTTCTTTGTAGCGCTGATTTGCCTTTCCAGGTTGCTTGGTTGGCCAAAAAGGGCGTATGCGTTTTTTCCTGAATATATTCAGGAAAAAACGCATACGCCCTTTTTGGCCAAGGGCATCATTGTCAACGTTTTGCTGCTTTTCATGTGCTTTAAAGGCGATTCGAATCTACCTCCTGAAATCTGTTTCATGCAATTCTGCCTTGATTTCAATTCCTCGTCTTTGCCTTCCCTCAATATATTTGTGGACGAGAGTTATCATTTATTACTGTGCAGCTTTGTGAATTGCAGTGCCCTGAAGCTCCATTTTACAACTCGCTTTTTCGGGAGCTGGCCGCAAAAGCGCAGGATGGCTTCAGGCCCTGTTTTGGTTCCGGGGGGCAGGCTGAGCCTGTGGTTAATTCTTCTTCCTGATGGGAAAATAGAGTGACCTGTGCCTGTCCCAACACCAAGAGCTAGTGTCTCATTGGTTCCCTGTCTTCCCGTTCATCCTCAGGACAAATTGCAACCTGTACGGAACAGGAGGTTAAAGGTGCTGATGCTCCAAGTAGGGAGATTGCTAGTAAAGTGGCTGGAATGGCGAACCCGAGCACAAGGAGATGAGAAATGAGGTGCGTTTTAGAAACCTTTCCCCATCACACGGTGTACCATCTTCTGGGTTTCTCATGCATGTTTTCGATGTAGGAAGATGCCCTTCAACCTGGATATTTGGGACCCATGGGATGGGTAGCACGCAGTATTACTTTAAAGGGTCTGCATTTGCTCACCCAAACTCACCAAACCTCTCAGCCCCAAGAGTGTCCACCCTTATGTCTCATCCAGCTGTGGGTCTAGATATGGTCAATCCAGGTTGCATCACAGCCCCTGAACGAATTGTGTAAGAATTTCTCTCTCTTTCACTGTCTTTGTATCATGGGTTTTTAAAAGTAATTTATTTTTATAATGGGGTTTAGCTGCTTTTCACGGCTGTGTTTATGCCGCTTTACACCCACTTGACACACTAACAGAGAGATATCAATACATAGGTTTTAAGATTATTACTAGTCAGATATATTCTTGTGCGGTGAATCGGGCGTGTTGAGTCCAGTTCTCTGAGCAAGGAGTAGGTCTTGTCTATTACATATTGGGTTTATGGAACGGTATCTGATCTAATTTGAAACTCTTGTTTTATGTATCACCCCACCTCACCTTTCCCGTTAAGCAGCCATAGTGTGTTTTCTGCATGTGTGACTCTGTTCTGTTTTGTAATTCAGTTCAAGTGTAACGGTTTTTACATTCCTGCTATAAGTGACACCTTATGAGAAGTGTCCTTTTCTGGGTGACTTATTTCACTTAGAATCGTCGTACCTAAATACACTCATCATACTGCTACTAGCCTTATGACATTGATTTCATGGCTGAGTGATATTCCATTGTACATAAGGACCACAACTTTTGTATCCATTTTTCTCTTTCCTGGGATATTTAAGGTGGAATGAAGTGGAGGTCCTTGTCAACAGAGCAGCCCTAAACTTTGGGGTGCTTGTGTCTTGCTGATTTTTAATTTTCCCAATTTATACCCCCATGCGTGGATGTGCCCTATGCTCTCTAAGCTGTGTTTTTTAGATGTTTCAGGACACACCGTACACTTCTCCAAAGTGGCTGTTGGCAATTTGCATCCCGCCCATCAGTGTAGCAAGGCTCCCATTTCTCCATGGCCTGTCCTGCATTTCTGGTTTTGAAACTTTTTCCAGCATGGCCCTTTTGACCGATGGGAAGCAAGACTTCTTTGTAGCGCTGATTTGCCTTTCCAGGTTGCTTGGTTGGCCAAAAAGGGCGTATGCGTTTTTTCCTGAATATATTCAGGAAAAAACGCATACGCCCTTTTAGGCCAAGGGCATCAGTGTCAACGTTTTGCTGCTTTTCATGTGTGTTAAAGGCGATTCGAATCTACCTCCTGAAATCTGTTTCCTGCAATTCTGCCTTGATTTCAAATCCTCTTCTTTGCCTTCCCTCAATATATTTGTGGACGAGAGTTATCATTTATAACTCTGCAGATTTGTGAATTACAGTGCCCTGAAGCTCCATTTTACCACTCGCTTTTTTGGGAGCTGGCCGCAAAAGCACAGGATGGCTTCAAGCCCTGTTCTGGTTACGGGGGGCAGGCTGAGCCTGTGGTTAATTATTCTTCCTGATGGGAAAATAGAGTGACTTGTGCCTGTCCCAACACCAAGAGTTAGTGTCTCATTGGTTCCCCATTTTCCCGTTCATCCTCAGGACAAATTGCAACCTGTACGGAACAGGAGGTTAAAGGTGCTGATGCTCCAAGTAGGGAGATTGCTAGTAAAGTGGCTGGAATGGCGAACCCGAGCACAAGGAGATGAGAAATGAGGTGCGTTTTAGAAACCTTTCCCCATCACACGGTGTACCATCTTCTGGGTTTCTCATGCATGTTTTCGATGTAGGAAGATGCCCTTGAACCTGGATATTTGGGACCCATGGGATGGGTAGCACGCAGTATTACTTTAAAGGGTCTGCATTTGCTCACCCAAACTCACCAAACCTCTCAGCCCCAAGAGTGTCCACCCTTATGTCTCATCCAGCTGTGGGTCTAGATATGGTCAATCCAGGTTGCATCACAGCCCCTGAACGAATTGTGTAAGAATTTCTCTCTCTTTCACTGTCTTTGTATCATGGGTTTTTAAAAGTAATTTATTTTTATAATGGGGTTTAGCTGCTTTTCACGGCTGTGTTTATGCCGCTTTACACCCACTTGACACACTAACAGAGAGATATCAATACATAGGTTTTAAGATTATTACTAGTCAGATATATTCTTGTGCGGTGAATCGGGCGTGTTGAGTCCAGTTCTCTGAGCAAGGAGTAGGTCTTGTCTATTACATATTGGGTTTATGGAACGGTATCTGAGCCAATTTGAAACTCTTGTTTTATGTATCACCCCACCTCACCTTTCCCGTTAAGCAGCCATAGTGTGTTTTCTGCATGTGTGACTCTGTTCTGTTTTGTAATTCAGTTCAAGTGTAACGGTTTTTACATTCCCGCTATAAGTGACACCATATGAGAAGTGTCCTTTTCTGTGTGACTTATTTCACTTAGAATCGTCGTACCTAAATCCACTCATCATGCTGCTACTAGCCTTATGACATTGATTTCATGGCTGAGGGATATTCCATTGTACATAAGGACCACAACTTTTTTATCCATTTTTCGCTTTCCTGGGATATTTAAGGTGGAATGAAGTGGAGGTCCTTGTCAATAGAGCAGCCCTAAACTTTGGGGTTCTTGTGTCTTGCTGATTTTTAATTTTCCCACTTTATACCCCCATGCGTGGAAGTGCCTTATGCTATCTAAGCTGTGTTTTTTAGATGTGTCAGGACACACCGTACACTTCTCCAGAGTGGCTGTTGGCAATTTACATCCCGCCCATCAGTGTAGCAAGGCTCCCATTTCTCCATGGCCTGTCCTGCATTTCTGGTTTTGACACTTTTTCCAGCATGGCCCTTTGACCGATGGGAAGCGAGACTTCTTTGTAGCGCTGATTTGCCTTTCCAGGTTGCTTGGTTGGCCAAAAAGGGCGTATGCGTTTTTTCCTGAATATATTCAGGAAAAAACGCATACGCCCTTTTTGGCCAAGGGCATCATTGTCAACGTTTTGCTGCTTTTCATGTGCTTTAAAGGCGATTCGAATCTACCTCCTGAAATCTGTTTCATGCAATTCTGCCTTGATTTCAATTCCTCGTCTTTGCCTTCCCTCAATATATTTGTGGACGAGAGTTATCATTTATAACTGTGCAGCTTTGTGAATTGCAGTGCCCTGAAGCTCCATTTTACAACTCGCTTTTTCGGGAGCTGGCCGCAAAAGCGCAGGATGGCTTCAGGCCCTGTTTTGGTTCCGGGGGGCAGGCTGAGCCTGTGGTTAATTCTTCTTCCTGATGGGAAAATAGAGTGACCTGTGCCTGTCCCAACACCAAGAGCTAGTCTCTCATTGGTTCCCCGTCTTCCCGTTTATCCTCAGGACAAATTGCAACCTGTACGGAACAGGAGGTTAAAGGTGCTGATGCTCCAAGTAGGGAGATTGCTAGTAAAGTGGCTGGAATGGCGAACCCGAGCACAAGGAGATGAGAAATGAGGTGCGTTTTAGAAACCTTTCCCCATCACACGGTGTACCATCTTCTGGGTTTCTCATGCATGATTTCGATGTAGGAAGATGCCCTCGAACCTGGAGGTTTGGGACCCATGCGATGGGTAGCACACAGTATTACTTTAAAGGGTCTGCGTTTGTTCACCCAACCTCACCAAACATCTCAGCCCCAAGAGTGTCCACCCTTATGTATCATCCAGCTGTGGGTCTAGATATGGTCAATCCAGGTTGCATCACAGCCCCTGAACGAATTGTGTAAGAATTTCTCTCTCTTTCACTGTCTTTGTTTCATAGGTTTTGAAAAGTAATTTATTTTTATAATGGGGTTTAGCTGCTTTTCACGGCTGTGTTTAGGCCACTTTACACCCACTTGACACACTAACAGAGAGATATCAATACATAGGTTTTAAGATTATTACTAGTCAGATATATTCTTGTGCGGTGAATCGGGCGTGTTGAGTCCAGTTCTCTGAGCAAGGAGTAGGTCTTGTCTATTACATATTGGGTTTATGGAATGGTATCTGAGCTAATTTGAAACTCTTGTTTTATGTATCACCCCACCTGACCTTTCCCGTTAAGCAGCCATAGGGTGTTTTCTGCATGTGTGACTCTGTTCTGTTTTGTAATTCAGTTCAAGTGTAACGGTTTTTACATTCCCTCTATAAGTGACACCTTATGAGAAGTGTCCTTTTCTGTGTGACTTATTTCACTTAGAATCGTCGTACCTAAATCCACTCATCATGCTGCTACTAGCCTTATGACATTGATTTCATGGCTGAGGGATATTCCATTGTACATAAGGACCACAACTTTTTTATCCATTTTTCGCTTTCCTGGGATATTTAAGGTGGAATGAAGTGGAGGTCCTTGTCAATAGAGCAGCCCTAAACTTTGGGGTTCTTGTGTCTTGCTGATTTTTAATTTTCCCACTTTATACCCCCATGCGTGGAAGTGCCTTATGCTCTCTAAGCTGTGTTTTTTAGATGTGTCAGGACACACCGTACACTTCTCCAGAGTGGCTGTTGGCAATTTACATCCCGCCAATCAGTGTAGCAAGGCTCCCATTTCTCCATGGCCTGTCCTGCATTTCTGGTTTTGACACTTTTTTCAGCATGGCCCTTTTGACATATGGGAAGCAAGACTTCTTTGTAGTGCTGATTTGCATTTCCAGGTTGCTTGGTTGGCCAAAAAGGGCGTATGCGTTTTTTCCTGAATATATTCAGGAAAAAACGCATACGCCCTTTTAGGCCAAGGGCATCAGTGTCAACGTTTTGCTGCTTTTCATGTGTGTTAAAGGCGATTCGAATCTACCTCCTGAAATCTGTTTCCTGCAATTCTGCCTTGATTTCAAATCCTCTTCTTTGCCTTCCCTCAATATATTTGTGGACGAGAGTTATCATTTATAACTCTGCAGATTTGTGAATTACAGTGCCCTGAAGCTCCATTTTACCACTCGCTTTTTTGGGAGCTGGCCGCAAAAGCACAGGATGGCTTCAGGCCCTGTTCTGGTTACGGGGGGCAGGCTGAGCCTGTGGTTAATTCTTCTTCCTGATGGGAAAATAGAGTGACCTGTGCCTGTCCCAACACCAAGAGTTAGTGTCTCATTGGTTCCCCATCTTCCCGTTCATCCTCAGGACAAATTGCAACCTGTACGGAACAGGAGGTTAAAGGTGCTGATGCTCCAAGTAGGGAGATTGCTAGTAAAGTGGCTGGAATGGCGAACCCGAGCACAAGGAGATCAGAAATGAGGTGCGTTTTAGAAACCTTTCCCCATCACACGGTGTACCATCTTCTGGGTTTCTCATGCATGTTTTCGATGTAGGAAGATGCCCTTGAACCTGGATATTTGGGACCCATGGGATGGGTAGCACGCAGTATTACTTTAAAGGGTCTGCATTTGCTCACCCAAACTCACCAAACCTCTCAGCCCCAAGAGTGTCCACCCTTATGTCTCATCCAGCTGTGGGTCTAGATATGGTCAATCCAGGTTGCATCACAGACCCTGAACGAATTGTGTAAGAATTTCTCTCTCTTTCACTGTCTTTGTATCATGGGTTTTTAAAAGTAATTTATTTTTATAATGGGGTTTAGCTGCTTTTCACGGCTGTGTTTATGCCGCTTTACACCCACTTGACACACTAACAGAGAGATATCAATACATAGGTTTTAAGATTATTACTAGTCAGATATATTCTTGTGCGGTGAATCGGGCGTGTTGAGTCCAGTTCTCTGAGCAAGGAGTAGGTCTTGTCTATTACATATTGGGTTTATGGAACGGTATCTGAGCTAATTTGAAACTCTTGTTTTATGTATCACCCCACCTCACCTTTCCCGTTAAGCAGCCATAGTGTGTTTTCTGCATGTGTGACTCTGTTCTGTTTTGTAATTCAGTTCAAGTGTAACGGTTTTTACATTCCCGCTATAAGTGACACCATATGAGAAGTGTCCTTTTCTGTGTGACTTATTTCACTTAGAATCGTCGTACCTAAATCCACTCATCATGCTGCTACTAGCCTTATGACATTGATTTCATGGCTGAGGGATATTCCATTGTACATAAGGACCACAACTTTTTTATCCATTTTTCGCTTTCCTGGGATATTTAAGGTGGAATGAAGTGGAGGTCCTTGTCAATAGAGCAGCCCTAAACTTTGGGGTTCTTGTGTCTTGCTGATTTTTAATTTTCCCACTTTATACCCCCATGCGTGGAAGTGCCTTATGCTCTCTAAGCTGTGTTTTTTAGATGTGTCAGGACACACCGTACACTTCTCCAGAGTGGCTGTTGGCAATTTACATCCCGCCCATCAGTGTAGCAAGGCTCCCATTTCTCCATGGCCTGTCCTGCATTTCTGGTTTTGACACTTTTTTCAGCATGGCCCTTTTGACCGATGGGAAGCGAGACTTCTTTGTAGTGCTGATTTGCATTTCCAGGTTGCTTGGTGGGCCCAAAAGGGGGTATGCGATTTTTCCTGAATATATTCAGGAAAAAACGCATACGCCCTTTTTGGCCAAGGGCATCATTGTCAACGTTTTGCCGCTTTTCATGTGCTTTAAAGGCGATTCGAATCTACCTCCTGAAATCTGTTTCATGCAATTCTGCCTTGATTTCAATTCCTCGTCTTTGCCTTCCCTCAATATATTTGTGGACGAGAGTTATCATTTATAACTGTGCAGGTTTGTGAATTGCAGTGCCCTGAAGCTCCATTTTACAACTCGCTTTTTCGGGAGCGGGCCGCAAAAGCGCAGGATGGCTTCAGGCCCTGTTCTGGTTCCGGGGGGCAGGCTGAGCCTGTGGTTAATTCTTCTTCCTGATGGGAAAATAGTGTGACCTGTGCCTGTCCCAACACCAAGAGCTAGTCTCTCATTGGTTCCCCGTCTTCCCGTTTATCCTCAGGACAAATTGCAACCTGTACGGAACAGGAGGTTAAAGGTGCTGATGCTCCAAGTAGGGAGATTGCTAGTAAAGTGGCTGGAATGGCGAACCCGAGCACAAGGATATGAGAAATGAGGTGCGTTTTAGAAACCTTTCCCCATCACACGGTGTACCATCTTCTGGGTTTCTCATGCATGTTTTCGATGTAGGAAGATGCCCTTGAACCTGGAGATTTGGGACCCATGCGATGGGTAGCACGCAGTATTACTTTAAAGGGTCTGCATTTGCTCATCCAACCTCACCAAACCTCTCAGCCCCAAGAGTGTCCACCCTTATGTCTCATCCAGCTGTGAGTCTAGATATGGTCAATGCAGTTTGAATCACAGCCCCTGAACGAATTGTGTAAGAATTTCTCTCTCTTTCACTGTCTTTGTTTCATGGGTTTTTAAAAGTAATTTATTTTTATAATGGGGTTTAGCTGCTTTTCACAGCTGTGTTTATGCCGCTTTACACCCACTTGACACACTAACAGAGAGATATCAATACATAGGTTTTAAGATTATTACTAGTCAGATATATTCTTGTGCGGTGAATCGGGCGTGTTGAGTCCAGTTCTCTGAGCAAGGAGTAGGTCTTGTCTATTACATATTGGGTTTATGGAACGGTATCTGAGCTAATTTGAACCTCTTGTTTTATGTATCACCCCACCTCACCTTTCCCGTTAAGCAGCCATAGTGTGTTTTCTGCATGTGTGACTCTGTTCTGTTTTGTAATTCAGTTCAAGTGTAACGGTTTTTACATTCCCTCTATAAGTGACACCTTATGAGAAGTGTCCTTTTCTGTGTGACTTATTTCACTTAGATTCGTCATACCTAAATCCACTCATCATGCTGCTACTAGCCTTATGATATTGATTTCATGGCTGAGTGATATACCATTGTACATATGGACCTCAAATTTTTTACCCATTTTTCGCTTTCCTGGGATATTTAAGGTGGAATGAAGTGGAGGTCCTTGTCAACAGAGCAGCCCTAAACTTTGGGGTGCTTGTGTCTTGCTGATTTTTAATTTTCCCACTTTATACCCCCATGCGTGGAAGTGCCCTATGCTCTCTAAGCTGTGTTTTTTAGATGTTTCAGGACACACCGTACACTTCTCCTGAGTGGCTGTTGGCAATTTACATCCCGGCCATCAGTGTAGCAAGGTTCCCATTTCTCCATGGCCTGTCCTGCATTTCTGGTTTTGACAATTTTTCAGCATAGCCCTTTTGACCGATGGGAAGCGAGACTTCTTTGTAGCGCTGATTTGCCTTTTCAGGTTGCTTGGTTGGCCAAAAAGGGCGTATGCGTTTTTTCCTGAATATATTCAGGAAAAAACGCATACGCCCTTTTTGGCCAAGGGCATCATTGTCAACGTTTTGCCGCTTTTCATGTGCTTTAAAGACGATTCGAATCTACCTCCTGAAATCTGTTTCGTGCAATTCTGCCTTAATTTCAATTCCTCGTCTTTGCCTTCCCTCAATATATTTGTGGACGAGAGTTATCATTTATAACTGTGCAGGTTTGTGAATTGCAGTGCCCTGAAGCTCCATTTTACAACTCGCTTTTTCGGGAGCTGGACGCAAAAGCGCAGGATGGCTTCAGGCCCTGTTCTGGTTCCAGGGGGCAGGCTGAGCCTGTGGTTAATTCTTCTTCCTGATGGGAAAATAGAGTGACCTGTGCCTGTCCCAACACCAAGAGCTAGTCTCTCATTGGTTCCCCGTCTTCCCGTTCATCCTCAGGACAAATTGCAACCTGTACGGAACAGGAGGTTAAAGGTGCTGATGCTCCAAGTAGGGAGATTGCTAGTAAAGTGGGTGGAATGGCGAACCCGAGCACAAGGAGATGAGAAATGAGGTGCGTTTTAGAAACCTTTCCCCATCACATGGTGTACCATCTTCTGGGTTTCTCATGCATGTTTTCGATGTAGGAAGATGCCCTTGAACCTGGATATTTGGGACCCATGGGATGGGTACCACGCAGTATTACTTTAAAGGGTCTGCATTTGCTCACCCAACCTCACCAAACCTCTCAGCCCCAAGAGTGTCCACCCTTATGTCTCATCCAGCTGAGGGTCTAGATATGGTCAATCCAGGTTGCATCACAGCCCCTGAACGAATTGTGTAAGAATTTCTCTCTCTTTCACTGTCTTTGTTTCATGGGTTTTTAAAAGTAATTTATTTTTATAATCGGGTTTAGCTGCTTTTCACGTCTCTGTTTATGCGGCTTTACACCCAATTGACTCACTTCCAGAGAGATATCAATACATAGGTTTTAAGATTCTTACTACTCAGATATATCCTTGTGCGGTGAATAGGGGTTGTTGAGTCCAGTTCACTGAGCAAGGAGCATGTCTTGTCTATTAAATATTGGGTTTATGGAACGGTATCTGAGCTAATGGAAACCCTTGTTTTATGCATCAACCCACCTCACCTTTCCCGTTAAGCAGCCATAGTGTGTTTTCTAAACGTGTGACTCTCTTCTGTTTTGTAATTCAGTTCAAGTGTAGCGGTTTTTACATTCCCTCTATAAGTGATAACTTATGATAAGTGTCTTTTTCTGTGTGACTTATTTCACTTAGAATCGTCGTACCTAAATCCACTCATCATGCTGCTACTACCCTTATGACATTGATTTCATGGCTGAGTGATATTCCATTGTATATCAGGACCACAACTTCTTTATCCATTTTTCTCTTTCCAGGGATATTTAAGGTGTCATGAAGTGGAGGTTCTTTTCAAGAGAGCAGCCCTAAACTTTGGGGTGCCTGGGTCTTGCTAATTTTTAGTTTTCCCAATTTATACGTCCATGAGTGGAAGTGCCCTATGCTCCCTAAGCCGTGTATTTTAGATATTTCAAGACACCCCGTACACTTCTCCAGAGTGGCTGTGGGCAATTTACATACCACCCATCAGCATAGCAAGGCTCCCATATCTCCATGGCCTATCCTGCATTTCTGGTTTTTACACTTTTTTCAGTGTAGCCCTATTGACCGATGGGTAGCGATACTTCTTTGTATCGCTGCTTGGCATTTCCAGGATGCTTGGTTGGCCAAAAAGGGCGTTTGCGTTTTTTCCTGAATATATTCAGGAAAAAACGCATACGCCCTTTTTGGCCAAGGGCATAATTGTCAACGTTTTGCTGTTTTTAAATGCTTTAAAGGCGATTCGAATCTACCTCGTGAAATCGGTTTCCTGCAATTCGGCCTTATTTCAAACCCTCTTCTTTGCCTTCCCTCAATATATTTGTGGACAAGAGTTATCATTTCTCACTCTGCAGGTTTGTGAATTGCAGTGCTCTGAAGCTCCATTTTACAACTCGCTTTTTCGGGAGCTGGCCGCCAAAGCGCAGCATGGCTTCAGGCCCTGTTCTGGTTCCGGGGGGCAGGCTGAGCCTGTGGTTAATTATTCTTCCTGATGGGAAAATAGAGTGACCTGTGCCTGTGCCAACACCAAGAGCTAGTCTCTCTTTGGTTCCCCGTCTTCCCGTTCATCCTCAGGACAAATTGCAACCTGTACGGAACAGGAGGTTAAAGGTGCTGATACTCCAAGTAGGGAGATTGCTAGTAAAGTGGCTGGAATGGCGAACCCTAGCACTAGGACATGAGAAATGAGGTACGTTTTAGAAACCTATCCCCATCTAATGGTGTACCATCTTCTGGGTTTCTCATGCATGTTTTCGATGTAGGAAGATGCCCTTGAACCTGGAGATTTGGGACCCATGGGATGGGTAACAGGCAGTATTACTTTAAAGGCTCTGCGTTTGCTCCCCCAACCTCACCAAATCTCTCAGCCCCGAGAGTGTCCACCCTTACGTCTCATCCAGCTGTGGGTCTAGATATGTTCAATCCAGGTGGCATCACAACCCCTGAATGAATTTTGTAAGAATTTCTCTCTCTTTCACTGTCTTTGTTTCACGGGTTTTAAAAATTAATTTATTTTTATAATGGGGTTTAGCTGCTTTTCACGGATGTGTTTATGCCGCTTTACACCCACTTGACTCACATCCAGAGAGATATCAATACGTAGGTTTTAAGATTCTTACTAGTCAGATATATTCTTGTGCGGTGAATAGGGGGTGTTGAGTCCAGTTCACTGAGCAAGGAGTAGGTCTTGTCTATTACATATTGGGTTTATGGAACGGTATCTGAGCTAATTTGAAACCCTTGTTTTATGCATCACCCCACCTCACCTTTCCCGTTAAGCAGCCATAGTGTGTTTTCTAAACGTGTGACTCTGTTCTGTTTTGTAATTCAGTTCAATTGTAGCGGTTTTTACATTCTCTCTATAAGTGATAGCTTATGATAAGTGTCTTTTCTGTGTGACTTATATCACTTAGAAATGTCGTACCTAAATCCACTCATCATGCTGCTACTAGCCTTATGACATTGATTTCATGGCTGAGTGATATTCCATTGTACATAAGGACCACCACTTCTTTATCCATTTTTCTCTTTCCTGGGATATTTTAGGTGTCATGAAGTGGAGGTTCTTGTCAACAGAGCAGCCCTAAACTTTGGGGTGCCTGTGTCTTGCTGATTTTTAGTTTTCCCAATTTATACGCCCATGAGTGGAAGTGCCCTATGCACTCTAAGCTGTGTTTTTTCGATGTTTCAGGACACACCGTACACTTCTCCAGAGTGGCTGTTGGCAATTTACATCCCGCCCATCAGCGTAGCAAGGCTCCCATTTCTCCATGGCCTGTCCTGCATTTCTGGTTTTGACACTTTATTCAGCATGGCCCTTTTGACCGATGGGAAGCGAGACTTCTTTGTAGCGCTGATTTGCCTTTCCAGGTTGCTTGGTTGGCCAAAAAGGGCGTATGCGTTTTTTCCTGAATATATTCAGGAAAAAACGCATACGCCCTTTTTGGCCAAGGGCATCATTGTCGACGTTTTGCCGCTTTTCATGTGCTTTAAAGGCGACTCGAATCTACCTCCTGAAATCTGTTTCCTGCAATTCTGCCTTGCTTTCAAATCCTCTTCTTTGCCTTCCCTCAATATATTTGTGGACGAGAGTTATCATTTATAACTCTGCCGGTTTGTGACTTGCAGTGCCCCTGAGCTCCATTTTTCAACTCGCTTTTTTGGGAGCTGGCCGCAAAAGTGTAGGATGGCCTCAGGCCCTATTCTGGTTCCGGGCGGCAGGCGGAGCCTGTGGTTAATTCTTCTTCCTGATGGGAAAATAGAGTGACCTGTGCCTGTCCCAACACCTAGAGTTAGACTCTCATTGGCTCCCCCTCTTCCCGTTCATCCTCAGGACAAATTGCAAGCTGTACGGAACAGGAGGTTAAAGGTGCTGATTCTCCAAGGAGGGAGATTGCTAGTAAAGCGGCTGGAATGGCTAACCCGAGCACAAGGAGATGAGAAATGAGGTGCGTTTTAGAAACCTTTCCCGGTCACACGGTGTACCACCTTCTGGGTTTCTCATGCATGTTTTCGATGTAGGAAGATGCCCTTGAACCTGGAGATTTGGGAACCATCGGATGGGTAAAAGGCAGTATTACTTTAAAGGCTCTGCGTTTGCTCCCCCAACCTCACCAAATCTCTCAGCCCCGAGAGTGTCCACCCTTATGTCTCATCCAGCTGTTGGTCTAGATATGGTCAATCCAGGTGGCATCACAGCCCCTGAACGAATTTTGTAAGAATTTCTCTCTCTTTCACTGTCTTTGTTTCAGGGGTTTTTAAAATTAATTTATTTTTATAATGGGGTTTAGCTGCTTTTCACGGCTGTGTTTATGCCGCTTTACACCCACTTGACTCACATCCAGAGAGATATCAGTACATAGGTTTTAAGATTCATACTATTCAGATATATTCTTGTGCGGTGAATAGGGGGTGTTGAATCCAGTTCACTGCGCAAGGTGTAGGTCTTTCTATTACATATTGGGTTTATGGAACGGTATCTGAGCTAATTTGAAACCCTTGTTTTATGCATCACCCCAGCTCACCTTTCCCGTTAAGCAGCCATAGTGTGTTTTCTAAACGTGTGACTCTGTTCTGTTTTGTAATTCAGTTCAAGTGTAGCGGTTTTTACATTCCCTGTATAAGTGATAGCTTATGAAAAGTGTCTTTTTATGTGTGACTTATTTCACTTAGAATCGTCGTACCTAAATCCACTCATCATGCTGCTACTAGCCATATGACATTGATTTCATGGCTGAGTGATATTCCATTGTACATAAGGACCACCACTTCTTCATCCATTTTTCTCTTTCCTGGGATATTTAAGGTGTCATGAAGTGGAGGTCCTTGTCAACAGAGCAGCCCTAAACTTTGGGGTGCCTGTGTCTTGCTGATTTTTAGTTTTCTCAATATATACGCACGTGAGTGGAAGTGCCCTACGCGCTCTAAGCTGTGTTTTTTCAATGTTTCAGGACACACCGTACACTTCTCCAGAGTGGCTGTTGGCAATTTACATCCCGCCCATCAGCGTAGCAAGGCTCTCATTTCTCCATGGCCTGTCCTGCATTTCTGGTTTTGACACTTTTTTCAGCATGGCCCTTTTGACCGATGGGAAGCGAGACTTCTTTGTAGCGCTGATTTGCCTTTCCAGGTTGCTTGGTTGGCCAAAAAGGGCGTATGCGTTTTTTCCTGAATATATTAAAAAAAAACGCATACGCCCTTTGTGGCCAAGGGCATCACTGTCGACGTTTTGCCGCTTTTCATGTGCTTTAAAGGGGATTCGTATCTACTTCCTGAAATCTGTTTCCTGCAATTCTGCTTTGCTTTCAAATCCTCTTCGTTGCCTTCCCTCAATATATTTGTGGACAAGAGTTATCATTTATAACTCTGCAGGTTTGTGAATTGCAGTGCCCCTGAGCTCCATTTTTCAACTCGCTTTTTTGGGAGCTGCCGCAAAAGCGCAGGATGGCCTAGGCCCTATTCTGGTTCCGGGCGGCAGGCTGAGCCTGTGGTTAATTCTTCTTCCTGATGGGAAAATAGAGTGACCTGTGCCTGTCCCAACACCTAGAGCTAGTCTCTCATTGGCTCCCCCTCTTCCCGTTCATTCTCAGGACAAATTGCAAGCTGTAAGGAGTCGGAGGTTAAAGGTGCCGATTCTCCAAGGAGGGAGATTGCTAGTAAAGCGGCTGGAATGACGAACGCGAGCACAAGGAGATGAGAAATGAGGTGCGTTTTAGAAACCTTTCCCGGTCACACGGTGTACAACCTTCTGGGTTTCTCATGCATGTTTTCCATGTAGGAAGATGCCCTTGAACCTGGAGATTTGGGACCCATGGAATGGGTAACAGGCAGTAGTACTTTAAAGGCTCTGCGTTTGCTCCCCCAACCTCACCAAATCTCTCAGCCCCGAGAGTATCCACCCTTACGTCTCATCCAGCTGTGGGTCTAGATATGGTCAATTCAGGTGGCATCACAGCCCCTGAACGAATTTTGTAAGAATTTCTCTCTCTTTCACTGTCTTTGTTTCACGGGTTTTTAAAATTAATTTATTTTTATAATGGGGTTTAGCTGCGTTTTACGGCTGTGTTTATGCTGCTTTACACCCACTTGACTCACATCCAGAGAGATATCAATACATAGGTTTTAAGATTCTTACTAGTCAGATATATTCTTGTGCGGTGAATAGGGGGTGTTGAGTCAAGTTCACTGAGCAAGGAGTAGGTCTTTCTATTACATATTGGGTTTATGGAACGGTATCTGAGCTAATTTGAAACCCTTGTTTTATGCATCACCCCACCTCACCTTTCCCGTTAAGCAGCCATAGTGTGTTTTCTAAACGTGTGACTCTGTTCTGTTTTGTAATTCAGTTCAAGTGTAGGGGTTTTCACATTCCCTCTATAAGTGATAGCTTATGATAAGTGTCTTTTTCTGTGTGACTTATTTCACTTAGAATTGTCGTACCTAAATCCACTCATCATGCTGCTACTAGCCTTATGACATTGATTTCATGGCTGAATGATATTCCATTGTACATAAGGACCACCACTTCTTTATCCATTTTTCTCTTTCCTGGGATATTTAAGGTGTCATGAAGTGGAGGTTCTTGTCAACAGAGCAGCCCTAAACTTAGGGGTGCCTGTGTCTTGCTGATTTTTAGTTTTCCCAATTTATACGCCAATGAGTGGATGTGCCTTATGCGCACTAAGCTGTGTTTTTTCGATGTTTCAGGACACACCGTACACTTCTCCAGAGTGGCTGTTGGCAATTTACATCCCGCCCATCAGCGTAGCAAGGCTCCCATTTCTACATGGCCTGTCCTGCATTTCTGGTTTTGACACTTTTTTCAGCATGGCCCTTTTGACCGATGGGAATCGATACTTCTTTGTAGCACTGATTTTCCTTTCCAGGTTGCTTGGTTGGCCAAAATTGGCGTATGCGTTTTTTCCTGAATATATTCAGGAAAAAACGCATACGCCCTTTTTGGCCCAGGGCATCATTGTCGACGTTTTGCTGCTTTTCATGTGCTTTAAAGGCGATTCGAATCTACCTCCTGAAATCTGTTTCCTGCAATTCTGCCTTGCTTTCAAATCCTCTTCGTTGCCTTCCCTCAATATATTTGTGGACGAGAGTTATCATTTATAACTGTGCAGCTTTGTGAATTGCAGTGCCCTGAAGCTCCATTTTACAACTCGCTTTTTCGGGAGCTGGCCGCAAAAGCGCAGGATGGCTTCAGGCCCTGTTTTGGTTCCGGGGGGCAGGCTGAGCCTGTGGTTAATTCTTCTTCCTGATGGGAAAATAGAGTGACCTGTGCCTGTCCCAACACCAAGAGCTAGTCTCTCATTGGTTCCCCGTCTTCCCGTTTATCCTCAGGACAAATTGCAACCTGTACGGAACAGGAGGTTAAAGGTGCTGATGCTCCAAGTAGGGAGATTGCTAGTAAAGTGGCTGGAATGGCGAACCCGAGCACAAGGAGATGAGAAATGAGGTGCGTTTTAGAAACCTTTCCCCATCACACGGTGTACCATCTTCTGGGTTTCTCATGCATGATTTCGATGTAGGAAGATGCCCTCGAACCTGGAGGTTTGGGACCCATGCGATGGGTAGCACACAGTATTACTTTAAAGGGTCTGCGTTTGTTCACCCAACCTCACCAAACATCTCAGCCCCAAGAGTGTCCACCCTTATGTATCATCCAGCTGTGGGTCTAGATATGGTCAATCCAGGTTGCATCACAGCCCCTGAACGAATTGTGTAAGAATTTCTCTCTCTTTCACTGTCTTTGTTTCATAGGTTTTGAAAAGTAATTTATTTTTATAATGGGGTTTAGCTGCTTTTCACGGCTGTGTTTAGGCCACTTTACACCCACTTGACACACTAACAGAGAGATATCAATACATAGGTTTTAAGATTATTACTAGTCAGATATATTCTTGTGCGGTGAATCGGGCGTGTTGAGTCCAGTTCTCTGAGCAAGGAGTAGGTCTTGTCTATTACATATTGGGTTTATGGAATGGTATCTGAGCTAATTTGAAACTCTTGTTTTATGTATCACCCCACCTGACCTTTCCCGTTAAGCAGCCATAGGGTGTTTTCTGCATGTGTGACTCTGTTCTGTTTTGTAATTCAGTTCAAGTGTAACGGTTTTTACATTCCCTCTATAAGTGACACCTTATGAGAAGTGTCCTTTTCTGTGTGACTTATTTCACTTAGAATCGTCGTACCTAAATCCACTCATCATGCTGCTACTAGCCTTATGACATTGATTTCATGGCTGAGGGATATTCCATTGTACATAAGGACCACAACTTTTTTATCCATTTTTCGCTTTCCTGGGATATTTAAGGTGGAATGAAGTGGAGGTCCTTGTCAATAGAGCAGCCCTAAACTTTGGGGTTCTTGTGTCTTGCTGATTTTTAATTTTCCCACTTTATACCCCCATGCGTGGAAGTGCCTTATGCTCTCTAAGCTGTGTTTTTTAGATGTGTCAGGACACACCGTACACTTCTCCAGAGTGGCTGTTGGCAATTTACATCCCGCCAATCAGTGTAGCAAGGCTCCCATTTCTCCATGGCCTGTCCTGCATTTCTGGTTTTGACACTTTTTTCAGCATGGCCCTTTTGACATATGGGAAGCAAGACTTCTTTGTAGTGCTGATTTGCATTTCCAGGTTGCTTGGTTGGCCAAAAAGGGCGTATGCGTTTTTTCCTGAATATATTCAGGAAAAAACGCATACGCCCTTTTAGGCCAAGGGCATCAGTGTCAACGTTTTGCTGCTTTTCATGTGTGTTAAAGGCGATTCGAATCTACCTCCTGAAATCTGTTTCCTGCAATTCTGCCTTGATTTCAAATCCTCTTCTTTGCCTTCCCTCAATATATTTGTGGACGAGAGTTATCATTTATAACTCTGCAGATTTGTGAATTACAGTGCCCTGAAGCTCCATTTTACCACTCGCTTTTTTGGGAGCTGGCCGCAAAAGCACAGGATGGCTTCAGGCCCTGTTCTGGTTACGGGGGGCAGGCTGAGCCTGTGGTTAATTCTTCTTCCTGATGGGAAAATAGAGTGACCTGTGCCTGTCCCAACACCAAGAGTTAGTGTCTCATTGGTTCCCCATCTTCCCGTTCATCCTCAGGACAAATTGCAACCTGTACGGAACAGGAGGTTAAAGGTGCTGATGCTCCAAGTAGGGAGATTGCTAGTAAAGTGGCTGGAATGGCGAACCCGAGCACAAGGAGATCAGAAATGAGGTGCGTTTTAGAAACCTTTCCCCATCACACGGTGTACCATCTTCTGGGTTTCTCATGCATGTTTTCGATGTAGGAAGATGCCCTTGAACCTGGATATTTGGGACCCATGGGATGGGTAGCACGCAGTATTACTTTAAAGGGTCTGCATTTGCTCACCCAAACTCACCAAACCTCTCAGCCCCAAGAGTGTCCACCCTTATGTCTCATCCAGCTGTGGGTCTAGATATGGTCAATCCAGGTTGCATCACAGACCCTGAACGAATTGTGTAAGAATTTCTCTCTCTTTCACTGTCTTTGTATCATGGGTTTTTAAAAGTAATTTATTTTTATAATGGGGTTTAGCTGCTTTTCACGGCTGTGTTTATGCCGCTTTACACCCACTTGACACACTAACAGAGAGATATCAATACATAGGTTTTAAGATTATTACTAGTCAGATATATTCTTGTGCGGTGAATCGGGCGTGTTGAGTCCAGTTCTCTGAGCAAGGAGTAGGTCTTGTCTATTACATATTGGGTTTATGGAACGGTATCTGAGCTAATTTGAAACTCTTGTTTTATGTATCACCCCACCTCACCTTTCCCGTTAAGCAGCCATAGTGTGTTTTCTGCATGTGTGACTCTGTTCTGTTTTGTAATTCAGTTCAAGTGTAACGGTTTTTACATTCCCGCTATAAGTGACACCATATGAGAAGTGTCCTTTTCTGTGTGACTTATTTCACTTAGAATCGTCGTACCTAAATCCACTCATCATGCTGCTACTAGCCTTATGACATTGATTTCATGGCTGAGGGATATTCCATTGTACATAAGGACCACAACTTTTTTATCCATTTTTCGCTTTCCTGGGATATTTAAGGTGGAATGAAGTGGAGGTCCTTGTCAATAGAGCAGCCCTAAACTTTGGGGTTCTTGTGTCTTGCTGATTTTTAATTTTCCCACTTTATACCCCCATGCGTGGAAGTGCCTTATGCTCTCTAAGCTGTGTTTTTTAGATGTGTCAGGACACACCGTACACTTCTCCAGAGTGGCTGTTGGCAATTTACATCCCGCCCATCAGTGTAGCAAGGCTCCCATTTCTCCATGGCCTGTCCTGCATTTCTGGTTTTGACACTTTTTTCAGCATGGCCCTTTTGACCGATGGGAAGCGAGACTTCTTTGTAGTGCTGATTTGCATTTCCAGGTTGCTTGGTGGGCCCAAAAGGGGGTATGCGATTTTTCCTGAATATATTCAGGAAAAAACGCATACGCCCTTTTTGGCCAAGGGCATCATTGTCAACGTTTTGCCGCTTTTCATGTGCTTTAAAGGCGATTCGAATCTACCTCCTGAAATCTGTTTCATGCAATTCTGCCTTGATTTCAATTCCTCGTCTTTGCCTTCCCTCAATATATTTGTGGACGAGAGTTATCATTTATAACTGTGCAGGTTTGTGAATTGCAGTGCCCTGAAGCTCCATTTTACAACTCGCTTTTTCGGGAGCGGGCCGCAAAAGCGCAGGATGGCTTCAGGCCCTGTTCTGGTTCCGGGGGGCAGGCTGAGCCTGTGGTTAATTCTTCTTCCTGATGGGAAAATAGAGTGACCTGTGCCTGTCCCAACACCAAGAGCTAGTCTCTCATTGGTTCCCCGTCTTCCCGTTTATCCTCAGGACAAATTGCAACCTGTACGGAACAGGAGGTTAAAGGTGCTGATGCTCCAAGTAGGGAGATTGCTAGTAAAGTGGCTGGAATGGCGAACCCGAGCACAAGGATATGAGAAATGAGGTGCGTTTTAGAAACCTTTCCCCATCACACGGTGTACCATCTTCTGGGTTTCTCATGCATGTTTTCGATGTAGGAAGATGCCCTTGAACCTGGAGATTTGGGACCCATGCGATGGGTAGCACGCAGTATTACTTTAAAGGGTCTGCATTTGCTCATCCAACCTCACCAAACCTCTCAGCCCCAAGAGTGTCCACCCTTATGTCTCATCCAGCTGTGAGTCTAGATATGGTCAATGCAGTTTGAATCACAGCCCCTGAACGAATTGTGTAAGAATTTCTCTCTCTTTCACTGTCTTTGTTTCATGGGTTTTTAAAAGTAATTTATTTTTATAATGGGGTTTAGCTGCTTTTCACAGCTGTGTTTATGCCGCTTTACACCCACTTGACACACTAACAGAGAGATATCAATACATAGGTTTTAAGATTATTACTAGTCAGATATATTCTTGTGCGGTGAATCGGGCGTGTTGAGTCCAGTTCTCTGAGCAAGGAGTAGGTCTTGTCTATTACATATTGGGTTTATGGAACGGTATCTGAGCTAATTTGAACCTCTTGTTTTATGTATCACCCCACCTCACCTTTCCCGTTAAGCAGCCATAGTGTGTTTTCTGCATGTGTGACTCTGTTCTGTTTTGTAATTCAGTTCAAGTGTAACGGTTTTTACATTCCCTCTATAAGTGACACCTTATGAGAAGTGTCCTTTTCTGTGTGACTTATTTCACTTAGATTCGTCATACCTAAATCCACTCATCATGCTGCTACTAGCCTTATGATATTGATTTCATGGCTGAGTGATATACCATTGTACATATGGACCTCAAATTTTTTACCCATTTTTCGCTT
Organism: Balaenoptera physalus; assembly: GCF_965194825.1. Taxonomy (NCBI): domain Eukaryota; kingdom Metazoa; phylum Chordata; class Mammalia; order Artiodactyla; family Balaenopteridae; genus Balaenoptera; species Balaenoptera physalus. The sequence goes on from NW_028126218.1 coordinate 63,026, forward strand.
TCCTGGGATATTTAAGGTGGAATGAAGTGGAGGTCCTTGTCAACAGAGCAGCCCTAAACTTTGGGGTGCTTGTGTCTTGCTGATTTTTAATTTTCCCACTTTATACCCCCATGCGTGGAAGTGCCCTATGCTCTCTAAGCTGTGTTTTTTAGATGTTTCAGGACACACCGTACACTTCTCCTGAGTGGCTGTTGGCAATTTACATCCCGGCCATCAGTGTAGCAAGGTTCCCATTTCTCCATGGCCTGTCCTGCATTTCTGGTTTTGACAATTTTTCAGCATAGCCCTTTTGACCGATGGGAAGCGAGACTTCTTTGTAGCGCTGATATGCCTTTTCAGGTTGCTTGGTTGGCCAAAAAGGGCGTATGCGTTTTTTCCTGAATATATTCAGGAAAAAACGCATACGCCCTTTTTGGCCAAGGGCATCATTGTCAACGTTTTGCCGCTTTTCATGTGCTTTAAAGACGATTCGAATCTACCTCCTGAAATCTGTTTCGTGCAATTCTGCCTTAATTTCAATTCCTCGTCTTTGCCTTCCCTCAATATATTTGTGGACGAGAGTTATCATTTATAACTGTGCAGGTTTGTGAATTGCAGTGCCCTGAAGCTCCATTTTACAACTCGCTTTTTCGGGAGCTGGACGCAAAAGCGCAGGATGGCTTCAGGCCCTGTTCTGGTTCCAGGGGGCAGGCTGAGCCTGTGGTTAATTCTTCTTCCTGATGGGAAAATAGAGTGACCTGTGCCTGTCCCAACACCAAGAGCTAGTCTCTCATTGGTTCCCCGTCTTCCCGTTCATCCTCAGGACAAATTGCAACCTGTACGGAACAGGAGGTTAAAGGTGCTGATGCTCCAAGTAGGGAGATTGCTAGTAAAGTGGGTGGAATGGCGAACCCGAGCACAAGGAGATGAGAAATGAGGTGCGTTTTAGAAACCTTTCCCCATCACATGGTGTACCATCTTCTGGGTTTCTCATGCATGTTTTCGATGTAGGAAGATGCCCTTGAACCTGGATATTTGGGACCCATGGGATGGGTACCACGCAGTATTACTTTAAAGGGTCTGCATTTGCTCACCCAACCTCACCAAACCTCTCAGCCCCAAGAGTGTCCACCCTTATGTCTCATCCAGCTGAGGGTCTAGATATGGTCAATCCAGGTTGCATCACAGCCCCTGAACGAATTGTGTAAGAATTTCTCTCTCTTTCACTGTCTTTGTTTCATGGGTTTTTAAAAGTAATTTATTTTTATAATCGGGTTTAGCTGCTTTTCACGTCTCTGTTTATGCGGCTTTACACCCAATTGACTCACTTCCAGAGAGATATCAATACATAGGTTTTAAGATTCTTACTACTCAGATATATCCTTGTGCGGTGAATAGGGGTTGTTGAGTCCAGTTCACTGAGCAAGGAGCATGTCTTGTCTATTAAATATTGGGTTTATGGAACGGTATCTGAGCTAATGGAAACCCTTGTTTTATGCATCAACCCACCTCACCTTTCCCGTTAAGCAGCCATAGTGTGTTTTCTAAACGTGTGACTCTCTTCTGTTTTGTAATTCAGTTCAAGTGTAGCGGTTTTTACATTCCCTCTATAAGTGATAACTTATGATAAGTGTCTTTTTCTGTGTGACTTATTTCACTTAGAATCGTCGTACCTAAATCCACTCATCATGCTGCTACTACCCTTATGACATTGATTTCATGGCTGAGTGATATTCCATTGTATATCAGGACCACAACTTCTTTATCCATTTTTCTCTTTCCAGGGATATTTAAGGTGTCATGAAGTGGAGGTTCTTTTCAAGAGAGCAGCCCTAAACTTTGGGGTGCCTGGGTCTTGCTAATTTTTAGTTTTCCCAATTTATACGTCCATGAGTGGAAGTGCCCTATGCTCCCTAAGCCGTGTATTTTAGATATTTCAAGACACCCCGTACACTTCTCCAGAGTGGCTGTGGGCAATTTACATACCACCCATCAGCATAGCAAGGCTCCCATATCTCCATGGCCTATCCTGCATTTCTGGTTTTTACACTTTTTTCAGTGTAGCCCTATTGACCGATGGGTAGCGATACTTCTTTGTATCGCTGCTTGGCATTTCCAGGATGCTTGGTTGGCCAAAAAGGGCGTTTGCGTTTTTTCCTGAATATATTCAGGAAAAAACGCATACGCCCTTTTTGGCCAAGGGCATAATTGTCAACGTTTTGCTGTTTTTAAATGCTTTAAAGGCGATTCGAATCTACCTCGTGAAATCGGTTTCCTGCAATTCGGCCTTATTTCAAACCCTCTTCTTTGCCTTCCCTCAATATATTTGTGGACAAGAGTTATCATTTCTCACTCTGCAGGTTTGTGAATTGCAGTGCTCTGAAGCTCCATTTTACAACTCGCTTTTTCGGGAGCTGGCCGCCAAAGCGCAGCATGGCTTCAGGCCCTGTTCTGGTTCCGGGGGGCAGGCTGAGCCTGTGGTTAATTATTCTTCCTGATGGGAAAATAGAGTGACCTGTGCCTGTGCCAACACCAAGAGCTAGTCTCTCTTTGGTTCCCCGTCTTCCCGTTCATCCTCAGGACAAATTGCAACCTGTACGGAACAGGAGGTTAAAGGTGCTGATACTCCAAGTAGGGAGATTGCTAGTAAAGTGGCTGGAATGGCGAACCCTAGCACTAGGACATGAGAAATGAGGTACGTTTTAGAAACCTATCCCCATCTAATGGTGTACCATCTTCTGGGTTTCTCATGCATGTTTTCGATGTAGGAAGATGCCCTTGAACCTGGAGATTTGGGACCCATGGGATGGGTAACAGGCAGTATTACTTTAAAGGCTCTGCGTTTGCTCCCCCAACCTCACCAAATCTCTCAGCCCCGAGAGTGTCCACCCTTACGTCTCATCCAGCTGTGGGTCTAGATATGTTCAATCCAGGTGGCATCACAACCCCTGAATGAATTTTGTAAGAATTTCTCTCTCTTTCACTGTCTTTGTTTCACGGGTTTTAAAAATTAATTTATTTTTATAATGGGGTTTAGCTGCTTTTCACGGATGTGTTTATGCCGCTTTACACCCACTTGACTCACATCCAGAGAGATATCAATACGTAGGTTTTAAGATTCTTACTAGTCAGATATATTCTTGTGCGGTGAATAGGGGGTGTTGAGTCCAGTTCACTGAGCAAGGAGTAGGTCTTGTCTATTACATATTGGGTTTATGGAACGGTATCTGAGCTAATTTGAAACCCTTGTTTTATGCATCACCCCACCTCACCTTTCCCGTTAAGCAGCCATAGTGTGTTTTCTAAACGTGTGACTCTGTTCTGTTTTGTAATTCAGTTCAATTGTAGCGGTTTTTACATTCTCTCTATAAGTGATAGCTTATGATAAGTGTCTTTTCTGTGTGACTTATATCACTTAGAAATGTCGTACCTAAATCCACTCATCATGCTGCTACTAGCCTTATGACATTGATTTCATGGCTGAGTGATATTCCATTGTACATAAGGACCACCACTTCTTTATCCATTTTTCTCTTTCCTGGGATATTTTAGGTGTCATGAAGTGGAGGTTCTTGTCAACAGAGCAGCCCTAAACTTTGGGGTGCCTGTGTCTTGCTGATTTTTAGTTTTCCCAATTTATACGCCCATGAGTGGAAGTGCCCTATGCACTCTAAGCTGTGTTTTTTCGATGTTTCAGGACACACCGTACACTTCTCCAGAGTGGCTGTTGGCAATTTACATCCCGCCCATCAGCGTAGCAAGGCTCCCATTTCTCCATGGCCTGTCCTGCATTTCTGGTTTTGACACTTTATTCAGCATGGCCCTTTTGACCGATGGGAAGCGAGACTTCTTTGTAGCGCTGATTTGCCTTTCCAGGTTGCTTGGTTGGCCAAAAAGGGCGTATGCGTTTTTTCCTGAATATATTCAGGAAAAAACGCATACGCCCTTTTTGGCCAAGGGCATCATTGTCGACGTTTTGCCGCTTTTCATGTGCTTTAAAGGCGACTCGAATCTACCTCCTGAAATCTGTTTCCTGCAATTCTGCCTTGCTTTCAAATCCTCTTCTTTGCCTTCCCTCAATATATTTGTGGACGAGAGTTATCATTTATAACTCTGCCGGTTTGTGACTTGCAGTGCCCCTGAGCTCCATTTTTCAACTCGCTTTTTTGGGAGCTGGCCGCAAAAGTGTAGGATGGCCTCAGGCCCTATTCTGGTTCCGGGCGGCAGGCGGAGCCTGTGGTTAATTCTTCTTCCTCATGGGAAAATAGAGTGACCTGTGCCTGTCCCAACACCTAGAGTTAGACTCTCATTGGCTCCCCCTCTTCCCGTTCATCCTCAGGACAAATTGCAAGCTGTACGGAACAGGAGGTTAAAGGTGCTGATTCTCCAAGGAGGGAGATTGCTAGTAAAGCGGCTGGAATGGCTAACCCGAGCACAAGGAGATGAGAAATGAGGTGCGTTTTAGAAACCTTTCCCGGTCACACGGTGTACCACCTTCTGGGTTTCTCATGCATGTTTTCGATGTAGGAAGATGCCCTTGAACCTGGAGATTTGGGAACCATCGGATGGGTAAAAGGCAGTATTACTTTAAAGGCTCTGCGTTTGCTCCCCCAACCTCACCAAATCTCTCAGCCCCGAGAGTGTCCACCCTTATGTCTCATCCAGCTGTTGGTCTAGATATGGTCAATCCAGGTGGCATCACAGCCCCTGAACGAATTTTGTAAGAATTTCTCTCTCTTTCACTGTCTTTGTTTCAGGGGTTTTTAAAATTAATTTATTTTTATAATGGGGTTTAGCTGCTTTTCACGGCTGTGTTTATGCCGCTTTACACCCACTTGACTCACATCCAGAGAGATATCAGTACATAGGTTTTAAGATTCATACTATTCAGATATATTCTTGTGCGGTGAATAGGGGGTGTTGAATCCAGTTCACTGCGCAAGGTGTAGGTCTTTCTATTACATATTGGGTTTATGGAACGGTATCTGAGCTAATTTGAAACCCTTGTTTTATGCATCACCCCAGCTCACCTTTCCCGTTAAGCAGCCATAGTGTGTTTTCTAAACGTGTGACTCTGTTCTGTTTTGTAATTCAGTTCAAGTGTAGCGGTTTTTACATTCCCTGTATAAGTGATAGCTTATGAAAAGTGTCTTTTTATGTGTGACTTATTTCACTTAGAATCGTCGTACCTAAATCCACTCATCATGCTGCTACTAGCCATATGACATTGATTTCATGGCTGAGTGATATTCCATTGTACATAAGGACCACCACTTCTTCATCCATTTTTCTCTTTCCTGGGATATTTAAGGTGTCATGAAGTGGAGGTCCTTGTCAACAGAGCAGCCCTAAACTTTGGGGTGCCTGTGTCTTGCTGATTTTTAGTTTTCTCAATATATACGCACGTGAGTGGAAGTGCCCTACGCGCTCTAAGCTGTGTTTTTTCAATGTTTCAGGACACACCGTACACTTCTCCAGAGTGGCTGTTGGCAATTTACATCCCGCCCATCAGCGTAGCAAGGCTCTCATTTCTCCATGGCCTGTCCTGCATTTCTGGTTTTGACACTTTTTTCAGCATGGCCCTTTTGACCGATGGGAAGCGAGACTTCTTTGTAGCGCTGATTTGCCTTTCCAGGTTGCTTGGTTGGCCAAAAAGGGCGTATGCGTTTTTTCCTGAATATATTAAAAAAAAACGCATACGCCCTTTGTGGCCAAGGGCATCACTGTCGACGTTTTGCCGCTTTTCATGTGCTTTAAAGGGGATTCGTATCTACTTCCTGAAATCTGTTTCCTGCAATTCTGCTTTGCTTTCAAATCCTCTTCGTTGCCTTCCCTCAATATATTTGTGGACAAGAGTTATCATTTATAACTCTGCAGGTTTGTGAATTGCAGTGCCCCTGAGCTCCATTTTTCAACTCGCTTTTTTGGGAGCTGCCGCAAAAGCGCAGGATGGCCTAGGCCCTATTCTGGTTCCGGGCGGCAGGCTGAGCCTGTGGTTAATTCTTCTTCCTGATGGGAAAATAGAGTGACCTGTGCCTGTCCCAACACCTAGAGCTAGTCTCTCATTGGCTCCCCCTCTTCCCGTTCATTCTCAGGACAAATTGCAAGCTGTAAGGAGTCGGAGGTTAAAGGTGCCGATTCTCCAAGGAGGGAGATTGCTAGTAAAGCGGCTGGAATGACGAACGCGAGCACAAGGAGATGAGAAATGAGGTGCGTTTTAGAAACCTTTCCCGGTCACACGGTGTACAACCTTCTGGGTTTCTCATGCATGTTTTCCATGTAGGAAGATGCCCTTGAACCTGGAGATTTGGGACCCATGGAATGGGTAACAGGCAGTAGTACTTTAAAGGCTCTGCGTTTGCTCCCCCAACCTCACCAAATCTCTCAGCCCCGAGAGTATCCACCCTTACGTCTCATCCAGCTGTGGGTCTAGATATGGTCAATTCAGGTGGCATCACAGCCCCTGAACGAATTTTGTAAGAATTTCTCTCTCTTTCACTGTCTTTGTTTCACGGGTTTTTAAAATTAATTTATTTTTATAATGGGGTTTAGCTGCGTTTTACGGCTGTGTTTATGCTGCTTTACACCCACTTGACTCACATCCAGAGAGATATCAATACATAGGTTTTAAGATTCTTACTAGTCAGATATATTCTTGTGCGGTGAATAGGGGGTGTTGAGTCAAGTTCACTGAGCAAGGAGTAGGTCTTTCTATTACATATTGGGTTTATGGAACGGTATCTGAGCTAATTTGAAACCCTTGTTTTATGCATCACCCCACCTCACCTTTCCCGTTAAGCAGCCATAGTGTGTTTTCTAAACGTGTGACTCTGTTCTGTTTTGTAATTCAGTTCAAGTGTAGCGGTTTTCACATTCCCTCTATAAGTGATAGCTTATGATAAGTGTCTTTTTCTGTGTGACTTATTTCACTTAGAATTGTCGTACCTAAATCCACTCATCATGCTGCTACTAGCCTTATGACATTGATTTCATGGCTGAATGATATTCCATTGTACATAAGGACCACCACTTCTTTATCCATTTTTCTCTTTCCTGGGATATTTAAGGTGTCATGAAGTGGAGGTTCTTGTCAACAGAGCAGCCCTAAACTTAGGGGTGCCTGTGTCTTGCTGATTTTTAGTTTTCCCAATTTATACGCCAATGAGTGGATGTGCCTTATGCGCACTAAGCTGTGTTTTTTCGATGTTTCAGGACACACCGTACACTTCTCCAGAGTGGCTGTTGGCAATTTACATCCCGCCCATCAGCGTAGCAAGGCTCCCATTTCTACATGGCCTGTCCTGCATTTCTGGTTTTGACACTTTTTTCAACATGGCCCTTTTGACCGATGGGAATCGATACTTCTTTGTAGCACTGATTTTCCTTTCCAGGTTGCTTGGTTGGCCAAAATTGGCGTATGCGTTTTTTCCTGAATATATTCAGGAAAAAACGCATACGCCCTTTTTGGCCCAGGGCATCATTGTCGACGTTTTGCTGCTTTTCATGTGCTTTAAAGGCGATTCGAATCTACCTCCTGAAATCTGTTTCCTGCAATTCTGCCTTGCTTTCAAATCCTCTTCGTTGCCTTCCCTCAATATATTTGTGGACGAGAGATATCATTTATAACTGTGCAGGTTTGTGAATTGCAGTGCCCTGAAGCTCCATTTTACAACTCGCTTTTTCGGGAGCTGGCCGCAAAAGCGCAGAATGGCTTCAGGCCCTGTTCTGGTTCCGGGGGGCAGGCTGAGCCTGTGGTTAATTCTTCTTCCTGATGGGAAAATAGAGTGACCTGTGCCTGTCCCAACACCAAGAGCTAGTCTCTCATTGGTTCCCCGTCTTCCCGTTCATCCTCAGGACAAATTGCAACCTGTACGGAACAGGAGGTTAAAGGTGCTGATGCTCCAAGTAGGGAGATTGCTAGTAAAGTGGCTGGAATGGCGAACCCGAGCACAAGGAGATGAGAAATGAGGTGCGTTTTCGAAACCTTTCCCCATCACACGGTGTACCATCTTCTGGGTTTCTCATGCATGTTTTCGTTGTAGGAAGATGCCCTTGAACCTAAATATTTGGGACCCATGCGATGGGTAGCACGCAGTATTACTTTAAAGGGTCTGCGTTTGCTCACCCAACCTCACCAAACCTCTCAGCCCCAAGAGTGTCCACCCTTATGTCTCATCCAGCTGTGGGTCTAGATATGGTCAATCCAGGTTGCATCACAGCCCCTGAACGAATTGTGTAAGAATTTCTCTCTCTTTCACTGTCTTTGTTTCATGGGTTTTTAAAAGTAATTTATTTTTATGATGGGGTTTAGCTGCTTTTCACGGCTGTGTTTATGCCGCTTTTCACCCACTTGACACACTAACAGAGAGATATCAATACATAGGTTTTAAGATTATTACTAGTCAGATATATTCCTTTGCGGTGAATCGGGCGTGTTGAGTCCAGTTCTCTAAGCAAGGAGTAGGTCTTGTCTATTACATATTGGGTTTATGGAACGGTATCTGAGCTAATTTGAAACTCTTGTTTTATGTATCACCCCACCTCACCTTTCCCGTTAAGCAGCCATAGTGTGTTTTCTGCATGTGTGACTCCGTTCTGTTTTGTAATTCAGTTCAAGTGTAACGGTTTTTACATTCCCTCTATAAGTGACACCTTATGAGAAGTGTCCTTTTCTGTGTGACTTATTTCACTTAGAATCGTCGTACCTAAATCCACTCATCATGCTGCTACTAGCCTTATGACATTGATTTCATGGCTGAGGGATATTCCATTGTACATAAGGACCACAACTTTTTTATCCATTTTTCGCTTTCCTGGGATATTTAAGGTGGAATGAAGTGGAGGTCCTTGTCAATAGAGCAGCCCTAAACTTTGGGGTGCTTGTGTCTTGCTGATTTTTAATTTTCCCACTTTATACCCCCATGCGTGGAAGTGCCTTATGCTCTCTAAGCTGTGTTTTTTAGATGTGTCAGGACACACCGTACACTTCTCCAGAGTGGCTGTTGGCAATTTACATCCCGCCCATCAGTGTAGCAAGGCTCCCATTTCTCCATGGCCTGTCCTGCATTTCTGGTTTTGACACTTTTTTCAGCATGGCCCTTTTGACCGATGGGAAGCGAGACTTCTTTGTAGTGCTGATTTGCATTTCCATGTTGCTTGGTTGGCCAAAAAGGGCGTATGCGTTTTTTCCTGAATATATTCAGGAAAAAACGCATACGCCCTTTTTGGCCAAGGGCATCAGTGTCAACGTTTTGCTGCTTTTCATGTGCGTTAAAGGCGATTCGATTCTACCTCCTGAAATCTGTTTCCTGCAATTCTGCCTTGATTTCAAATCCTCTTCTTTGCCTTCCCTCAATATATTTGTGGACGAGAGTTATCATTTACAACTCTGCAGGATTGTGAATTGCAGTGCCCTGAAGCTCCATTTTACAACTCGCTTTTTCGGGAGCTGGCCGCAAAAGCGCAGGATGGCTTCAGGCCCTGTTCTGGTTCCGGGGGGCAGGCTGAGCCTGTGGTTAATTCTTCTTCCTGATGGGAAAATAGAGTGACCTGTGCCTGTCCCAACACCAAGAGGTAGTCTCTCATTGGTTCCCCGTCTTCCCGTTCATCCTCAGGACAAATTGCAACCTGTACGGAACAGGAGGTTAAAGGTGCTGATGCTCCAAGTAGGGAGATTGCTAGTAAAGTGGCTGGAATGGCGAACCCGAGCACAAGGACATGAGAAATGAGGTGCGTTTTAGAAACCTTTCCCCATCACACCGTGTACCATCTTCTGGGTTTCTCATGCATGTTTTCGATGTAGGAAGATGCCCTGGAACCTAGATATTTGGGACCCATGCGATGGGTAGCACGCAGTATTACTTTAAAGGGTCTGCGTTTGCTCACCCAACCTCACCAAACCTCTCAGCCCCAAGAGTGTCCACCCTTATGTATCATCCAGCTGTGGGTCTAGATATGGACAATCCAGGTTGCATCACAGACCCTGAACGAATTGTGTAAGAATTTCTCTCTCTTTCACTGTCTTTGTTTCATGGGTTTTGAAAAGTAATTTATTTTTATAATGGGGTTTAGCTTCTTTTCACGGCTGTGTGTATGCCGCTTTACACCCACTTGACACACTAACAGAGAGATATCAATACATATGTTTTAAGATTATTACTAGTCAGATATATTCCTTTGCGGTGAATCGGGCGCGTTGAGTCCAGTTCTCTGAGCAAGGAGTAGGTCTTGTCTATTACATATTGGGTTTATGGAACGGTATCTGAGCTAATTTGTAACTCTTGTTTTATGTATCACCCCACCTCACCTTTCCCGTTAAGCAGCCATAGTGTGTTTTCTGCATGTGTGACTCCGTTCTGTTTTGTAATTCAGTTCAAGTGTAACGGTTTTTACATTCCCTCTATAAGTGACACCTTATGAGAAGTGTCCTTTTCTGTGTGACTTATTTCACTTAGATTCGTCGTACCTAAATCCACTCATCATGCTGCTACTAGCCTTATGACATTGATTTCATGGCTGAGTGATATTCCATTGTACATAAGGACCACAACTTTTTTATCCATTTTTCGCTTTCCTGGGATATTTAAGGTGGAATGAAGTGGAGGTCCTTGTCAACAGAGCAGCCCTAAACTTTGGGGTGCCTGTGTCTTGCTGATTTTTAGTTTTCTCAATATATACGCACGTGAGTGGAAGTGCCCTACGCGCTCTAAGCTGTGTTTTTTCAATGTTTCAGGACACACCGTACACTTCTCCAGAGTGGCTGTTGGCAATTTACATCCCGCCCATCAGCGTAGCAAGGCTCTCATTTCTCCATGGCCTGTCCTGCATTTCTGGTTTTGACACTTTTTTCAGCATGGCCCTTTTGACCGATGGGAAGCGAGACTTCTTTGTAGCGCTGATTTGCCTTTCCAGGTTGCTTGGTTGGCCAAAAAGGGCGTATGCGTTTTTTCCTGAATATATTAAAAAAAAACGCATACGCCCTTTGTGGCCAAGGGCATCACTGTCGACGTTTTGCCGCTTTTCATGTGCTTTAAAGGGGATTCGTATCTACTTCCTGAAATCTGTTTCCTGCAATTCTGCTCTGCTTTCAAATCCTCTTCGTTGCCTTCCCTCAATATATTTGTGGACAAGAGTTATCATTTATAACTCTGCAGGTTTGTGAATTGCAGTGCCCCTGAGCTCCATTTTTCAACTCGCTTTTTTGGGAGCTGCCGCAAAAGCGCAGGATGGCCTAGGCCCTATTCTGGTTCCGGGCGGCAGGCTGAGCCTGTGGTTAATTCTTCTTCCTGATGGGAAAATAGAGTGACCTGTGCCTGTCCCAACACCTAGAGCTAGTCTCTCATTGGCTCCCCCTCTTCCCGTTCATTCTCAGGACAAATTGCAAGCTGTAAGGAGTCGGAGGTTAAAGGTGCCGATTCTCCAAGGAGGGAGATTGCTAGTAAAGCGGCTGGAATGACGAACGCGAGCACAAGGAGATGAGAAATGAGCTGCGTTTTAGAAACCTTTCCCGGTCACACGGTGTACAACCTTCTGGGTTTCTCATGCATGTTTTCCATGTAGGAAGATGCCCTTGAACCTGGAGATTTGGGACCCATGGAATGGGTAACAGGCAGTAGTACTTTAAAGGCTCTGCGTTTGCTCCCCCAACCTCACCAAATCTCTCAGCCCCGAGAGTATCCACCCTTACGTCTCATCCAGCTGTGGGTCTAGATATGGTCAATTCAGGTGGCATCACAGCCCATGAACGAATTTTGTAAGAATTTCTCTCACTTTCACTGTCTTTGTTTCACGGGTTTTTAAAATTAATTTATTTTTATAATGGGGTTTAGCTGCGTTTTACGGCTGTGTTTATGCTGCTTTACACCCACTTGACTCACATCCAGAGAGATATCAATACATAGGTTTTAAGATTCTTACTAGTCAGATATATTCTTGTGCGGTGAATAGGGGGTGTTGAGTCAAGTTCACTGAGCAAGGAGTAGGTCTTTCTATTACATATTGGGTTTATGGAACGGTATCTGAGCTAATTTGAAACCCTTGTTTTATGCATCACCCCACCTCACCTTTCCCGTTAAGCAGCCATAGTGTGTTTTCTAAACGTGTGACTCTGTTCTGTTTTGTAATTCAGTTCAAGTGTAGCGGTTTTTACATTCCCTCTATAAGTGATAGCTTATGATAAGTGTCTTTTTCTGTGTGACTTATTTCACTTAGAATTGTCGTACCTAAATCCACTCATCATGCTGCTACTAGCCTTATGACATTGATTTCATGGCTGAATGATATTCCATTGTACATAAGGACCACCACTTCTTTATCCATTTTTCTCTTTCCTGGGATATTTAAGGTGTCATGAAGTGGAGGTTCTTGTCAACAGAGCAGGCCTAAACTTAGGGGTGCCTGTGTCTTGCTGATTTTTAGTTTTCCCAATTTATACGCCAATGAGTGGATGTGCCCTATGCGCACTAAGCTGTGTTTTTTCGATGTTTCAGGACACACCGTACACTTCTCCAGAGTGGCTGTTGGCAATTTACATCCCGCCCATCAGCGTAGCAAGGCTCCCATTTCTCCATGGCCTGTCCTGCATTTCTGGTTTTGACACTTTTTTCAACATGGCCCTTTTGACCGATGGGAATCGATACTTCTTTGTAGCACTGATTTTCCTTTCCAGGTTGCTTGGTTGGCCAAAAATGGCGTATGCGTTTTTTCCTGAATATATTCAGGAAAAAACGCATACGCCCTTTTTGGCCCAGGGCATCATTGTCGACGTTTTGCTGCTTTTCATGTGCTTTAAAGGCGATTCGAATCTACCTCCTGAAATCTGTTTCCTGCAATTCTGCCTTGCTTTCAAATCCTCTTCGTTGCCTTCACTCAATATATTTGTGGACGAGAGTTATCATTTATAACTGTGCAGGTTTGTGAATTGCAGTGCCCTGAAGCTCCATTTTACAACTCGCTTTTTCGGGAGCTGGCCGCAAAAGCGCAGAGTGCCTTCAGGCCCTGTTCTGGTTCCGGGGGGCAGGCTGAGCCTGTGGTTAATTCTTCTTCCTGATGGGAAAATAGAGTGACCTGTGCCTGTCCCAACACCAAGAGCTAGTCTCTCATTGGTTCCCCGTCTTCCCGTTCATCCTCAGGACAAATTGCAACCTGTACGGAACAGGAGGTTAAAGGTGCTGATGCTCCAAGTAGGGAGATTGCTAGTAAAGTGGCTGGAATGGCGAACCCGAGCACAAGGAGATGAGAAATGAGGTGCGTTTTCGAAACCTTTCCCCATCACACGGTGTACCATCTTCTGGGTTTCTCATGCATGTTTTCGTTGTAGGAAGATGCCCTTGAACCTAAATATTTGGGACCCATGCGATGGGTAGCACGCAGTATTACTTTAAAGGGTCTGCGTTTGCTCACCCAACCTCACCAAACCTCTCAGCCCCAAGAGTGTCCACCCTTATGTCTCATCCAGCTGTGGGTCTAGATATGGTCAATCCAGGTTGCATCACAGCCCCTGAACGAATTGTGTAAGAATTTCTCTCTCTTTCACTGTCTTTGTTTCATGGGTTTTTAAAAGTAATTTATTTTTATAATGGGGTTTAGCTGCTTTTCACGGCTGTGTGTATGCCGCTTTACACCCACTTGACACACTAACCGAGAGATATCAATGCATATGTTTTAAGATTATTACTAGTCAGATATATTCCTTTGCGGTGAATCGGGCGTGTTGAGTCCAGTTCTCTGAGCAAGGAGTAGGTCTTGTCTATTACATATTGGGTTTATGGAACGGTATCTGAGCTAATTTGAAACTCTTGTTTTATGTACCACCCCACCTCACCTTTCCCGTTAAGCAGCCATAGTGTGTTTTCTGCATGTGTGACTCTGTTCTGTTTTGTAATTCAGTTCAAGTGTAACGGTTTTTACATTCCCTCTATAAGTGACACCTTATGAGAAGTGTCCTTTTCTGTGTGACTTATTTCACTTAGAATCGTCGTACCTAAATCCACTCATCATGCTGCTACTAGCCTTATGACATTGATTTCATGGCTGAGTGATATTCCATTGTACATAAGGACCACAACTTTTGTATCCATTTTTCGCTTTCCTCGGATATTTAAGGTGGAATGAAGTGGAGGTCCTTGTCAACAGAGCAGCTCTAAACTTTGGGGTGCTTGTGTCTTGCTGATTTTTAATTTTCCCACTTTATACCCCCATGCGTGGAAGTACCCTATGCTCTCTAAGCTGTGTTTTTTAGATGTTTCAGGACACACCGTACACTTCTCCAGAGTGGCTGTTGGCAATTTACATCCCGCCCATCAGTGTAGCAAGGCTCCCATTTCTCCATGGCCTGTCCTGCATTTCTGGTTTTGACACTTTTTTCAGCATGGCCCTTTGACCGATGGGAAGCGAGACTTCTTTGTGGCGCTGATTTGCCTTTCCAGCTTGCTTGGTTGGCCAAAAAGGGCGTATGCGTTTTTTCCTGAATATATTCAGGAAAAAACGCATACGCCCTTTTTGGCCAAGGGCATCATTGTCAACGTTTTGCCGATTTTCATTTGCTTTAAATGCGATTCGAATCTACCTCCTGAAATCTCTTTCCTGCAATTCTGCCTTGCTTTCAAATCCTCTTCTTTTCCTTCCCTCAATATATTTGTGGACGAGAGTTATCATTTATAACTCTGCAGGTTTGTGAATTGCAGTGCCCTGAAGCTCCATTTTACAACTCGCTTTTTTGGGAACTGGACGCAAAAGCGCCGGATGGCTTCAGGCCCTGTTTTGGTTCCGGGGGCAGGCTGAGCCTGTGGTTAATTCTTCTTCCTGATGGGAAAATAGAGTGACCTGTGCCTGTCCCAACACCAAGAGCTAGTCTCTCATTGGTTCCCCGTCTTCCCGTTCATCCTCAGGACAAATTGCAACCTATACAGAACAGGAGGTTAAAGGTGCTGATGCTCCAAGTAGGGAGATTGCTAGTAAAGTGGCTGGAATGGCGAACCCGAGCACAGGAGATGAGAAATGAAGTGCGTTTTAGAAACCTTTCCCCATCACACGGTGTACCATCTTCTGGGTTTCTCATGCATGTTTTCGATGTAGGAAGATGCCCTTGAATCTGGAGATTTGGGACCCATGCGATGGGTAGCACGCAGTATTACTTTAAAGGGTCTGCGTTTGCTCACCCAACCTCACCAAACCTCTCAGCCCCAAGAGTGTCCACCCTTATGTCTCATCCAGCTGTGGGTCTAGATATGGTCAATCCAGGTTGCATCACAGCCCCTGAGCGAATTGTGTAAGAATTTCTCTCTCTTTCACTGTCTTTGTTTCATGGGTTTTTAAAAGTAATTTATTTTTATAATGGGGTTTAGCTGCTTTTCACGGCTGTGTTTATGCCGCTGTACCCCCACTTGACACACTAACAGAGAGATATCAATACATACGTTTTAAGATTATTACTAGTCAGATATATTTCTTTGCGGTGAATCGGGCGTGTTGAGTCCAGTTCTCTGAGCAAGGAGTAGGTCTTGTCTATTACATATTGGGTTTATGGAACGGTATCTGAGCTAATTTGAAACTCTTGTTTTATGTATCACCCCACCTCACCTTTCCCGTTAAGCAGCCATAGTGTGTTTTCTGCATGTGTGACTCTGTTCTGTTTTGTAATTCAGTTCAAGTGTAACGGTTTTTACATTCCCTCTATAAGTGACACCATATGAGAAGTGTCTTTTTCTGTGTGACTTATTTCACTTAGAATCGTCATACCTAAATCCACTCATCATGCTGCTACTAGCCTTATGACATTGATTTCATGGCTGAGTGATATTCCATTGTACATAAGGACCACAATTTTTGTATCCATTTTTCGCTCTCCTGGGATATTTAAGGTGGAATGAAGTGGTGGTCCTTGTCAACAGAGGAGCCCTAAACTTTGGGGTGCTTGTGTCTTGCTGATTTTTAATTTTCCCACTTTATACCCCCATGCGTGGAAGTGCCCTATGCTCTCTAAGCTGTGTTTTTTAGATGTTTCAGGACACACCGTACACTTCTCCAGAGTGGCTGTTGGCAATTTACCTCCCGCCCATCAGTGTAGCAAGGCTCCCATTTCTCCATGGCCTGTCCTGCATTTCTGGTTTTGACACTTTTTTCAGCATGGCCCTTTTGACCGATGGGAAGCGAGACTTCTTTGTAGCGCTGATTTGCCTTTCCAGGTTGCTTGGTATGCCAAAAAGGGCGTATGCGTTTTTTCCTGAATATATTCAGGAAAAAACGCATACGCCCTTTTTGGCCAAGGGCTTCATTGTCAACGTTTTGCCGCTTTTCATGTGCTTTAAAGGCGATTGGTATCTACCTCCTGAAATCAGTTTCCAGCTATTCTGCCTTGATTTCAATTCCTCGTCTTTGCCTTCCCTCAATATATTTGTGGACGAGAGTTATCATTTATTACTGTGCAGGTTTGTGAATTGCAGTGCCCGGAAGCTCCATTTTACAACTCGCTTTTTCGGGAGCTGTCCGCAAAAGCGCAGGATGGCTTCAGGGCCTGTTCTGGTTCCGGGGGCAGGCTGAGCCTGTGGTTAATTCTTCTTCCTGATGGGAAAATAGAGTGACCTGTGCCTGTCCCAACACCAAGAGCTAGTCTCTCATTGGTTCCCCGTCTTCCCGTACATCCTCAGGACAAATTGCAACCTGTACAGAACAGGAGGTTAAAGGTGCTGATGCTCCAAGTAGGGAGATTGCTAGTAAAGTGGCTGGAATTGCGAACCCGAGCACAAGGAGATGAGAAATGAGGTGCGTTTTAGAAACCTTTCCCCATCACACGGTGTACCATCTTCTGGGTTTCTCATGCCTGTTTTCGATGTAGGAAGATGCCCTTGAACCTGGAGATTTGGGACCCATGCGATGGGTAGCACGCAGTATTACTTTAAAGGGTCTGCGTTTGCTCACCCAAACTCACCAAACCTCTCAGCCCCAAGAGTGTCCACCCTTATGTCTCATCCAGCTGTGGTTCTAGATATGGTCAATCCAGGTTGCATCACAGCCCCTGAACGAATTGTGTAAGAATTTCTCTCTCTTTCACTGTCTTTGTTTCATGGGTTTTGAAAAGTAATTTATTTTTATGATGGGGTTTAGCTGCTTTTCACGGCTGTGTTTATGCCGCTTTACACCCACTTGACACACTAACAGAGAGATATCAATACATAGGTTTTAAGATTATTACTAGTCAGATATATTCCTTTGCGGTGAATCGGGCGTGTTGAGTCCAGTTCTCTGAGCAAGGAGTAGGTCTTGTCTATTACATATTGGGTTTATGGAACGGTATCTGAGCTAATTTGAAACTCTTGTTTTATGTATCACCCCACCTCACCTTTCCCGTTAAGCAGCCATAGTGTGTTTTCTGCATGTGTGACTCCGTTCTGTTTTGTAATTCAGTTCAAGTGTAACGGTTTTTACATTCCCTCTATAAGTGACACCTTATGAGAAGTGTCCTTTTCTGTGTGACTTATTTCACTTAGAATCGTCGTACCTAAATCCACTCATCATGCTGCTACTAGCCTTATGACATTGATTTCATGGCTGAGGGATATTCCATTGTACATAAGGACCACAACTTTTTTATCCATTTTTCGCTTTCCTGGGATATTTAAGGTGGAATGAAGTGGAGGTCCTTGTCAATAGAGCAGCCCTAATCTTTGTGGTTCTTGTGTCTTGCTGATTTTTAATTTTCCCACTTTATACCCCCATGCGTGGAAGTGCCTTATGCTCTCTAATCTGTGTTTTTTAGATGTTTCAGGACACACCGTACACTTCTCCAGATTGGCTGTTGGCTATTTACATCCCGACCATCACTGTAGCAAGGCTCCCATTTCTCCATGGCCTGTCCTGCATTTCTGGTTTTGACACTTTTTTCATCATGGCCCTTTTGACCGATGGGAAGCGAGACTTCTTTGTAGTGCTGATTTGCCTTTCCAGGTTGCTTGGTTGGCCCAAAAGGGCGTATGCGTTTTTTCCTGAATATATTCAGGAAAAAACGCATACGCCCTTTTTGGCCAAGGGCATCATTGTCAACGTTTTGCTGCTTTTCATGTGCGTTAAAGGCGATTCGAATCTACCTCCTGAAATCTGTTTCCTGCAATTATGCCTTGATTTCAAATCCTCTTCTTTGCCTTCCCTCAATATATTTGTGGACGAGAGTTATCATTTATAACTGTGCAGGTTTGTGAATTGCAGTGCCCTGATGCTCCATTTTACAACTCGCTTTTTCGGGAGCTGGCCTCAAAAGCGCAGGATGGCCTCAGGCCCTTTTCTGGTTCCGGGCGGCAGGCTGAGCCTGTGGTTAATTCTTCTTCCTGATGGGAAAATAGAGTGACCTGTGCCTGTCCCAACACCTAGAGCGAGTCTCTCATTGGCTCCCCCTTTCCCGTTCATCCTCAAGACAAATTGAAAGCTGTACGGAACAGGAGGTTAAAGGTGCTGATGCTCCAAGTAGGGAGATTGCTAGTAAAGCGGCTGGAATGGCGAACCCGAGCACAAGGTGATGAGAAATGAGGTGCGTTTTAGAAACCTTTCCCGGTCACACGGTCTACCACCTTCTGGGTTTCTCATGCATGTTTTCGATGTAGGAAGATGCCCTTGAACCTGGAGATTTGGGACCCATGGGATGGGTAACAGGCAGTAGTACTTTAAAGGCTCTGCGTTTGCTCCCCCATCCTCACCAAATCTCTCAGCCCCGAAAGTATCCACCCTTACGTCTCATCCAGCTGTGGGTCTAGATATGGTCAATCCAGGTGGCATCACAGTACCTGAACGAATTTTGTAAGAATTTCTCTCTCTTTCACTGTCTTTGTTTCACGGGTTTTTAAAATTAATTTATTTTTATAACGGGGTTTATCTGCTTTTCACGGCTGTGTTTATGCCGCTTTACACCCACTTGTCTCACATCTAGAGAGATATCAATACATAGGTTTTAAGATTCTTACTAGTCAGATATATTCTTGTGCGGTGAATAGGGGGTGTTGAGTCCAGTTCACTGAGCAAGGACTAGGTCTTTCTATTACATATTAGGTTTATGGAACGGTATCTGAGCTAATTTGAAACCCTTGTTTTATGCATCACCCCACCTCACCTTTCCCGTTAAACAGCCATAGTGTGTTTTCTAAACGTGTGACTCTGTTCTGTTTTGTAATTCAGTTCAAGTGTAGCGGTTTTTACATTCCCTCTATAAGTGATAGCTTATGATAAGTGTCTTTTTCTGTGTGACTTATTTCACTTAGAATTGTCGTACCTAAATCCACTCATCATGCTGCTACTAGCCTTATGACATTGATTTCATGGCTGAATGATATTCCATTGTACATAAGGACCACCACTTCTTTATCCATTTTTCTCTTTCCTGGGATATTTAAGGTGTCATGAAGTGGAGGTTCTTGTCAACAGAGCAGCCCTAAACTTAGGGGTGCCTGTGTCTTGCTGATTTTTAGTTTTCCCAATTTATACGCCAATGAGTGGATGTGCCCTATGCGCACTAAGCTGTGTTTTTTCAATGTTTCAGGACACACCGTACACTTCTCCAGAGTGGCTGTTGGCAATTTACATCCCGCCCATCAGCGTAGCAAGGCTCCCATTTCTCCATGGCCTGTCTTACATTTCTTGTTTTGACACTTTTTTCAGCATGGCCCTTTTGACCCATGGGAAGCGAGACTTCTTTGTAGCGCTGATTTGCCTTTCCAGGTTGCTTGGTTGGCCAAAAAGGGCGTATGCGTTTTTTCCTGAATATATTCAGGAAAAAACGCATACGCCCTTTTTGGCCAAGGGCTTCATTGTCAACGTTTTGCCGCTTTTCATGTGCTTTAAAGGCGATTGGTATCTACCTCCTGAAATCAGTTTCCAGCTATTCTGCCTTGATTTCAATTCCTCGTCTTTGCCTTCCCTCAATATATTTGTGGACGAGAGTTATCATTTATTACTGTGCAGGTTTGTGAATTGCAGTGCCCGGAAGCTCCATTTTACAACTCGCTTTTTCGGGAGCTGTCCGCAAAAGCGCAGGATGGCTTCAGGGCCTGTTCTGGTTCCGGGGGCAGGCTGAGCCTGTGGTTAATTCTTCTTCCTGATGGGAAAATAGAGTGACCTGTGCCTGTCCCAACACCAAGAGCTAGTCTCTCATTGGTTCCCCGTCTTCCCGTACATCCTCAGGACAAATTGCAACCTGTACAGAACAGGAGGTTAAAGGTGCTGATGCTCCAAGTAGGGAGATTGCTAGTAAAGTGGCTGGAATTGCGAACCCGAGCACAAGGAGATGAGAAATGAGGTGCGTTTTAGAAACCTTTCCCCATCACACGGTGTACCATCTTCTGGGTTTCTCATGCCTGTTTTCGATGTAGGAAGATGCCCTTGAACCTGGAGATTTGGGACCCATGCGATGGGTAGCACGCAGTATTACTTTAAAGGGTCTGCGTTTGCTCACCCAAACTCACCAAACCTCTCAGCCCCAAGAGTGTCCACCCTTATGTCTCATCCAGCTGTGGTTCTAGATATGGTCAATCCAGGTTGCATCACAGCCCCTGAACGAATTGTGTAAGAATTTCTCTCTCTTTCACTGTCTTTGTTTCATGGGTTTTGAAAAGTAATTTATTTTTATGATGGGGTTTAGCTGCTTTTCACGGCTGTGTTTATGCCGCTTTACACCCACTTGACACACTAACAGAGAGATATCAATACATAGGTTTTAAGATTATTACTAGTCAGATATATTCCTTTGCGGTGAATCGGGCGTGTTGAGTCCAGTTCTCTGAGCAAGGAGTAGGTCTTGTCTATTACATATTGGGTTTATGGAACGGTATCTGAGCTAATTTGAAACTCTTGTTTTATGTATCACCCCACCTCACCTTTCCCGTTAAGCAGCCATAGTGTGTTTTCTGCATGTGTGACTCCGTTCTGTTTTGTAATTCAGTTCAAGTGTAACGGTTTTTACATTCCCTCTATAAGTGACACCTTATGAGAAGTGTCCTTTTCTGTGTGACTTATTTCACTTAGAATCGTCGTACCTAAATCCACTCATCATGCTGCTACTAGCCTTATGACATTGATTTCATGGCTGAGGGATATTCCATTGTACATAAGGACCACAACTTTTTTATCCATTTTTCGCTTTCCTGGGATATTTAAGGTGGAATGAAGTGGAGGTCCTTGTCAATAGAGCAGCCCTAATCTTTGTGGTTCTTGTGTCTTGCTGATTTTTAATTTTCCCACTTTATACCCCCATGCGTGGAAGTGCCTTATGCTCTCTAATCTGTGTTTTTTAGATGTTTCAGGACACACCGTACACTTCTCCAGATTGGCTGTTGGCTATTTACATCCCGACCATCACTGTAGCAAGGCTCCCATTTCTCCATGGCCTGTCCTGCATTTCTGGTTTTGACACTTTTTTCATCATGGCCCTTTTGACCGATGGGAAGCGAGACTTCTTTGTAGTGCTGATTTGCCTTTCCAGGTTGCTTGGTTGGCCCAAAAGGGCGTATGCGTTTTTTCCTGAATATATTCAGGAAAAAACGCATACGCCCTTTTTGGCCAAGGGCATCATTGTCAACGTTTTGCTGCTTTTCATGTGCGTTAAAGGCGATTCGAATCTACCTCCTGAAATCTGTTTCCTGCAATTATGCCTTGATTTCAAATCCTCTTCTTTGCCTTCCCTCAATATATTTGTGGACGAGAGTTATCATTTATAACTGTGCAGGTTTGTGAATTGCAGTGCCCTGATGCTCCATTTTACAACTCGCTTTTTCGGGAGCTGGCCTCAAAAGCGCAGGATGGCCTCAGGCCCTTTTCTGGTTCCGGGCGGCAGGCTGAGCCTGTGGTTAATTCTTCTTCCTGATGGGAAAATAGAGTGACCTGTGCCTGTCCCAACACCTAGAGCGAGTCTCTCATTGGCTCCCCCTTTCCCGTTCATCCTCAAGACAAATTGAAAGCTGTACGGAACAGGAGGTTAAAGGTGCTGATGCTCCAAGTAGGGAGATTGCTAGTAAAGCGGCTGGAATGGCGAACCCGAGCACAAGGTGATGAGAAATGAGGTGCGTTTTAGAAACCTTTCCCGGTCACACGGTCTACCACCTTCTGGGTTTCTCATGCATGTTTTCGATGTAGGAAGATGCCCTTGAACCTGGAGATTTGGGACCCATGGGATGGGTAACAGGCAGTAGTACTTTAAAGGCTCTGCGTTTGCTCCCCCATCCTCACCAAATCTCTCAGCCCCGAAAGTATCCACCCTTACGTCTCATCCAGCTGTGGGTCTAGATATGGTCAATCCAGGTGGCATCACAGTACCTGAACGAATTTTGTAAGAATTTCTCTCTCTTTCACTGTCTTTGTTTCACGGGTTTTTAAAATTAATTTATTTTTATAACGGGGTTTATCTGCTTTTCACGGCTGTGTTTATGCCGCTTTACACCCACTTGTCTCACATCTAGAGAGATATCAATACATAGGTTTTAAGATTCTTACTAGTCAGATATATTCTTGTGCGGTGAATAGGGGGTGTTGAGTCCAGTTCACTGAGCAAGGACTAGGTCTTTCTATTACATATTAGGTTTATGGAACGGTATCTGAGCTAATTTGAAACCCTTGTTTTATGCATCACCCCACCTCACCTTTCCCGTTAAACAGCCATAGTGTGTTTTCTAAACGTGTGACTCTGTTCTGTTTTGTAATTCAGTTCAAGTGTAGCGGTTTTTACATTCCCTCTATAAGTGATAGCTTATGATAAGTGTCTTTTTCTGTGTGACTTATTTCACTTAGAATTGTCGTACCTAAATCCACTCATCATGCTGCTACTAGCCTTATGACATTGATTTCATGGCTGAATGATATTCCATTGTACATAAGGACCACCACTTCTTTATCCATTTTTCTCTTTCCTGGGATATTTAAGGTGTCATGAAGTGGAGGTTCTTGTCAACAGAGCAGCCCTAAACTTAGGGGTGCCTGTGTCTTGCTGATTTTTAGTTTTCCCAATTTATACGCCAATGAGTGGATGTGCCCTATGCGCACTAAGCTGTGTTTTTTCAATGTTTCAGGACACACCGTACACTTCTCCAGAGTGGCTGTTGGCAATTTACATCCCGCCCATCAGCGTAGCAAGGCTCCCATTTCTCCATGGCCTGTCTTACATTTCTTGTTTTGACACTTTTTTCAGCATGGCCCTTTTGACCCATGGGAAGCGAGACTTCTTTGTAGCGCTGATTTGCCTTTCCAGGTTGCTTGGTTGGCCAAAAAGGGCGTATGCGTTTTTTCCTGAATATATTCAGGAAAAAACGCATACGCCCTTTTTGGCCAAGGGCATCATTGTCGACGTTTTGCTGCTTTTCATGTGCTTTAAAGGCGATTCGAATCTACCTCCTGAAATCTGTTTCCTGCAATTCTGCCTTGCTTTCAAATCCTCTTCGTTGCCTTCCCTCAATATATTTGTGGATGAGAGTTATCATTTATAACTCTGCAGGTTTGTGAATTGCAGTGCCCCTGAGCTCCATTTTTCAACTCGCTTTTTTGGGAGCTGGCCGCAAAAGCACAGGATGGCCTCAGGCCCTATTCTGGTTCCGGGCGGCAGGCTGAGCCTGTGGTTAATTCTTCTTCCTGATTGGAAAATAGAGTGACCTGTGCCTGTCCCAACACCTAGAGCTAGTCTCTCATTGGCTCCCCCTCTTCCCGTTCATCCTCAGGACAAATTGAAAGCTGTACGGAACAGGAGGTTAAAGGTGCTGATTCTCCAAGGAGGGAGATTGCTAGTAAAGCGGCTGGAATGGCGAACCCGAGCCCAAGGAGATGAGAAATGAGGTGCGTTTTAGAAACCTTTCCCGGTCACACGGTCTACCACCTTCTGGGTTTCTCATGCATGTTTTCGATGTAGGAAGATGCCCTTGAACCTGGAGATTTGGGACCCATGGGATGGGTAACAGGCAGTATTACTTTAAAGGCTCTGCATTTGCTCCCCAAACCTCACCAAATCTCTCAGCCCCGAGAGTGTCTACCCTTACGTCTCATCCAGCTGTGGGTCTAGATATGGTCAATCCAGGTGGCATCACAGCCCCTGAACGAATTTAGTAAGAATTTCTCTCTCTTTCACTGTCTTTGTTTCACGGGTTTTTAAAATTAATTTATTTTTATAATGGGGTTTAGCTGCTTTTCAGGGCTGTGTTTATGCCGCTTTACACCCACTTGACTCACATCCAGAGAGATATCAATACATAGGTTTTAAGATTCTTACTTGTCAGATATATTCTTGTGCGGTGAATAGGGGGTGTTGAGTCCAGTTCACTGAGCAAGGAGTAGCTCTTTCTATTACATATTGGGTTTATGGAACGGTATCTGAGCTAATTTGAAACCCTTGTTTTATGCATCACTCCAGCTCACCTTTCCCGTTAAGCAGACATAGTGTGTTTTCTAAACGTGTGACTCTGTTCTGTTTTGTAATTCAGTTCAAGTGTAGCGGTTTTTACATTCCCTCTAAAAGTGATAGCTTATGATAAGTGTCTTTTTCTGTGTGACTTATTTCACTTAGAATCGTCGTACCTAAATCCACTCATCATGCTGCTCCTAGCCTTAGTACATTGATTTCATGGCTGAGTGATATTCGATTGTACATAAGGACCACCACTTCTTTATCCATTTTTCTCTTTCCTGGGATATTTAAGTTGTCATGAAGTGGAGGTTCTTGTCAAAAGAGCAGCCCTAAACTTTGGGGTGCCCCTGTCTTGCTGATTTTTAGTTTTCCCAATTTATACGCCCGTTAGGGGAAGTGCCCTATGCGCTCTAAGCTGTGTTTTTTCGATGTTTCAGGACACACCGTACACTTCGCCAGAGTGGCTGTTGGCAATTTACATCCCGCCTATCAGCTTAGCAAGGCTCCCATTTCTCCATTGCCTGTCCTGCATTTCTGGTTTTGACACTTTTTTCAGCTTGGCCCTTTTGACCGATGGGAAGCGAGACGTCTTCGTAGCGCTGATTTGCCTTTCCAGGTTGCTTGGTTGGCCAAAAAGGGCGTATGCGTGTTTTCCTGAATATATTCAGGAAAAAACGCATACGCCCTTTTTGGCCAAGGGCATCATTGTCGATGTTTTGCCGCTTTTCATGTGCTTTAAAGGCGATTCGAATCTACCTCCTGAAATCTGTTTCCTGCAATTCTGCCTTGCTTTCAAATCCTCTTCGTTGCCTTCCCTCAATATATTTGTGGACGAGAGTTATCATGTATAACTCTGCAGGTTTGTGAATTGCAGTGCCCCTGAGCTCCATTTTTCAACTCGCTTTTTTGGGAGCTGGCCGCAAAAGCGCAGGATGGCCTCAGGCCCTATTCTGGTTCCGGATGGCAGGCTGAGCCTGTGGTTAATTCTTCTTCCTGATGGGAAAATAGAGTGACCTGTGCCTGTCCCAACACCTAGAGCTAGTCTCTCATTGGCTCCCCCTCTTCCCGTTCATCCTCAGGACAAATTGCAAGCTGTACGGAACAGGAGGTTAAAGGTGCTGATTCTCCAAGGAGGGAGATTGCTAGTAAAGCGGCTGGAATGGCGAACCCGAGCACAAGGAGATGAGAAATGAGGTGCGTTTTAGAAACCTTTCCCGGTCACACGGTCTACCACCTTCTGGGTTTCTCATGCATGTTTTCGATGTAGGAAGATGCCCTTGAACCTGGAGATTTGGGACCCATGGGATGGGTAACAGGCAGTAGTACTTTAAAGGCTCTGCGTTTGCTCCCCCAACCTCACCAAATCTCTCAGCCCCGAGAGTGTCCACCCTTACGTCTCATCCAGCTGTGGGTCTAGATATGGTCAATCCAGGTGGCATCACAGCCCCTGAATGAATTTTCTAAGAATTTCTCTCTCTTTCACTGTCTTTGTTTCACGTGTTTTTAAAATTAATTTATTTTTATAATGGGGTTTAGCTGCTTTTCACGGCTGTGTTTATGCCGCTTTACACCCACTTGACTCACATCCAGAGAGATATCAATACATAGGTTTTAAGATTCTTACTAGTCAGATATATTCTTGTGTGGTGAATAGGGGGTGTTGAGTCCAGTTCACTGAGCAAGGAGTAGCTCTTTCTCTTACATATTGGGTTTATGGAACGGTATCTGAGCTAATTTGAAACCCTTGTTTTCTGCAGCACCCCACCTCACCTTTCCCTTTAAGCAGCCGTAGTGTGTTTTCTAAACGTGTGACTATGTTCTGTTTTGTAAATCAGTTCAATTGTAGCGGTTTTCACATTCCCTCTATAAGTGATAGCTTATGATAAGTGTCTTTTTCTGTGTGACTTATTTCACTTAGAATCGTCGTACCTAAATCCACTCATCATGCTGCTACTAGCCCTATGACATTGATTTCATTGCTGAGTGATATTCCATTGTACATAAGGACGACAACTTTTGTATCCATTTTTCGCTTTCCTGGGATATTTAAGGTGGAATGAAGTGGAGGTCCTTGTCAATAGAGCAGCCCTAAACTTTGGGGTTCTTGTGTCTTGCTGATTTTTAATTTTCCCACTTTATACCCCCATGCGTGGAAGTGCCTTATGCTCTCTAAGCTGTGTTTTTTAGATGTGTCAGGACACACCGTACACTTCTCCAGAGTGGCTGTTGGCAATTTACATCCCGCTCATCAGTGTAGCAAGGCTCCCATTTCTCCATGGCCTGTCCTGCATTTCTGGTTTTGACACTTTTTTCAGCATGGCCCTTTTGACCCATGGGAAGCGAGACTTCTTTGTAGCGCTGATTTGCCTTTCCAGGTTGCTTGGTTGGCCAAAAAGGGCGTATGCGTTTTTTCCTGAATATATTCAGGAAAAAACGCATACGCCCTTTTTGGCCAAGGGCATCATTGTCAACGTTTTGCTGCTTTTCATGTGCGGTAAAGGCGATTCGAATCTACCTCCTGAAATCTGTTTCCTGCAATTCTGCCTTCATTTCAAATCCTCTTTTTTGGCTTCCCTCAATATATTTGTGGACGAGAGTTATCATTTATAACTCTGCAGGTTTGTGAACTGCAGTGCCCTGAAGCTCCATTTTACAACTCGCTTTTTCGGGAGCTGGCCGCAAAAGCGCAGGATGGCGTCATGCCCTGTTCTGGTTCCGGGGGGCAGGCTGAGCCTGTGGTTAATTCTTCTTCCTGATGGGAAAATAGAGTGACCTGTTCCTGTCCCAACACCAAGAGCTAGTCTCTCATTGGTTCCCCGTCTTCCCGTTCATCCTCAGGACAAATTGCAACCTGTACGGAACAGGAGGTTAATGGTGCTGATCCTCCAAGTAGGGAGATTGCTAGTAAAGTGGCTGGAATGGCGAACCCGAGCACAAGGAGATGAGAAATGAGGTGCGTTTTATAATCCTTTCCCCATCACACGGTGTACCATCTTCTGGGTTTCTCATGCATGTTTTCGATGTTGGAAGATGCCCTTGAACCTGGAGATTTGGGACCCATGCGATGGGTAGCACGCAGTATTACTTTAAAGGGTCTGCGTTTGCTCACCCAACCTCACCAAACCTCTCAGCCCCAAGAGTGTCCACCCTTATGTCTCATCCAGCTGTGGGTCTAGATATGGTCAATCCAGGTTGCATCACAGCCCCTGAACGAATTGTGTAAGAATTTCTCTCTCTTTCACTGTCTTTGTTTCATGGGTTTTTAAAAGTAATTTATTTTTATAATGGGGTTTAGCTGCTTTTCACGGCTGTGTTTAGGCCACTTTACACCCACTTGACACACTAACAGAGAGATATCAATACATAGGTTTTAAGATTATTACTAGTCAGATATATTCTTGTGCGGTGAATCGGGCGTGTTGAGTCTAGTTCTCTGAGCAAGGAGTAGGTCTTGTCTATTACATATTGGGTTTATGGAACGGTATCTGAGCTATTTTGAAACTCTTGTTTTATGTATCACCCCACCTCACCTTTCCCGTTAAGCAGCCATAGTGTGATTTCTGCATGTGTTACTCTGTTCTGTTTTGTAATTCAGTTCAAGTGTAACGGTGTTTACATTCCCTCTATAAGTGACACCTTATGAGAAGTGTCCTTTTCTGTGTGACTTATTTCACTTAGAATCGTCGTACCTAAATCCACTCATCATGCTGCTACTAGCCTTATGACATTGATTTCATGGCTGAGTGATATTCCGTTGTACATAAGGACCACAACTTTTGTATCCATTTTTCGCTTTCCTGGGATATTTAAGGCGGAATGAAGTGGAGGTCCTTGTCAACAGAGCAGCCCTAAACTTTGGGGTGCTTGTGTCTTGCTGATTTTTAATTTTCCCAATTTATACCCCCATGCGTGGAAGTGCCCTATGCTCTCAAAGCTGTGTTTTTTAGATATTTCAGGACACACCGTACACTTCTCCAGATTGGCTGTTGGCAATTTACATCCCGCCCATCACTGTAGCAAGGCTCCCATTTCTCCATGGCCTGTCCTGCATTTCTGGTTTTGACACTTTTTTCATCATGGCCCTTTTGACCGATGGGAAGCGAGACTTCTTTGTAGTGCTGATTTGCCTTTCCAGGTTGCTTGGTTGGCCCAAAAGGGCGTATGCGTTTTTTCCTGAATATATTCAGGAAAAAACGCATACGCCCTTTTTGGCCAAGGGCATCATTGTCAACGTTTTGCTGCTTTTCATGTGCGTTAAAGGCGATTCGAATCTACCTCCTGAAATCTGTTTCCTGCAATTATGCCTTGATTTCAAATCCTCTTCTTTGCCTTCCCTCAATATATTTGTGGACGAGAGTTATCATTTATAACTGTGCAGGTTTGTGAATTGCAGTGCCCTGATGCTCCATTTTACAACTCGCTTTTTCGGGAGCTGGCCTCAAAAGCGCAGGATGGCCTCAGGCCCTATTCTGGTTCCGGGCGGCAGGCTGAGCCTGTGGTTAATTCTTCTTCCTGATGGGAAAATAGAGTGACCTGTGCCTGTCCCAACACCTAGAGCGAGTCTCTCATTGGCTCCCCCTTTCCCGTTCATCCTCAAGACAAATTGAAAGCTGTACGGAACAGGAGGTTAAAGGTGCAGATGCTCCAAGTAGGGAGATTGCTAGTAAAGCGGCTGGAATGGCGAACCCGAGCACAAGGTGATGAGAAATGAGGTGCGTTTTAGAAACCTTTCCCGGTCACACGGTCTACCAACTTCTGGGTTTCTCATGCATGTTTTCGATGTAGGAAGATGCCCTTGAACCTGGAGATTTGGGACCCATGGGATGGGTAACAGGCAGTAGTACTTTAAAGGCTCTGCGTTTGCTCCCCCATCCTCACCAAATCTCTCAGCCCCGAAAGTATCCACCCTTACGTCTCATCCAGCTGTGGGTCTAGATATTGTCAATCCAGGTGGCATCACAGCACCTGAACGAATTTTGTAAGAATTTCTCTCTCTTTCACTGTCTTTGTTTCACGGGTTTTTAAAATTAATTTATTTTTATAACGGGGTTTATCTGCTTTTCACGGCTGTGTTTATGCCGCTTTACACCCACTTGTCTCACATCTAGAGAGATATCAATACATAGGTTTTAAGATTCTTACTAGTCAGATATATTCTTGTGCGGTGAATAGGGGGTGTTGAGTCCAGTTCACTGAGCAAGGACTAGGTCTTTCTATTACATATTAGGTTTATGGAACGGTATCTGAGCTAATTTGAAACCCTTGTTTTATGCATCACCCCACCTCACCTTTCCCGTTAAGCAGCCATAGTGTGTTTTCTAAACGTGTGACTCTGTTCTGTTTTGTAATTCAGTTCAAGTGTAGCGGTTTTTACATTCCCTCTATAAGTGATAGCTTATGATAAGTGTCTTTTTCTGTGTGACTTATTTCACTTAGAATTGTCGTACCTAAATCCACTCATCATGCTGCTACTAGCCTTATGACATTGATTTCATGGCTGAATGATATTCCATTGTACATAAGGACCACCACTTCTTTATCCATTTTTCTCTTTCCTGGGATATTTAAGGTGTCATGAAGTGGAGGTTCTTGTCAACAGAGCAGCCCTAAACTTAGGGGTGCCTGTGTCTTGCTGATTTTTAGTTTTCCCAATTTATACGCCAATGAGTGGATGTGCCCTATGCGCACTAAGCTGTGTTTTTTCGATGTTTCAGGACACACCGTACACTTCTCCAGAGTGGCTGTTGGCAATTTACATCCCGCCCATCAGCGTAGCAAGGCTCCCATTTCTCCATGGCCTGTCTTACATTTCTTGTTTTGACACTTTTTTCAGCATGGCCCTTTTGACCCATGGGAAGCGAGACTTCTTTGTAGCGCTGATTTGCCTTTCCAGGTTGCTTGGTTGGCCAAAAAGGGCGTATGCGTTTTTTCCTGAATATATTCAGGAAAAAAGGCATATGCCCTTTTTGGCCAAGGGCATCATTGTCGACGTTTTGCTGCTTTTCATGTGCTTTAAAGGCGATTCGAATCTACCTCCTGAAATCTGTTTCCTGCAATTCTGCCTTGCTTTCAAATCCTCTTCGTTGCCTTCCCTCAATATATTTGTGGATGAGAGTTATCATTTATAACTCTGCAGGTTTGTGAATTGCAGTGCCCCTGAGCTCCATTTTTCAACTCGCTTTTTTGGGAGCTGGCCGCAAAAGCGCAGGATGGCCTCAGGCCCTATTCTGGTTCCGGGCGGCAGGCTGAGCCTGTGGTTAATTCTTCTTCCTGATTGGAAAATAGAGTGACCTGTGCCTGTCCCAACACCTAGAGCTAGTCTCTCATTGGCTCCCCCTCTTCCCGTTCATCCTCAGGACAAATTGAAAGCTGTACGGAACAGGAGGTTAAAGGTGCTGATTCTCCAAGGAGGGAGATTGCTAGTAAAGCGGCTGGAATGGCGAACCCGAGCCCAAGGAGATGAGAAATGAGGTGTGTTTTAGAAACCTTTCCCGGTCACACGGTCTACCACCTTCTGGGTTTCTCATGCATGTTTTCGATGTAGGAAGATGCCCTTGAACCTGGAGATTTGGGACCCATGGGATGGGTAACAGGCAGTATTACTTTAAAGGCTCTGCATTTGCTCCCCAAACCTCACCAAATCTCTCAGCCCCGAGAGTGTCTACCCTTACGTCTCATCCAGCTGTGGGTCTAGATATGGTCAATCCAGGTGGCATCACAGCCCCTGAACGAATTTAGTAAGAATTTCTCTCTCTTTCACTGTCTTTGTTTCACGGGTTTTTAAAATTAATTTATTTTTATAATGGGGTTTAGCTGCTTTTCAGGGCTGTGTTTATGCCGCTTTACACCCACTTGACTCACATCCAGAGAGATATCAATACATAGGTTTTAAGATTCTTACTTGTCAGATATATTCTTGTGCGGTGAATAGGGGGTGTTGAGTCCAGTTCACTGAGCAAGGAGTAGCTCTTTCTATTACATATTGGGTTTATGGAACGGTATCTGAGCTAATTTGAAACCCTTGTTTTATGCATCACTCCAGCTCACCTTTCCCGTTAAGCAGACATAGTGTGTTTTCTAAACGTGTGACTCTGTTCTGTTTTGTAATTCAGTTCAAGTGTAGCGGTTTTTACATTCCCTCTAAAAGTGATAGCTTATGATAAGTGTCTTTTTCTGTGTGACTTATTTCACTTAGAATCGTCGTACCTAAATCCACTCATCATGCTGCTCCTAGCCTTAGTACATTGATTTCATGGCTGAGTGATATTCGATTGTACATAAGGACCACCACTTCTTTATCCATTTTTCTCTTTCCTGGGATATTTAAGTTGTCATGAAGTGGAGGTTCTTGTCAAAAGAGCAGCCCTAAACTTTGGGGTGCCCCTGTCTTGCTGATTTTTAGTTTTCCCAATTTATACGCCCGTTAGGGGAAGTGCCCTATGCGCTCTAAGCTGTGTTTTTTCGATGTTTCAGGACACACCGTACACTTCGCCAGAGTGGCTGTTGGCAATTTACATCCCGCCTATCAGCTTAGCAAGGCTCCCATTTCTCCATTGCCTGTCCTGCATTTCTGGTTTTGACACTTTTTTCAGCTTGGCCCTTTTGACCGATGGGAAGCGAGACGTCTTCGTAGCGCTGATTTGCCTTTCCAGGTTGCTTGGTTGGCCAAAAAGGGCGTATGCGTGTTTTCCTGAATATATTCAGGAAAAAACGCATACGCCCTTTTTGGCCAAGGGCATCATTGTCGATGTTTTGCCGCTTTTCATGTGCTTTAAAGGCGATTCGAATCTACCTCCTGAAATCTGTTTCCTGCAATTCTGCCTTGCTTTCAAATCCTCTTCGTTGCCTTCCCTCAATATATTTGTGGACGAGAGTTATCATGTATAACTCTGCAGGTTTGTGAATTGCAGTGCCCCTGAGCTCCATTTTTCAACTCGCTTTTTTGGGAGCTGGCCGCAAAAGCGCAGGATGGCCTCAGGCCCTATTCTGGTTCCGGATGGCAGGCTGAGCCTGTGGTTAATTCTTCTTCCTGATGGGAAAATAGAGTGACCTGTGCCTGTCCAAACACCTAGAGCTAGTCTCTCATTGGCTCCCCCTCTTCCCGTTCATCCTCAGGACAAATTGCAAGCTGTACGGAACAGGAGGTTAAAGGTGCTGATTCTCCAAGGAGGGAGATTGCTAGTAAAGCGGCTGGAATGGCGAACCCGAGCACAAGGAGATGAGAAATGAGGTGCGTTTTAGAAACCTTTCCCGGTCACACGGTCTACCACCTTCTGGGTTTCTCATGCATGTTTTCGATGTAGGAAGATGCCCTTGAACCTGGAGATTTGGGACCCATGGGATGGGTAACAGGCAGTAGTACTTTAAAGGCTCTGCGTTTGCTCCCCCAACCTCACCAAATCTCTCAGCCCCGAGAGTGTCCACCCTTACGTCTCATCCAGCTGTGGGTCTAGATATGGTCAATCCAGGTGGCATCACAGCCCCTGAATGAATTTTGTAAGAATTTCTCTCTCTTTCACTGTCTTTGTTTCACGTGTTTTTAAAATTAATTTATTTTTATAATGGGGTTTAGCTGCTTTTCACGGCTGTGTTTATGCCGCTTTACACCCACTTGACTCACATCCAGAGAGATATCAATACATAGGTTTTAAGATTCTTACTAGTCAGATATATTCTTGTGTGGTGAATAGGGGGTGTTGAGTCCAGTTCACTGAGCAAGGAGTAGCTCTTTCTCTTACATATTGGGTTTATGGAACGGTATCTGAGCTAATTTGAAACCCTTGTTTTCTGCAGAACCCCACCTCACCTTTCCCGTTAAGCAGCCGTAGTGTGTTTTCTAAACGTGTGACTCTGTTCTGTTTTGTAATTCAGTTCAATTGTAGCGGTTTTCACATTCCCTCTATAAGTGATAGCTTATGATAAGTGTCTTTTTCTGTGTGACTTATTTCACTTAGAATTGTCGTACCTAAATCCACTCACAATGCTGCTACTAGTCTTATGACATTGATTTCATGGCTGAGTGATATTCCATTGTACATAAGGACCACCACTTCTTTATCCATTTTTCTCTTTCCTGGGATATTTAAGGTGTCATGAAGTGGAGGTTCTTGTCAACAGAGCAGCCCTAAACTTTGGGGTGCCTCTGTCTTGCTGATTTTTAGTTTTCCCAATTTATACGCCCATGAGTTGAAGTGCCTTAAGCGCTCTAAGCTGTGTTTTTTCGTTGTTTCAGGACACACCGTACACTTCTCCAGAGTGGCTGTTGGCAATTTACATCCCGCCCATCAGCATAGCAAGGCTCCCATTTCTCCATGTCCTGTCCTGCATTTCTGGTTTTGACACTTTTTTCAGCATGGCCCTTTTGACCGATGAGAAGCGAGACTTGTTTGGAGCGCTGATTTGCCTTTCCAGGTTGCTTGGTTGGCCAAAAAGGGCGTATGCGTTTTTTCCTGAATATATTCAGGAAAAAACGCATACGCCCTTTTTGGCCAAGGGCATCATTGTCGAAGTTTTGCCGTTTTTCATGTGCTTTAAAGGCGACTCGAATCTACCTCCTGAAATCTGTTTCCTGCAATTCTGCCTTGCTTTCAAATCCTCTTCATTGCCTTCCCTCAATATATTTGTGGACGAGAGTTATCATTTATAACTCTGCAGGTTTGTGAATTGCAGTCCCCCTGAGCTCCATTTTTCAACTCGCTTTTTTGGGAGCTGGCCGCAAAAGCGCAGGATGGCCTCAGGACCTATTCTGGTTCTGGGCGGCAGGCTGAGGCTGTGGATAATTCTTCTTCCTGTTGGGAAAATAGAGTGACCTGTGCCTGTCCCAACACCTAGAGCTAGTCTCTCATTGGCTCCCCCTCTTCCTGTTCATCCTCAGGACAAATTGCAAGCTGTACGGAACAGGAGGTTAAAGGTGCTGAATCTCCAAGGAGGGAGATTGCTAGTAAAGTGGCTGGAATGGCGAACACGAGCACAAGGAGATGAGAAATTAGCTGCATTTTAGAAACCTTTCCCGGTCACACGGTGTACCACCTTCTGGGTTTCTCATGCATATTTTCGATGTAGGAAGATGCCCTTGAACCTGGAGATTTGGGACCCATGGGATGGGTAACCGGCAGTATTACTTTAAAGGCTCTGTGTTTGCTCCCCCAACCTCACCAAATCTCTCAGCCCCGAGAGTGTCCACCCTTATGTCTCATCCAGCTGTGGGTCTAGATATGGTCATTCCAGGTTGCATCACAGCCCCTGAACGAATTTTGTAAGAATTTCTCTCTCTTACACTGTCTTTGTTTCACGGGTTTTTAAAATTAATTTATTTTTATAATGGGGTTTAGCTGCTTTTCATGGCTGTGTTTATGCCGCTTTACACCCACTTGACTCACATCCAGAGAGATATCAATACATAGGTTTTAAGATTCTTACTAATCAGATATATTATTGTGAGGTGAATAGGGGTGTTGAGTCCAGTTCACTGAGCAAGGAGCAGGTCTTTCTATTACATATTGGGTTTATGGAACGGTATCTCAGCTAATTTGAAACCCTTGTTATATGCATCACCCCACCTCACCTTTCCCGTTAAGCAGCCATAGTGTGTTTTGTAAAGGTGTGACTCTGTTCTGTTTTGTAATTCAGTTCAAGTGTAGCGGTTTTTACATTCCCTCTATAAGTGATAGCTTATGATAAGTGTCTTTTTCTGTGTGACTTATTTCACTTAGAATCGTCGTACCTAAATCCACTCATCATGCTGCTACTAGCCTTATGACATTGATTTCATGGCTGAGTGATATTCCATTGTACATAAGGACCACAACTTTTGTATCCATTTTTCGCTTTCCTCGGATATTTAAGGTGGAATGAAGTGGAGGTCCTTGTCAACAGAGCAGCTCTAAACTTTGGGGTGCTTGTGTCTTGCTGATTTTTAATTTTCCCACTTTATACCCCCATGCGTGGAAGTACCCTATGCTCTCTAAGCTGTGTTTTTTAGATGTTTCAGGACACACCGTACACTTCTCCAGAGTGGCTGTTGGCAATTTACATCCCGCCCATCAGTGTAGCAAGGCTCCCATTTCTCCATGGCCTGTCCTGCATTTCTGGTTTTGACACTTTTTTCAGCATGGCCCTTTGACCGATGGGAAGCGAGACTTCTTTGTGGCGCTGATTTGCCTTTCCAGCTTGCTTGGTTGGCCAAAAAGGGCGTATGCGTTTTTTCCTGAATATATTCAGGAAAAAACGCATACGCCCTTTTTGGCCAAGGGCATCATTGTCAACGTTTTGCCGATTTTCATTTGCTTTAAATGCGATTCGAATCTACCTCCTGAAATCTCTTTCCTGCAATTCTGCCTTGCTTTCAAATCCTCTTCTTTTCCTTCCCTCAATATATTTGTGGACGAGAGTTATCATTTATAACTCTGCAGGTTTGTGAATTGCAGTGCCCTGAAGCTCCATTTTACAACTCGCTTTTTTGGGAACTGGCCGCAAAAGCGCCGGATGGCTTCAGGCCCTGTTTTGGTTCCGGGGGCAGGCTGAGCCTGTGGTTAATTCTTCTTCCTGATGGGAAAATAGAGTGACCTGTGCCTGTCCCAACACCAAGAGCTAGTCTCTCATTGGTTCCCCGTCTTCCCGTTCATCCTCAGGACAAATTGCAACCTATACAGAACAGGAGGTTAAAGGTGCTGATGCTCCAAGTAGGGAGATTGCTAGTAAAGTGGCTGGAATGGCGAACCCGAGCACAGGAGATGAGAAATGAAGTGCGTTTTAGAAACCTTTCCCCATCACACGGTGTACCATCTTCTGGGTTTCTCATGCATGTTTTCGATGTAGGAAGATGCCCTTGAATCTGGAGATTTGGGACCCATGCGATGGGTAGCACGCAGTATTACTTTAAAGGGTCTGCGTTTGCTCACCCAACCTCACCAAACCTCTCAGCCCCAAGAGTGTCCACCCTTATGTCTCATCCAGCTGTGGGTCTAGATATGGTCAATCCAGGTTGCATCACAGCCCCTGAGCGAATTGTGTAAGAATTTCTCTCTCTTTCACTGTCTTTGTTTCATGGGTTTTTAAAAGTAATTTATTTTTATAATGGGGTTTAGCTGCTTTTCACGGCTGTGTTTTTGCCGCTGTACCCCCACTTGACACACTAACAGAGAGATATCAATACATACGTTTTAAGATTATTACTAGTCAGATATATTTCTTTGCGGTGAATCGGGCGTGTTGAGTCCAGTTCTCTGAGCAAGGAGTAGGTCTTGTCTATTACATATTGGGTTTATGGAACGGTATCTGAGCTAATTTGAAACTCTTGTTTTATGTATCACCCCACCTCACCTTTCCCGTTAAGCAGCCATAGTGTGTTTTCTGCATGTGTGACTCTGTTCTGTTTTGTAATTCAGTTCAAGTGTAACGGTTTTTACATTCCCTCTATAAGTGACACCATATGAGAAGTGTCTTTTTCTGTGTGACTTATTTCACTTAGAATCGTCATACCTAAATCCACTCATCATGCTGCTACTAGCCTTATGACATTGATTTCATGGCTGAGTGATATTCCATTGTACATAAGGACCACAATTTTTGTATCCATTTTTCGCTCTCCTGGGATATTTAAGGTGGAATGAAGTGGTGGTCCTTGTCAACAGAGGAGCCCTAAACTTTGGGGTGCTTGTGTCTTGCTGATTTTTAATTTTCCCACTTTATACCCCCATGCGTGGAAGTGCCCTATGCTCTCTAAGCTGTGTTTTTTAGATGTTTCAGGACACACCGTACACTTCTCCAGAGTGGCTGTTGGCAATTTACCTCCCGCCCATCAGTGTAGCAAGGCTCCCATTTCTCCATGGCCTGTCCTGCATTTCTGGTTTTGACACTTTTTTCAGCATGGCCCTTTTGACCGATGGGAAGCGAGACTTCTTTGTAGCGCTGATTTGCCTTTCCAGGTTGCTTGGTATGCCAAAAAGGGCGTATGCGTTTTTTCCTGAATATATTCAGGAAAAAACGCATACGCCCTTTTTGGCCAAGGGCTTCATTGTCAACGTTTTGCCGCTTTTCATGTGCTTTAAAGGCGATTGGTATCTACCTCCTGAAATCAGTTTCCAGCTATTCTGCCTTGATTTCAATTCCTCGTCTTTGCCTTCCCTCAATATATTTGTGGACGAGAGTTATCATTTATTACTGTGCAGGTTTGTGAATTGCAGTGCCCGGAAGCTCCATTTTACAACTCGCTTTTTCGGGAGCTGTCCGCAAAAGCGCAGGATGGCTTCAGGGCCTGTTCTGGTTCCGGGGGCAGGCTGAGCCTGTGGTTAATTCTTCTTCCTGATGGGAAAATAGAGTGACCTGTGCCTGTCCCAACACCAAGAGCTAGTCTCTCATTGGTTCCCCGTCTTCCCGTACATCCTCAGGACAAATTGCAACCTGTACAGAACAGGAGGTTAAAGGTGCTGATGCTCCAAGTAGGGAGATTGCTAGTAAAGTGGCTGGAATTGCGAACCCGAGCACAAGGAGATGAGAAATGAGGTGCGTTTTAGAAACCTTTCCCCATCACACGGTGTACCATCTTCTGGGTTTCTCATGCCTGTTTTCGATGTAGGAAGATGCCCTTGAACCTGGAGATTTGGGACCCATGCGATGGGTAGCACGCAGTATTACTTTAAAGGGTCTGCGTTTGCTCACCCAAACTCACCAAACCTCTCAGCCCCAAGAGTGTCCACCCTTATGTCTCATCCAGCTGTGGTTCTAGATATGGTCAATCCAGGTTGCATCACAGCCCCTGAACGAATTGTGTAAGAATTTCTCTCTCTTTCACTGTCTTTGTTTCATGGGTTTTGAAAAGTAATTTATTTTTATGATGGGGTTTAGCTGCTTTTCACGGCTGTGTTTATGCCGCTTTACACCCACTTGACACACTAACAGAGAGATATCAATACATAGGTTTTAAGATTATTACTAGTCAGATATATTCCTTTGCGGTGAATCGGGCGTGTTGAGTCCAGTTCTCTGAGCAAGGAGTAGGTCTTGTCTATTACATATTGGGTTTATGGAACGGTATGTGAGCTAATTTGAAACTCTTGTTTTATGTATCACCCCACCTCACCTTTCCCGTTAAGCAGCCATAGTGTGTTTTCTGCATGTGTGACTCCGTTCTGTTTTGTAATTCAGTTCAAGTGTAACGGTTTTTACATTCCCTCTATAAGTGACACCTTATGAGAAGTGTCCTTTTCTGTGTGACTTATTTCACTTAGAATCGTCGTACCTAAATCCACTCATCATGCTGCTACTAGCCTTATGACATTGATTTCATGGCTGAGGGATATTCCATTGTACATAAGGACCAAAACTTTTTTATCCATTTTTCGCTTTCCTGGGATATTTAAGGTGGAATGAAGTGGAGGTCCTTGTCAATAGAGCAGCCCTAAACTTTGGGGTGCTTGTGTCTTGCTGATTTTTAATTTTCCCACTTTATACCCCCATGCGTGGAAGTGCCTTATGCTCTCTAAGCTGTGTTTTTTAGATGTGTCAGGACACACCGTACACTTCTCCAGAGTGGCTGTTGGCAATTTACATCCCGCCCATCAGTGTAGCAAGGCTCCCATTTCTCCATGGCCTGTCCTGCATTTCTGGTTTTGACACTTTTTTCAGCATGGCCCTTTTGACCGATGGGAAGCGAGACTTCTTTGTAGTGCTGATTTGCATTTCCAGGTTGCTTGGTTGGCCAAAAAGGGCGTATGCGTTTTTTCCTGAATATATTCAGGAAAAAACGCATACGCCCTTTTTGGCCAAGGGCATCAGTGTCAACGTTTTGCTGCTTTTCATGTGCGTTAAAGGCGATTCGAATCTACCTCCTGAAATCTGTTTCCTGCAATTCTGCCTTGATTTCAAATCCTCTTCTTTGCCTTCCCTCAATATATTTGTGGACGAGAGTTATCATTTACAACTCTGCAGGATTGTGAATTGCAGTGCCCTGAAGCTCCATTTTACAACTCGCTTTTTCGGGAGCTGGCCGCAAAAGCGCAGGATGGCTTCAGGCCCTGTTCTGGTTCCGGGGGGCAGGCTGAGCCTGTGGTTAATTCTTCTTCCTGATGGGAAAATAGAGTGACCTGTGCCTGTCCCAACACCAAGAGGTAGTCTCTCATTGGTTCCCCGTCTTCCCGTTCATCCTCAGGACAAATTGCAACCTGTACGGAACAGGAGGTTAAAGGTGCTGATGCTCCAAGTAGGGAGATTGCTAGTAAAGTGGCTGGAATGGCGAACCCGAGCACAAGGACATGAGAAATGAGGTGCGTTTTAGAAACCTTTCCCCATCACACCGTGTACCATCTTCTGGGTTTCTCATGCATGTTTTCGATGTAGGAAGATGCCCTGGAACCTAGATATTTGGGACCCATGCGATGGGTAGCACGCAGTATTACTTTAAAGGGTCTGCGTTTGCTCACCCAACCTCACCAAACCTCTCAGCCCCAAGAGTGTCCACCCTTATGTATCATCCAGCTGTTGGTCTAGATATGGACAATCCAGGTTGCATCACAGACCCTGAACGAATTGTGTAAAAATTTCTCTCTCTTTCACTGTCTTTGTTTCATGGGTTTTGAAAAGTAATTTATTTTTATAATGGGGTTTAGCTTCTTTTCACGGCTGTGTGTATGCCGCTTTACACCCACTTGACACACTAACAGAGAGATATCAATGCATATGTTTTAAGATTATTACTAGTCAGATATATTCCTTTGCGGTGAATCGGGCGCGTTGAGTCCAGTTCTCTGAGCAAGGAGTAGGTCTTGTCTATTACATATTGGGTTTATGGAACGGTATCTGAGCTAATTTGTAACTCTTGTTTTATGTATCACCCCACCTCACCTTTCCCGTTAAGCAGCCATAGTGTGTTTTCTGCATGTGTGACTCCGTTCTGTTTTGTAATTCAGTTCAAGTGTAACGGTTTTTACATTCCCTCTATAAGTGACACCTTATGAGAAGTGTCCTTTTCTGTGTGACTTATTTCACTTAGATTCGTCGTACCTAAATCCACTCATCATGCTGCTACTAGCCTTATGACATTGATTTCATGGCTGAGTGATATTCCATTGTACATAAGGACCACAACTTTTTCATCCATTTTTCGCTTTCCTGGGATATTTAAGGTGGAATGAAGTGGAGGTCCTTGTCAACAGAGCAGCCCTAAACTTTGGGGTGCTTGTGTCTTGCTGATTTTTAATTTTCCCAATTTATACCCCCATGCGTGGAAGTGCCTTATGCTCTCTAATCTGTGTTTTTTAGATGTTTCAGGACACACCGTACACTTCTCCAGATTGGCTGTTGGCAATTTACATCCCGACCATCACTGTAGCAAGGCTCCCATTTCTCCATGGCCTGTCCTGCATTTCTGGTTTTGACACTTTTTTCATCATGGCCCTTTTGACCGATGGGAAGCGAGACTTCTTTGTAGTGCTGATTTGCCTTTCCAGGTTGCTTGGTTGGCCCAAAAGGGCGTATGCGTTTTTTCCTGAATATATTCAGGAAAAAACGCATACGCCCTTTTTGGCCAAGGGCATCATTGTCAACGTTTTGCTGCTTTTCATGTGCGTTAAAGGCGATTCGAATCTACCTCCTGAAATCTGTTTCCTGCAATTATGCCTTGATTTCAAATCCTCTTCTTTGCGTTCCCTCAATATATTTGTGGACGAGAGTTATCATTTATAACTGTGCAGGTTTGTGAATTGCAGTGCCCTGATGCTCCATTTTACAACTCGCTTTTTCGGGAGCTGGCCTCAAAAGCGCAGGATGGCCTCAGGCCCTATTCTGGTTCCGGGCGGCAGGCTGAGCCTGTGGTTAATTCTTCTTCCTGATGGGAAAATAGAGTGACCTGTGCCTGTCCCAACACCTAGAGCGAGTCTCTCATTGGCTCCCCCTTTCCCGTTCATCCTCAAGACAAATTGAAAGCTGTACGGAACAGGAGGTTAAAGGTGCAGATGCTCCAAGTAGGGAGATTGCTAGTAAAGCGGCTGGAATGGCGAACCCGAGCACAAGGTGATGAGAAATGAGGTGCGTTTTAGAAACCTTTCCCGGTCACACGGTCTACCAACTTCTGGGTTTCTCATGCATGTTTTCGATGTAGGAAGATGCCCTTGAACCTGGAGATTTGGGACCCATGGGATGGGTAACAGGCAGTAGTACTTTAAAGGCTCTGCGTTTGCTCCCCCATCCTCACCAAATCTCTCAGCCCCGAAAGTATCCACCCTTACGTCTCATCCAGCTGTGGGTCTAGATATTGTCAATCCAGGTGGCATCACAGCACCTGAACGAATTTTGTAAGAATTTCTCTCTCTTTCACTGTCTTTGTTTCACGGGTTTTTAAAATTAATTTATTTTTATAACGGGGTTTATCTGCTTTTCACGGCTGTGTTTATGCCGCTTTACACCCACTTGTCTCACATCTAGAGAGATATCAATACATAGGTTTTAAGATTCTTACTAGTCAGATATATTCTTGTGCGGTGAATAGGGGGTGTTGAGTCCAGTTCACTGAGCAAGGACTAGGTCTTTCTATTACATATTAGGTTTATGGAACGGTATCTGAGCTAATTTGAAACCCTTGTTTTATGCATCACCCCACCTCACCTTTCCCGTTAAGCAGCCATAGTGTGTTTTCTAAACGTGTGACTCTGTTCTGTTTTGTAATTCAGTTCAAGTGTAGCGGTTTTTACATTCCCTCTATAAGTGATAGCTTATGATAAGTGTCTTTTTCTGTGTGACTTATTTCACTTAGAATTGTCGTACCTAAATCCACTCATCATGCTGCTACTAGCCTTATGACATTGATTTCATGGCTGAATGATATTCCATTGTACATAAGGACCACCACTTCTTTATCCATTTTTCTCTTTCCTGGGATATTTAAGGTGTCATGAAGTGGAGGTTCTTGTCAACAGAGCAGCCCTAAACTTAGGGGTGCCTGTGTCTTGCTGATTTTTAGTTTTCCCAATTTATACGCCAATGAGTGGATGTGCCCTATGCGCACTAAGCTGTGTTTTTTCGATGTTTCAGGACACACCGTACACTTCTCCAGAGTGGCTGTTGGCAATTTACATCCCGCCCATCAGCGTAGCAAGGCTCCCATTTCTCCATGGCCTGTCTTACATTTCTTGTTTTGACACTTTTTTCAGCATGGCCCTTTTGACCCATGGGAAGCGAGACTTCTTTGTAGCGCTGATTTGCCTTTCCAGGTTGCTTGGTTGGCCAAAAAGGGCGTATGCGTTTTTTCCTGAATATATTCAGGAAAAAAGGCATATGCCCTTTTTGGCCAAGGGCATCATTGTCGACGTTTTGCTGCTTTTCATGTGCTTTAAAGGCGATTCGAATCTACCTCCTGAAATCTGTTTCCTGCAATTCTGCCTTGCTTTCAAATCCTCTTCGTTGCCTTCCCTCAATATATTTGTGGATGAGAGTTATCATTTATAACTCTGCAGGTTTGTGAATTGCAGTGCCCCTGAGCTCCATTTTTCAACTCGCTTTTTTGGGAGCTGGCCGCAAAAGCGCAGGATGGCCTCAGGCCCTATTCTGGTTCCGGGCGGCAGGCTGAGCCTGTGGTTAATTCTTCTTCCTGATTGGAAAATAGAGTGACCTGTGCCTGTCCCAACACCTAGAGCTAGTCTCTCATTGGCTCCCCCTCTTCCCGTTCATCCTCAGGACAAATTGAAAGCTGTACGGAACAGGAGGTTAAAGGTGCTGATTCTCCAAGGAGGGAGATTGCTAGTAAAGCGGCTGGAATGGCGAACCCGAGCCCAAGGAGATGAGAAATGAGGTGTGTTTTAGAAACCTTTCCCGGTCACACGGTCTACCACCTTCTGGGTTTCT
This sequence comes from Balaenoptera physalus, assembly GCF_965194825.1. Taxonomy (NCBI): domain Eukaryota; kingdom Metazoa; phylum Chordata; class Mammalia; order Artiodactyla; family Balaenopteridae; genus Balaenoptera; species Balaenoptera physalus. The sequence goes on from NW_028126218.1 coordinate 106,200, forward strand.
CATGCATGTTTTCGATGTAGGAAGATGCCCTTGAACCTGGAGATTTGGGACCCATGGGATGGGTAACAGGCAGTATTACTTTAAAGGCTCTGCATTTGCTCCCCAAACCTCACCAAATCTCTCAGCCCCGAGAGTGTCTACCCTTACGTCTCATCCAGCTGTGGGTCTAGATATGGTCAATCCAGGTGGCATCACAGCCCCTGAACGAATTTAGTAAGAATTTCTCTCTCTTTCACTGTCTTTGTTTCACGGGTTTTTAAAATTAATTTATTTTTATAATGGGGTTTAGCTGCTTTTCAGGGCTGTGTTTATGCCGCTTTACACCCACTTGACTCACATCCAGAGAGATATCAATACATAGGTTTTAAGATTCTTACTTGTCAGATATATTCTTGTGCGGTGAATAGGGGGTGTTGAGTCCAGTTCACTGAGCAAGGAGTAGCTCTTTCTATTACATATTGGGTTTATGGAACGGTATCTGAGCTAATTTGAAACCCTTGTTTTATGCATCACTCCAGCTCACCTTTCCCGTTAAGCAGACATAGTGTGTTTTCTAAACGTGTGACTCTGTTCTGTTTTGTAATTCAGTTCAAGTGTAGCGGTTTTTACATTCCCTCTAAAAGTGATAGCTTATGATAAGTGTCTTTTTCTGTGTGACTTATTTCACTTAGAATCGTCGTACCTAAATCCACTCATCATGCTGCTCCTAGCCTTAGTACATTGATTTCATGGCTGAGTGATATTCGATTGTACATAAGGACCACCACTTCTTTATCCATTTTTCTCTTTCCTGGGATATTTAAGTTGTCATGAAGTGGAGGTTCTTGTCAAAAGAGCAGCCCTAAACTTTGGGGTGCCCCTGTCTTGCTGATTTTTAGTTTTCCCAATTTATACGCCCGTTAGGGGAAGTGCCCTATGCGCTCTAAGCTGTGTTTTTTCGATGTTTCAGGACACACCGTACACTTCGCCAGAGTGGCTGTTGGCAATTTACATCCCGCCTATCAGCTTAGCAAGGCTCCCATTTCTCCATTGCCTGTCCTGCATTTCTGGTTTTGACACTTTTTTCAGCTTGGCCCTTTTGACCGATGGGAAGCGAGACGTCTTCGTAGCGCTGATTTGCCTTTCCAGGTTGCTTGGTTGGCCAAAAAGGGCGTATGCGTGTTTTCCTGAATATATTCAGGAAAAAACGCATACGCCCTTTTTGGCCAAGGGCATCATTGTCGATGTTTTGCCGCTTTTCATGTGCTTTAAAGGCGATTCGAATCTACCTCCTGAAATCTGTTTCCTGCAATTCTGCCTTGCTTTCAAATCCTCTTCGTTGCCTTCCCTCAATATATTTGTGGACGAGAGTTATCATGTATAACTCTGCAGGTTTGTGAATTGCAGTGCCCCTGAGCTCCATTTTTCAACTCGCTTTTTTGGGAGCTGGCCGCAAAAGCGCAGGATGGCCTCAGGCCCTATTCTGGTTCCGGATGGCAGGCTGAGCCTGTGGTTAATTCTTCTTCCTGATGGGAAAATAGAGTGACCTGTGCCTGTCCAAACACCTAGAGCTAGTCTCTCATTGGCTCCCCCTCTTCCCGTTCATCCTCAGGACAAATTGCAAGCTGTACGGAACAGGAGGTTAAAGGTGCTGATTCTCCAAGGAGGGAGATTGCTAGTAAAGCGGCTGGAATGGCGAACCCGAGCACAAGGAGATGAGAAATGAGGTGCGTTTTAGAAACCTTTCCCGGTCACACGGTCTACCACCTTCTGGGTTTCTCATGCATGTTTTCGATGTAGGAAGATGCCCTTGAACCTGGAGATTTGGGACCCATGGGATGGGTAACAGGCAGTAGTACTTTAAAGGCTCTGCGTTTGCTCCCCCAACCTCACCAAATCTCTCAGCCCCGAGAGTGTCCACCCTTACGTCTCATCCAGCTGTGGGTCTAGATATGGTCAATCCAGGTGGCATCACAGCCCCTGAATGAATTTTGTAAGAATTTCTCTCTCTTTCACTGTCTTTGTTTCACGTGTTTTTAAAATTAATTTATTTTTATAATGGGGTTTAGCTGCTTTTCACGGCTGTGTTTATGCCGCTTTACACCCACTTGACTCACATCCAGAGAGATATCAATACATAGGTTTTAAGATTCTTACTAGTCAGATATATTCTTGTGTGGTGAATAGGGGGTGTTGAGTCCAGTTCACTGAGCAAGGAGTAGCTCTTTCTCTTACATATTGGGTTTATGGAACGGTATCTGAGCTAATTTGAAACCCTTGTTTTCTGCAGCACCCCACCTCACCTTTCCCTTTAAGCAGCCGTAGTGTGTTTTCTAAACGTGTGACTCTGTTCTGTTTTGTAATTCAGTTCAATTGTAGCGGTTTTCACATTCCCTCTATAAGTGATAGCTTATGATAAGTGTCTTTTTCTGTGTGACTTATTTCACTTAGAATTGTCGTACCTAAATCCACTCACAATGCTGCTACTAGTCTTATGACATTGATTTCATGGCTGAGTGATATTCCATTGTACATAAGGACCACCACTTCTTTATCCATTTTTCTCTTTCCTGGGATATTTAAGGTGTCATGAAGTGGAGGTTCTTGTCAACAGAGCAGCCCTAAACTTTGGGGTGCCTCTGTCTTGCTGATTTTTAGTTTTCCCAATTTATACGCCCATGAGTTGAAGTGCCTTAAGCGCTCTAAGCTGTGTTTTTTCGTTGTTTCAGGACACACCGTACACTTCTCCAGAGTGGCTGTTGGCAATTTACATCCCGCCCATCAGCATAGCAAGGCTCCCATTTCTCCATGTCCTGTCCTGCATTTCTGGTTTTGACACTTTTTTCAGCATGGCCCTTTTGACCGATGAGAAGCGAGACTTGTTTGGAGCGCTGATTTGCCTTTCCAGGTTGCTTGGTTGGCCAAAAAGGGCGTATGCGTTTTTTCCTGAATATATTCAGGAAAAAACGCATACGCCCTTTTTGGCCAAGGGCATCATTGTCGACGTTTTGCCGTTTTTCATGTGCTTTAAAGGCGACTCGAATCTACCTCCTGAAATCTGTTTCCTGCAATTCTGCCTTGCTTTCAAATCCTCTTCATTGCCTTCCCTCAATATATTTGTGGACGAGAGTTATCATTTATAACTCTGCAGGTTTGTGAATTGCAGTCCCCCTGAGCTCCATTTTTCAACTCGCTTTTTTGGGAGCTGGCCGCAAAAGCGCAGGATGGCCTCAGGACCTATTCTGGTTCTGGGCGGCAGGCTGAGGCTGTGGATAATTCTTCTTCCTGTTGGGAAAATAGAGTGACCTGTGCCTGTCCCAACACCTAGAGCTAGTCTCTCATTGGCTCCCCCTCTTCCTGTTCATCCTCAGGACAAATTGCAAGCTGTACGGAACAGGAGGTTAAAGGTGCTGAATCTCCAAGGAGGGAGATTGCTAGTAAAGTGGCTGGAATGGCGAACACGAGCACAAGGAGATGAGAAATTAGCTGCATTTTAGAAACCTTTCCCGGTCACACGGTGTACCACCTTCTGGGTTTCTCATGCATATTTTCGATGTAGGAAGATGCCCTTGAACCTGGAGATTTGGGACCCATGGGATGGGTAACCGGCAGTATTACTTTAAAGGCTCTGCGTTTGCTCCCCCAACCTCACCAAATCTCTCAGCCCCGAGAGTGTCCACCCTTATGTCTCATCCAGCTGTGGGTCTAGATATGGTCATTCCAGGTTGCATCACAGCCCCTGAACGAATTTTGTAAGAATTTCTCTCTCTTACACTGTCTTTGTTTCACGGGTTTTTAAAATTAATTTATTTTTATAATGGGGTTTAGCTGCTTTTCATGGCTGTGTTTATGCCGCTTTACACCCACTTGACTCACATCCAGAGAGATATCAATACATAGGTTTTAAGATTCTTACTAATCAGATATATTATTGTGAGGTGAATAGGGGTGTTGAGTCCAGTTCACTGAGCAAGGAGCAGGTCTTTCTATTACATATTGGGTTTATGGAACGGTATCTCAGCTAATTTGAAACCCTTGTTATATGCATCACCCCACCTCACCTTTCCCGTTAAGCAGCCATAGTGTGTTTTGTAAAGGTGTGACTCTGTTCTGTTTTGTAATTCAGTTCAAGTGTAGCGGTTTTTACATTCCCTCTATAAGTGATAGCTTATGATAAGTGTCTTTTTCTGTGTGACTTATTTCACTTAGAATCGTCGTACCTAAATCCACTCATCATGCTGCTACTAGCCCTATGACATTGATTTCATTGCTGAGTGATATTCCATTGTACATAAGGACGACAACTTTTGTATCCATTTTTCGCTTTCCTGGGATATTTAAGGTGGAATGAAGTGGAGGTCCTTGTCAATAGAGCAGCCCTAAACTTTGGGGTTCTTGTGTCTTGCTGATTTTTAATTTTCCCACTTTATACCCCCATGCGTGGAAGTGCCTTATGCTCTCTAAGCTGTGTTTTTTAGATGTGTCAGGACACACCGTACACTTCTCCAGAGTGGCTGTTGGCAATTTACATCCCGCTCATCAGTGTAGCAAGGCTCCCATTTCTCCATGGCCTGTCCTGCATTTCTGGTTTTGACACTTTTTTCAGCATGGCCCTTTTGACCCATGGGAAGCGAGACTTCTTTGTAGCGCTGATTTGCCTTTCCAGGTTGCTTGGTTGGCCAAAAAGGGCGTATGCGTTTTTTCCTGAATATATTCAGGAAAAAACGCATACGCCCTTTTTGGCCAAGGGCATCATTGTCAACGTTTTGCTGCTTTTCATGTGCGGTAAAGGCGATTCGAATCTACCTCCTGAAATCTGTTTCCTGCAATTCTGCCTTCATTTCAAATCCTCTTTTTTGGCTTCCCTCAATATATTTGTGGACGAGAGTTATCATTTATAACTCTGCAGGATTGTGAATTGCAGTGCCCTGAAGCTCCATTTTACAACTCGCTTTTTCGGGAGCTGGCCGCAAAAGCGCAGGATGGCGTCATGCCCTGTTCTGGTTCCGGGGGGCAGGCTGAGCCTGTGGTTAATTCTTCTTCCTGATGGGAAAATAGAGTGACCTGTTCCTGTCCCAACACCAAGAGCTAGTCTCTCATTGGTTCCCCGTCTTCCCGTTCATCCTCAGGACAAATTGCAACCTGTACGGAACAGGAGGTTAATGGTGCTGATGCTCCAAGTAGGGAGATTGCTAGTAAAGTGGCTGGAATGGCGAACCCGAGCACAAGGAGATGAGAAATGAGGTGCGTTTTATAATCCTTTCCCCATCACACGGTGTACCATCTTCTGGGTTTCTCATGCATGTTTTCGATGTTGGAAGATGCCCTTGAACCTGGAGATTTGGGACCCATGCGATGGGTAGCACGCAGTATTACTTTAAAGGGTCTGCGTTTGCTCACCCAACCTCACCAAACCTCTCAGCCCCAAGAGTGTCCACCCTTATGTCTCATCCAGCTGTGGGTCTAGATATGGTCAATCCAGGTTGCATCACAGCCCCTGAACGAATTGTGTAAGAATTTCTCTCTCTTTCACTGTCTTTGTTTCATGGGTTTTTAAAAGTAATTTATTTTTATAATGGGGTTTAGCTGCTTTTCACGGCTGTGTTTTTGCCGCTGTACCCCCACTTGACACACTAACAGAGAGATATCAATACATACGTTTTAAGATTATTACTAGTCAGATATATTTCTTTGCGGTGAATCGGGCGTGTTGAGTCCAGTTCTCTGAGCAAGGAGTAGGTCTTGTCTATTACATATTGGGTTTATGGAACGGTATCTGAGCTAATTTGAAACTCTTGTTTTATGTATCACCCCACCTCACCTTTCCCGTTAAGCAGCCATAGTGTGTTTTCTGCATGTGTGACTCAGTTCTGTTTTGTAATTCAGTTCAAGTGTAACGGTTTTTACATTCCCTCTATAAGTGACACCATATGAGAAGTGTCTTTTTCTGTGTGACTTATTTCACTTAGAATCGTCATACCTAAATCCACTCATCATGCTGCTACTAGCCTTATGACATTGATTTCATGGCTGAGTGATATTCCATTGTACATAAGGACCACAATTTTTGTATCCATTTTTCGCTCTCCTGGGATATTTAAGGTGGAATGAAGTGGTGGTCCTTGTCAACAGAGGAGCCCTAAACTTTGGGGTGCTTGTGTCTTGCTGATTTTTAATTTTCCCACTTTATACCCCCATGCGTGGAAGTGCCCTATGCTCTCTAAGCTGTGTTTTTTAGATGTTTCAGGACACACCGTACACTTCTCCAGAGTGGCTGTTGGCAATTTACCTCCCGCCCATCAGTGTAGCAAGGCTCCCATTTCTCCATGGCCTGTCCTGCATTTCTGGTTTTGACACTTTTTTCAGCATGGCCCTTTTGACCGATGGGAAGCGAGACTTCTTTGTAGCGCTGATTTGCCTTTCCAGGTTGCTTGGTATGCCAAAAAGGGCGTATGTGTTTTTTCCTGGATATATTCAGGAAAAAACGCATACGCCCTTTTTGGCCAAGGGCTTCATTGTCAACGTTTTGCCGCTTTTCATGTGCTTTAAAGGCGATTGGTATCTACCTCCTGAAATCAGTTTCCAGCTATTCTGCCTTGATTTCAATTCCTCGTCTTTGCCTTCCCTCAATATATTTGTGGACGAGAGTTATCATTTATTACTGTGCAGGTTTGTGAATTGCAGTGCCCGGAAGCTCCATTTTACAACTCGCTTTTTCGGGAGCTGTCCGCAAAAGCGCAGGATGGCTTCAGGGCCTGTTCTGGTTCCGGGGGCAGGCTGAGCCTGTGGTTAATTCTTCTTCCTGATGGGAAAATAGAGTGACCTGTGCCTGTCCCAACACCAAGAGCTAGTCTCTCATTGGTTCCCCGTCTTCCCGTACATCCTCAGGACAAATTGCAACCTGTACAGAACAGGAGGTTAAAGGTGCTGATGCTCCAAGTAGGGAGATTGCTAGTAAAGTGGCTGGAATTGCGAACCCGAGCACAAGGAGATGAGAAATGAGGTGCGTTTTAGAAACCTTTCCCCATCACACGGTGTACCATCTTCTGGGTTTCTCATGCCTGTTTTCGATGTAGGAAGATGCCCTTGAACCTGGAGATTTGGGACCCATGCGATGGGTAGCACGCAGTATTACTTTAAAGGGTCTGCGTTTGCTCACCCAAACTCACCAAACCTCTCAGCCCCAAGAGTGTCCACCCTTATGTCTCATCCAGCTGTGGTTCTAGATATGGTCAATCCAGGTTGCATCACAGCCCCTGAACGAATTGTGTAAGAATTTCTCTCTCTTTCACTGTCTTTGTTTCATGGGTTTTGAAAAGTAATTTATTTTTATGATGGGGTTTAGCTGCTTTTCACGGCTGTGTTTATGCCGCTTTACACCCACTTGACACACTAACAGAGAGATATCAATACATAGGTTTTAAGATTATTACTAGTCAGATATATTCCTTTGCGGTGAATCGGGCGTGTTGAGTCCAGTTCTCTGAGCAAGGAGTAGGTCTTGTCTATTACATATTGGGTTTATGGAACGGTATCTGAGCTAATTTGAAACTCTTGTTTTATGTATCACCCCACCTCACCTTTCCCGTTAAGCAGCCATAGTGTGTTTTCTGCATGTGTGACTCCGTTCTGTTTTGTAATTCAGTTCAAGTGTAACGGTTTTTACATTCCCTCTATAAGTGACACCTTATGAGAAGTGTCCTTTTCTGTGTGACTTATTTCACTTAGAATCTTCGTACCTAAATCCACTCATCATGCTGCTACTAGCCTTATGACATTGATTTCATGGCTGAGGGATATTCCATTGTACATAAGGACCACAACTTTTTTATCCATTTTTCGCTTTCCTGGGATATTTAAGGTGGAATGAAGTGGAGGTCCTTGTCAATAGAGCAGCCCTAAACTTTGGGGTGCTTGTGTCTTGCTGATTTTTAATTTTCCCACTTTATACCCCCATGCGTGGATGTGCCTTATGCTCTCTAAGCTGTGTTTTTTAGATGTGTCAGGACACACCGTACACTTCTCCAGAGTGGCTGTTGGCAATTTACATCCCGCCCATCAGTGTAGCAAGGCTCCCATTTCTCCATGGCCTGTCCTGCATTTCTGGTTTTGACACTTTTTTCAGCATGGCCCTTTTGACCGATGGGAAGCGAGACTTCTTTGTAGTGCTGATTTGCATTTCCAGGTTGCTTGGTTGGCCAAAAAGGGCGTATGCGTTTTTTCCTGAATATATTCAGGAAAAAACGCATACGCCCTTTTTGGCCAAGGGCATCAGTGTCAACGTTTTGCTGCTTTTCATGTGCGTTAAAGGCGATTCGAATCTACCTCCTGAAATCTGTTTCCTGCAATTCTGCCTTGATTTCAAATCCTCTTCTTTGCCTTCCCTCAATATATTTGTGGACGAGAGTTATCATTTACAACTCTGCAGGATTGTGAATTGCAGTGCCCTGAAGCTCCATTTTACAACTCGCTTTTTCGGGAGCTGGCCGCAAAAGCGCAGGATGGCTTCAGGCCCTGTTCTGGTTCCGGGGGGCAGGCTGAGCCTGTGGTTAATTCTTCTTCCTGATGGGAAAATAGAGTGACCTGTGCCTGTCCCAACACCAAGAGGTAGTCTCTCATTGGTTCCCCGTCTTCCCGTTCATCCTCAGGACAAATTGCAACCTGTACGGAACAGGAGGTTAAAGGTGCTGATGCTCCAAGTAGGGAGATTGCTAGTAAAGTGGCTGGAATGGCGAACCCGAGCACAAGGACATGAGAAATGAGGTGCGTTTTATAATCCTTTCCCCATCACACGGTGTACCATCTTCTGGGTTTCTCATGCATGTTTTCGATGTTGGAAGATGCCCTTGAACCTGGAGATTTGGGACCCATGCGATGGGTAGCACGCAGTATTACTTTAAAGGGTCTGCGTTTGCTCACCCAACCTCACCAAACCTCTCAGCCCCAAGAGTGTCCACCCTTATGTCTCATCCAGCTGTGGGTCTAGATATGGTCAATCCAGGTTGCATCACAGCCCCTGAACGAATTGTGTAAGAATTTCTCTCTCTTTCACTGTCTTTGTTTCATGGGTTTTTAAAAGTAATTTATTTTTATAATGGGGTTTAGCTGCTTTTCACGGCTGTGTTTAGGCCACTTTACACCCACTTGACACACTAACAGAGAGATATCAATACATAGGTTTTAAGATTATTACTAGTCAGATATATTCTTGTGCGGTGAATCGGGCGTGTTGAGTCTAGTTCTCTGAGCAAGGAGTAGGTCTTGTCTATTACATATTGGGTTTATGGAACGGTATCTGAGCTATTTTGAAACTCTTGTTTTATGTATCACCCCACCTCACCTTTCCCGTTAAGCAGCCATAGTGTGATTTCTGCATGTGTTACTCTGTTCTGTTTTGTAATTCAGTTCAAGTGTAACGGTGTTTACATTCCCTCTATAAGTGACACCTTATGAGAAGTGTCCTTTTCTGTGTGACTTATTTCACTTAGAATCGTCGTACCTAAATCCACTCATCATGCTGCTACTAGCCTTATGACATTGATTTCATGGCTGAGTGATATTCCGTTGTACATAAGGACCACAACTTTTGTATCCATTTTTCGCTTTCCTGGGATATTTAAGGCGGAATGAAGTGGAGGTCCTTGTCAACAGAGCAGCCCTAAACTTTGGGGTGCTTGTGTCTTGCTGATTTTTAATTTTCCCAATTTATACCCCCATGCGTGGAAGTGCCCTATGCTCTCAAAGCTGTGTTTTTTAGATATTTCAGGACACACCGTACACTTCTCCACAGTGGCTGTTGTCAATTTACATCCCGCCCATCAGTGTAGCAAGGCTCCCATTTCTCCATGGCCTGTCCTGCATTTCTGGTTTGGACACTTTTTCCAGCATGGCCCTTTTGACCGATGGGAAGCGAGACTTCTTTGTAGCCCTGATTTGCCTTTCCAGGTTGCTTGGTTCGCCAAAAAGGGCGTATGCGTTTTTTCCTGAATATATTCAGGAAAAAACGCATACGCCCTTTTTGGCCAAGGGCATCATTGTCAACGTTTTGCCGCTTTTCATGTGCTTTAAAGGCGATTGGTATCTACATCCTGAAATCAGTTTCCAGCTATTCTGCCTTGATTTCAATTCCTCGTCTTTGCCTTCCCTCAATATATTTGTGGACGAGAGTTATCATTTATTACTGTGCAGGTTTGTGAATTGCAGTGCCCGGAAGCTCCATTTTACAACTCGCTTTTTCGGGAGCTGTCCGCAAAAGCGCAGGATGGCTTCAGGGCCTGTTCTGGTTCCGGGGGCAGGCTGAGCCTGTGGTTAATTCTTCTTCCTGATGGGAAAATAGAGTGACCTGTGCCTGTCCCAACACCAAGAGCTAGTCTCTCATTGGTTCCCCGTCTTCCCGTACATCCTCAGGACAAATTGCAACCTGTACAGAACAGGAGGTTAAAGGTGCTGATGCTCCAAGTAGGGAGATTGCTAGTAAAGTGGCTGGAATTGCGAACCCGAGCACAAGGAGATGAGAAATGAGGTGCGTTTTAGAAACCTTTTCCCATCACACGGTGTACCATCTTCTGGGTTTCTCATGCCTGTTTTCGATGTAGGAAGATGCCCTTGAACCTGGAGATTTGGGACCCATGCGATGGGTAGCACGCAGTATTACTTTAAAGGGTCTGCGTTTGCTCACCCAAACTCACCAAACCTCTCAGCCCCAAGAGTGTCCACCCTTATGTCTCATCCAGCTGTGGTTCTAGATATGGTCAATCCAGGTTGCATCACAGCCCCTGAACGAATTGTGTAAGAATTTCTCTCTCTTTCACTGTCTTTGTTTCATGGGTTTTGAAAAGTAATTTATTTTTATGATGGGGTTTAGCTGCTTTTCACGGCTGTGTTTATGCCGCTTTACACCCACTTGACACACTAACAGAGAGATATCAATACATAGGTTTTAAGATTATTACTAGTCAGATATATTCCTTTGCGGTGAATCGGGCGTGTTGAGTCCAGTTCTCTGAGCAAGGAGTAGGTCTTGTCTATTACATATTGGGTTTATGGAACGGTATCTGAGCTAATTTGAAACTCTTGTTTTATGTATCACCCCACCTCACCTTTCCCGTTAAGCAGCCATAGTGTGTTTTCTGCATGTGTGACTCCGTTCTGTTTTGTAATTCAGTTCAAGTGTAACGGTTTTTACATTCCCTCTATAAGTGACACCTTATGAGAAGTGTCCTTTTCTGTGTGACTTATTTCACTTAGAATCGTCGTACCTAAATCCACTCATCATGCTGCTACTAGCCTTATGACATTGATTTCATGGCTGAGGGATATTCCATTGTACATAAGGACCAAAACTTTTTTATCCATTTTTCGCTTTCCTGGGATATTTAAGGTGGAATGAAGTGGAGGTCCTTGTCAATAGAGCAGCCCTAAACTTTGGGGTGCTTGTGTCTTGCTGATTTTTAATTTTCCCACTTTATACCCCCATGCGTGGAAGTGCCTTATGCTCTCTAAGCTGTGTTTTTTAGATGTGTCAGGACACACCGTACACTTCTCCAGAGTGGCTGTTGGCAATTTACATCCCGCCCATCAGTGTAGCAAGGCTCCCATTTCTCCATGGCCTGTCCTGCATTTCTGGTTTTGACACTTTTTTCAGCATGGCCCTTTTGACCGATGGGAAGCGAGACTTCTTTGTAGTGCTGATTTGCATTTCCAGGTTGCTTGGTTGGCCAAAAAGGGCGTATGCGTTTTTTCCTGAATATATTCAGGAAAAAACGCATACGCCCTTTTTGGCCAAGGGCATCAGTGTCAACGTTTTGCTGCTTTTCATGTGCATTAAAGGCGATTCGAATCTACCTCCTGAAATCTGTTTCCTGCAATTCTGCCTTGATTTCAAATCCTCTTCTTTGCCTTCCCTCAATATATTTGTGGACGAGAGTTATCATTTACAACTCTGCAGGATTGTGAATTGCAGTGCCCTGAAGCTCCATTTTACAACTCGCTTTTTCGGGAGCTGGCCGCAAAAGCGCAGGATGGCTTCAGGCCCTGTTCTGGTTCCGGGGGGCAGGCTGAGCCTGTGGTTAATTCTTCTTCCTGATGGGAAAATAGAGTGACCTGTGCCTGTCCCAACACCAAGAGGTAGTCTCTCATTGGTTCCCCGTCTTCCCGTTCATCCTCAGGACAAATTGCAACCTGTACGGAACAGGAGGTTAAAGGTGCTGATGCTCCAAGTAGGGAGATTGCTAGTAAAGTGGCTGGAATGGCGAACCCGAGCACAAGGACATGAGAAATGAGGTGCGTTTTAGAAACCTTTCCCCATCACACCGTGTACCATCTTCTGGGTTTCTCATGCATGTTTTCGATGTAGGAAGATGCCCTGGAACCTAGATATTTGGGACCCATGCGATGGGTAGCACGCAGTATTACTTTAAAGGGTCTGCGTTTGCTCACCCAACCTCACCAAACCTCTCAGCCCCAAGAGTGTCCACCCTTATGTATCATCCAGCTGTTGGTCTAGATATGGACAATCCAGTTTGCATCACAAACCCTGAACGAATTGTGTAAAAATTTCTCTCTCTTTCACTGTCTTTGTTTCATGGGTTTTGAAAAGTAATTTATTTTTATAATGGGGTTTAGCTTCTTTTCACGGCTGTGTGTATGCCGCTTTACACCCACTTGACACACTAACAGAGAGATATCAATGCATATGTTTTAAGATTATTACTAGTCAGATATATTCCTTTGCGGTGAATCGGGCGCGTTGAGTCCAGTTCTCTGAGCAAGGAGTAGGTCTTGTCTATTACATATTGGGTTTATGGAACGGTATCTGAGCTAATTTGTAACTCTTGTTTTATGTATCACCCCACCTCACCTTTCCCGTTAAGCAGCCATAGTGTGTTTTCTGCATGTGTGACTCCGTTCTGTTTTGTAATTCAGTTCAAGTGTAACGGTTTTTACATTCCCTCTATAAGTGACACCTTATGAGAAGTGTCCTTTTCTGTGTGACTTATTTCACTTAGATTCGTCGTACCTAAATCCACTCATCATGCTGCTACTAGCCTTATGACATTGATTTCATGGCTGAGTGATATTCCATTGTACATAAGGACCACAACTTTTTTATCCATTTTTCGCTTTCCTGGGATATTTAAGGTGGAATGAAGTGGAGGTCCTTGTCAATAGAGCAGCCCTAATCTTTGTGGTTCTTGTGTCTTGCTGATTTTTAATTTTCCCACTTTATACCCCCATGCGTGGAAGTGCCTTATGCTCTCTAATCTGTGTTTTTTAGATGTTTCAGGACACACCGTACACTTCTCCAGATTGGCTGTTGGCAATTTACATCCCGCCCATCACTGTAGCAAGGCTCCCATTTCTCCATGGCCTGTCCTGCATTTCTGGTTTTGACACTTTTTTCATCATGGCCCTTTTGACCGATGGGAAGCGAGACTTCTTTGTAGTGCTGATTTGCCTTTCCAGGTTGCTTGGTTGGCCCAAAAGGGCGTATGCGTTTTTTCCTGAATATATTCAGGAAAAAACGCATACGCCCTTTTTGGCCAAGGGCATCATTGTCAACGTTTTGCTGCTTTTCATGTGCGTTAAAGGCGATTCGAATCTACCTCCTGAAATCTGTTTCCTGCAATTATGCCTTGATTTCAAATCCTCTTCTTTGCCTTCCCTCAATATATTTGTGGACGAGAGTTATCATTTATAACTGTGCAGGTTTGTGAATTGCAGTGCCCTGATGCTCCATTTTACAACTCGCTTTTTCGGGAGCTGGCCTCAAAAGCGCAGGATGGCCTCAGGCCCTATTCTGGTTCCGGGCGGCAGGCTGAGCCTGTGGTTAATTCTTCTTCCTGATGGGAAAATAGAGTGACCTGTGCCTGTCCCAACACCTAGAGCGAGTCTCTCATTGGCTCCCCCTTTCCCGTTCATCCTCAAGACAAATTGAAAGCTGTACGGAACAGGAGGTTAAAGGTGCAGATGCTCCAAGTAGGGAGATTGCTAGTAAAGCGGCTGGAATGGCGAACCCGAGCACAAGGTGATGAGAAATGAGGTGCGTTTTAGAAACCTTTCCCGGTCACACGGTCTACCAACTTCTGGGTTTCTCATGCATGTTTTCGATGTAGGAAGATGCCCTTGAACCTGGAGATTTGGGACCCATGGGATGGGTAACAGGCAGTAGTACTTTAAAGGCTCTGCGTTTGCTCCCCCATCCTCACCAAATCTGTCAGCCCCGAAAGTATCCACCCTTACGTCTCATCCAGCTGTGGGTCTAGATATGGTCAATCCAGGTGGCATCACAGCACCTGAACGAATTTTGTAAGAATTTCTCTCTCTTTCACTGTCTTTGTTTCACGGGTTTTTAAAATTAATTTATTTTTATAACGGGGTTTATCTGCTTTTCACGGCTGTGTTTATGCCGCTTTACACCCACTTGTCTCACATCTAGAGAGATATCAATACATAGGTTTTAAGATTCTTACTAGTCAGATATATTCTTGTGCGGTGAATAGGGGGTGTTGAGTCCAGTTCACTGAGCAAGGACTAGGTCTTTCTATTACATATTAGGTTTATGGAACGGTATCTGAGCTAATTTGAAACCCTTGTTTTATGCATCACCCCACCTCACCTTTCCCGTTAAGCAGCCATAGTGTGTTTTCTAAACGTGTGACTCTGTTCTGTTTTGTAATTCAGTTCAAGTGTAGCGGTTTTTACATTCCCTCTATAAGTGATAGCTTATGATAAGTGTCTTTTTCTGTGTGACTTATTTCACTTAGAATTGTCGTACCTAAATCCACTCATCATGCTGCTACTAGCCTTATGACATTGATTTCATGGCTGAATGATATTCCATTGTACATAAGGACCACCACTTCTTTATCCATTTTTCTCTTTCCTGGGATATTTAAGGTGTCATGAAGTGGAGGTTCTTGTCAACAGAGCAGCCCTAAACTTAGGGGTGCCTGTGTCTTGCTGATTTTTAGTTTTCCCAATTTATACGCCAATGAGTGGATGTGCCCTATGCGCACTAAGCTGTGTTTTTTCGATGTTTCAGGACACACCGTACACTTCTCCAGAGTGGCTGTTGGCAATTTACATCCCGCCCATCAGCGTAGCAAGGCTCCCATTTCTCCATGTCCTGTCTTACATTTCTTGTTTTGACACTTTTTTCAGCATGGCCCTTTTGACCCATGGGAAGCGAGACTTCTTTGTAGCGCTGATTTGCCTTTCCATGTTGCTTGGTTGGCCAAAAAGGGCGTATGCGTTTTTTCCTGAATATATTCAGGAAAAAAGGCATATGCCCTTTTTGGCCAAGGGCATCATTGTCGACGTTTTGCTGCTTTTCATGTGCTTTAAAGGCGATTCGAATCTACCTCCTGAAATCTGTTTCCTGCAATTCTGCCTTGCTTTCAAATCCTCTTCGTTGCCTTCCCTCAATATATTTGTGGATGAGAGTTATCATTTATAACTCTGCAGGTTTGTGAATTGCAGTGCCCCTGAGCTCCATTTTTCAACTCGCTTTTTTGGGAGCTGGCCGCAAAAGCGCAGGATGGCCTCAGGCCCTATTCTGGTTCCGGGCGGCAGGCTGAGCCTGTGGTTAATTCTTCTTCCTGATTGGAAAATAGAGTGACCTGTGCCTGTCCCAACACCTAGAGCTAGTCTCTCATTGGCTCCCCCTCTTCCCGTTCATCCTCAGGACAAATTGAAAGCTGTACGGAACAGGAGGTTAAAGGTGCTGATTCTCCAAGGAGGGAGATTGCTAGTAAAGCGGCTGGAATGGCGAACCCGAGCCCAAGGAGATGAGAAATGAGGTGCGTTTTAGAAACCTTTCCCGGTCACGCGGTCTACCACCTTCTGGGTTTCTCATGCATGTTTTCGATGTAGGAAGATGCCCTTGAACCTGGAGATTTGGGACCCATGGGATGGGTAACAGGCAGTATTACTTTAAAGGCTCTGCATTTGCTCCCCAAACCTCACCAAATCTCTCAGCCCCGAGAGTGTCTACCCTTACGTCTCATCCAGCTGTGGGTCTAGATATGGTCAATCCAGGTGGCATCACAGCCCCTGAACGAATTTAGTAAGAATTTCTCTCTCTTTCACTGTCTTTGTTTCACGGGTTTTTAAAATTAATTTATTTTTATAATGGGGTTTAGCTGCTTTTCAGGGCTGTGTTTATGCCGCTTTACACCCACTTGACTCACATCCAGAGAGATATCAATACATAGGTTTTAAGATTCTTACTTGTCAGATATATTCTTGTGCGGTGAATAGGGGGTGTTGAGTCCAGTTCACTGAGCAAGGAGTAGCTCTTTCTATTACATATTGGGTTTATGGAACGGTATCTGAGCTAATTTGAAACCCTTGTTTTATGCATCACTCCAGCTCACCTTTCCCGTTAAGCAGACATAGTGTGTTTTCTAAACGTGTGACTCTGTTCTGTTTTGTAATTCAGTTCAAGTGTAGCGGTTTTTACATTCCCTCTAAAAGTGATAGCTTATGATAAGTGTCTTTTTCTGTGTGACTTATTTCACTTAGAATCGTCGTACCTAAATCCACTCATCATGCTGCTCCTAGCCTTAGTACATTGATTTCATGGCTGAGTGATATTCGATTGTACATAAGGACCACCACTTCTTTATCCATTTTTCTCTTTCCTGGGATATTTAAGTTGTCATGAAGTGGAGGTTCTTGTCAAAAGAGCAGCCCTAAACTTTGGGGTGCCCCTGTCTTGCTGATTTTTAGTTTTCCCAATTTATACGCCCGTTAGGGGAAGTGCCCTATGCGCTCTAAGCTGTGTTTTTTCGATGTTTCAGGACACACCGTACACTTCGCCAGAGTGGCTGTTGGCAATTTACATCCCGCCTATCAGCTTAGCAAGGCTCCCATTTCTCCATTGCCTGTCCTGCATTTCTGGTTTTGACACTTTTTTCAGCTTGGCCCTTTTGACCGATGGGAAGCGAGACGTCTTCGTAGCGCTGATTTGCCTTTCCAGGTTGCTTGGTTGGCCAAAAAGGGCGTATGCGTGTTTTCCTGAATATATTCAGGAAAAAACGCATACGCCCTTTTTGGCCAAGGGCATCATTGTCGATGTTTTGCCGCTTTTCATGTGCTTTAAAGGCGATTCGAATCTACCTCCTGAAATCTGTTTCCTGCAATTCTGCCTTGCTTTCAAATCCTCTTCGTTGCCTTCCCTCAATATATTTGTGGACGAGAGTTATCATGTATAACTCTGCAGGTTTGTGAATTGCAGTGCCCCTGAGCTCCATTTTTCAACTCGCTTTTTTGGGAGCTGGCCGCAAAAGCGCAGGATGGCCTCAGGCCCTATTCTGGTTCCGGATGGCAGGCTGAGCCTGTGGTTAATTCTTCTTCCTGATGGGAAAATAGAGTGACCTGTGCCTGTCCAAACACCTAGAGCTAGTCTCTCATTGGCTACCCCTCTTCCCGTTCATCCTCAGGACAAATTGCAAGCTGTACGGAACAGGAGGTTAAAGGTGCTGATTCTCCAAGGAGGGAGATTGCTAGTAAAGCGGCTGGAATGGCGAACCCGAGCACAAGGAGATGAGAAATGAGGTGCGTTTTAGAAACCTTTCCCGGTCACACGGTCTACCACCTTCTGGGTTTCTCATGCATGTTTTCGATGTAGGAAGATGCCCTTGAACCTGGAGATTTGGGACCCATGGGATGGGTAACAGGCAGTAGTACTTTAAAGGCTCTGCGTTTGCTCCCCCAACCTCACCAAATCTCTCAGCCCCGAGAGTGTCCACCCTTACGTCTCATCCAGCTGTGGGTCTAGATATGGTCAATCCAGGTGGCATCACAGCCCCTGAATGAATTTTGTAAGAATTTCTCTCTCTTTCACTGTCTTTGTTTCACGTGTTTTTAAAATTAATTTATTTTTATAATGGGGTTTAGCTGCTTTTCACGGCTGTGTTTATGCCGCTTTACACCCACTTGACTCACATCCAGAGAGATATCAATACATAGGTTTTAAGATTCTTACTAGTCAGATATATTCTTGTGTGGTGAATAGGGGGTGTTGAGTCCAGTTCACTGAGCAAGGAGTAGCTCTTTCTCTTACATATTGGGTTTATGGAACGGTATCTGAGCTAATTTGAAACCCTTGTTTTCTGCAGAACCCCACCTCACCTTTCCCGTTAAGCAGCCGTAGTGTGTTTTCTAAACGTGTGACTCTGTTCTGTTTTGTAATTCAGTTCAATTGTAGCGGTTTTCACATTCCCTCTATAAGTGATAGCTTATGATAAGTGTCTTTTTCTGTGTGACTTATTTCACTTAGAATTGTCGTACCTAAATCCACTCACAATGCTGCTACTAGTCTTATGACATTGATTTCATGGCTGAGTGATATTCCATTGTACATAAGGACCACCACTTCTTTATCCATTTTTCTCTTTCCTGGGATATTTAAGGTGTCATGAAGTGGAGGTTCTTGTCAACAGAGCAGCCCTAAACTTTGGGGTGCCTCTGTCTTGCTGATTTTTAGTTTTCCCAATTTATACGCCCATGAGTTGAAGTGCCTTAAGCGCTCTAAGCTGTGTTTTTTCGTTGTTTCAGGACACACCGTACACTTCTCCAGAGTGGCTGTTGGCAATTTACATCCCGCCCATCAGCATAGCAAGGCTCCCATTTCTCCATGTCCTGTCCTGCATTTCTGGTTTTGACACTTTTTTCAGCATGGCCCTTTTGACCGATGAGAAGCGAGACTTGTTTGGAGCGCTGATTTGCCTTTCCAGGTTGCTTGGTTGGCCAAAAAGGGCGTATGCGTTTTTTCCTGAATATATTCAGGAAAAAACGCATACGCCCTTTTTGGCCAAGGGCATCATTGTCGACGTTTTGCCGTTTTTCATGTGCTTTAAAGGCGACTCGAATCTACCTCCTGAAATCTGTTTCCTGCAATTCTGCCTTGCTTTCAAATCCTCTTCATTGCCTTCCCTCAATATATTTGTGGACGAGAGTTATCATTTATAACTCTGCAGGTTTGTGAATTGCAGTCCCCCTGAGCTCCATTTTTCAACTCGCTTTTTTGGGAGCTGGCCGCAAAAGCGCAGGATGGCCTCAGGACCTATTCTGGTTCTGGGCGGCAGGCTGAGGCTGTGGATAATTCTTCTTCCTGTTGGGAAAATAGAGTGACCTGTGCCTGTCCCAACACCTAGAGCTAGTCTCTCATTGGCTCCCCCTCTTCCTGTTCATCCTCAGGACAAATTGCAAGCTGTACGGAACAGGAGGTTAAAGGTGCTGAATCTCCAAGGAGGGAGATTGCTAGTAAAGTGGCTGGAATGGCGAACACGAGCACAAGGAGATGAGAAATTAGCTGCATTTTATAAACCTTTCCCGGTCACACGGTGTACCACCTTCTGGGTTTCTCATGCATATTTTCGATGTAGGAAGATGCCCTTGAACCTGGAGATTTGGGACCCATGGGATGGGTAACCGGCAGTATTACTTTAAAGGCTCTGTGTTTGCTCCCCCAACCTCACCAAATCTCTCAGCCCCGAGAGTGTCCACCCTTATGTCTCATCCAGCTGTGGGTCTAGATATGGTCATTCCAGGTTGCATCACAGCCCCTGAACGAATTTTGTAAGAATTTCTCTCTCTTACACTGTCTTTGTTTCACGGGTTTTTAAAATTAATTTATTTTTATAATGGGGTTTAGCTGCTTTTCATGGCTGTGTTTATGCCGCTTTACACCCACTTGACTCACATCCAGAGAGATATCAATACATAGGTTTTAAGATTCTTACTAATCAGATATATTATTGTGAGGTGAATAGGGGTGTTGAGTCCAGTTCACTGAGCAAGGAGCAGGTCTTTCTATTACATATTGGGTTTATGGAACGGTATCTCAGCTAATTTGAAACCCTTGTTATATGCATCACCCCACCTCACCTTTCCCGTTAAGCAGCCATAGTGTGTTTTGTAAAGGTGTGACTCTGTTCTGTTTTGTAATTCAGTTCAAGTGTAGCGGTTTTTACATTCCCTCTATAAGTGATAGCTTATGATAAGTGTCTTTTTCTGTGTGACTTATTTCACTTAGAATCGTCGTACCTAAATCCACTCATCATGCTGCTACTAGCCTTATGACATTGATTTCATGGCTGAGTGATATTCCATTGTACATAAGGACCACAACTTTTGTATCCATTTTTCGCTTTCCTCGGATATTTAAGGTGGAATGAAGTGGAGGTCCTTGTCAACAGAGCAGCTCTAAACTTTGGGGTGCTTGTGTCTTGCTGATTTTTAATTTTCCCACTTTATACCCCCATGCGTGGAAGTACCCTATGCTCTCTAAGCTGTGTTTTTTAGATGTTTCAGGACACACCGTACACTTCTCCAGAGTGGCTGTTGGCAATTTACCTCCCGCCCATCAGTGTAGCAAGGCTCCCATTTCTCCATGGCCTGTCCTGCATTTCTGGTTTTGACACTTTTTTCAGCATGGCCCTTTGACCGATGGGAAGCGAGACTTCTTTGTGGCGCTGATTTGCCTTTCCAGCTTGCTTGGTTGGCCAAAAAGGGCGTATGCGTTTTTTCCTGAATATATTCAGGAAAAAACGCATACGCCCTTTTTGGCCAAGGGCATCATTGTCAACGTTTTGCCGATTTTCATTTGCTTTAAATGCGATTCGAATCTACCTCCTGAAATCTCTTTCCTGCAATTCTGCCTTGCTTTCAAATCCTCTTCTTTTCCTTCCCTCAATATATTTGTGGACGAGAGTTATCATTTATAACTCTGCAGGTTTGTGAATTGCAGTGCCCTGAAGCTCCATTTTACAACTCGCTTTTTTGGGAACTGGCCGCAAAAGCGCCGGATGGCTTCAGGCCCTGTTTTGGTTCCGGGGGCAGGCTGAGCCTGTGGTTAATTCTTCTTCCTGATGGGAAAATAGAGTGACCTGTGCCTGTCCCAACACCAAGAGCTAGTCTCTCATTGGTTCCCCGTCTTCCCGTTCATCCTCAGGACAAATTGCAACCTATACAGAACAGGAGGTTAAAGGTGCTGATGCTCCAAGTAGGGAGATTGCTAGTAAAGTGGCTGGAATGGCGAACCCGAGCACAGGAGATGAGAAATGAAGTGCGTTTTAGAAACCTTTCCCCATCACACGGTGTACCATCTTCTGGGTTTCTCATGCATGTTTTCGATGTAGGAAGATGCCCTTGAATCTGGAGATTTGGGACCCATGCGATGGGTAGCACGCAGTATTACTTTAAAGGGTCTGCGTTTGCTCACCCAACCTCACCAAACCTCTCAGCCCCAAGAGTGTCCACCCTTATGTCTCATCCAGCTGTGGGTCTAGATATGGTCAATCCAGGTTGCATCACAGCCCCTGAGCGAATTGTGTAAGAATTTCTCTCTCTTTCACTGTCTTTGTTTCATGGGTTTTTAAAAGTAATTTATTTTTATAATGGGGTTTAGCTGCTTTTCACGGCTGTGTTTTTGCCGCTGTACCCCCACTTGACACACTAACAGAGAGATATCAATACATACGTTTTAAGATTATTACTAGTCAGATATATTTCTTTGCGGTGAATCGGGCGTGTTGAGTCCAGTTCTCTGAGCAAGGAGTAGGTCTTGTCTATTACATATTGGGTTTATGGAACGGTATCTGAGCTAATTTGAAACTCTTGTTTTATGTATCACCCCACCTCACCTTTCCCGTTAAGCAGCCATAGTGTGTTTTCTGCATGTGTGACTCTGTTCTGTTTTGTAATTCAGTTCAAGTGTAACGGTTTTTACATTCCCTCTATAAGTGACACCATATGAGAAGTGTCTTTTTCTGTGTGACTTATTTCACTTAGAATCGTCATACCTAAATCCACTCATCATGCTGCTACTAGCCTTATGACATTGATTTCATGGCTGAGTGATATTCCATTGTACATAAGGACCACAATTTTTGTATCCATTTTTCGCTCTCCTGGGATATTTAAGGTGGAATGAAGTGGTGGTCCTTGTCAACAGAGGAGCCCTAAACTTTGGGGTGCTTGTGTCTTGCTGATTTTTAATTTTCCCACTTTATACCCCCATGCGTGGAAGTGCCCTATGCTCTCTAAGCTGTGTTTTTTAGATGTTTCAGGACACACCGTACACTTCTCCAGAGTGGCTGTTGGCAATTTACCTCCCGCCCATCAGTGTAGCAAGGCTCCCATTTCTCCATGGCCTGTCCTGCATTTCTGGTTTTGACACTTTTTTCAGCATGGCCCTTTTGACCGATGGGAAGCGAGACTTCTTTGTAGCGCTGATTTGCCTTTCCAGGTTGCTTGGTATGCCAAAAAGGGCGTATGCGTTTTTTCCTGAATATATTCAGGAAAAAACGCATACGCCCTTTTTGGCCAAGGGCTTCATTGTCAACGTTTTGCCGCTTTTCATGTGCTTTAAAGGCGATTGGTATCTACCTCCTGAAATCAGTTTCCAGCTATTCTGCCTTGATTTCAATTCCTCGTCTTTGCCTTCCCTCAATATATTTGTGGACGAGAGTTATCATTTATTACTGTGCAGGTTTGTGAATTGCAGTGCCCGGAAGCTCCATTTTACAACTCGCTTTTTCGGGAGCTGTCCGCAAAAGCGCAGGATGGCTTCAGGGCCTGTTCTGGTTCCGGGGGCAGGCTGAGCCTGTGGTTAATTCTTCTTCCTGATGGGAAAATAGAGTGACCTGTGCCTGTCCCAACACCAAGAGCTAGTCTCTCATTGGTTCCCCGTCTTCCCGTACATCCTCAGGACAAATTGCAACCTGTACAGAACAGGAGGTTAAAGGTGCTGATGCTCCAAGTAGGGAGATTGCTAGTAAAGTGGCTGGAATTGCGAACCCGAGCACAAGGAGATGAGAAATGAGGTGCGTTTTAGAAACCTTTCCCCATCACACGGTGTACCATCTTCTGGGTTTCTCATGCCTGTTTTCGATGTAGGAAGATGCCCTTGAACCTGGAGATTTGGGACCCATGCGATGGGTAGCACGCAGTATTACTTTAAAGGGTCTGCGTTTGCTCACCCAAACTCACCAAACCTCTCAGCCCCAAGAGTGTCCACCCTTATGTCTCATCCAGCTGTGGTTCTAGATATGGTCAATCCAGGTTGCATCACAGCCCCTGAACGAATTGTGTAAGAATTTCTCTCTCTTTCACTGTCTTTGTTTCATGGGTTTTGAAAAGTAATTTATTTTTATGATGGGGTTTAGCTGCTTTTCACGGCTGTGTTTATGCCGCTTTACACCCACTTGACACACTAACAGAGAGATATCAATACATAGGTTTTAAGATTATTACTAGTCAGATATATTCCTTTGCGGTGAATCGGGCGTGTTGAGTCCAGTTCTCTGAGCAAGGAGTAGGTCTTGTCTATTACATATTGGGTTTATGGAACGGTATCTGAGCTAATTTGAAACTCTTGTTTTATGTATCACCCCACCTCACCTTTCCCGTTAAGCAGCCATAGTGTGTTTTCTGCATGTGTGACTCCGTTCTGTTTTGTAATTCAGTTCAAGTGTAACGGTTTTTACATTCCCTCTATAAGTGACACCTTATGAGAAGTGTCCTTTTCTGTGTGACTTATTTCACTTAGAATCGTCGTACCTAAATCCACTCATCATGCTGCTACTAGCCTTATGACATTGATTTCATGGCTGAGGGATATTCCATTGTACATAAGGACCACAACTTTTTTATCCATTTTTCGCTCTCCTGGGATATTTAAGGTGGAATGAAGTGGAGGTCCTTGTCAATAGAGCAGCCCTAAACTTTGGGGTGCTTGTGTCTTGCTGATTTTTAATTTTCCCACTTTATACCCCCATGCGTGGATGTGCCTTATGCTCTCTAAGCTGTGTTTTTTAGATGTGTCAGGACACACCGTACACTTCTCCAGAGTGGCTGTTGGCAATTTACATCCCGCCCATCAGTGTAGCAAGGCTCCCATTTCTCCATGGCCTGTCCTGCATTTCTGGTTTTGACACTTTTTTCAGCATGGCCCTTTTGACCGATGGGAAGCGAGACTTCTTTGTAGTGCTGATTTGCATTTCCAGGTTGCTTGGTTGGCCAAAAAGGGCGTATGCGTTTTTTCCTGAATATATTCAGGAAAAAACGCATACGCCCTTTTTGGCCAAGGGCATCATTGTCAACGTTTTGCCGATTTTCATTTGCTTTAAATGCGATTCGAATCTACCTCCTGAAATCTCTTTCCTGCAATTCTGCCTTGCTTTCAAATCCTCTTCTTTTCCTTCCCTCAATATATTTGTGGACGAGAGTTATCATTTATAACTCTGCAGGTTTGTGAATTGCAGTGCCCTGAAGCTCCATTTTACAACTCGCTTTTTTGGGAACTGGCCGCAAAAGCACCGGATGGCTTCAGGCCCTGTTTTGGTTCCGGGGGCAGGCTGAGCCTGTGGTTAATTCTTCTTCCTGATGGGAAAATAGAGTGACCTGTGCCTGTCCCAACACCAAGAGCTAGTCTCTCATTGGTTCCCCGTCTTCCCGTTCATCCTCAGGACAAATTGCAACCTATACAGAACAGGAGGTTAAAGGTGCTGATGCTCCAAGTAGGGAGATTGCTAGTAAAGTGGCTGGAATGGCGAACCCGAGCACAGGAGATGAGAAATGAAGTGCGTTTTAGAAACCTTTCCCCATCACACGGTGTACCATCTTCTGGGTTTCTCATGCATGTTTTCGATGTAGGAAGATGCCCTTGAATCTGGAGATTTGGGACCCATGCGATGGGTAGCACGCAGTATTACTTTAAAGGGTCTGCGTTTGCTCACCCAACCTCACCAAACCTCTCAGCCCCAAGAGTGTCCACCCTTATGTCTCATCCAGCTGTGGGTCTAGATATGGTCAATCCAGGTTGCATCACAGCCCCTGAGCGAATTGTGTAAGAATTTCTCTCTCTTTCACTGTCTTTGTTTCATGGGTTTTTAAAAGTAATTTATTTTTATAATGGGGTTTAGCTGCTTTTCACGGCTGTGTTTTTGCCGCTGTACCCCCACTTGACACACTAACAGAGAGATATCAATACATACGTTTTAAGATTATTACTAGTCAGATATATTTCTTTGCGGTGAATCGGGCGTGTTGAGTCCAGTTCTCTGAGCAAGGAGTAGGTCTTGTCTATTACATATTGGGTTTATGGAACGGTATCTGAGCTAATTTGAAACTCTTGTTTTATGTATCACCCCACCTCACCTTTCCCGTTAAGCAGCCATAGTGTGTTTTCTGCATGTGTGACTCTGTTCTGTTTTGTAATTCAGTTCAAGTGTAACGGTTTTTACATTCCCTCTATAAGTGACACCATATGAGAAGTGTCTTTTTCTGTGTGACTTATTTCACTTAGAATCGTCATACCTAAATCCACTCATCATGCTGCTACTAGCCTTATGACATTGATTTCATGGCTGAGTGATATTCCATTGTACATAAGGACCACAATTTTTGTATCCATTTTTCGCTCTCCTGGGATATTTAAGGTGGAATGAAGTGGTGGTCCTTGTCAACAGAGGAGCCCTAAACTTTGGGGTGCTTGTGTCTTGCTGATTTTTAATTTTCCCACTTTATACCCCCATGCGTGGAAGTGCCCTATGCTCTCTAAGCTGTGTTTTTTAGATGTTTCAGGACACACCGTACACTTCTCCAGAGTGGCTGTTGGCAATTTACCTCCCGCCCATCAGTGTAGCAAGGCTCCCATTTCTCCATGGCCTGTCCTGCATTTCTGGTTTTGACACTTTTTTCAGCATGGCCCTTTTGACCGATGGGAAGCGAGACTTCTTTGTAGCGCTGATTTGCCTTTCCAGGTTGCTTGGTATGCCAAAAAGGGCGTATGCGTTTTTTCCTGAATATATTCAGGAAAAAACGCATACGCCCTTTTTGGCCAAGGGCTTCATTGTCAACGTTTTGCCGCTTTTCATGTGCTTTAAAGGCGATTGGTATCTACCTCCTGAAATCAGTTTCCAGCTATTCTGCCTTGATTTCAATTCCTCGTCTTTGCCTTCCCTCAATATATTTGTGGACGAGAGTTATCATTTATTACTGTGCAGGTTTGTGAATTGCAGTGCCCGGAAGCTCCATTTTACAACTCGCTTTTTCGGGAGCTGTCCGCAAAAGCGCAGGATGGCTTCAGGGCCTGTTCTGGTTCCGGGGGCAGGCTGAGCCTGTGGTTAATTCTTCTTCCTGATGGGAAAATAGAGTGACCTGTGCCTGTCCCAACACCAAGAGCTAGTCTCTCATTGGTTCCCCGTCTTCCCGTACATCCTCAGGACAAATTGCAACCTGTACAGAACAGGAGGTTAAAGGTGCTGATGCTCCAAGTAGGGAGATTGCTAGTAAAGTGGCTGGAATTGCGAACCCGAGCACAAGGAGATGAGAAATGAGGTGCGTTTTAGAAACCTTTCCCCATCACACGGTGTACCATCTTCTGGGTTTCTCATGCCTGTTTTCGATGTAGGAAGATGCCCTTGAACCTGGAGATTTGGAACCCATGGGATGGGTACCACGCAGTATTACTTTAAAGGGTCTGCGTTTGCTCACCCAAACTCACCAAACCTCTCAGCCCCAAGAGTGTCCACCCTTATGTCTCATCCAGCTGTGGTTCTAGATATGGTCAATCCAGGTTGCATCACAGCCCCTGAACGAATTGTGTAAGAATTTCTCTCTCTTTCACTGTCTTTGTTTCATGGGTTTTGAAAAGTAATTTATTTTTATGATGGGGTTTAGCTGCTTTTCACGGCTGTGTTTATGCCGCTTTACACCCACTTGACACACTAACAGAGAGATATCAATACATAGGTTTTAAGATTATTACTAGTCAGATATATTCCTTTGCGGTGAATCGGGCGTGTTGAGTCCAGTTCTCTGAGCAAGGAGTAGGTCTTGTCTATTACATATTGGGTTTATGGAACGGTATCTGAGCTAATTTGAAACTCTTGTTTTATGTATCACCCCACCTCACCTTTCCCGTTAAGCAGCCATAGTGTGTTTTCTGCATGTGTGACTCCGTTCTGTTTTGTAATTCAGTTCAAGTGTAACGGTTTTTACATTCCCTCTATAAGTGACACCTTATGAGAAGTGTCCTTTTCTGTGTGACTTATTTCACTTAGAATCGTCGTACCTAAATCCACTCATCATGCTGCTACTAGCCTTATGACATTGATTTCATGGCTGAGGGATATTCCATTGTACATAAGGACCACAACTTTTTTATCCATTTTTCGCTTTCCTGGGATATTTAAGGTGGAATGAAGTGGAGGTCCTTGTCAATAGAGCAGCCCTAAACTTTGGGGTGCTTGTGTCTTGCTGATTTTTAATTTTCCCACTTTATACCCCCATGCGTGGAAGTGCCTTATGCTCTCTAAGCTGTGTTTTTTAGATGTGTCAGGACACACCGTACACTTCTCCAGAGTGGCTGTTGGCAATTTACATCCCGCCCATCAGTGTAGCAAGGCTCCCATTTCTCCATGGCCTGTCCTGCATTTCTGGTTTTGACACTTTTTTCAGCATGGCCCTTTTGACCGATGGGAAGCGAGACTTCTTTGTAGTGCTGATTTGCATTTCCAGGTTGCTTGGTTGGCCAAAAAGGGCGTATGCGTTTTTTCCTGAATATATTCAGGAAAAAACGCATACGCCCTTTTTGGCCAAGGGCATCAGTGTCAACGTTTTGCTGCTTTTCATGTGCATTAAAGGCGATTCGAATCTACCTCCTGAAATCTGTTTCCTGCAATTCTGCCTTGATTTCAAATCCTCTTCTTTTCCTTCCCTCAATATATTTGTGGACGAGAGTTATCATTTACAACTCTGCAGGATTGTGAATTGCAGTGCCCTGAAGCTCCATTTTACAACTCGCTTTTTCGGGAGCTGGCCGCAAAAGCGCAGGATGGCTTCAGGCCCTGTTCTGGTTCCGGGGGGCAGGCTGAGCCTGTGGTTAATTCTTCTTCCTGATGGGAAAATAGAGTGACCTGTGCCTGTCCCAACACCAAGAGGTAGTCTCTCATTGGTTCCCCGTCTTCCCGTTCATCCTCAGGACAAATTGCAACCTGTACGGAACAGGAGGTTAAAGGTGCTGATGCTCCAAGTAGGGAGATTGCTAGTAAAGTGGCTGGAATGGCGAACCCGAGCACAAGGACATGAGAAATGAGGTGCGTTTTAGAAACCTTTCCCCATCACACCGTGTACCATCTTCTGGGTTTCTCATGCATGTTTTCGATGTAGGAAGATGCCCTGGAACCTAGATATTTGGGACCCATGCGATGGGTAGCACGCAGTATTACTTTAAAGGGTCTGCGTTTGCTCACCCAACCTCACCAAACCTCTCAGCCCCAAGAGTGTCCACCCTTATGTATCATCCAGCTGTTGGTCTAGATATGGACAATCCAGTTTGCATCACAAACCCTGAACGAATTGTGTAAAAATTTCTCTCTCTTTCACTGTCTTTGTTTCATGGGTTTTGAAAAGTAATTTATTTTTATAATGGGGTTTAGCTTCTTTTCACGGCTGTGTGTATGCCGCTTTACACCCACTTGACACACTAACAGAGAGATATCAATGCATATGTTTTAAGATTATTACTAGTCAGATATATTCCTTTGCGGTGAATCGGGCGCGTTGAGTCCAGTTCTCTGAGCAAGGAGTAGGTCTTGTCTATTACATATTGGGTTTATGGAACGGTATCTGAGCTAATTTGTAACTCTTGTTTTATGTATCACCCCACCTCACCTTTCCCGTTAAGCAGCCATAGTGTGTTTTCTGCATGTGTGACTCCGTTCTGTTTTGTAATTCAGTTCAAGTGTAACGGTTTTTACATTCCCTCTATAAGTGACACCTTATGAGAAGTGTCCTTTTCTGTGTGACTTATTTCACTTAGATTCGTCGTACCTCAATCCACTCATCATGCTGCTACTAGCCTTATGACATTGATTTCATGGCTGAGTGATATTCCATTGTACATAAGGACCACAACTTTTTTATCCATTTTTCGCTTTCCTGGGATATTTAAGGTGGAATGAAGTGGAGGTCCTTGTCAATAGAGCAGCCCTAATCTTTGTGGTTCTTGTGTCTTGCTGATTTTTAATTTTCCCACTTTATACCCCCATGCGTGGAAGTGCCTTATGCTCTCTAATCTGTGTTTTTTAGATGTTTCAGGACACACCGTACACTTCTCCAGATTGGCTGTTGGCAATTTACATCCCGCCCATCACTGTAGCAAGGCTCCCATTTCTCCATGGCCTGTCCTGCATTTCTGGTTTTGACACTTTTTTCATCATGGCCCTTTTGACCGATGGGAAGCGAGACTTCTTTGTAGTGCTGATTTGCCTTTCCAGGTTGCTTGGTTGGCCCAAAAGGGCGTATGCGTTTTTTCCTGAATATATTCAGGAAAAAACGCATACGCCCTTTTTGGCCAAGGGCATCATTGTCAACGTTTTGCTGCTTTTCATGTGCGTTAAAGGCGATTCGAATCTACCTCCTGAAATCTGTTTCCTGCAATTATGCCTTGATTTCAAATCCTCTTCTTTGCCTTCCCTCAATATATTTGTGGACGAGAGTTATCATTTATAACTGTGCAGGTTTGTGAATTGCAGTGCCCTGATGCTCCATTTTACAACTCGCTTTTTCGGGAGCTGGCCTCAAAAGCGCAGGATGGCCTCAGGCCCTATTCTGGTTCCCGGCGGCAGGCTGAGCCTGTGGTTAATTCTTCTTCCTGATGGGAAAATAGAGTGACCTGTGCCTGTCCCAACACCTAGAGCGAGTCTCTCATTGGCTCCCCCTTTCCCGTTCATCCTCAAGACAAATTGAAAGCTGTACGGAACAGGAGGTTAAAGGTGCAGATGCTCCAAGTAGGGAGATTGCTAGTAAAGCGGCTGGAATGGCGAACCCGAGCACAAGGTGATGAGAAATGAGGTGCGTTTTAGAAACCTTTCCCGGTCACACGGTCTACCAACTTCTGGGTTTCTCATGCATGTTTTCGATGTAGGAAGATGCCCTTGAACCTGGAGATTTGGGACCCATGGGATGGGTAACAGGCAGTAGTACTTTAAAGGCTCTGCGTTTGCTCCCCCATCCTCACCAAATCTCTCAGCCCCGAAAGTATCCACCCTTACGTCTCATCCAGCTGTGGGTCTAGATATGGTCAATCCAGGTGGCATCACAGCACCTGAACGAATTTTGTAAGAATTTCTCTCTCTTTCACTGTCTTTGTTTCACGGGTTTTTAAAATTAATTTATTTTTATAACGGGGTTTATCTGCTTTTCACGGCTGTGTTTATGCCGCTTTACACCCACTTGTCTCACATCTAGAGAGATATCAATACATAGGTTTTAAGATTCTTACTAGTCAGATATATTCTTGTGCGGTGAATAAGGGGTGTTGAGTCCAGTTCACTGAGCAAGGACTAGGTCTTTCTATTACATATTAGGTTTATGGAACGGTATCTGAGCTAATTTGAAACCCTTGTTTTATGCATCACCCCACCTCACCTTTCCCGTTAAGCAGCCATAGTGTGTTTTCTAAACGTGTGACTCTGTTCTGTTTTGTAATTCAGTTCAAGTGTAGCGGTTTTTACATTCCCTCTATAAGTGATAGCTTATGATAAGTGTCTTTTTCTGTGTGACTTATTTCACTTAGAATTGTCGTACCTAAATCCACTCATCATGCTGCTACTAGCCTTATGACATTGATTTCATGGCTGAATGATATTCCATTGTACATAAGGACCACCACTTCTTTATCCATTTTTCTCTTTCCTGGGATATTTAAGGTGTCATGAAGTGGAGGTTCTTGTCAACAGAGCAGCCCTAAACTTAGGGGTGCCTGTGTCTTGCTGATTTTTAGTTTTCCCAATTTATACGCCAATGAGTGGATGTGCCCTATGCGCACTAAGCTGTGTTTTTTCGATGTTTCAGGACACACCGTACACTTCTCCAGAGTGGCTGTTGGCAATTTACATCCCGCCCATCAGCGTAGCAAGGCTCCCATTTCTCCATGGCCTGTCTTACATTTCTTGTTTTGACACTTTTTTCAGCATGGCCCTTTTGACCCATGGGAAGCGAGACTTCTTTGTAGCGCTGATTTGCCTTTCCAGGTTGCTTGGTTGGCCAAAAAGGGCGTATGCGTTTTTTCCTGAATATATTCAGGAAAAAAGGCATATGCCCTTTTTGGCCAAGGGCATCATTGTCGACGTTTTGCTGCTTTTCATGTGCTTTAAAGGCGATTCGAATCTACCTCCTGAAATCTGTTTCCTGCAATTCTGCCTTGCTTTCAAATCCTCTTCGTTGCCTTCCCTCAATATATTTGTGGATGAGAGTTATCATTTATAACTCTGCAGGTTTGTGAATTGCAGTGCCCCTGAGCTCCATTTTTCAACTCGCTTTTTTGGGAGCTGGCCGCAAAAGCGCAGGATGGCCTCAGGCCCTATTCTGGTTCCGGGCGGCAGGCTGAGCCTGTGGTTAATTCTTCTTCCTGATTGGAAAATAGAGTGACCTGTGCCTGTCCCAACACCTAGAGCTAGTCTCTCATTGGCTCCCCCTCTTCCCGTTCATCCTCAGGACAAATTGAAAGCTGTACGGAACAGGAGGTTAAAGGTGCTGATTCTCCAAGGAGGGAGATTGCTAGTAAAGCGGCTGGAATGGCGAACCCGAGCCCAAGGAGATGAGAAATGAGGTGCGTTTTAGAAACCTTTCCCGGTCACACGGTCTACCACCTTCTGGGTTTCTCATGCATGTTTTCGATGTAGGAAGATGCCCTTGAACCTGGAGATTTGGGACCCATGGGATGGGTAACAGGCAGTATTACTTTAAAGGCTCTGCATTTGCTCCCCAAACCTCACCAAATCTCTCAGCCCCGAGAGTGTCTACCCTTACGTCTCATCCAGCTGTGGGTCTAGATATGGTCAATCCAGGTGGCATCACAGCCCCTGAACGAATTTAGTAAGAATTTCTCTCTCTTTCACTGTCTTTGTTTCACGGGTTTTTAAAATTAATTTATTTTTATAATGGGGTTTAGCTGCTTTTCAGGGCTGTGTTTATGCCGCTTTACACCCACTTGACTCACATCCAGAGAGATATCAATACATAGGTTTTAAGATTCTTACTTGTCAGATATATTCTTGTGCGGTGAATAGGGGGTGTTGAGTCCAGTTCACTGAGCAAGGAGTAGCTCTTTCTATTACATATTGGGTTTATGGAACGGTATCTGAGCTAATTTGAAACCCTTGTTTTATGCATCACTCCAGCTCACCTTTCCCGTTAAGCAGCCATAGTGTGTTTTCTAAACGTGTGACTCTGTTCTGTTTTGTAATTCAGTTCAAGTGTAGCGGTTTTTACATTCCCTCTAAAAGTGATAGCTTATGATAAGTGTCTTTTTCTGTGTGACTTATTTCACTTAGAATCGTCGTACCTAAATCCACTCATCATGCTGCTCCTAGCCTTAGTACATTGATTTCATGGCTGAGTGATATTCGATTGTACATAAGGACCACCACTTCTTTATCCATTTTTCTCTTTCCTGGGATATTTAAGTTGTCATGAAGTGGAGGTTCTTGTCAAAAGAGCAGCCCTAAACTTTGGGGTGCCCCTGTCTTGCTGATTTTTAGTTTTCCCAATTTATACGCCCGTTAGGGGAAGTGCCCTATGCGCTCTAAGCTGTGTTTTTTCGATGTTTCAGGACACACCGTACACTTCGCCAGAGTGGCTGTTGGCAATTTACATCCCGCCTATCAGCTTAGCAAGGCTCCCATTTCTCCATTGCCTGTCCTGCATTTCTGGTTTTGACACTTTTTTCAGCTTGGCCCTTTTGACCGATGGGAAGCGAGACGTCTTCGTAGCGCTGATTTGCCTTTCCAGGTTGCTTGGTTGGCCAAAAAGGGCGTATGCGTGTTTTCCTGAATATATTCAGGAAAAAACGCATACGCCCTTTTTGGCCAAGGGCATCATTGTCGATGTTTTGCCGCTTTTCATGTGCTTTAAAGGCGATTCGAATCTACCTCCTGAAATCTGTTTCCTGCAATTCTGCCTTGCTTTCAAATCCTCTTCGTTGCCTTCCCTCAATATATTTGTGGACGAGAGTTATCATGTATAACTCTGCAGGTTTGTGAATTGCAGTGCCCCTGAGCTCCATTTTTCAACTCGCTTTTTTGGGAGCTGGCCGCAAAAGCGCAGGATGGCCTCAGGCCCTATTCTGGTTCCGGATGGCAGGCTGAGCCTGTGGTTAATTCTTCTTCCTGATGGGAAAATAGAGTGACCTGTGCCTGTCCAAACACCTAGAGCTAGTCTCTCATTGGCTACCCCTCTTCCCGTTCATCCTCAGGACAAATTGCAAGCTGTACGGAACAGGAGGTTAAAGGTGCTGATTCTCCAAGGAGGGAGATTGCTAGTAAAGCGGCTGGAATGGCGAACCCGAGCACAAGGAGATGAGAAATGAGGTGCGTTTTAGAAACCTTTCCCGGTCACACGGTCTACCACCTTCTGGGTTTCTCATGCATGTTTTCGATGTAGGAAGATGCCCTTGAACCTGGAGATTTGGGACCCATGGGATGGGTAACAGGCAGTAGTACTTTAAAGGCTCTGCGTTTGCTCCCCCAACCTCACCAAATCTCTCAGCCCCGAGAGTGTCCACCCTTACGTCTCATCCAGCTGTGGGTCTAGATATGGTCAATCCAGGTGGCATCACAGCCCCTGAATGAATTTTGTAAGAATTTCTCTCTCTTTCACTGTCTTTGTTTCACGTGTTTTTAAAATTAATTTATTTTTATAATGGGGTTTAGCTGCTTTTCACGGCTGTGTTTATGCCGCTTTACACCCACTTGACTCACATCCAGAGAGATATCAATACATAGGTTTTAAGATTCTTACTAGTCAGATATATTCTTGTGTGGTGAATAGGGGGTGTTGAGTCCAGTTCACTGAGCAAGGAGTAGCTCTTTCTCTTACATATTGGGTTTATGGAACGGTATCTGAGCTAATTTGAAACCCTTGTTTTCTGCAGAACCCCACCTCACCTTTCCCGTTAAGCAGCCGTAGTGTGTTTTCTAAACGTGTGACTCTGTTCTGTTTTGTAATTCAGTTCAATTGTAGCGGTTTTCACATTCCCTCTATAAGTGATAGCTTATGATAAGTGTCTTTTTCTGTGTGACTTATTTCACTTAGAATTGTCGTACCTAAATCCACTCACAATGCTGCTACTAGTCTTATGACATTGATTTCATGGCTGAGTGATATTCCATTGTACATAAGGACCACCACTTCTTTATCCATTTTTCTCTTTCCTGGGATATTTAAGGTGTCATGAAGTGGAGGTTCTTGTCAACAGAGCAGCCCTAAACTTTGGGGTGCCTCTGTCTTGCTGATTTTTAGTTTTCCCAATTTATACGCCCATGAGTTGAAGTGCCTTAAGCGCTCTAAGCTGTGTTTTTTCGTTGTTTCAGGACACACCGTACACTTCTCCAGAGTGGCTGTTGGCAATTTACATCCCGCCCATCAGCATAGCAAGGCTCCCATTTCTCCATGTCCTGTCCTGCATTTCTGGTTTTGACACTTTTTTCAGCATGGCCCTTTTGACCGATGAGAAGCGAGACTTGTTTGGAGCGCTGATTTGCATTTCCAGGTTGCTTGGTTGGCCAAAAAGGGCGTATGCGTTTTTTCCTGAATATATTCAGGAAAAAACGCATACGCCCTTTTTGGCCAAGGGCATCATTGTCGACGTTTTGCCGTTTTTCATGTGCTTTAAAGGCGACTCGAATCTACCTCCTGAAATCTGTTTCCTGCAATTCTGCCTTGCTTTCAAATCCTCTTCATTGCCTTCCCTCAATATATTTGTGGACGAGAGTTATCATTTATAACTCTGCAGGTTTGTGAATTGCAGTCCCCCTGAGCTCCATTTTTCAACTCGCTTTTTTGGGAGCTGGCCGCAAAAGCGCAGGATGGCCTCAGGACCTATTCTGGTTCTGGGCGGCAGGCTGAGGCTGTGGATAATTCTTCTTCCTGTTGGGAAAATAGAGTGACCTGTGCCTGTCCCAACACCTAGAGCTAGTCTCTCATTGGCTCCCCCTCTTCCTGTTCATCCTCAGGACAAATTGCAAGCTGTACGGAACAGGAGGTTAAAGGTGCTGAATCTCCAAGGAGGGAGATTGCTAGTAAAGTGGCTGGAATGGCGAACACGAGCACAAGGAGATGAGAAATTAGCTGCATTTTAGAAACCTTTCCCGGTCACACGGTGTACCACCTTCTGGGTTTCTCATGCATATTTTCGATGTAGGAAGATGCCCTTGAACCTGGAGATTTGGGACCCATGGGATGGGTAACCGGCAGTATTACTTTAAAGGCTCTGTGTTTGCTCCCCCAACCTCACCAAATCTCTCAGCCCCGAGAGTGTCCACCCTTATGTCTCATCCAGCTGTGGGTCTAGATATGGTCATTCCAGGTTGCATCACAGCCCCTGAACGAATTTTGTAAGAATTTCTCTCTCTTACACTGTCTTTGTTTCACGGGTTTTTAAAATTAATTTATTTTTATAATGGGGTTTAGCTGCTTTTCATGGCTGTGTTTATGCCGCTTTACACCCACTTGACTCACATCCAGAGAGATATCAATACATAGGTTTTAAGATTCTTACTAATCAGATATATTATTGTGAGGTGAATAGGGGTGTTGAGTCCAGTTCACTGAGCAAGGAGCAGGTCTTTCTATTACATATTGGGTTTATGGAACGGTATCTCAGCTAATTTGAAACCCTTGTTATATGCATCACCCCACCTCACCTTTCCCGTTAAGCAGCCATAGTGTGTTTTGTAAAGGTGTGACTCTGTTCTGTTTTGTAATTCAGTTCAAGTGTAGCGGTTTTTACATTCCCTCTATAAGTGATAGCTTATGATAAGTGTCTTTTTCTGTGTGACTTATTTCACTTAGAATCGTCGTACCTAAATCCACTCATCATGCTGCTACTAGCCTTATGACATTGATTTCATGGCTGAGTGATATTCCATTGTACATAAGGACCACAACTTTTGTATCCATTTTTCGCTTTCCTCGGATATTTAAGGTGGAATGAAGTGGAGGTCCTTGTCAACAGAGCAGCTCTAAACTTTGGGGTGCTTGTGTCTTGCTGATTTTTAATTTTCCCACTTTATACCCCCATGCGTGGAAGTACCCTATGCTCTCTAAGCTGTGTTTTTTAGATGTTTCAGGACACACCGTACACTTCTCCAGAGTGGCTGTTGGCAATTTACATCCCGCCCATCAGTGTAGCAAGGCTCCCATTTCTCCATGGCCTGTCCTGCACTTCTGGTTTTGACACTTTTTTCAGCATGGCCCTTTGACCGATGGGAAGCGAGACTTCTTTGTGGCGCTGATTTGCCTTTCCAGCTTGCTTGGTTGGCCAAAAAGGGCGTATGCGTTTTTTCCTGAATATATTCAGGAAAAAACGCATACGCCCTTTTTGGCCAAGGGCATCATTGTCAACGTTTTGCCGATTTTCATTTGCTTTAAATGCGATTCGAATCTACCTCCTGAAATCTCTTTCCTGCAATTCTGCCTTGCTTTCAAATCCTCTTCTTTTCCTTCCCTCAATATATTTGTGGACGAGAGTTATCATTTATAACTCTGCAGGTTTGTGAATTGCAGTGCCCTGAAGCTCCATTTTACAACTCGCTTTTTTGGGAACTGGCCGCAAAAGCGCCGGATGGCTTCAGGCCCTGTTTTGGTTCCGGGGGCAGGCTGAGCCTGTGGTTAATTCTTCTTCCTGATGGGAAAATAGAGTGACCTGTGCCTGTCCCAACACCAAGAGCTAGTCTCTCATTGGTTCCCCGTCTTCCCGTTCATCCTCAGGACAAATTGCAACCTATACAGAACAGGAGGTTAAAGGTGCTGATGCTCCAAGTAGGGAGATTGCTAGTAAAGTGGCTGGAATGGCGAACCCGAGCACAGGAGATGAGAAATGAAGTGCGTTTTAGAAACCTTTCCCCATCACACGGTGTACCATCTTCTGGGTTTCTCATGCATGTTTTCGATGTAGGAAGATGCCCTTGAATCTGGAGATTTGTGACCCATGCGATGGGTAGCACGCAGTATTACTTTAAAGGGTCTGCGTTTGCTCACCCAACCTCACCAAACCTCTCAGCCCCAAGAGTGTCCACCCTTATGTCTCATCCAGCTGTGGGTCTAGATATGGTCAATCCAGGTTGCATCACAGCCCCTGAGCGAATTGTGTAAGAATTTCTCTCTCTTTCACTGTCTTTGTTTCATGGGTTTTTAAAAGTAATTTATTTTTATAATGGGGTTTAGCTGCTTTTCACGGCTGTGTTTTTGCCGCTGTACCCCCACTTGACACACTAACAGAGAGATATCAATACATACGTTTTAAGATTATTACTAGTCAGATATATTTCTTTGCGGTGAATCGGGCGTGTTGAGTCCAGTTCTCTGAGCAAGGAGTAGGTCTTGTCTATTACATATTGGGTTTATGGAACGGTATCTGAGCTAATTTGAAACTCTTGTTTTATGTATCACCCCACCTCACCTTTCCCGTTAAGCAGCCATAGTGTGTTTTCTGCATGTGTGACTCTGTTCTGTTTTGTAATTCAGTTCAAGTGTAACGGTTTTTACATTCCCTCTATAAGTGACACCATATGAGAAGTGTCTTTTTCTCTGTGACTTATTTCACTTAGAATCGTCATACCTAAATCCACTCATCATGCTGCTACTAGCCTTATGACATTGATTTCATGGCTGAGTGATATTCCATTGTACATAAGGACCACAATTTTTGTATCCATTTTTCGCTCTCCTGGGATATTTAAGGTGGAATGAAGTGGTGGTCCTTGTCAACAGAGGAGCCCTAAACTTTGGGGTGCTTGTGTCTTGCTGATTTTTAATTTTCCCACTTTATACCCCCATGCGTGGAAGTGCCCTATGCTCTCTAAGCTGTGTTTTTTAGATGTTTCAGGACACACCGTACACTTCTCCAGAGTGGCTGTTGGCAATTTACCTCCCGCCCATCAGTGTAGCAAGGCTCCCATTTCTCCATGGCCTGTCCTGCATTTCTGGTTTTGACACTTTTTTCAGCATGGCCCTTTTGACCGATGGGAAGCGAGACTTCTTTGTAGCGCTGATTTGCCTTTCCAGGTTGCTTGGTATGCCAAAAAGGGCGTATGCGTTTTTTCCTGAATATATTCAGGAAAAAACGCATACGCCCTTTTTGGCCAAGGGCTTCATTGTCAACGTTTTGCCGCTTTTCATGTGCTTTAAAGGCGATTGGTATCTACCTCCTGAAATCAGTTTCCAGCTATTCTGCCTTGATTTCAATTCCTCGTCTTTGCCTTCCCTCAATATATTTGTGGACGAGAGTTATCATTTATTACTGTGCAGGTTTGTGAATTGCAGTGCCCGGAAGCTCCATTTTACAACTCGCTTTTTCGGGAGCTGTCCGCAAAAGCGCAGGATGGCTTCAGGGCCTGTTCTGGTTCCGGGGGCAGGCTGAGCCTGTGGTTAATTCTTCTTCCTGATGGGAAAATAGAGTGACCTGTGCCTGTCCCAACACCAAGAGCTAGTCTCTCATTGGTTCCCCGTCTTCCCGTACATCCTCAGGACAAATTGCAACCTGTACAGAACAGGAGGTTAAAGGTGCTGATGCTCCAAGTAGGGAGATTGCTAGTAAAGTGGCTGGAATTGCGAACCCGAGCACAAGGAGATGAGAAATGAGGTGCGTTTTAGAAACCTTTCCCCATCACACGGTGTACCATCTTCTGGGTTTCTCATGCCTGTTTTCGATGTAGGAAGATGCCCTTGAACCTGGAGATTTGGGACCCATGCGATGGGTAGCACGCAGTATTACTTTAAAGGGTCTGCGTTTGCTCACCCAAACTCACCAAACCTCTCAGCCCCAAGAGTGTCCACCCTTATGTCTCATCCAGCTGTGGTTCTGGATATGGTCAATCCAGGTTGCATCACAGCCCCTGAACGAATTGTGTAAGAATTTCTCTCTCTTTCACTGTCTTTGTTTCATGGGTTTTGAAAAGTAATTTATTTTTATGATGGGGTTTAGCTGCTTTTCACGGCTGTGTTTATGCCGCTTTACACCCACTTGACACACTAACAGAGAGATATCAATACATAGGTTTTAAGATTATTACTAGTCAGATATATTCCTTTGCGGTGAATCGGGCGTGTTGAGTCCAGTTCTCTGAGCAAGGAGTAGGTCTTGTCTATTACATATTGGGTTTATGGAACGGTATCTGAGCTAATTTGAAACTCTTGTTTTATGTATCACCCCACCTCACCTTTCCCGTTAAGCAGCCATAGTGTGTTTTCTGCATGTGTGACTCCGTTCTGTTTTGTAATTCAGTTCAAGTGTAACGGTTTTTACATTCCCTCTATAAGTGACACCTTATGAGAAGTGTCCTTTTCTGTGTGACTTATTTCACTTAGAATCGTCGTACCTAAATCCACTCATCATGCTGCTACTAGCCTTATGACATTGATTTCATGGCTGAGGGATATTCCATTGTACATAAGGACCAAAACTTTTTTATCCATTTTTCGCTTTCCTGGGATATTTAAGGTGGAATGAAGTGGAGGTCCTTGTCAATAGAGCAGCCCTAAACTTTGGGGTGCTTGTGTCTTGCTGATTTTTAATTTTCCCACTTTATACCCCCATGCGTGGAAGTGCCTTATGCTCTCTAAGCTGTGTTTTTTAGATGTGTCAGGACACACCGTACACTTCTCCAGAGTGGCTGTTGGCAATTTACATCCCGCCCATCAGTGTAGCAAGGCTCCCATTTCTCCATGGCCTGTCCTGCATTTCTGGTTTTGACACTTTTTTCAGCATGGCCCTTTTGACCGATGGGAAGCGAGACTTCTTTGTAGTGCTGATTTGCATTTCCAGGTTGCTTGGTTGGCCAAAAAGGGCGTATGCGTTTTTTCCTGAATATATTCAGGAAAAAACGCATACGCCCTTTTTGGCCAAGGGCATCAGTGTCAACGTTTTGCTGCTTTTCATGTGCATTAAAGGCGATTCGAATCTACCTCCTGAAATCTGTTTCCTGCAATTCTGCCTTGATTTCAAATCCTCTTCTTTGCCTTCCCTCAATATATTTGTGGACGAGAGTTATCATTTACAACTCTGCAGGATTGTGAATTGCAGTGCCCTGAAGCTCCATTTTACAACTCGCTTTTTCGGGAGCTGGCCGCAAAAGCGCAGGATGGCTTCAGGCCCTGTTCTGGTTCCGGGGGGCAGGCTGAGCCTGTGGTTAATTCTTCTTCCTGATGGGAAAATAGAGTGACCTGTGCCTGTCCCAACACCAAGAGGTAGTCTCTCATTGGTTCCCCGTCTTCCCGTTCATCCTCAGGACAAATTGCAACCTGTACGGAACAGGAGGTTAAAGGTGCTGATGCTCCAAGTAGGGAGATTGCTAGTAAAGTGGCTGGAATGGCGAACCCGAGCACAAGGACATGAGAAATGAGGTGCGTTTTAGAAACCTTTCCCCATCACACCGTGTACCATCTTCTGGGTTTCTCATGCATGTTTTCGATGTAGGAAGATGCCCTGGAACCTAGATATTTGGGACCCATGCGATGGGTAGCACGCAGTATTACTTTAAAGGGTCTGCGTTTGCTCACCCAACCTCACCAAACCTCTCAGCCCCAAGAGTGTCCACCCTTATGTATCATCCAGCTGTTGGTCTAGATATGGACAATCCAGTTTGCATCACAAACCCTGAACGAATTGTGTAAAAATTTCTCTCTCTTTCACTGTCTTTGTTTCATGGGTTTTGAAAAGTAATTTATTTTTATAATGGGGTTTAGCTTCTTTTCACGGCTGTGTGTATGCCGCTTTACACCCACTTGACACACTAACAGAGAGATATCAATGCATATGTTTTAAGATTATTACTAGTCAGATATATTCCTTTGCGGTGAATCGGGCGCGTTGAGTCCAGTTCTCTGAGCAAGGAGTAGGTCTTGTCTATTACATATTGGGTTTATGGAACGGTATCTGAGCTAATTTGTAACTCTTGTTTTATGTATCACCCCACCTCACCTTTCCCGTTAAGCAGCCATAGTGTGTTTTCTGCATGTGTGACTCCGTTCTGTTTTGTAATTCAGTTCAAGTGTAACGGTTTTTACATTCCCTCTATAAGTGACACCTTATGAGAAGTGTCCTTTTCTGTGTGACTTATTTCACTTAGATTCGTCGTACCTAAATCCACTCATCATGCTGCTACTAGCCTTATGACATTGATTTCATGGCTGAGTGATATTCCATTGTACATAAGGACCACAACTTTTTTATCCATTTTTCGCTTTCCTGGGATATTTAAGGTGGAATGAAGTGGAGGTCCTTGTCAATAGAGCAGCCCTAATCTTTGTGGTTCTTGTGTCTTGCTGATTTTTAATTTTCCCACTTTATACCCCCATGCGTGGAAGTGCCTTATGCTCTCTAATCTGTGTTTTTTAGATGTTTCAGGACACACCGTACACTTCTCCAGATTGGCTGTTGGCAATTTACATCCCGCCCATCACTGTAGCAAGGCTCCCATTTCTCCATGGCCTGTCCTGCATTTCTGGTTTTGACACTTTTTTCATCATGGCCCTTTTGACCGATGGGAAGCGAGACTTCTTTGTAGTGCTGATTTGCCTTTCCAGGTTGCTTGGTTGGCCCAAAAGGGCGTATGCGTTTTTTCCTGAATATATTCAGGAAAAAACGCATACGCCCTTTTTGGCCAAGGGCATCATTGTCAACGTTTTGCTGCTTTTCATGTGCGTTAAAGGCGATTCGAATCTACCTCCTGAAATCTGTTTCCTGCAATTATGCCTTGATTTCAAATCCTCTTCTTTGCCTTCCCTCAATATATTTGTGGACGAGAGTTATCATTTATAACTGTGCAGG
Organism: Balaenoptera physalus; assembly: GCF_965194825.1. Taxonomy (NCBI): domain Eukaryota; kingdom Metazoa; phylum Chordata; class Mammalia; order Artiodactyla; family Balaenopteridae; genus Balaenoptera; species Balaenoptera physalus. The sequence continues at coordinate 148,024 of NW_028126218.1, forward strand.
TTTGTGAATTGCAGTGCCCTGATGCTCCATTTTACAACTCGCTTTTTCGGGAGCTGGCCTCAAAAGCGCAGGATGGCCTCAGGCCCTATTCTGGTTCCGGGCGGCAGGCTGAGCCTGTGGTTAATTCTTCTTCCTGATGGGAAAATAGAGTGACCTGTGCCTGTCCCAACACCTAGAGCGAGTCTCTCATTGGCTCCCCCTTTCCCGTTCATCCTCAAGACAAATTGAAAGCTGTACGGAACAGGAGGTTAAAGGTGCAGATGCTCCAAGTAGGGAGATTGCTAGTAAAGCGGCTGGAATGGCGAACCCGAGCACAAGGTGATGAGAAATGAGGTGCGTTTTAGAAACCTTTCCCGGTCACACGGTCTACCAACTTCTGGGTTTCTCATGCATGTTTTCGATGTAGGAAGATGCCCTTGAACCTGGAGATTTGGGACCCATGGGATGGGTAACAGGCAGTAGTACTTTAAAGGCTCTGCGTTTGCTCCCCCATCCTCACCAAATCTCTCAGCCCCGAAAGTATCCACCCTTACGTCTCATCCAGCTGTGGGTCTAGATATGGTCAATCCAGGTGGCATCACAGCACCTGAACGAATTTTGTAAGAATTTCTCTCTCTTTCACTGTCTTTGTTTCACGGGTTTTTAAAATTAATTTATTTTTATAACGGGGTTTATCTGCTTTTCACGGCTGTGTTTATGCCGCTTTACACCCACTTGTCTCACATCTAGAGAGATATCAATACATAGGTTTTAAGATTCTTACTAGTCAGATATATTCTTGTGCGGTGAATAGGGGGTGTTGAGTCCAGTTCACTGAGCAAGGACTAGGTCTTTCTATTACATATTAGGTTTATGGAACGGTATCTGAGCTAATTTGAAACCCTTGTTTTATGCATCACCCCACCTCACCTTTCCCGTTAAGCAGCCATAGTGTGTTTTCTAAACGTGTGACTCTGTTCTGTTTTGTAATTCAGTTCAAGTGTAGCGGTTTTTACATTCCCTCTATAAGTGATAGCTTATGATAAGTGTCTTTTTCTGTGTGACTTATTTCACTTAGAATTGTCGTACCTAAATCCACTCATCATGCTGCTACTAGACTTATGACATTGATTTCATGGCTGAATGATATTCCATTGTACATAAGGACCACCACTTCTTTATCCATTTTTCTCTTTCCTGGGATATTTAAGGTGTCATGAAGTGGAGGTTCTTGTCAACAGAGCAGCCCTAAACTTAGGGGTGCCTGTGTCTTGCTGATTTTTAGTTTTCCCAATTTATACGCCAATGAGTGGATGTGCCCTATGCGCACTAAGCTGTGTTTTTTCGATGTTTCAGGACACACCGTACACTTCTCCAGAGTGGCTGTTGGCAATTTACATCCCGCCCATCAGCGTAGCAAGGCTCCCATTTCTCCATGGCCTGTCTTACATTTCTTGTTTTGACACTTTTTTCAGCATGGCCCTTTTGACCCATGGGAAGCGAGACTTCTTTGTAGCGCTGATTTGCCTTTCCAGGTTGCTTGGTTGGCCAAAAAGGGCGTATGCGTTTTTTCCTGAATATATTCAGGAAAAAAGGCATATGCCCTTTTTGGCCAAGGGCATCATTGTCGACGTTTTGCTGCTTTTCATGTGCTTTAAAGGCGATTCGAATCTACCTCCTGAAATCTGTTTCCTGCAATTCTGCCTTGCTTTCAAATCCTCTTCGTTGCCTTCCCTCAATATATTTGTGGATGAGAGTTATCATTTATAACTCTGCAGGTTTGTGAATTGCAGTGCCCCTGAGCTCCATTTTTCAACTCGCTTTTTTGGGAGCTGGCCGCAAAAGCGCAGGATGGCCTCAGGCCCTATTCTGGTTCCGGGCGGCAGGGTGAGCCTGTGGTTAATTCTTCTTCCTGATTGGAAAATAGAGTGACCTGTGCCTGTCCCAACACCTAGAGCTAGTCTCTCATTGGCTCCCCCTCTTCCCGTTCATCCTCAGGACAAATTGAAAGCTGTACGGAACAGGAGGTTAAAGGTGCTGATTCTCCAAGGAGGGAGATTGCTAGTAAAGCGGCTGGAATGGCGAACCCGAGCCCAAGGAGATGAGAAATGAGGTGCGTTTTAGAAACCTTTCCCGGTCACACGGTCTACCACCTTCTGGGTTTCTCATGCATGTTTTCGATGTAGGAAGATGCCCTTGAACCTGGAGATTTGGGACCCATGGGATGGGTAACAGGCAGTATTACTTTAAAGGCTCTGCATTTGCTCCCCAAACCTCACCAAATCTCTCAGCCCCGAGAGTGTCTACCCTTACGTCTCATCCAGCTGTGGGTCTAGATATGGTCAATCCAGGTGGCATCACAGCCCCTGAACGAATTTAGTAAGAATTTCTCTCTCTTTCACTGTCTTTGTTTCACGGGTTTTTAAAATTAATTTATTTTTATAATGGGGTTTAGCTGCTTTTCAGGGCTGTGTTTATGCCGCTTTACACCCACTTGACTCACATCCAGAGAGATATCAATACATAGGTTTTAAGATTCTTACTTGTCAGATATATTCTTGTGCGGTGAATAGGGGGTGTTGAGTCCAGTTCACTGAGCAAGGAGTAGCTCTTTCTATTACATATTGGGTTTATGGAACGGTATCTGAGCTAATTTGAAACCCTTGTTTTATGCATCACTCCAGCTCACCTTTCCCGTTAAGCAGACATAGTGTGTTTTCTAAACGTGTGACTCTGTTCTGTTTTGTAATTCAGTTCAAGTGTAGCGGTTTTTACATTCCCTCTAAAAGTGATAGCTTATGATAAGTGTCTTTTTCTGTGTGACTTATTTCACTTAGAATCGTCGTACCTAAATCCACTCATCATGCTGCTCCTAGCCTTAGTACATTGATTTCATGGCTGAGTGATATTCGATTGTACATAAGGACCACCACTTCTTTATCCATTTTTCTCTTTCCTGGGATATTTAAGTTGTCATGAAGTGGAGGTTCTTGTCAAAAGAGCAGCCCTAAACTTTGGGGTGCCCCTGTCTTGCTGATTTTTAGTTTTCCCAATTTATACGCCCGTTAGGGGAAGTGCCCTATGCGCTCTAAGCTGTGTTTTTTCGATGTTTCAGGACACACCGTACACTTCGCCAGAGTGGCTGTTGGCAATTTACATCCCGCCTATCAGCTTAGCAAGGCTCCCATTTCTCCATTGCCTGTCCTGCATTTCTGGTTTTGACACTTTTTTCAGCTTGGCCCTTTTGACCGATGGGAAGCGAGACGTCTTCGTAGCGCTGATTTGCCTTTCCAGGTTGCTTGGTTGGCCAAAAAGGGCGTATGCGTGTTTTCCTGAATATATTCAGGAAAAAACGCATACGCCCTTTTTGGCCAAGGGCATCATTGTCGATGTTTTGCCGCTTTTCATGTGCTTTAAAGGCGATTCGAATCTACCTCCTGAAATCTGTTTCCTGCAATTCTGCCTTGCTTTCAAATCCTCTTCGTTGCCTTCCCTCAATATATTTGTGGACGAGAGTTATCATGTATAACTCTGCAGGTTTGTGAATTGCAGTGCCCCTGAGCTCCATTTTTCAACTCGCTTTTTTGGGAGCTGGCCGCAAAAGCGCAGGACGGCCTCAGGCCCTATTCTGGTTCCGGATGGCAGGCTGAGCCTGTGGTTAATTCTTCTTCCTGATGGGAAAATAGAGTGACCTGTGCCTGTCCAAACACCTAGAGCTAGTCTCTCATTGGCTCCCCCTCTTCCCGTTAATCCTCAGGACAAATTGCAAGCTGTACGGAACAGGAGGTTAAAGGTGCTGATTCTCCAAGGAGGGAGATTGCTAGTAAAGCGGCTGGAATGGCGAACCCGAGCACAAGGAGATGAGAAATGAGGTGCGTTTTAGAAACCTTTCCCGGTCACACGGTCTACCACCTTCTGGGTTTCTCATGCATGTTTTCGATGTAGGAAGATGCCCTTGAACCTGGAGATTTGGGACCCATGGGATGGGTAACAGGCAGTAGTACTTTAAAGGCTCTGCGTTTGCTCCCCCAACCTCACCAAATCTCTCAGCCCCGAGAGTGTCCACCCTTACGTCTCATCCAGCTGTGGGTCTAGATATGGTCAATCCAGGTGGCATCACAGCCCCTGAATGAATTTTGTAAGAATTTCTCTCTCTTTCACTGTCTTTGTTTCACGTGTTTTTAAAATTAATTTATTTTTATAATGGGGTTTAGCTGCTTTTCACGGCTGTGTTTATGCCGCTTTACACCCACTTGACTCACATCCAGAGAGATATCAATACATAGGTTTTAAGATTCTTACTAGTCAGATATATTCTTGTGTGGTGAATAGGGGGTGTTGAGTCCAGTTCACTGAGCAAGGAGTAGCTCTTTCTCTTACATATTGGGTTTATGGAACGGTATCTGAGCTAATTTGAAACCCTTGTTTTCTGCAGAACCCCACCTCACCTTTCCCGTTAAGCAGCCGTAGTGTGTTTTCTAAACGTGTGACTCTGTTCTGTTTTGTAATTCAGTTCAATTGTAGCGGTTTTCACATTCCCTCTATAAGTGATAGCTTATGATAAGTGTCTTTTTCTGTGTGACTTATTTCACTTAGAATTGTCGTACCTAAAGCCACTCACAATGCTGCTACTAGTCTTATGACATTGATTTCATGGCTGAGTGATATTCCATTGTACATAAGGACCACCACTTCTTTATCCATTTTTCTCTTTCCTGGGATATTTAAGGTGTCATGAAGTGGAGGTTCTTGTCAACAGAGCAGCCCTAAACTTTGGGGTGCCTCTGTCTTGCTGATTTTTAGTTTTCCCAATTTATACGCCCATGAGTTGAAGTGCCTTAAGCGCTCTAAGCTGTGTTTTTTCGTTGTTTCAGGACACACCGTACACTTCTCCAGAGTGGCTGTTGGCAATTTACATCCCGCCCATCAGCATAGCAAGGCTCCCATTTCTCCATGTCCTGTCCTGCATTTCTGGTTTTGACACTTTTTTCAGCATGGCCCTTTTGACCGATGAGAAGCGAGACTTGTTTGGAGCGCTGATTTGCCTTTCCAGGTTGCTTGGTTGGCCAAAAAGGGCGTATGCGTTTTTTCCTGAATATATTCAGGAAAAAACGCATACGCCCTTCTTGGCCAAGGGCATCATTGTCGACGTTTTGCCGTTTTTCATGTGCTTTAAAGGCGACTCGAATCTACCTCCTGAAATCTGTTTCCTGCAATTCTGCCTTGCTTTCAAATCCTCTTCATTGCCTTCCCTCAATATATTTGTGGACGAGAGTTATCATTTATAACTCTGCAGGTTTGTGAATTGCAGTCCCCCTGAGCTCCATTTTTCAACTCGCTTTTTTGGGAGCTGGCCGCAAAAGCGCAGGATGGCCTCAGGACCTATTCTGGTTCTGGGCGGCAGGCTGAGGCTGTGGATAATTCTTCTTCCTGTTGGGAAAATAGAGTGACCTGTGCCTGTCCCAACACCTAGAGCTAGTCTCTCATTGGCTCCCCCTCTTCCTGTTCATCCTCAGGACAAATTGCAAGCTGTACGGAACAGGAGGTTAAAGGTGCTGAATCTCCAAGGAGGGAGATTGCTAGTAAAGTGGCTGGAATGGCGAACAAGAGCACAAGGAGATGAGAAATTAGCTGCATTTTAGAAACCTTTCCCGGTCACACGGTGTACCACCTTCTGGGTTTCTCATGCATATTTTCGATGTAGGAAGATGCCCTTGAACCTGGAGATTTGGGACCCATGGGATGGGTAACCGGCAGTATTACTTTAAAGGCTCTGTGTTTGCTCCCCCAACCTCACCAAATCTCTCAGCCCCGAGAGTGTCCACCCTTATGTCTCATCCAGCTGTGGGTCTAGATATGGTCATTCCAGGTTGCATCACAGCCCCTGAACGAATTTTGTAAGAATTTCTCTCTCTTACACTGTCTTTGTTTCACGGGTTTTTAAAATTAATTTATTTTTATAATGGGGTTTAGCTGCTTTTCATGGCTGTGTTTATGCCGCTTTACACCCACTTGACTCACATCCAGAGAGATATCAATACATAGGTTTTAAGATTCTTACTAATCAGATATATTATTGTGAGGTGAATAGGGGTGTTGAGTCCAGTTCACTGAGCAAGGAGCAGGTCTTTCTATTACATATTGGGTTTATGGAACGGTATCTCAGCTAATTTGAAACCCTTGTTATATGCATCACCCCACCTCACCTTTCCCGTTAAGCAGCCATAGTGTGTTTTGTAAAGGTGTGACTCTGTTCTGTTTTGTAATTCAGTTCAAGTGTAGCGGTTTTTACATTCCCTCTATAAGTGATAGCTTATGATAAGTGTCTTTTTCTGTGTGACTTATTTCACTTAGAATCGTCGTACCTAAATCCACTCATCATGCTGCTACTAGCCCTATGACATTGATTTCATTGCTGAGTGATATTCCATTGTACATAAGGACGACAACTTTTGTATCCATTTTTCGCTTTCCTGGGATATTTAAGGTGGAATGAAGTGGAGGTCCTTGTCAATAGAGCAGCCCTAAACTTTGGGGTTCTTGTGTCTTGCTGATTTTTAATTTTCCCACTTTATACCCCCATGCGTGGAAGTGCCTTATGCTCTCTAAGCTGTGTTTTTTAGATGTGTCAGGACACACCGTACACTTCTCCAGAGTGGCTGTTGGCAATTTACATCCCGCTCATCAGTGTAGCAAGGCTCCCATTTCTCCATGGCCTGTCCTGCATTTCTGGTTTTGACACTTTTTTCAGCATGGCCCTTTTGACCCATGGGAAGCGAGACTTCTTTGAGGCGCTGATTTGCCTTTCCAGGTTGCTTGGTTGGCCAAAAAGGGCGTATGCGTTTTTTCCTGAATATATTCAGGAAAAAACGCATACGCCCTTTTTGGCCAAGGGCATCATTGTCAACGTTTTGCTGCTTTTCATGTGCGGTAAAGGCGATTCGAATCTACCTCCTGAAATCTGTTTCCTGCAATTCTGCCTTCATTTCAAATCTTCTTTTCTGGCTTCCCTCAATATATTTGTGGACGAGAGTTATCATTTATAACTCTGCAGGTTTGTGAACTGCAGTGCCCTGAAGCTCCATTTTACAACTCGCTTTTTCGGGAGCTGGCCGCAAAAGCGCAGGATGGCGTCATGCCCTGTTCTGGTTCCGGGGGGCAGGCTGAGCCTGTGGTTAATTCTTCTTCCTGATGGGAAAATAGAGTGACCTGTTCCTGTCCCAACACCAAGAGCTAGTCTCTCATTGGTTCCCCGTCTTCCCGTTCATCCTCAGGACAAATTGCAACCTGTACGGAACAGGAGGTTAATGGTGCTGATGCTCCAAGTAGGGAGATTGCTAGTAAAGTGGCTGGAATGGCGAACCCGAGCACAAGGAGATGAGAAATGAGGTGCGTTTTATAATCCTTTCCCCATCACACGGTGTACCATCTTCTGGGTTTCTCATGCATGTTTTCGATGTTGGAAGATGCCCTTGAACCTGGAGATTTGGGACCCATGCGATGGGTAGCACGCAGTATTACTTTAAAGGGTCTGCGTTTGCTCACCCAACCTCACCAAACCTCTCAGCCCCAAGAGTGTCCACCCTTATGTCTCATCCAGCTGTGGGTCTAGATATGGTCAATCCAGGTTGCATCACAGCCCCTGAACGAATTGTGTAAGAATTTCTCTCTCTTTCACTGTCTTTGTTTCATGGGTTTTTAAAAGTAATTTATTTTTATAATGGGGTTTAGCTGCTTTTCACGGCTGTGTTTAGGCCACTTTACACCCACTTGACACACTAACAGAGAGATATCAATACATAGGTTTTAAGATTATTACTAGTCAGATATATTCTTGTGCGGTGAATCGGGCGTGTTGAGTCTCGTTCTCTGAGCAAGGAGTAGGTCTTGTCTATTACATATTGGGTTTATGGAACGGTATCTGAGCTATTTTGAAACTCTTGTTTTATGTATCACCCCACCTCACCTTTCCCGTTAAGCAGCCATAGTGTGATTTCTGCATGTGTTACTCTGTTCTGTTTTGTAATTCAGTTCAAGTGTAACGGTGTTTACATTCCCTCTATAAGTGACACCTTATGAGAAGTGTCCTTTTCTGTGTGACTTATTTCACTTAGAATCGTCGTACCTAAATCCACTCATCATGCTGCTACTAGCCTTATGACATTGATTTCATGGCTGAGTGATATTCCGTTGTACATAAGGACCACAACTTTTGTATCCATTTTTCGCTTTCCTGGGATATGTAAGGCGGAATGAAGTGGAGGTCCTTGTCAACAGAGCAGCCCTAAACTTTGGGGTGCTTGTGTCTTGCTGATTTTTAATTTTCCCAATTTATACCCCCATGCGTGGAAGTGCCCTATGCTCTCAAAGCTGTGTTTTTTAGATGTTTCAGGACACACCGTACACTTCTCCACAGTGGCTGTTGTCAATTTACATCCCGCCCATCAGTGTAGCAAGGCTCCCATTTCTCCATGGCCTGTCCTGCATTTCTGGTTTGGACACTTTTTCCAGCATGGCCCTTTTGACCGATGGGAAGCGAGACTTCTTTGTAGCCCTGATTTGCCTTTCCAGGTTGCTTGGTTCGCCAAAAAGGGCGTATGCGTTTTTTCCTGAATATATTCAGGAAAAAACGCATACGCCCTTTTTGGCCAAGGGCATCATTGTCAACGTTTTGCCGCTTTTCATGTGCTTTAAAGGCGATTGGTATCTACATCCTGAAATCAGTTTCCAGCTATTCTGCCTTGATTTCAATTCCTCGTCTTTGCCTTCCCTCAATATATTTGTGGACGAGAGTTATCATTTATTACTGTGCAGGTTTGTGAATTGCAGTGCCCGGAAGCTCCATTTTACAACTCGCTTTTTCGGGAGCTGTCCGCAAAAGCGCAGGATGGCTTCAGGGCCTGTTCTGGTTCCGGGGGCAGGCTGAGCCTGTGGTTAATTCTTCTTCCTGATGGGAAAATAGAGTGACCTGTGCCTGTCCCAACACCAAGAGCTAGTCTCTCATTGGTTCCCCGTCTTCCCGTACATCCTCAGGACAAATTGCAACCTGTACAGAACAGGAGGTTAAAGGTGCTGATGCTCCAAGTAGGGAGATTGCTAGTAAAGTGGCTGGAATTGCGAACCCGAGCACAAGGAGATGAGAAATGAGGTGCGTTTTAGAAACCTTTCCCCATCACACGGTGTACCATCTTCTGGGTTTCTCATGCCTGTTTTCGATGTAGGAAGATGCCCTTGAACCTGGAGATTTGGGACCCATGCGATGGGTAGCACGCAGTATTACTTTAAAGGGTCTGCGTTTGCTCACCCAAACTCACCAAACCTCTCAGCCCCAAGAGTGTCCACCCTTATGTCTCATCCAGCTGTGGTTCTGGATATGGTCAATCCAGGTTGCATCACAGCCCCTGAACGAATTGTGTAAGAATTTCTCTCTCTTTCACTGTCTTTGTTTCATGGGTTTTGAAAAGTAATTTATTTTTATGATGGGGTTTAGCTGCTTTTCACGGCTGTGTTTATGCCGCTTTACACCCACTTGACACACTAACAGAGAGATATCAATACATAGGTTTTAAGATTATTACTAGTCAGATATATTCCTTTGCGGTGAATCGGGCGTGTTGAGTCCAGTTCTCTGAGCAAGGAGTAGGTCTTGTCTATTACATATTGGGTTTATGGAACGGTATCTGAGCTAATTTGAAACTCTTGTTTTATGTATCACCCCACCTCACCTTTCCCGTTAAGCAGCCATAGTGTGTTTTCTGCATGTGTGACTCCGTTCTGTTTTGTAATTCAGTTCAAGTGTAACGGTTTTTACATTCCCTCTATAAGTGACACCTTATGAGAAGTGTCCTTTTCTGTGTGACTTATTTCACTTAGAATCGTCGTACCTAAATCCACTCATCATGCTGCTACTAGCCTTATGACATTGATTTCATGGCTGAGGGATATTCCATTGTACATAAGGACCAAAACTTTTTTATCCATTTTTCGCTTTCCTGGGATATTTAAGGTGGAATGAAGTGGAGGTCCTTGTCAATAGAGCAGCCCTAAACTTTGGGGTGCTTGTGTCTTGCTGATTTTTAATTTTCCCACTTTATACCCCCATGCGTGGAAGTGCCTTATGCTCTCTAAGCTGTGTTTTTTAGATGTGTCAGGACACACCGTACACTTCTCCAGAGTGGCTGTTGGCAATTTACATCCCGCCCATCAGTGTAGCAAGGCTCCCATTTCTCCATGGCCTGTCCTGCATTTCTGGTTTTGACACTTTTTTCAGCATGGCCCTTTTGACCGATGGGAAGCGAGACTTCTTTGTAGTGCTGATTTGCATTTCCAGGTTGCTTGGTTGGCCAAAAAGGGCGTATGCGTTTTTTCCTGAATATATTCAGGAAAAAACGCATACGCCCTTTTTGGCCAAGGGCATCAGTGTCAACGTTTTGCTGCTTTTCATGTGCATTAAAGGCGATTCGAATCTACCTCCTGAAATCTGTTTCCTGCAATTCTGCCTTGATTTCAAATCCTCTTCTTTGCCTTCCCTCAATATATTTGTGGACGAGAGTTATCATTTACAACTCTGCAGGATTGTGAATTGCAGTGCCCTGAAGCTCCATTTTACAACTCGCTTTTTCGGGAGCTGGCCGCAAAAGCGCAGGATGGCTTCAGGCCCTGTTCTGGTTCCGGGGGGCAGGCTGAGCCTGTGGTTAATTCTTCTTCCTGATGGGAAAATAGAGTGACCTGTGCCTGTCCCAACACCAAGAGGTAGTCTCTCATTGGTTCCCCGTCTTCCCGTTCATCCTCAGGACAAATTGCAACCTGTACGGAACAGGAGGTTAAAGGTGCTGATGCTCCAAGTAGGGAGATTGCTAGTAAAGTGGCTGGAATGGCGAACCCGAGCACAAGGACATGAGAAATGAGGTGCGTTTTAGAAACCTTTCCCCATCACACCGTGTACCATCTTCTGGGTTTCTCATGCATGTTTTCGATGTAGGAAGATGCCCTGGAACCTAGATATTTGGGACCCATGCGATGGGTAGCACGCAGTATTACTTTAAAGGGTCTGCGTTTGCTCACCCAACCTCACCAAACCTCTCAGCCCCAAGAGTGTCCACCCTTATGTATCATCCAGCTGTTGGTCTAGATATGGACAATCCAGTTTGCATCACAAACCCTGAACGAATTGTGTAAAAATTTCTCTCTCTTTCACTGTCTTTGTTTCATGGGTTTTGAAAAGTAATTTATTTTTATAATGGGGTTTAGCTTCTTTTCACGGCTGTGTGTATGCCGCTTTACACCCACTTGACACACTAACAGAGAGATATCAATGCATATGTTTTAAGATTATTACTAGTCAGATATATTCCTTTGCGGTGAATCGGGCGCGTTGAGTCCAGTTCTCTGAGCAAGGAGTAGGTCTTGTCTATTACATATTGGGTTTATGGAACGGTATCTGAGCTAATTTGTAACTCTTGTTTTATGTATCACCCCACCTCACCTTTCCCGTTAAGCAGCCATAGTGTGTTTTCTGCATGTGTGACTCCGTTCTGTTTTGTAATTCAGTTCAAGTGTAACGGTTTTTACATTCCCTCTATAAGTGACACCTTATGAGAAGTGTCCTTTTCTGTGTGACTTATTTCACTTAGATTCGTCGTACCTAAATCCACTCATCATGCTGCTACTAGCCTTATGACATTGATTTCATGGCTGAGTGATATTCCATTGTACATAAGGACCACAACTTTTTTATCCATTTTTCGCTTTCCTGGGATATTTAAGGTGGAATGAAGTGGAGGTCCTTGTCAATAGAGCAGCCCTAATCTGTGTGGTTCTTGTGTCTTGCTGATTTTTAATTTTCCCCCTTTATACCCCCATGCGTGGAAGTGCCTTATGCTCTCTAATCTGTGTTTTTTAGATGTTTCAGGACACACCGTACACTTCTCCAGATTGGCTGTTGGCAATTTACATCCCGCCCATCACTGTAGCAAGGCTCCCATTTCTCCATGGCCTGTCCTGCATTTCTGGTTTTGACACTTTTTTCATCATGGCCCTTTTGACCGATGGGAAGCGAGACTTCTTTGTAGTGCTGATTTGCCTTTCCAGGTTGCTTGGTTGGCCCAAAAGGGCGTATGCGTTTTTTCCTGAATATATTCAGGAAAAAACGCATACGCCCTTTTTGGCCAAGGGCATCATTGTCAACGTTTTGCTGCTTTTCATGTGCGTTAAAGGCGATTCGAATCTACCTCCTGAAATCTGTTTCCTGCAATTATGCCTTGATTTCAAATCCTCTTCTTTGCCTTCCCTCAATATATTTGTGGACGAGAGTTATCATTTATAACTGTGCAGGTTTGTGAATTGCAGTGCCCTGATGCTCCATTTTACAACTCGCTTTTTCGGGAGCTGGCCTCAAAAGCGCAGGATGGCCTCAGGCCCTATTCTGGTTCCGGGCGGCAGGCTGAGCCTGTGGTTAATTCTTCTTCCTGATGGGAAAATAGAGTGACCTGTGCCTGTCCCAACACCTAGAGCGAGTCTCTCATTGGCTCCCCCTTCCCGTTCATCCTCAAGACAAATTGAAAGCTGTACGGAACAGGAGGTTAAAGGTGCAGATGCTCCAAGTAGGGAGATTGCTAGTAAAGCGGCTGGAATGGCGAACCCGAGCACAAGGTGATGAGAAATGAGGTGCGTTTTAGAAACCTTTCCCGGTCACACGGTCTACCAACTTCTGGGTTTCTCATGCATGTTTTCGATGTAGGAAGATGCCCTTGAACCTGGAGATTTGGGACCCATGGGATGGGTAACAGGCAGTAGTACTTTAAAGGCTCTGCGTTTGCTCCCCCATCCTCACCAAATCTCTCAGCCCCGAAAGTATCCACCCTTACGTCTCATCCAGCTGTGGGTCTAGATATGGTCAATCCAGGTGGCATCACAGCACCTGAACGAATTTTGTAAGAATTTCTCTCTCTTTCACTGTCTTTGTTTCACGGGTTTTTAAAATTAATTTATTTTTATAACGGGGTTTATCTGCTTTTCACGGCTGTGTTTATGCCGCTTTACACCCACTTGTCTCACATCTAGAGAGATATCAATACATAGGTTTTAAGATTCTTACTAGTCAGATATATTCTTGTGCGGTGAATAGGGGGTGTTGAGTCCAGTTCACTGAGCAAGGACTAGGTCTTTCTATTACATATTAGGTTTATGGAACGGTATCTGAGCTAATTTGAAACCCTTGTTTTATGCATCACCCCACCTCACCTTTCCCGTTAAGCAGCCATAGTGTGTTTTCTAAACGTGTGACTCTGTTCTGTTTTGTAATTCAGTTCAAGTGTAGCGGTTTTTACATTCCCTCTATAAGTGATAGCTTATGATAAGTGTCTTTTTCTGTGTGACTTATTTCACTTAGAATTGTCGTACCTAAATCCACTCATCATGCTGCTACTAGCCTTATGACATTGATTTCATGGCTGAATGATATTCCATTGTACATAAGGACCACCACTTCTTTATCCATTTTTCTCTTTCCTGGGATATTTAAGGTGTCATGAAGTGGAGGTTCTTGTCAACAGAGCAGCCCTAAACTTAGGGGTGCCTGTGTCTTGCTGATTTTTAGTTTTCCCAATTTATACGCCAATGAGTGGATGTGCCCTATGCGCACTAAGCTGTGTTTTTTCGATGTTTCAGGACACACCGTACACTTCTACAGAGTGGCTGTTGGCAATTTACATCCCGCCCATCAGCGTAGCAAGGCTCCCATTTCTCCATGGCCTGTCTTACATTTCTTGTTTTGACACTTTTTTCAGCATGGCCCTTTTGACCCATGGGAAGCGAGACTTCTTTGTAGCGCTGATTTGCCTTTCCAGGTTGCTTGGTTGGCCAAAAAGGGCGTATGCGTTTTTTCCTGAATATATTCAGGAAAAAAGGCATACGCCCTTTTTGGCCAAGGGCATCATTGTCGACGTTTTGCTGCTTTTCATGTGCTTTAAAGGCGATTCGAATCTACCTCCTGAAATCTGTTTCCTGCAATTCTGCCTTGCTTTCAAATCCTCTTCGTTGCCTTCCCTCAATATATTTGTGGATGAGAGTTATCATTTATAACTCTGCAGGTTTGTGAATTGCAGTGCCCCTGAGCTCCATTTTTCAACTCGCTTTTTTGGGAGCTGGCCGCAAAAGCGCAGGATGGCCTCAGGCCCTATTCTGGTTCCGGGCGGCAGGCTGAGCCTGTGGTTAATTCTTCTTCCTGATTGGAAAATAGAGTGACCTGTGCCTGTCCCAACACCTAGAGCTAGTCTCTCATTGGCTCCCCCTCTTCCCGTTCATCCTCAGGACAAATTGAAAGCTGTACGGAACAGGAGGTTAAAGGTGCTGATTCTCCAAGGAGGGAGATTGCTAGTAAAGCGGCTGGAATGGCGAACCCGAGCCCAAGGAGATGAGAAATGAGGTGCGTTTTAGAAACCTTTCCCGGTCACACGGTCTACCACCTTCTGGGTTTCTCATGCATGTTTTCGATGTAGGAAGATGCCCTTGAACCTGGAGATTTGGGACCCATGGGATGGGTAACAGGCAGTATTACTTTAAAGGCTCTGCATTTGCTCCCCAAACCTCACCAAATCTCTCAGCCCCGAGAGTGTCTACCCTTACGTCTCATCCAGCTGTGGGTCTAGATATGGTCAATCCAGGTGGCATCAAAGCCCCTGAACGAATTTAGTAAGAATTTCTCTCTCTTTCACTGTCTTTGTTTCACGGGTTTTTAAAATTAATTTATTTTTATAATGGGGTTTAGCTGCTTTTCAGGGCTGTGTTTATGCCGCTTTACACCCACTTGACTCACATCCAGAGAGATATCAATACATAGGTTTTAAGATTCTTACTTGTCAGATATATTCTTGTGCGGTGAATAGGGGGTGTTGAGTCCAGTTCACTGAGCAAGGAGTAGCTCTTTCTATTACATACTGGGTTTATGGAACGGTATCTGAGCTAATTTGAAACCCTTGTTTTATGCATCACTCCAGCTCACCTTTCCCGTTAAGCAGACATAGTGTGTTTTCTAAACGTGTGACTCTGTTCTGTTTTGTAATTCAGTTCAAGTGTAGCGGTTTTTACATTCCCTCTAAAAGTGATAGCTTATGATAAGTGTCTTTTTCTGTGTTACTTATTTCACTTAGAATCGTCGTACCTAAATCCACTCATCATGCTGCTCCTAGCCTTAGTACATTGATTTCATGGCTGAGTGATATTCGATTGTACATAAGGACCACCACTTCTTTATCCATTTTTCTCTTTCCTGGGATATTTAAGTTGTCATGAAGTGGAGGTTCTTGTCAAAAGAGCAGCCCTAAACTTTGGGGTGCCCCTGTCTTGCTGATTTTTAGTTTTCCCAATTTATACGCCCGTTAGGGGAAGTGCCCTATGCGCTCTAAGCTGTGTTTTTTCGATGTTTCAGGACACACCGTACACTTCGCCAGAGTGGCTGTTGGCAATTTACATCCCGCCTATCAGCTTAGCAAGGCTCCCATTTCTCCATTGCCTGTCCTGCATTTCTGGTTTTGACACTTTTTTCAGCTTGGCCCTTTTGACCGATGGGAAGCGAGACGTCTTCGTAGCGCTGATTTGCCTTTCCAGGTTGCTTGGTTGGCCAAAAAGGGCGTATGCGTGTTTTCCTGAATATATTCAGGAAAAAACGCATACGCCCTTTTTGGCCAAGGGCATCATTGTCGATGTTTTGCCGCTTTTCATGTGCTTTAAAGGCGATTCGAATCTACCTCCTGAAATCTGTTTCCTGCAATTCTGCCTTGCTTTCAAATCCTCTTCGTTGCCTTCCCTCAATATATTTGTGGACGAGAGTTATCATGTATAACTCTGCAGGTTTGTGAATTGCAGTGCCCCTGAGCTCCATTTTTCAACTCGCTTTTTTGGGAGCTGGCCGCAAAAGCGCAGGATGGCCTCAGGCCCTATTCTGGTTCCGGATGGCAGGCTGAGCCTGTGGTTAATTCTTCTTCCTGATGGGAAAATAGAGTGACCTGTGCCTGTCCAAACACCTAGAGCTAGTCTCTCATTGGCTCCCCCTCTTCCCGTTAATCCTCAGGACAAATTGCAAGCTGTACGGAACAGGAGGTTAAAGGTGCTGATTCTCCAAGGAGGGAGATTGCTAGTAAAGCGGCTGGAATGGCGAACCCGAGCACAAGGAGATGAGAAATGAGGTGCGTTTTAGAAACCTTTCCCGGTCACACGGTCTACCACCTTCTGGGTTTCTCATGCATGTTTTCGATGTAGGAAGATGCCCTTGAACCTGGAGATTTGGGACCCATGGGATGGGTAACAGGCAGTAGTACTTTAAAGGCTCTGCGTTTGCTCCCCCAACCTCACCAAATCTCTCAGCCCCGAGAGTGTCCACCCTTACGTCTCATCCAGCTGTGGGTCTAGATATGGTCAATCCAGGTGGCATCACAGCCCCTGAATGAATTTTGTAAGAATTTCTCTCTCTTTCACTGTCTTTGTTTCACGTGTTTTTAAAATTAATTTATTTTTATAATGGGGTTTAGCTGCTTTTCACGGCTGTGTTTATGCCGCTTTACACCCACTTGACTCACATCCAGAGAGATATCAATACATAGGTTTTAAGATTCTTACTAGTCAGATATATTCTTGTGTGGTGAATAGGGGGTGTTGAGTCCAGTTCACTGAGCAAGGAGTAGCTCTTTCTCTTACATATTGGGTTTATGGAACGGTATCTGAGCTAATTTGAAACCCTTGTTTTCTGCAGAACCCCACCTCACCTTTCCCGTTAAGCAGCCGTAGTGTGTTTTCTAAACGTGTGACTCTGTTCTGTTTTGTAATTCAGTTCAATTGTAGCGGTTTTCACATTCCCTCTATAAGTGATAGCTTATGATAAGTGTCTTTTTCTGTGTGACTTATTTCACTTAGAATTGTCGTACCTAAAGCCACTCACAATGCTGCTACTAGTCTTATGACATTGATTTCATGGCTGAGTGATATTCCATTGTACATAAGGACCACCACTTCTTTATCCATTTTTCTCTTTCCTGGGATATTTAAGGTGTCATGAAGTGGAGGTTCTTGTCAACAGAGCAGCCCTAAACTTTGGGGTGCCTCTGTCTTGCTGATTTTTAGTTTTCCCAATTTATACGCCCATGAGTTGAAGTGCCTTAAGCGCTCTAAGCTGTGTTTTTTCGTTGTTTCAGGACACACCGTACACTTCTCCAGAGTGGCTGTTGGCAATTTACATCCCGCCCATCAGCATAGCAAGGCTCCCATTTCTCCATGTCCTGTCCTGCATTTCTGGTTTTGACACTTTTTTCAGCATGGCCCTTTTGACCGATGAGAAGCGAGACTTGTTTGGAGCGCTGATTTGCCTTTCCAGGTTGCTTGGTTGGCCAAAAAGGGCGTATGCGTTTTTTCCTGAATATATTCAGGAAAAAACGCATACGCCCTTTTTGGCCAAGGGCATCATTGTCGACGTTTTGCCGTTTTTCATGTGCTTTAAAGGCGACTCGAATCTACCTCCTGAAATCTGTTTCCTGCAATTCTGCCTTGCTTTCAAATCCTCTTCATTGCCTTCCCTCAATATATTTGTGGACGAGAGTTATCATTTATAACTCTGCAGGTTTGTGAATTGCAGTCCCCCTGAGCTCCATTTTTCAACTCGCTTTTTTGGGAGCTGGCCGCAAAAGCGCAGGATGGCCTCAGGACCTATTCTGGTTCTGGGCGGCAGGCTGAGGCTGTGGATAATTCTTCTTCCTGTTGGGAAAATAGAGTGACCTGTGCCTGTCCCAACACCTAGAGCTAGTCTCTCATTGGCTCCCCCTCTTCCTGTTCATCCTCAGGACAAATTGCAAGCTGTACGGAACAGGAGGTTAAAGGTGCTGAATCTCCAAGGAGGGAGATTGCTAGTAAAGTGGCTGGAATGGCGAACACGAGCACAAGGAGATGAGAAATTAGCTGCATTTTAGAAACCTTTCCCGGTCACACGGTGTACCACCTTCTGGGTTTCTCATGCATATTTTCGATGTAGGAAGATGCCCTTGAACCTGGAGATTTGGGACCCATGGGATGGGTAACCGGCAGTATTACTTTAAAGGCTCTGTGTTTGCTCCCCCAACCTCACCAAATCTCTCAGCCCCGAGAGTGTCCACCCTTATGTCTCATCCAGCTGTGGGTCTAGATATGGTCATTCCAGGTTGCATCACAGCCCCTGAACGAATTTTGTAAGAATTTCTCTCTCTTACACTGTCTTTGTTTCACGGGTTTTTAAAATTAATTTATTTTTATAATGGGGTTTAGCTGCTTTTCATGGCTGTGTTTATGCCGCTTTACACCCACTTGACTCACATCCAGAGAGATATCAATACATAGGTTTTAAGATTCTTACTAATCAGATATATTATTGTGAGGTGAATAGGGGTGTTGAGTCCAGTTCACTGAGCAAGGAGCAGGTCTTTCTATTACATATTGGGTTTATGGAACGGTATCTCAGCTAATTTGAAACCCTTGTTATATGCATCACCCCACCTCACCTTTCCCGTTAAGCAGCCATAGTGTGTTTTGTAAAGGTGTGACTCTGTTCTGTTTTGTAATTCAGTTCAAGTGTAGCGGTTTTTACATTCCCTCTATAAGTGATAGCTTATGATAAGTGTCTTTTTCTGTGTGACTTATTTCACTTAGAATCGTCGTACCTAAATCCACTCATCGTGCTGCTACTAGCCCTATGACATTGATTTCATTGCTGAGTGATATTCCATTGTACATAAGGACGACAACTTTTGTATCCATTTTTCGCTTTCCTGGGATATTTAAGGTGGAATGAAGTGGAGGTCCTTGTCAATAGAGCAGCCCTAAACTTTGGGGTTCTTGTGTCTTGCTGATTTTTAATTTTCCCACTTTATACCCCCATGCGTGGAAGTGCCTTATGCTCTCTAAGCTGTGTTTTTTAGATGTGTCAGGACACACCGTACACTTCTCCAGAGTGGCTGTTGGCAATTTACATCCCGCTCATCAGTGTAGCAAGGCTCCCATTTCTCCATGGCCTGTCCTGCATTTCTGGTTTTGACACTTTTTTCAGCATGGCCCTTTTGACCCATGGGAAGCGAGACTTCTTTGTAGCGCTGATTTGCCTTTCCAGGTTGCTTGGTTGGCCAAAAAGGGCGTATGCGTTTTTTCCTGAATATATTCAGGAAAAAACGCATACGCCCTTTTTGGCCAAGGGCATCATTGTCAACGTTTTGCTGCTTTTCATGTGCGGTAAAGGCGATTCGAATCTACCTCCTGAAATCTGTTTCCTGCAATTCTGCCTTCATTTCAAATCCTCTTTTCTGGCTTCCCTCAATATATTTGTGGACGAGAGTTATCATTTATAACTCTGCAGGTTTGTGAACTGCAGTGCCCTGAAGCTCCATTTTACAACTCGCTTTTTCGGGAGCTGGCCGCAAAAGCGCAGGATGGCGTCATGCCCTGTTCTGGTTCCGGGGGGCAGGCTGAGCCTGTGGTTAATTCTTCTTCCTGATGGGAAAATAGAGTGACCTGTTCCTGTCCCAACACCAAGAGCTAGTCTCTCATTGGTTCCCCGTCTTCCCGTTCATCCTCAGGACAAATTGCAACCTGTACGGAACAGGAGGTTAATGGTGCTGATGCTCCAAGTAGGGAGATTGCTAGTAAAGTGGCTGGAATGGCGAACCCGAGCACAAGGAGATGAGAAATGAGGTGCGTTTTATAATCCTTTCCCCATCACACGGTGTACCATCTTCTGGGTTTCTCATGCATGTTTTCGATGTTGGAAGATGCCCTTGAACCTGGAGATTTGGGACCCATGCGATGGGTAGCACGCAGTATTACTTTAAAGGGTCTGCGTTTGCTCACCCAACCTCACCAAACCTCTCAGCCCCAAGAGTGTCCACCCTTATGTCTCATCCAGCTGTGGGTCTAGATATGGTCAATCCAGGTTGCATCACAGCCCCTGAACGAATTGTGTAAGAATTTCTCTCTCTTTCACTGTCTTTGTTTCATGGGTTTTTAAAAGTAATTTATTTTTATAATGGGGTTTAGCTGCTTTTCACGGCTGTGTTTAGGCCACTTTACACCCACTTGACACACTAACACAGAGATATCAATACATAGGTTTTAAGATTATTACTAGTCAGATATATTCTTGTGCGGTGAATCGGGCGTGTTGAGTCTAGTTCTCTGAGCAAGGAGTAGGTCTTGTCTATTACATATTGGGTTTATGGAACGGTATCTGAGCTATTTTGAAACTCTTGTTTTATGTATCACCCCACCTCACCTTTCCCGTTAAGCAGCCATAGTGTGATTTCTGCATGTGTTACTCTGTTCTGTTTTGTAATTCAGTTCAAGTGTAACGGTGTTTACATTCCCTCTATAAGTGACACCTTATGAGAAGTGTCCTTTTCTGTGTGACTTATTTCACTTAGAATCGTCGTACCTAAATCCACTCATCATGCTGCTACTAGCCTTATGACATTTATTTCATGGCTGATTGATATTCCGTTGTACATAAGGACCACAACTTTTGTATCCATTTTTCGCTTTCCTGGGATATTTAAGGCGGAATGAAGTGGAGGTCCTTGTCAACAGAGCAGCCCTAAACTTTGGGGTGCTTGTGTCTTGCTGATTTTTAATTTTCCCAATTTATACCCCCATGCGTGGAAGTGCCCTATGCTCTCAAAGCTGTGTTTTTTAGATGTTTCAGGACACACCGTACACTTCTCCACAGTGGCTGTTGTCAATTTACATCCCGCCCATCAGTGTAGCAAGGCTCCCATTTCTCCATGGCCTGTCCTGCATTTCTGGTTTGGACACTTTTTCCAGCATGGCCCTTTTGACCGATGGGAAGCGAGACTTCTTTGTAGCCCTGATTTGCCTTTCCAGGTTGCTTGGTTCGCCAAAAAGGGCGTATGCGTTTTTTCCTGAATATATTCAGGAAAAAACGCATACGCCCTTTTTGGCCAAGGGCATCATTGTCAACGTTTTGCCGCTTTTCATGTGCTTTAATGTCGATTCGAATCTACCTCCTGAAATCTGTTTCCTGCAATTCTGCCTTGATTTCAAATCCTCTTCTTTGCCTTCCCTCAATATATTTGTGGACGAGAGTTATCATTTATAACTCTGCAGGTCTGTGAACTGCAGTGCCGTGAAGCTCCATTTTACAACTCGATTTTTCGGGAGCTGGCCGCAAAAGCGCAGGATGGCGTCAGGCCCTGTTCTGGTTCCGGGGGACAGGCTGAGCCTGTGGTAAATTTTTCTTCCTGATGGGAAAATAGAGTGACCTGTGCCTGTCCCGACACCAAGAGCTAGTCTCTCATCGGTTCCCCATCTTCCCGTTCATCCTCAGGACAAATTGCAACCTGTACGGAACAGGAGGTTAAAGGTGCTGATGCTCCAAGTGGGGAGATTGCTAGTCAAGTGGCTGGAATGGCGAACCCGAGCACAAGGAGATGAGAAATGAGGTGCGTTTTAGAAACCTTCCCCATCACACGGTGTACCATCTTCTGGGTTTCTCATGCATGTTTTCGATGTAGGAAGATCCCATTGAACCTGGAGATTTGGGACCCATGCCATGGGTAGCACGCAGTATTACTTTAAAGGGTCTGCGTTTGCTCTCCCAACCTCACCAAACCTCTCAGCCCCAAGAGTGTCCACCCTTATGTCTCATCCAGCTGTGGGTCTAGATATGGTCAATCCAGGTTGCATCACAGCCCCTGAACGAATTGTGTAAGAATTTCTCTCTCTTTCACTGTCTTTGTTTCATGGGTTTTTAAAAGTAATTTATTTTTATAATGGGGTTTAGCTGCTTTTCACGGCTGTGTTTATGCCGCATTACACCCACTTGACACACTAACAGAGAGATATCAATACATAGGTTTTAAGATTATTACTAGTCAGATATATTCTTATGCGGTGAATCGGGCGTGTTGAGTCCAGTTCGCGGAGCAAGGAGTACGTCTTGTCTATTACATATTGGGTTTATGGAACGGTATCTGAGCTAATTTGAAACTCTTGTTTTATGTATCACCCCACCTCACCTTTCCCGTTAAGCAGCCGTTGTGTGTTTTCTGCATGTGTGACTCTGTTCTGTTTTGTAATTCAGTTCAAGTGTAACGGATTTTACATTCCCTCTATAAGTGACACCATATGAGAAGTGTCTTTTTATGTGTGACTTATTTCACTTATAATCGTCGTACCTAAATCCACTCATCATACTGCTACTAGCTTTATGACATTGATTTCATGGCTGAGTGATATTCCATTGTACATAAGGACCACAACTTTTGTATCCATTTTTCGCTTTCCTGGGATATTTAAGGTGGAATGAAGTGGAGGTCCTTGTCAACAGAGCAGCCCTAAACTTTGGGGTGCTTGTGTCTTGCTGATTTTTAATTTTCCCACTTTATACCCCCATGCGTGGAAGTGCCCTATGCTCTCTAAGCTGTGTTTTTTAGATGTTTCAGGACACACCGTACACTTCTCCAGAGTGGCTGTTGACAATTTCCATCCCGCCCATCAGTGTAGCAAGGCTCCCATTTCTCCATGGCCTGTCCTGCATGTCTGGTATTGACACTTTTTTCAGCATGGCCTTTTTGACCGATGGGAAGCACGACTTCTTTGTAGTGCTGATTTGCATTTCCAGGTTGCTTGGTAGGCCAAAAAGGGCGTATGCGTTTTTTCCTGAATATATTCAGGAAAAAACGCATACGCCCTTTATGGCCAAGGGCATCATTGTCAGCGTTTTGCTGCTTTTCATGTGTGTTAAAGGCGATTCGTATCTACCTCCTGAAATCGGTTTCCTGCAATTCTGCCTTGATTTCAAATCCTCTTCTTTGCCTTCCCTCAATATATTTGTGGACGAGAGTTATCATTTATAACTCTGCAGATTTGTGTATTACAGGGCCCTGAAGCTCCATTTTACAAGTCGCTTTTTTGGGAGCTGGCCGCAAAAGCACAGGATGGCTTCAGGCCCTGTTCTGGTTACAGGGGGCAGGCTGAGCCTGTGGTTAATTCTTCTTCCTGATGGGAAAATAGAGCGAGCTGTGCCTGTCCCAACACCAAGAGCTAGTCTCTCATTGGTTCCCCGTCTTCCCGTTCATCCTCAGGAGAAATTGCAACCTGTACGGAACAGGAGGTTAAAGGCGCTGATGCTCGAAGTAGGGAGATTGCTAGTAAAGTGGCTGGAATGGCGAACCCGAGCAGAAGGAGATGAGAAATGAGGTGCGTTTTAGAAACCTTTCCCCATCACACGGTGTACCATCTTCTGGGTTTCTCATGCATGTTTTCTAGGTAGGAAGATCCCTTTGAACCTGCAGATTTGGGACCCATGCCATGGGTAGCACGCAGTATTACTTTAAAGGGTCTGCGTTTGCTCACCCAACGTCACCAAACCTCTCAGCCCCAAGAGTGTCCACCCTTATGTCTCATCCAGCTGTGGGTCTAGATATGGTCAATACAGGTGGCATCACAGCCCCTGAACGAATTGTGTAAGAATTTCTCTCTCTTTCACTGTCTTTGTTTCATGGGTTTTTAAAAGTAATTTATTTTTATAATGGGGTTTAGCTGCTTTTCACGGCTGTGTTTATGCCGCATTACACCCACTTGACACACTAACAGAGAGATATCAATACATACGTTTTAAGATTATTACTAGTCAGATATATTCTTGTGCGGTGAATCGGGCGTGTTGAGTCCAGTTCTCTGAGCAAGGAGTAGGTCTTGTCTATTACATATTGGGTTTATGGAACGGTATCTGAGCTAATTTGAAACTCTTGTTTTATGTATCACCCCACCTCACCTTTCCCGTTAAGCAGCCATAGTGTGTTTTCTGCATGTGTGACTCTGTTCTGTTTTGTAATTCAGTTCAAGTGTAACGGTTTTTTCATTCCCTCTATAAGTGACACCATATGAGAAGTGTCTTTTTCTGTGTGACTTATTTCACTTACAATCGTTGTACCTAAATACACTCATCATACTGCTACTAGCCTTATGACATTGATTTCATGGCTGAGTGATATTCCATTGTACATAAGGACCACAACTTTTGTATCCATTTTTCGCTTTCCTGGGATATTTAAGGTGGAATGAAGTGGAGGTCCTTGTCAACAGAGCAGCCCTAAACTTTGGGGTGCTTGTGTCTTGCTGATTTTTAATTTTCCCACTTTATACCCCCATGCGTGGAAGTGCCCTATGCTCTCTAAGCTGTGTTTTTTAGATGTGTCAGGACACACCGTACACTTCTCCAGAGTGGCTGTTGGCAATTTACATCCCGCCAATCAGTGTAGCAAGGCTCCCATTTCTCCATGGCCTGTCCTGCATTTCTGGTTTTGACACTTTTTTCAGCATGGCCCTTTTGACCGATGGGAAGCGAGACTTCTTTGTAGTGCTGATTTGCATTTCCAGGTTGCTTGGTTGGCCCAAAAGGGGGTATGCGATTTTTCCTGAATATATTCAGGAAAAAACGCATACGCCCTTTTTGGCCAAGGGCATCATTGTCAACGTTTTGCCGCTTTTCATGTGCTTTAAAGGCGATTCGAATCTACCTCTTGAAATCTGTTTCGTGCAATTCTGCCTTGATTTCAGTTCCTCGTCTTTGCCTTCCCTCAATATATTTGTGGACGAGAGTTATCACTTATAACTGTGCAGGTTTGTGAATTGCAGTGCCCTGAAGCTCCATTTTACAACTCGCTTTTTCGGGAGCTGACCGCAAAAGCGCAGGATGGCTTCAGGCCCTGTTCTGGTTCCGGGGTCAGGCTGAGCCTGTGGTTAATTCTTCTTCCTGATGGGAAAATAGAATGACCTGTGCCTGTCCCAACACCAAGAGCTAGTCTCTCATTGGTTCCCCGTCTTCCCGTTCATCCTCAGGACAAATTGCAACCTGTACGGAACAGGAGGTTAAAGGTGCTGATGCTCCAAGTAGGGAGATTGCTAGTAAAGTGGCTGGAATGGCGAACCCGAGCACAAGGAGATGAGAAATGAGTTCCGTTTTAGAAACCTTTCCCCATCACACGGTGTACCATCTTCTGGGTTTCTCATGCATGTTTTCGATGTAGGAAGATGCCCTTGAACCTGGAGATTTGGGACCCATGCGATGGGTAGCACGCAGTATTACTTTAAAGGGTCTGCGTTTGCTCACCCAACCTCAACAAACCTCTCAGCCCCAAGAGTTTCCACCCTTATGTCTCATCCAGCTGTGGGTCTAGATATGGTCAATCCAGGTTGCATCACAGCCCCTGAACGAATTGTATAAGAATTTCTCTCTCTTTCACTGTCTTTGTTTCATGGGTTTTTAAAAGTAATTTATTTTTATAATGGGGTTTAGCTGCTTTTCACGGCTGTGTTTAGGCCACTTTACACCCACTTGACACACTAACAGAGAGATATCAATACATAGGTTTTAAGATTATTACTTGTCAGATATATTCTTGTGCGGTGAATCGGGCGTGTTGAGTCCAGTTCTCTGAGCAAGGAGTAGGTCTTGTCTATTACATATTGGGTTTATGGAACGGTATCTGAGCTAATTTGAAACTCTTGTTTTATGTATCACCCCACCTCACCTTTCCCGTTAAGCAGCCATAGTGTGTTTTCTGCATGTGTGACTCTGTTTTGTTTTGTAATTCAGTTCAAGTGTAACGGATTTTACATTCCCTCTATAAGTGACACCTTATGAGAAGTGTCCTTTTCTGTGTGACTTATTTCACTTAGAATCGTCGTACCTAAATACACTCATCATACTGCTACTAGCCTTATGACATTGATTTCATGGCTGAGTGATATTCCATTGTACATAAGGACCACAACTTTTGTATCCATTTTTCGCTTTCCTGGGATATTTAAGGTGGAATGAAGTGGAGGTCCTTGTCAACAGAGCAGCCCTAAACTTTGGGGTGCTTGTGTCTTGCTGATTTTTAATTTTCCCACTTTATACCCCCATGCGTGGAAGTGCCCTATGCTCTCTAAGCTCTGTTTTTTAGATGTTTCAGGACACACCGTACACTTCTCCAGAGTGGCTGTTGGCAATTTACATCCCGCCCATCAGTGTAGCGAGGCTCCCATTTCTCCATGGCCTGTCCTGCATGTCTGGTTTTGACACTTTTTTCAGCATGGCCCTTTTGACCGATGGGAAGCAAGACTTCTTTGTAGCGCTGATTTGCCTTTCCAGGTTGCTTGGTTGGCCAAAAAGGGCGTATGCGTTTTTTCCTGAATATATTCAGGCAAACACGCATACGCCCTTTTTGGCCAAGGACATCATTGTCAACGTTTTGCTGCTTTTCATGTGCGGTAAAGGCGATTCGAATCTACCTCCTGAAATCTGTTTCTTGCAATTCTGCCTTCATTTCAAATCCTCTTCTTTGCCTTCCCTCAATATATTTGTGGACGAGAGTTATCATTTATAACTCTGCAGGTTTGTGAACTGCAGTGCCCTGAAGCTCCATTTTACAACTCGCTTTTTCGGGAGCTGGCCGCAAAAGCACAGGATGGCTTCAGGCCCTGTTCTGGTTCCGGGGGGCAGACTGAGCCTGTGGTAAATTCTTCTTCCTGATGGGAAAATAGAGTGACCTGTGCCTGTCCCGACACCAAGAGCTAGTCTCTCATTGGTTCCCCGTCTTCCCGTTCATCCTCAGGACAAATTGCAACCTGTACGGGACAGGAGGTAAAATGTGCTGATGCTCCAAGTAGGGAGATTGCTACTAAAGTGGCTGGAATGGCGAACCCGAGCACAAGGAGATGAGAAATGAGGTGCGTTTTAGAAACCTTTCCCCATCACACGGTGTACCATCTTCTGGGTTTCTCATGCATGTTTTCGATGTAGGAAGATGCCCTTGAACCTGGAGATTTGGGACCCATGCGAGGGGTAGCACCCAGTATTACTTTAAAGGGTCTGCGTTTGCTCACCCAACCTCACCAAACCTCTCAGCCCCAACAGTGTCCACCCTTATGTCTCATCCAGCTGTGAGTCTAGATATGGTCAATGCAGTTTGCATCACAGCCCCTGAACGAATTGTGTAAGAATTTCTCTCTCTTTCACTGTCTTTGTTTCATGGGTTTTTAAAAGTAATTTATTTTTATAATGGGGTTTAGCTGCTTTTCACGGCTGTGTTTATGCCGCTTTACACCCACTTGACACACTAACAGAGAGATATCAATACATAGGTTTTAAGATTATTACTAGGCAGATATATTCTTGTGCGGTGAATCGGGCGTGTTGAGTCCAGTTCTCTGAGCAAGGAGTAGGTCTTGTCTATTACATATTGGGTTTATGGAACGGTATCTGAGCTAATTTGAAACTCTTGTTTTATGTATCACCCCACCTCACCTTTCCCGTTAAGCAGCCATAGTGTGTTTTCTGCATGTGTGACTCTGTTCTGTTTTGTAATTCAGTTCAAGTGTAACGGTTTTTACATTCCCTCTATAAGTGACACCTTATGAGAAGTGTCCTTTTCTGTGTGACTTATTTCACTTAGAATCGTCGTACCTAAATCCACTCATCATGCTGCTACTAGCCTTATGACATTGATTTCATGGCTGAGTGGTATTCCATTGTACATAAGGACCTCAAATTTTTTATCCATTTTTCGCTTTCCTGGGATATTTAAGGTGGAATGAAGTGGAGGTCCTTGTCAACAGAGCAGCCCTAAACTTTGGGGTGCTTGTGTCTTGCTGATTTTTAATTTTCCCACTTTATAGGCCCATGCGTGGAAGTGCCCTATGCTCTCTAAGCTGTGTTTTTTAGATGTTTCAGGACACACGGTACACTTCTCCAGAGTGCCTGTTGGCAATTTACATCCCGCCCATCAGTGTAGCAAGGCTCCCATTTCTCCATGGCCTGTCCGGCATTTCTGGTTTTCACACTTTTTTCAGCATGGCCCTTTTGACCGATGGGAAGCGAGACTTCTTTGTAGCCCTGATTTGCCTTTCCAGGTTGCTTGGTTGGCCAAAAAGGGCGTATGCCTTTTTTCCTGAATATATTCAGGAAAAAACGCCTACGCCCTTTTTGGCCAAGGGCATCACTGTCAATGTTTTGCCGCTTTTCATGTGCTTTAAAGGCGATTCGAATCTACCTCCTGAAATCTGTTTCCTGCAATTCTGCCTTGATTTCAAATCCTCTTCTTTGCCTTCCCTCAATATATTTGTGGACGAGAGTTATCATTTATAACTCTGCAGGTTTGTGAATTGCAGTGCCCTGAAGCTCCATTTTACAACTCGCTTTTTTGGGAGCTGGCCGCAAAAGCGCAGGATGGCTTCAGGCCATGTTCTGATTCCGGGGGGCAGGCTGAGCCTGTGGTTAATTCTTCTTCCTGATGGGAAAATATAGTGACATGTCCCTGTCCCAACACGAAGAGCTAGTCTCTCATTTTTTCCCCGTCTTCCCGTTCATCTTCAGGACAAATTGCAACCTGTACGGAACAGGAGGTTAAAGGTGCTGATGCTCCAAGTAGGGAGATTGCTAGTAAAGTGGCTGGAATTGCGAATCCGAGACAAGGAGATGAGAAATGAGGTGCGTTTTAGAAACCTTTCCCCATCACACGGTGTACCTTCTTCTGGGTTTCTCATGCATGTTTTCGATGTAGGAAGATGCCCTTGAACCTGGAGATTTGGGACCCATGCGATGGGTACCACGCAGTATTACTTTAAAGGGTCTGTGTTTGCTCACCCAACCTCACCAAACCTCTCAGTCCCAAGAGTGTCCACCCTTATGTCTCATCCAGCTGTGGGTCTAGATATGGTCAATCCAGGTTGCATTACAGCCCCTGAACGAATTGTGTAAGAATTTCTCTCTCATTCACTGTCTTTGTTTCATGGGTTTTTAAAAGTAATTTATTTTTATAATGAGGTTTAGCTGCTTTTCACGGCTGTGTTTATGCCGCTTTACACCCACTTGACACACTAACAGAGAGATATCAATACATAGGTTTTAAGATTATTACTAGTCAGATATATTCTTGTACGGTGAATCGGGCGTGTTGAGTCCAGTTCTCTGAGCAATGAGTAGGTCTTGTCTATTACACATTGGGTTTATGGAACGGTATCTGAGCTAATTTGAAACTCTTGTTTTATGTATCACCCCACCTCACCTTTCCCGTTAAGCAGCCATAGTGTGTTTTCTGCATGTGTGACTCTGTTCTGTTTTGTAATTCAGTTCAAGTGTAACGGTTTTTACATTCCCGCTATAAGTGACACCATATGAGAAGTGTCCTTTTCTGTGTGACTTATTTCACTTAGAATCGTCGTACCTAAATCCACTCATCATGCTGCTACTAGCCTTATGACATTGATTTCATGGCTGAGTGATATTCCATTGTACATAAGGACCACAACTTTTTTATCCATTTTTCGCTTTCCTGGGATATTTAAGGTGGAATGAAGTGGAGGTCCTTTTCAACAGAGCAGCCCTAAACTTTGGGTTGCTTGTGTCTTGCTGATTTTTAATTTTCCCACTTTATACCCCCATGCGTGGAAGTGCCCTATGCTCTCTAAGCTGTGTTTTTTAGGTAATTCAGGACACACGGTACACTTCTCCAGAGTGGCTTTTGGCAATTTACATCCCGCCCATCAGTGTAGCAAGGCTCCCTTTTCTCCATGGCCTGTCCTGCATTTCTGGTTTTGACACTCTTTTCAGCATGGCCCTTTTGACCGATGGGAAGCGAGACTTCTTTGTAGCGCTGATTTGCCTTTCCAGGTTGCTTGGTTGGCAAAAAAGGGAGTATGCGTTTTTTCCTGAATATATTCAGGAAAAAACGCATACGCGCTTTTTGGCCAAGGGCATCATTGTCAACGTTTTGCCGCTTTTCATGTGCTTTAAAGGTGATTCGAATCTACCTCCTGAAATCTGTTTCCTGCAATTCTGCCTTGATTTCAATTCCTCGTCTTTGCCTTCCCTCAATATATTTGTGGACGAGAGTTATCATTTATTACTCTGTAGGATTGTGAATTGCAGTGCCCTGAAGCTCCATTTTACAACTCGCTTTTTTGGGAGGTGGCCGCAAAAGCGCAGGATGGCTTCAGGCCCTGTTCTGGTTCCGGGGGGCAGGCTGAGCCTGTGGTTAATTCTTCTTCCTGATGGGAAAATAGAGTGACCTGTACCTGTCCCAACACCAAGAGCTAGTCTCTCATTGGTTCCCCATATTCCCGTTCATCCTCAGGACAAATTGCAACCTGTACGGGACAGGAGATAAAATGTGCTGATGCTCCAAGTAGGGAGATTGCTACTAAAGTGGCTGGAATGGCGAACCCGAGCACAAGGATATGAGAAATGAGGTGCAATTTAGAAACCTTTCCCCATCACACGGTGTACCATCTTCTGGGTTTCTCATGCATGTTTTCGATGTAGGAAGATGCCCTTGAACCTGGAGATTTGGGACCCATGCGATGGGTAGCACGCAATATTACTTTAAAGGTTCTGCATTTGCTCACCCAACCTCACCAAACCTCTCAGCCCCAAGAGTGTCCACCCTTATGTCTCATCCAGCTGTGAGTCTACATATGGTCAATCCAGGTTGCATCACAGCCCCTGAACGAATTGTGTAAGAATTTCTCTCTCTTTCACTGTCTTTGTTTCATGGGTTTTTAAAAGTAATTTATTTTTATAATGAGGTTTAGGTGCTTTTCACGGCTGTGTTTATGCCGCTTTACACCCACTTGACACACTAACAGAGAGATATCAATACATAGGTTTTAAGATTATTACTAGTCAGATATATTCTTGTGCGGTGAATCGGGCGTGTTGAGTCCAGGTCTCTGAGCAAGGAGTAGGTCTTGTCTATTACATATTGGGTTTATGGAACGGTATCTGAGCTAATTTGAAACTCTTGTTTTATGTATCACCCCACCTCACCTTACCCGTTAAGCAGCCATAGTGTGTTTTCTGCATGTGTGACTCTGTTCTGTTTTGTAATTCAGTTCAAGTGTAACGGTTTTTACATTCCCTCTATAAGTGACACCTTATGAGAAGTGTCCTTTTCTGTGTGACTTATTTCACTTAGAATCGTCGTACCTAAATCCACTCATCATGCTGCTACTAGCCTTATGACATTGATTTCATGGCTGAGTGGTATTCCATTGTACATAAGGACCTGAAATTTTTTATCCATTTTTCGCTTTCCTGGGATATTTAAGGTGGAATGAAGTGGAGGTCCTTGTCAACAGAGCAGCCCTAAACTTTGGGGTGCTTGTGTCTTGCTGATTTTTAATTTTCCCACTTTATACCCCCATGCCTGGAAGTGCCCAGTGCTCTCTAAGCTGTGTTTTTTAGATGTTTCAGAACACACCGTACACTTCCCCAGAGTGCCTGTTGGCAATTTACATCCCGCCCATCAGTGTAGCAAGGCTCCCATTTCTCCATGGCCTCTCCTGCATTTCTGGTTTTGACACTTTTTTCAGCATGGCCCTTTTGACCGATGGGAAGCGAGACTTCTTTGTAGCGCTGATTTGCCTTTCCAGGTTGCTTGGTTGGCCAAAAAGGGCGTATGCGTGTTTTCCTGAATATATTCAGGAAAACACGCATACGCCCTTTTTGGCCAAGGGCATCATTGTCAACGTTTTGCTGCTTTTCATGTGCTTTAAAGGTGATTCGAATCTACCTCCTGAAATCTGTTTCTTGCACTTCTGCCTTGATTTCAAATCCTCTTCTTTGCCTTCCCTCAATATATTTGTGGACGAGAGTTATCATTTATAACTCTGTAGGATTGTGAATTACAGTGCCCTGAAGCTCCATTTTACAACTCGCTTTTTTGGGAGCTGGCCGCTAAAGTGCAGGATGGCTTCAGGCCCTGTTCTGGTTCCGGGGGGCAGGCGGGGCCTGTGGTTAATTCTTCATCCTGATGGGAAAATAGAGTGACCTGTGCCTGTCCCAACACCAAGAGCTAGTCTCTCATTGGTTCCCCGTCTTCCCGTTCATCCTCAGGACAAATTGCAAACTGTACGGGACAGGAGGTAAAATGTGCTGATGCTCCAATTAGGGAGATTGCTACTAAAGTGGCTGGAATGGCGAACCCGAGAACAAGGAGATGAGAAATGAGGTGCGTTTTAGAAACCTTTCCCCATCACACGGTGTACCATCTTCTGGGTTTCTCATGCATGTTTTCGATGTAGGAAGATGCCCTTGAACCTGGAGATTTGGGACCCATGCGAGGGGTAGCACCCAGTATTACTTTAAAGGGTCTGCGTTTGCTCACCCAACCTCACCAAACCTCTCAGCCCCAACAGTGTCCACCCTTATGTCTCATCCAGCTGTGAGTCTAGATATGGTCAATGCAGTTTGCATCACAGCCCCTGAACGAATTGTGTAAGAATTTCTCTCTCTTTCACTGTCTTTGTTTCATGGGTTTTTAAAAGTAATTTATTTTTATAATGGGGTTTAGCTGCTTTTCACAGCTGTGTTTATGCCGCTTTACACCCACTTGACACACTAACAGAGAGATATCAATACATAGGTTTTAAGATTATTACTAGTCAGATATATTCTTGTGCGGTGAATCGGGCGTGTTGAGTCCAGTTCTCTGAGCAAGGAGTAGGTCTTGTCTATTACATATTGGGTTTATGGAACGGTATCTCAGCTAATTTGAAACTCTTGTTTTATGTATCACCCCACCTCACCTTTCCCGTTAAGCAGCCATAGTGTGTTTTCTGCATGTGTGACTCTGTTCTGTTTTGTAATTCAGTTCAAGTGTAACGGTTTTTACATTCCCTCTATAAGTGACACCTTATGAGAAGTGTCCTTTTCTGTGTGACTTATTTCACTTAGAATCGTCGTACCTAAATCCACTCATCATGCTGCTACTAGCCTTATGACATTGATTTCATGGCTGAGTGGTATTCCATTGTACATAAGGACCTCATATTTTTTATCCATTTTTCGCTTTCCTGGGATATTTAAGGTGGAATGAAGTGGAGGTCCTTGTCAACAGAGCAGCCCTAAACTTTGGGGTGCTTGTGTCTTGCTGATTTTTAATTTTCCCACTTTATAGGCCCATGCGTGGAAGTGCCCTATGCTCTCTAAGCTGTGTTTTTTAGATGTTTCAGGACACACGGTACACCTCTCCAGAGTGCCTGTTGGCAATTTACATCCCGCCCATCAGTGTAGCAAGGCTCCCATTTCTCCATGGCCTGTCCTGCATTTCTGGTTTTCACACTTTTTTCAGCATGGCCCTTTTGAGCGATGGGAAGCGAGACTTCTTTGTAGCCCTGATTTGCCTTTCCAGGTTGCTTGGTTTGCCAAAAAGGGCGTATGCCTTTTTTCCTGAATATATTCAGGAAAAAACGCCTACGCCCTTTTTGGCCAAGGGCATCACTGTCAATGTTTTGCCGCTTTTCATGTGCTTTAAAGGCGATTCGAATCTACCTCCTGAAATCTGTTTCCTGCAATTCTGCCTTGATTTCAAATCCTCTTCTTTGCCTTCCCTCAATATATTTGTGGACGAGAGTTATCATTTATAACTCTGCAGGTTTGTGAATTGCAGTGCCCTGAAGCTCAATTTTACAACTCGCTTTTTTGGGAGCTGGCCGCAAAAGCGCAGGATGGCTTCAGGCCCTGTTCTGGTTCCGGGGGGCAGGCTGAGCCTGTGGTTAATTCTTCTTCCTGATGGGAAAATATAGTGACATGTCCCTGTCCCAACACGAAGAGCTAGTCTCTCATTTTTTCCCCGTCTTCCCGTTCATCTTCAGGACAAATTGCAACCTGTACGGAACAGGAGGTTAAAGGTGCTGATGCTCCAAGTAGGGAGATTGCTAGTAAAGTGGCTGGAATTGCGAACCCTAGACAAGGATATGAGAAATGAGGTGCGTTTTAGAAACCTTTCCCCATCACACGGTGTACCATCTTCTGGGTTTCTCATGCATGTTTTCGATGTAGGAAGATGCCCTTGAACCTGCAGATTTGTGACCCATGCGATGGGTACCACGCAGTATTACTTTAAAGGGTCTGTGTTTGCTCACCCAACCTCACAAAACCTCTCAGCCCCAAGAGTGTCCACCCTTATGTCTCATCCAGCTGTGGGTCTAGATATGGTCAATCCAGGTTGCATTACAGCCCCTGAACGAATTGTGTAAGAATTTCTCTCTCATTCACTGTCTTTGTTTCATGGGTTTTTAAAAGTAATTTATTTTTATAATGAGGTTTAGCTGCTTTTCACGGCTGTGTTTATGCCGCTTTACACCCACTTGACACACTAACAGAGAGATATCAATACATAGGTTTTAAGATTATTACTAGTCAGATATATTCTTGTACGGTGAATCGGGCGTGTTGAGTCCAGTTCTCTGAGCAATGAGTAGGTCTTGTCTATTACATATTGGGTTTATGGAACGGTATCTGAGCTAATTTGAAACTCTTGTTTTATGTATCACCCCACCTCACCTTTCCCGTTAAGCAGCCAGAGTGTGTTTTCTGCATGTGTGACTCTGTTCTGTTTTGTAATTCAGTTCAAGTGTAACGGTTTTTACATTCCAGCTATAAGTGGCACCATATGAGAAGTGTCCTTTTCTGTGTGACTTATTTCACTTAGAATCGTCGTACCTAAATCCACTCATCATGCTGCTACTAGCCTTATGACATTGATTTCATGGCTGAGTGATATTCCATTGTACATAAGGACCACAACTTTTTTATCCATTTTTCGCTTTCCTGGGATATTTAAGGTGGAATGAAGTGGAGGTCCTTGTCAACAGAGCAGCCCTAAACTTTGGGTTGCTTGTGTCTTGCTGATTTTTAATTTTCCCACTTTATACCCCCATGCGTGGAAGTGCCCTATGCTCTCTAAGCTGTGTTTTTTAGGTGATTCAGGACACACGGTACACTTCTCCAGAGTGGCTTTTGGCAATTTACATCCCGCCCATCAGTGTAGCAAGGCTCCCTTTTCTCCATGGCCTGTCCTGCATTTCTGGTTTTGACACTCTTTTCAGCATGGCCCTTTTGACCGATGGGAAGCGAGACTTCTTTGTAGCGCTGATTTGCCTTTCCAGGTTGCTTGGTTGGCAAAAAAGGGAGTATGCGTTTTTTCCTGAATATATTCAGGAAAAAACGCATACGCGCTTTTTGGCCAAGGGCATCATTGTCAACGTTTTGCCGCTTTTCATGTGCTTTAAAGGTGATTCGAATCTACCTCCTGAAATCTGTTTCCTGCAATTCTGCCTTGATTTCAATTCCTCGTCTTTGCCTTCCCTCAATATATTTGTGGACGAGAGTTATCATTTATTACTCTGTAGGATTGTGAATTGCAGTGCCCTGAAGCTCCATTTTACAACTCGCTTTTTTGGGAGGTGGCCGCAAAAGCGCAGGATGGCTTCAGGCCCTGTTCTGGTTCCGGGGGGCAGGCTGAGCCTGTGGTTAATTCTTCTTCCTGATGGGAAAATAGAGTGACCTGTACCTGTCCCAACACCAAGAGCTAGTCTCTCATTGGTTCCCCATCTTCCCGTTCATCCTCAGGACAAATTGCAACCTGTACGGAACAGGAGGTTAAAGGTGCTGATGCTCCAAGTAGGGAGATTGCTAGTAAAGTGGCTGGAATGGCGAACCCAAGCACAAGGAGATGAGAAAAGTGGTGCATTTTAGAAACCTTTCCCCATCACACGGTGTACCATCTTCTGGGTTTCTCATGCATGTTTTTGATGTAGGAAGATGCCCTTGAACCTGGAGATTTTGGACCCATGCGATGGGTACCACACAGTATTACTTGAAAGGGTCTGCGTTTGCTTACCCAACCTCACCAAACCTCTCAGCCCCAAGAGTGTCCACCCTTATGTCTCATCCAGCTGTGTGTCTAGATATGGTCAATCCAGGTTGCTTCACAGCCCCTGAAGGAATTGTGTAAGAATTTCTCTCTCTTTCACTGTCTTTGTTTCATGGGTTTTTAAAGTAATTTATTTTTTAATGGGGTTTAGCTGCTTTTCACGGCTGTGTTTATGCCGCTTTACACCCACTTGACACACTAACAGAGAGATATCAATACATAGGTTTTAAGATTATTACTTGTCATATATATTCTTGTGCAGTGAATCGGGTGTGTTGAGTCCAGTTCTCTGAGCAAGGAGTAGGTCTTGTCTATTACATATTGGGTTTATGGAAAGGTATCTGAGCTAATTTGAAACTCTTGTTTTATGTATCACCCCACCTCACCTTTCCCGTTAAGCAGCCATAGTGTGTTTTCTGCATGTGTGACTCTATTCTGTTTTGTAATTCAGTTCAAGTGTAACGGTTTTTACATTCCCTCTATAAGTGACACCTTATGAGAAGTGTCCTTTTCTGTGTGACTTATTTCACTTAGAATCGTAGTACCTAAATCCACTCATCATGCTGCTACTAGCCTTATGACATTGATTTCATGGCTGAGTGATATTCCATTGTACATAAGGACCACAACTTTTTTATCCATTTTTCTATTTCCTGGGCTATTTAAGGTGGAATGAAGTGGAGGTCCTTGTCAACAGAGCAGCCCTAAACTTTGGGGTGCTTGTGTCTTGCTGATTTTTAATTTTCCCACTTTATACCCCCATGCGTGGAAGTGCCCTATGCCCTCTAAGCTGTGTTTTTTAGATGTTTCAGGACACACCATACACTTCTCCAGAGTGGTTGTTGGCAATTTACATCCCGCTCATCAGTGTAGCAAGGCTCCCATTTCTCCATGGCCTGTCCTGCATTTATGGTTTTGACACGTTTTTCAGCATGGCCCTTTTGACCGATGGGAAGCGAGACTTCTTTGTAGCGCTGATTTACCTTTCCAGGTTGCTTGGTTGGCCAAAAAGGGCGTATGCGTTTTTTCCTGAATATATTCAGGAAAAAACGCATACGCCCTTTTTGGCCAAGGGCATCATTGTCAACGTTTTGCCGCTTTTCATGTGCTTTAAAGGCGATTCGAATCTACCTCCGGAAATCTGTTTCCTGCTATTCTGCCTTGATTTCAAATCCTCTTCTTTGCCTTCCCTCAATATATTTGTGGACGAGAGTTATCATTTATAACTCTGTAGGATTGTGAATTGCAGTGCCCTGAAGCTCCATTTTACAACTCGCGTTTTTGGGAGGTGGCCGCAAAAGCGCAGGATGGCTTCAGGCCCTGTTCTGGTTTCGGGGGCAGGCTGAGCCTATGGTTAATTCTTCTTCCTGATGGGAAAATAGAGTGACCTGTGCCTGTCCCAACACCAAGAGCTAGTCTCTCATTGGTTCCCCGTCTTCCCGTTCATCCTCAGGACAAATTGCAACCTGTACGGAACAGGAGGTTAAACGTGCTGATGCTCCAAGTAGGGAGATTGCTACTAAAGTGGCTGTAATGGCGAACCCGAGCACAAGGAGATGAGAAATGAGGTGCATTTTAGAAACCTTTCCCCATCACACGGTGTACCATCTTCTGGGTTTCTCATGCATGTTTTGGATGTAGGAAGATGCCCTTGAACCTGGAGATTTGGGACCCATGCGATGGGTACCACGCAGTATTACTTGAAAGGGTCTGTGTTTGCTCACCCAACCTCACCAAACCTCTCAGCCCCAAGAGTGTCCACCCATATGTCTCATCCAGCTGTGGGTCTAGATATGGTCAATCCAGTTTGCATCACAGGCCCTGAACGAATTGTGAAAGAATTTCTCTCTCTTTCACTGTCTTTGTTTCATGGGTTTTTAAAAGTAATTTATTTTTTAATGGGGTTTAGCTGCTTTTCACGGCTGTGTTTATGTCGCTTTACACCCACTTGACACACTAACAGAGAGATATCAATACATAGGTTTTAAGATTATTACTAGTCAGATATAATCTTTTGCGGTGAATCGGGCGTGTTGAGTCCAGTTCTCTGAGCAAGGAGTAGGTCTTGTCTATTACATATTGGGTTTATGGAACGGTATCTGAGCTAATTTGAAACTCTTGTTTTATGTATCACCCCACCTCACCTTTCCCGTTAAGCAGCCATACTGTGTTTTCTGCATGTGTGACTCTATTCTCTTTTGTAATTCAGTTCAAGTGTAACGGTTTTTACATTCCCTCTATAAGTGACACCTTATGAGAAGTGTCCTTTTCTGTGTGACTTATTTCACTAAGAATCGTCGTACCTTAATGCACTCATCATGCTGCTACTAGCATTATGACATTGATTTCATGGCTGAGTGATATTCCATTGTACATAAGGACCTCAAATTTTTTATCCATTTTTCGCTTTCCTGGGATATTTAAGTTGGAATGAAGTGGAGGTCCTTGTCAACAGAGTAGCCCTAAACATTGGGGTGCTTGTGTCTTGCTGATTTTTAATTTTCCCACTTTATACCCCCATGCGTGGAAGTGCCATATGCTCTCTAAGCTGTGTTTTTTAGATGTTTCAGGACACACCGTACACTTCTCCAGAGTGGCTGTTGTCAATTTACATCCCGCCCATCAGTGTAGCAAGGCTCCCATTTCTCCATGGCCTGTCCTGCATTTCTGGTTTTCACACTTTTTTCAGCATGGCCCTTTTGAGCGATGGGAAGCGAGACTTCTTTGTAGCCCTGATTTGCCTTTCCAGGTTGCTTGGTTGGCCAAAAAGGGCGTATGCCTTTTTTCCTGAATATATTCAGGAAAAAACGCCTACGCCCTTTTTGGCCAAGGGCATCATTGTCAACGTTTTGCTGCTTTTCATGTGCTTTAAAGGCGATTCGAATCTACCTCCTGAAATCTGTTTCCTGCAATTCTGCCTTGATTTCAATTCCTCGTCTTTGCCTTCCCTCAATATATTTGTGGACGAGAGTTATCATTTATAACTCTGTAGGATTGTGAATTGCAGTGCCCTGAAGCTCCATTTTACAACTCGCTTTTTCGGGAGCTGGTCGCAAAAGCGCAGGATGGCTTCAGGCCCTGTTCTGGTTCCGGGGTCAGGCTGAGCCTGTGGTTAATTCTTCTTCCTGATGGGAAAATAGAGTGACCTGTGCCTGTCCCAACACCAAGAGCTAGTCTCTCATTGGTTTCCCGTCTTCCCGTTCATCCTCAGGACAACTTGCAACCTGTACGGGACAGGAGGTAAAATGTGCTGATGCTCCAAGTAGGGAGATTGCTACTAAAGTGGCTGGAATGGCGAACCCGAGAACAAGGAGATGAGAAATGAGGTGCGTTTTAGAAACCTTTCCCCATCACATGGTGTACCATCTTCTGGTTTCTCATTCATGTTTTCAATGTAGGAAGATGCCCTTGAACCTGGAGGTTTGGGACCCATGCGATGGGTAGCACGCAGTATTACTTTAAAGGGTCTGCGTTTGCTCACCCAACGTCACCAAACCTCTCAGCCCCAAGAGTGTCCACCCTTATGTCTCATCCAGCTGTGGGTCTAGATATGGTCAATCCAGGTGGCATCACAGCCCCTGAACGAATTGTGTAAGAATTTCTCTCTCTTTCCCTGTCTTTGTTTCATGGGTTTTTAAAAGTAATTTATTTTTATAATGGGATTTATCTGCTTTTCACGGCTGTGTTTATGCCGCTTTACACCCACTTGACACACTAACCGAGAGATATCAATACATAGGTTTTAAGATTATTACTAGTCAGATATATTTTTGTGCGTTGAATCGGGCGTGTTGAGTCCAGTTCTCTGAGCACGGAGTAGGTCTTGTCTATTACATATTGGGTTTATGGAACGGTATCTGAGCTAATTTGAAACTCTTGTTTTATGTATCACCCCACCTCACCTTTCCCGTTAAGCAGCCATAGTGTGTTTTCTGCATGTGTGACTCTGTTCTGTTTTGTAATTCAGTCCAAGTGTAACGGTTTTTACATTCCCTCTATAAGTGACACCATATGAGAAGTGTCCTTTTCTGGGTGACTTATTTCACTTAGAATCGTCGTACCTAAATCCACTCATCATGCTGCTACTAGCCTTATGACATTGATTTCATGGCTGAGTGATATCCCATTGTACATAAGGACCACAACTTTTTTATCCATTTTTCTATTTCCTGGGATATTTAAGGTGGAAGGAAGTGGAGGTCCTTGTCAACAGAGCAGCCCTAAACTTTCAGGTGCTTGTGTCTTGCTGATTTTTAATTTTCCCACTTTATACCCCCATGCGTGGAAGTGCCCTATGCTCTCTAAGCTGTGTTTTTTTGATGTTTCAGGACACACCGTACACTTCTCCAGAGTGGCTCTTGGCAATTTACATCCCGACCATCAGTGTAGCAAGGCTCCCATTTCTCGATGGCCCGTCCTGCATTTCTGGTTTTGACACTTTTTTCAGCCTGGCCCTTTTGACCGATGGGAAGCGAGACTTCTTTGTAGCGCTGATTTGCCTTCCCAGGTTGCTTGGTTGGCCAAAAAGGGCGTATGAGTTTTTTCCTGAATATATTCAGGAAAAAACGCATACGCCCTTTTTGGCCAAGGGCATCATTGTCAACGTTTTGCCGCTTTTCATGTGCTTTAAAGGCGATTCGTATCTACCTCCTGAAATCTGTTTCCTTCAATTCTGCCTTGATTTCAATTCCTCGTCTTTGCGTTCCCTCAATATATTTGTGGACGAGAGTTATCATTTATAACTCTGAAGGATTGTGAATGGCAGTGCCCTGAACCTCCATTTTACAAGTCGCTTTTTTGGGAGCTGGCCGAAAAAGCAAATGATGGCTTCAAGCCCTGTTTTGGTTCCGTGGGGCAGGTTGAGCCTGTGGTTAATTCTTCTTCCCGATGGGAAAATAGAGTGACCTGTGCCTGTCCCAACACCAACAGCTAGTCTCTCATTGGTTCCCCGTCTTCCCGTTCATCCTCAGGACAAATTACAACCTGTACGGAACAGGAGGTTAAAGGTGCTGATGCTCCAAGTAGGGAGATTGCTAGTAAAGTGGCTGGAATGGCGAACCCGAGCACAAGGAGATGAGAAATGAGGTGCGTTTTAGAAACCTTTCCCCATCACACAGTGTACCATCTTCTGGGTTTCTCATGCATGTTTTCGATGTAGGAAGATGCCATTGAAGCTGGAGATTTGGGACCCATGCGATGGGTAGCACGCAGTATTACTTTAAAGGGTCTGCATTTGCTCACCCAACCTCACCAAAGCTCTCAGCAACAAGAGTGTCCACCCTTATGTCTCATTCAGCTGTGGGGCTAGATATGTTCAATCCAGGTTGCATCACAGCCCCTGAAGGAATTGTGTAAGAATTTCTCTCTCTTTCACTGTCTTTGTTTCATGTGTTTTTAAAAGTAATTTATTTATTATTATTTTTTTTTAACATCTTTATTGAAGTATAATTGCCTTACAGTGGTGTGTTAGCTTCTGCTTTATAACAGAGTGAATCAGTAATACATATACAATATGTTCCCATTTCTCTTCCCTCTTGCATCTCCCTCCCTCCCAACCTCCCCATCCCATCCCTCTAGGTGGTCACAAAGCACCGAGCTGATCTCCCTGTGCTATGCGGCTGCTTCCCACTAGTTATCTATTTTACATTTGGTAGTGTATATATGTCCATGACACTCTCTTACCCTGTCACATCTCACCCCACCCCCTCCCCATATCCTCAAGTCCATTCTCTAGTAGGTCTGTGTCTTTATTCCCGTCTTGCCACTTGGTTCTTCATAGCCTTTTTTTTTTTTCCCTTAGATTCCGTATATATGTGTTAGCATACTGTATTTGTTTTTCTCTTTCTTACTTACTTCACTCTGTATGACAGACTCTAACTCCATCCACCTCTTTACAAATACCTCCATTTCATTTCTGTTTATGGCTGAGTAATATTCCATTGTATATATGTGCCACATCTTCTTTATCCATTCATCTGTCGATGGACATTTAGATTGCTTCCATGTCCTGGCTATTGTAAATAGAGCTGCAATGAACATTTTGGTACATGACTCTTTTTGACCTATGGTTTTCTCAGGGTATATGCCCAGTAGTGGGATTGCTGGGTCGTATGGTAGTTCTATTTGTAGTTTTTTAAGGAACCTCCATACTGTTCTCCATAGTGGCTGTATCAATTTACATTCCCACCAACAGTGCAAGAGTGTTCCCTTTCCTCCACACCCTCTCCAGCATTTATTGTTTCTAGATTTTTTGATGATGGCCATTCTGACCGGTGTGAGATGATATCTCATTGTAGTTTTGATTTGCATTTCTCTAATGATTAATTATGTTGAGCATTCTTTCATGTGTCTGTAGGCCATCTGTATATCTTCTTTGGAGAAATGTCTATTTAGGTCTTCGGCCCATTTTTGGATTGGGTTGTTCGTTTTTTTGTTATTGAGCTGCATGAGCTGCTTGTAAATCTTGGAGATTAATCCTTTGTCAGTTGCTTCATTTGCAAATATTTTCTCCCATTCTGATTGTTGTCTTTTGGTCTTGTTTATGGTTTCCTTTGCTGTGCAAAAGCTTTTAAGTTTCATTAGGTCCCATTTGTTTATTTGTGTTCTTATTTCCATTTCTCTGGGAGCTGGGTCAAAAAGAATCTTGCTGTGATGTATGTCATAGAGTGTTCTGCCTATGTTTTCCTCTAAGAGTTTGATAGTGTCTGCCCTTACACTTAGGTCTTTAATCCATTTTGAGTTTATTTTTGTGCATGGTGTCAGGGAGTGTTCTATTTTCATACTTTTACATGTACCTGTCCAATTTTCCCAGCACCACTTATTGAAGAGGCTGTCTTTTCTCCACTGTATATGCTTGCCTCCTTTATCAAAAATAAGGTGCCCATATGTGTGTGGGTTTATCTCTGGGCTTTCTATCCTGTTCCATTGATCTATATTTCTGTTTTTGTGCCAGTACCACACTGTCTTGATTACTGAAGCTTTGTAATATAGTCTGAAGTCAGGGAGCCTGATTCCCCCAGCTCCATTTTTCGTTCTCAAGATTGCTTTGGCTATTCAGGGTCTTTTGTGTTTCCATACAAATTGTGAAATTTTTTGTTCTAGTTCTGTGAAAAATGCCAGTGGTAGTTTGATAGGGATTGCATTGAATCTGTAGATTGCTTTGGGTAGTAGAGTCATTTTCACAATGTTGATTCTTCCAATCCAGGAACATGGTATATCTCTCCATCTATTTGTATCATCTTTAATTTCTTTCATCAGTGTCTTATAATTTTCTGCATACAGGTCTTTTGTCTCCTTAGGTAGGTTTATTCCTAGATATTTTATTCTTTTTGTTGCAATGGTAAATGGGAGTGTTTTCTTAATTTCACTTTCAGATTTTTCGTCATTAGTGTATAGAAATGCAAGAGATTTCTGTGCGTTAATTTTGTATCCTGATACTTTACCAAATTCATTGATTAGCTCTAGGAGTTTTCTGGTAGCATCTTTAGGATTCTCTATGTATAGTATCATGTCATCTGCAAATAGTGACAGCTTTACTTCTTCTTTTCCGATTTGGATTCCTTTTATTTCTTTGTCTTCTCTGATTGCTGTGGCTAACACTTCCAAAACTATGTTGAATAATAGTGGTGAGAGTGGGCAACCTTGTCTTGTTCCTGATCTTAGTGGAAATGGTTTCAGTTTTTCACCATTGAGGACAATGTTGGCTGTGGGTTTGTCATATATGGCCTTTATTATGTTGAGGAAAGTTCCCTCTATGCCTACTTTCTGCAGGGCTTTTATCATAAATGGGTGTTGAATTTTGTCGAAAGCTTTCTCTGCATCTATTGAGATGATCATATGGTTTTTTCTCCTTCAGTTTGTTAATATGATGTATGACATTGATTGATTTGCGTATATTGAAGAATCCTTGCATTCCTGGGATAAACCCCACTTGATCATGGTGTATGATCCTTTTAATGTGCTGTTGGATTCTGTTTGCTAGTATTTTGTTGAGGATTTTTGCATCTATGTTCATCAGTGATATTGGCCTGTAGTTTTCTTTCTTTGTGACATCTTTGTCTGGTTTTGGTATCAGGGTGATGGTGGCCTCGTAGAATGAGTTTGGGAGTGTTCCTCCCTCTGCAATATTTTGGAAAAGTTTGAGAAGGATAGGTGTTAGCTCTTCTCTAAATGTTTGATAGAATTCACCTGTGAAGCCATCTGGTCCTGGGCTTTTGTTTGTTGGAAGGTTTTTAATCACAGTTTCAATTTCAGTGCTTGTGATTGGTCTGTTCATATTTTCTATTTCTTCCTGGTTCAGTCTCGGCAGTTTGTGCATTTCTAAGAATCTGTCCATTTCTTCCAGGTTGTCCATTTTATTGGCATAGAGTTGCTTGTAGTAATCTCTCATGATCTTTTGTATTTCTGCAGTGTCAGTGGTTACTTCTCCTTTTTCATTTCTAATTCTATTGATCTGAGTCTTCTCCCTTTTTCTCTTGATGAGTCTGGCTAATG
Organism: Balaenoptera physalus; assembly: GCF_965194825.1. NCBI lineage: Eukaryota > Metazoa > Chordata > Mammalia > Artiodactyla > Balaenopteridae > Balaenoptera > Balaenoptera physalus. The sequence goes on from NW_028126218.1 coordinate 192,222, forward strand.
GTTTATCAATTTTGTTTATCTTCTCAAAGAACCAGCTTTTAGTTTCATTGATTTTTGCTATTGTTTCCTTCATTTCTTTTTCATTTATTTCTGACCTGATCTTTATAATTTCTTTCCTTCTGCTGGCTTTGGGGTTTTTTTGTTCTTCTTTCTCTAATTGCTTTAGGTGTAAGGTTAGGTTGTTTATTCGAGATGTTTCCTGAGGTAGGCTTGTATTGCTATAAACTTCCCTCTTAGCACTGCTTTTGCTGCGTCCCATAGGTTTTGGGTCGTCGTATCTCCATTGTCATTGGTTTCTAGGTATTTTTTGATTTCCCCTTTGATTTCTTCAGTGATCACTTCGTTATTAAGTAATGTATTGTGTAGCCTCCATGTGTTTGTATTTTTTACAGATCTTTTCCTGTAATTGATATCTAGTCTCATAGCGTTGTGGTCGGAAAAGATACTTGATACGATTTCAATTTTCTTAAATTTACCAAGGCTTGATTTGTGACCCAAGATATGATCTATCCTGGAGAATGTTCCATGAGCACTTGAGAAAAATGTGTATTCTGTTGTTTTTGAATGGAATGTCCTATAAATATCAATTAAGTCCATCTTGTTTAATGTATCATTTAAAGCTTGTGTTTCCTTATTTATTTTCATTTTGGATGATCTGTCCATTGGTGAGAGTGGGGTGTTAAAGTCCCCTACTATGATTGTGTTGCTGTCGATTTCCCCTTTTATGGCTGTTAGTATTTGCCTTATGTATTGAGGTGCTTCTATGTTGGGTGCATAAATATTTACAATTGTTATACCTTCCTCTTGGATCGATCCCTTGATCATTATATAGTGTCCTTCTTTGTCTCTTGTAATAGTCTTTATTTTAAAGTCTATTTTGTCTGATATGAGAATTGCTACTCCAGCTTTCTTTTGATTTCCATTTGCATGGAATATCTTTTTCCATCCCCTCACTTTCAGTCTATATGTGTCTCTAGGTCTGAAGTGGGTCTCTTGTAGACAGCATATATATGGGTCTTGTTTTTGTATCCATTCAGCCAGCCTGTGTCTTTTGGTGGGAGCATTTAATCCATTTACATTCAAGGTAATTATCGATATGTATGTTCCTATTCCCATTTTCTTAAATGTTTTGGGTTTGTTATTGTAGGTGTTTTCCTTCTCTTGTGTTTCTTGCCTAGAAAAGTTCCTTTAGCATTTGTTGTAAAGATGGTTTGGTGGTGCTGAACTCTCTCAGCTTTTGCTTGTCTGTAAAGGTTTTAATTTCTCCATCGAATCTGAATGAGATCCTTGCTGGGTAGTGTAATCTTGGTTGTAGGTTTTTCTCCTTCATCACTTTAAGTATATCCTGCCACTCCCTTCTGGCTTGCAGAGTTTCTGCTGAAAGATCAGATGTTAACCTTATGGGGATTCCCTTGTGTGTTATTTGTTTTTTTTCCCTTGCTGCCTTTAATATGTTTTCCTTATATTTAATTTTTGACAGTTTGATTAATATGTGTCTTGGTGTGTTTCTCCTTGGGTTTATCCTGTATGGGACTCTCTGTGCTTCCAGGACTTGATTAACTATTTCCTTTCCCATATTAGGGAAGTTTTCAACTATAATCTCTTTAAATATCTTCTCAGTCCCTTTCTTTTTCTCTTCTTCTTCTGGGACCCCTATAATTCGAATGTTGGCACGTTTAATGTTGTCCCAGAGGTCTCTGAGACTGTCCTCAGTTCTTTTCATTCTTTTTTCTTTATCCTGCTCTGCAGTAGTTATTTCCACCATTTTATCTTCCAGGTCACTTATCCTTTCTTCTGCCTCAGTTATTCTGCTATTGATCCCATCTAGAGTATTTTTAATTTCATTTATTGTGGTTTTCATCATTGCTTGGTTCCTCTTTAGTTCTTCTACGTCCTTGTTAAATGTTTCTTGCATTTTGTCTATTCTGTTTCCAAGATTTTGGATCATCCTTACTATCATTATTCTGAATTCTTTTTCAGGTAGACTACCTATTTCCTCTTCATTTGTTAAGTCTGGTATGTTCTGACCCTGCTCCTTCATCTGCTGTGTGTTTTTCTGTCGTCTCATTTTGCTTATCTTACTGTGTTTGGTGTCTCCTTTTCACAGGCTGCAGGTTCGTAGTTCCAGTTGTTTTTGGTATCTGTCCCCAGTGGCTAAGGTTGGTTCAGTGGGTTGTGTAGGCTTCCTGGTGGAGGGAACTAGTGCCTGAGCTCTGGTGGATGAGGTTGGATCTTGTCTTTCTGGTGGGCACGTCCATGTCTGGTGGTGTATTTTGGGGTGTCTGTGGCCTTATTATGATTTTAGGCAGCCTCTCTGCTAATGGATGGGGCTGTGTTCCTGTCTTGCTAGTTGTTTTGCATAGGGTGTCCAGCACTGTAGCTTGCTCGTCGTTGAGTGAAGCTGGGTCTTGATGTTGAGATGGAGATCTCTGAGAGATTTTTGCCATTTGGTATTACGTGGAGCTGGGAGGTCTCTTGTGGACCAGTGTCCTGAAGTTGGCTCTCCCACCTCAGAGGCACGGCCCTGATGCCTGGCTGGAGCACCAAGAGCCTTTCGTCCACACGGCTCAGAGTAAAAGGGAGAAAAAATAGAAAGAAAGAAAGAAAGAAAGAAAGAAAGAAAGAGGCTATAATATAGTGAAGTAAAATAAAGCTATTGTAAAGCAAAGCTATACAGACAAAATCGCACCCAGAAGCATATACATATACACTCACAAATAAAAGGAATAGGGGAAAAAAATTAATATATCCTGCTCCCAAAGTCCACCTCCTGAATTTGGGATGATTCATTGTCTATTCAGGTATTCAACAGAAGCAGGCACATCAAGTTGTTTGTGGAGTTTTAATCCGCTGCTTCTAAGGCTGCTGGGAGAGATTTCCCCTTATTTTCCCTGTTCGCACAGCTCCTGGGGTTCAGCTTTGGATTTGGGCCGGCCTCTGCGTGTAGGTCGCCTGAGGGCGTCTATTCCCCGCCCAGACAGGACGGGGTTAAAGGAGCAGCTGTTCGGGGGCTCTGGCTCACTCAGGCCGTGGGGAGGGAGGTGTACAGAGGAGGCGGGGTGAGCCTGCGGCGGCCGAGGCTGGCGTGATATTGCACCAGCCTGAGGCGGGCAGTGCGTTCTCCCGGGGAACTTGTCCCCGGATCACGGGACCCTGGCAGTGGTGGGCTGCACAGGCTCCCGGGAGGGGCGATGTGGAGATTGACCTGTGCTCACACACAGGCTTTTTGGAGGCGGCAGCAGCAGCCCCAGCGTCTCACGCCTGTCTCTGGGGTCCGTGCTGATCTCCGCGGCTCACGCCTTTCTCTGGAGTTCGTTTAGGCGGCACTCTGAATCCCCTCTCCTTGCGCTCAGCCAAACAAAGAGGCAAGAAATAGTCTCTTGCCTCTTAGGCAGCTGCAGACCTTTTCCTGGTCTCCCTCCGAGCCAGCTGTGGTGCGCTAACCCCTTCAGGCTGTGTTCACGCCGCCAGCCCCAGTCCTCTCCCTGCAATCCAACCGAAGCCCGAGCCTCAGCTCCCAGCCCCGCCTGCCGAGCAGACAAGCCTCTTGGGCTGGTGAGTGCTGCTCGGCTCCGAGCCTCTGTGCGGGAGTCTCTCCGTTTTTTTCCTCTGTGCCCCTGTTGCTGTGGGGTCTGCGGTGATCGCCGCGGCTCGTGCCCTTCTCTGGAGTTCGTTTAGGCGGCGCTCTGAATCCCCTCTCCTTGCGCGCCGCGAAACAAAGAGGCAAGAAAAAGTCTCTTGCCTCTTCGGCAGCTGCAGACTTTTTCCCGGTCTCCCTCCCAGCCAGCTGTTGTGCGCTAATCCTTTCAGGCTGTGTTCATGCTGCCAGCCTCAGTCCTCTCCCTGCGATCCGACTGAAGCCGAGCCTCAGCTCCCAGCCCCGCCCGCCCCGGCGGGGGAGCAGACAAGACTCTCGGGCTGGAGAGTGCTGCTCGGCGGTCGCCGATCCTCTGTGCGGGAATCTCTCCGTTTTTCCCTCTGCGCCCCTGTTGCTGTGGGGTCCACGCTGTTCGCCGCGGCTCGCTCCCGTCTCTGGAGTTTGTTTAGGCGGCGCTCTGAATCCCATCTCCTCGCGCACCAGGAAACAAAGAGGGAAGAAAAAGTCTCTTGTCTCTTCGGCAGCTGCAGACTTTTTCCCGCACTCCCTCTTGGCTAGCTGTGGTGCACTAACCCCTTCAGGCTGTGTTCATGCTGCCAACCCCAGTCCTCTCCCTGCGATCCTACCGAAGCCCAAGCCTCAGCTCCCAGCCCCGCCCACCCCGGCGAGTGAGCAGACAAGCCTCTGGGGCAGGAGAGTGCTGGTCGGCACCGCTCCTCCGTGGGAACCTCTTCGCTTTGCCCTCCGCACCCCTGTGGCTGCGCTCTCCTCGGTGGCTCCGAAGCTTCCCCCCTCTGCCACCCGCAGTCTCTGCCCGCGAAGGGGCTTCCTAGTGCGTGGAAATCTTTCCTCCTTCATGGCTCCCTCCCACTAGTGCAGGTGCCGTCCCTATTCTTTTGTCTCTGTTATTTCTTTTTTCTTTTGCCCTACCCAAGTACGGGGGGAGTTTCTTGCCTTTTTGGAGGTCGGACGTTTTCTGCCAGCGTTGAGTGGGTGTTCTGTAGGAGCAGTTCCACGTGTAGATGTATTTCTACTGTATCTGTGGGAAGGAAGGTGATCTCCGCGTCTTACTCTTCCGCCATCTTCCCGAGGCCCCCTAAAAGTAATTTATTTTTATAATGGGGTTTAGCTGCTTTTCACTGCTGTGTTTATGCCGCTTTACACCCACTTGACACACTAACAGAGAGATAATAATACATTGCTTTTAAGATTATTAATAGTCAGATATATTCTTGTGCGGTGAATAGGGCGTGTTGAGTCCAGTTCTCTGAGCAAGGAGTAGGTCTTGTCTATTACATATTGGGTTTATGGAACGGTATCTGAGCTAATTTGAAACTCTTGTTTTATGTATCACCCCACCTAATCTTTCCCGTTAAGCAGCCATAGTGTGTTCTCAGCATGTGTGAATCTGTTCTGTTTTGTAATTCACTTCAAGTGTAACGGTTTTTACATTCCCTCTATAAGTGATACCTTATGAGAAGTGTCCTTTTCTGTGTGACTTATTTCAATTAGAATCGTCGTACCTAAATCCACTAATCATGCTGCTACTAGCCTTATGACATTGATTTCATGGCTGAGTGATATTCCATTGTACATAAGGACCACAACTTCTTTATCCACTTTTCTCTTTCCTGGGATATTTAAGGTGGAATGAAGTGGAGGTCCTTGTCAACAGAGCAGCCCTAAATTTTGGGGTTCGTGTGTTTTGCTGATTTTTCTTTTTCCCAATTTATAAAGCCATGAGTGGAAGTGCCCTATGCTCTCTAAGCTGTGGTTTTTAGATGTTTCAGGACACACCGTACATTTCTCCAGAGTGGCTGTTGGCAGTTTACATCCCGCCTATCAGTGTAGCAAGGCTCCCATTTCTCCATGTCCTGTCCTGCATTTCTGGTTTTGACACTTTTTTCAGCATGGCCCTTTTGACCGATGGGAAGCGAGACTTCTTTGTAGCGCTGATTTGCCTTTCCAGGTTGCTTGGTTGGCCAAAAAGGGCATATGCATTTTTTCCTGAATATATTCAGGAAAAAACGCATATGCTCTTTTTGGCCAAGGGCATATTTGTCGAACCTTTGCCGCTTTTCATGGGCTTTAAAGGCGATTCGCATCTACCTTTTGAAATCTTTTTCCTGCAATTCTGCCTTGCTTTCAAATCCTCTTCTTTGCCTTCCCTCAATATATTTGGGGACGACAGTTAACATTTATAACTCTGCAGGTTTGTGAATTGCAGTGCCCTGAAGCTCTGTTTTTCAACTCGTTTTTTGGGAGCTGGCCGCAAAAGCGCAGGATTGCCTCAGGCCCTATTCAGGTTCAGGGGTGGCAGGCTGAGCCTGTGGTTAATTCTTCTTCCTGATGGGAAAATAGAGTGACCTGTGCCTGTCCCAACACCAACAGCTAATCTCTCATTGGTTCAACGTCTTCCCGTTCATCCTCAGGACAAATTGCAACCTGTACGGAACAGGAGGTTAAAGGTGCTGATGCTCCAAGTAGGGAGATTGCTAGTAAAGCGGCTGGAATGGCGAACCCGGGCAAAAGGAGATGAGAAACGAGGTGCGTTTTAGAAAACTTTCCCCATCACACGGTGTACCATCTTCTGGGTTTCTCATGCATGTTTTCGATGTAGGAAGATGTCCTTGAACCTGGAGATTTGGGACCCATGGGATGGGTACCACACAGTATAACTTTAAAGGGTCTGCGTTTGCTTACCCAACCTCACCAAATCTCTCAGCCCCAAGAGTGTCCACCCTTATGTCTCATCCAGCTGTGGGTCTAGATATGGTCAATCCAGGTTGAATCACTGCCCCTGAACCTATTGTGTAGGTATTTCTAGCTCCTTCACTGTCTTTTTTCATGGGTTTTTAAATGTAATTTATTTTTATAATGGGGTTTGGCTGCTTTTCACGGCTGTGTTTATGCAGCTTACAGCCACTTGACACACGTACAGAGAGATATCAATACATATGTTTTAAGATTGTTACTAGTCAGATATTTTCATATGCGGTGCATAGCGGGTGTTGAGTTCAGTTCTCTGAGCAAGGAGTAGGTCTTGTATATTTGGTTTATGGAGTGGTATCTGAGCTAATATGAAACCCTTGTTTTATGCATTACCTCACCTCATCTTTCACATTAAGCAGCCACCGTGTATTTTCTGCATGTGTGACTCGGTTCTGTTTTGTAATTCAGTTCAAGTGTAACGGATTTTCCATTCCCTCTATAAGTTATATCTTATGATAAGTGTCTTTTTCTGTGAGACTAATTTCAGTTAGAATCGTCGTACCTAAATCCAGTCCTCCTGCTGCTACTAGCCTTATGACTTTGATTTCATGGCTGAGTGATATTCCATTGTACATAAGGAACACAACTTCTTTATCCATTTTTCTCTTTCCTGGGATATTTAAGGTGGAATGAAGTGGAGGATCCTGTAAAGAGAAGAGCCTTATACTTTGGGGTGCCTGTGTCTTGCTGATTTTTGGTTTTCCCAATTTATACCCCCATGAGTGGAAGTGCCCTATGCTCTCTAAGCCTTGTTTTTTAGATGTTTCAGGACACACCGTACACTTCTCCAGAGTGGCTGTTGGCAATTTACATCCGGTCCATCAGAATAGAAAGGCTCCCATTTCTCCATGGCCTTTCCTGCATTTCTGGTTTGTACACTTTTTTCAGCATAGCACTTTTGACAAATGGGAAGAGAGACTGCTTTGTACCGCTGATTTCCCTTTCCAGGTTGCTTGGTTGGGCAAAAAGGGCGTATGCGTTTTTTCCTGAATATATTCAGGAAAAAGCGCATACGCCCTTTTTGGCTAAGGGCATCATTGTCGACCTTTGGCCTGTCTTCATGTGCCTTAAATGCGATTTGCATCTACCTCCTGAAATCTGTTTCCTGCAATTGTGCCTTGCTTTCAAATCCTCTTCGTTGCCTTCCCTCAATATATTTGTGGATGAGAGTTATCATTTATAACTCTGCAGGTTTGTGAATTGCAGTGCCCCTGACCCCCATTTTTCAACTCGCTTTTTTGGGAGCTGTCCGCAAAAGCAGAGGATTGCTTCAGGCCCTATTCTGGTTCTGGAGGGCAGGCTGAGCCTGCGGTTAATTCTTCTTCCTGATGGGAAAATAGAGTGACCTGTGCCTGTCCCAACTCCTAGAGCTAGTCTCTCATTGGTTCCCCCTCTTCCTGTTCATCCACAGGACAAATTGCAAGCTGTACGGAACAGGAGGTGAAAGGTTCTGATGCTCCAAGTAGGGAGATTGCTAGTAAAGCGGCTGGAATGGCGAATCCGAGCAGAAGGAGATGAGAAATGAGGTGCGTTTTAGAAAGGTTTCCCCATCACCCAGTGTACCATATTCTGGGTTTCTCATGCATGTGTTCGATGTAGGAAGATGCCCTTGAACCTGGAGATTTCGGACCCATGGGGTGGGTACCGTGCAGTATTACTTTAAAGGTTCTGTATTTGCTCCCCCAACCTCATCAAAACTCTCAGCCCCAAGAATTTCCAACCTTATGTCACATCCAGCTGTGGGTCTAGGTATGGTCAATCCAGGTTGCATCACATCCCCAGAATGAATTGTGTAAGAATTTCTCCCTCTATCACTGTCTTTGTTTCATGGGTTTTTAAAAGTAATTTATTTTTTTAATGGGGTTTAGCTGCTTTTCACTGCTGTGTTTATGCCGCTTTACACCAACTTGACACACTTACAGTGATATATCAGTATATAGGTTTAAGATTCTTAATACTCAGATATATTCCTTTGCGGTGAATAGGGGGTGTTGAGTCCATTTCCTGAGCAAGGAGTAGGTCTTGTCTATTACATATTGGGTTTATGGAACGGTATCTGAGCTAATTTGAAACCCTTGTTTTATGCATCACCCCACTTCACCTTTCCCGTTAAGCAGCAATAGTGTGTTTTCTACATGTGTGACTCTGTTCTGTTTTGTAATTAAGTTCAAGTGTAATTGTTTTTACATTCGCTCTATAACTGATATCTTATGATAAGTGTCTTTTTCTCTGTGACTTATTTCACTTAGAATCATCGTACGTAACTCCACTCATCATGCTGCTACTAATCTTATGACATTGATTCCATGGCTGAGTGATATTCTATTGTACATAAGGACCACAACTTCTTGATCCATTTTTCTCTTTCCTGGGATATTTAAGGTGGAATGAAATGGAGTTTCCTGTCAACAGAGCAGCTCTAAACTTTGGGTTGCCTGTGTCTTGTTGATTTTAGTTTTCCCAATTTTAACACAAATGAGTAGAAGTGTGGTATGCTCTCTAAGCTGTGTTTCTTACATATTTCAGGACACACTGTACACTTCTCCAGTGTGGCTGTTGGCAATTTACATTCCGCCCATCAGAGTAGCAAGGCTCCCATTTCTGCATGGCCTGGCCTGCATTTCTAGTTTGTACACTTTTTTCAGCATGGCCCTTTTGACCGATGGGAAGCGAGACTTCTTTGTAGCGCTGATTTGCCTTTCCAGGAATATATTCAGGAAAAAACGCATACGCCCTTTTTGACCAAGGGCATCATTGTCGACGTTTTGCCGTTTTTCATGTGCTTTAATGGCGATTCGCATCTACCTCCTGAAATCTGTTTCCTGCAATTCTGCCTTGATTTCAAATCCTCTTTGATGCCTTCCCTCAGTATATTTGTGGATGAGAGTTGTTATTTATAAGTCTGCAGGTTTGTAAATTGCAGTGCCCCAGAGCTCCATTTCTCAACTCGCTTTTTTGGGAGCTGTCCGCAAAAGCACAGGATTGCTTCAGGCCCTGTTCTTATTCCGGGTGGCAGGCTGAGCCTGTGGTTAATTCTTCTTCCTGATGGGAAAATAGAGTGACCTGTGCTGCTCCGAACACCTAGAGCTAGTCTCTCATTTGTTGCCCCTCTTCCCATTCATCCTCAGGACAAATTACAACCTGTACGAAACAGGAGGTTAAAGGAGCTGATGCTCCAAGTAGAGAGATTTCTAGTAAAGTGGCTGGAATGGCGAACCCGAGCACAAGGACATGAGAAATGAGGTGTGTTTTAGAAACCTTCCCCGTCACACGGTGTACCATCTTCTGGGCTTCTCATGCATGTTTTCGATGTAGGAAGATGCCCTTGAACCTGGAGTTTTGGGACCCATGGGATGGGTACCACGCAGTATTACTTTAAAGGATCTGCGTTTGCTCACCTAACCTCTCCAAACCTCTCATCCCCAAGAGTGTCCACCCTTCTGTCTCATCCAGCTGTGTGTCTACATATGGTCAATCCAGGTTGTATCACAGCCTTTGAACGAATGTTTTAAGAATTTCTCTCTCTTTCACTGTCTTTGTTCCATGGGGTTTTAAAAGTAATTTATTTTTCTAATGGGGTGTAGCTGCTTTTCACTGCTGTGTTTATGCCACTTTACAACCACTTGACACTCTTACAGTGAGATATCAATACAAGGGTTTTAAGTTTCTTACTAGTCAGATATATTCTTGTGCGGTGAATAGGGGGTGTTGAGTCCATTTCCTGAACAACAGTAGGTCTTGTCTATAACACATTGGGATTAAGGAACGGTATCTGAGCTAATTTGAAACCCTTGTTTTATGCATCACCCCACCTCACCTTTCCCGTTAAGCAGCCATAGTGTGTTTTCTGCATGGGTGACTCTGTATTGTTTTGTAATTCAGTTCAACTGTAATGGTTTTTACATTCCCTCTATAAGTGATATCTTATGATAAGTGTCGTTTTCTGTGTGACTTATTTCATTTAGAATCTTCATAGCTAACTCCACTCATGATTCTCCCACTACCCTTATGACATTGAGTTCATGGCTGTGTGATATTCCATTGCACATATAGATCAGAACTTCTTTATCCATTTTTCTCTTTCCTGAGATATTTAGGTGGAATGAAGTGGACGTTCTTGTCAAAAGAGCAGCCCTAAACTTTGGTGTGCCTGTGTCATGCTGATTTTTAGTTTTCCCAAATTATACACCCATGAGTGGAAGTGCCCTATGCTCTCTAAGCTGTGTTTCTTACATGTTTCAGGACACATCGTACACTTCTCCAGAGTGGCTGTTGGCAATTTACATCCCGCCCATCAGCATAGCAAGGCTCCCATTTCTCCATGGCCTGTCCTGCATTTCTGGTTTTGACACTTTTTTCAGCATGGCCCTTTTGACCGATGGGAAGCGAGACTTCTTTGTAGCACTGAATTGCCTTTCCAGTTTGCTTGGTTAGCCAAAAAGGTCATATGCTTTTTTCCTGAGTATATTCAGGAAAAAACGCATACACCCTTTTTGGTCAAGGGCATATTTGTTGAACTTTTGCCGCTTTTCATGGGCTTTAAAGGCGATTTGCATCTACCTCTTGAAATATTTTTCCTGCAATTCTGCCTTGCTTTCAAATCCTCTTCGTTGCCTTCCCTCAATATATTTGTGGACGACAGTTATCATTTATATCTCTGCAGTTTTTTGAATTGCAGTGCCCCTGAGCTCCATTTTTCAACTCGCTTTTATGGGAGCTGGCCGCAAAAGCACACATCTGTTCATTGAAGTTACAATGTTCTCAAATTCTGTTACTGATCCTGCAGAGTGGGCCCCAACAAGGGTCTCCCTGCCCAGTGTCATTGGAGCCAACAGATCGAGACTGACTTTGGTTCAGAAGCAAAGGAAATCTTTATATTTTGATCAGAGAATGGAGAGGTGATAGTGTGTGCGCCCCTGCGGTTTGTGGGCCTGGCTGCTGTGTAGGGATCCTGTCAGCATCAGCGGGAGGGAGGGGGCGGAGCTCTCGAGGGCTGGGTTGCCTGGAGCTCAGGCTCTATGTCGCAGAGTCTGCACGGGGCACCACGAGCTGAGGTGTCGGCCCAGCCATTTTGCACTAGGATATCGGGTCTGAAGTGTCAGGTGTGGGACCTCTGCATGTGGAAACCTAGGAGCAAGTGAAATTAGACAAAGCACAAAGGAAAAAATGGTTAGACTTTATTTTATTGCCCAGATTCTATTTTTATCTCCCAGGAATTTTTAATGGGCTTTGCCAGTGACAAAGCCCTCCTCTGCCTTTTGTCCCATTCCTCATTCTTGGGGCGCTGAGGGTGCAGACACGTCTTCTCTAAATGCTTCGTGCTGAGTTGGGTGTCCTCATACCCGGGGGTAGGGGCAGGACTTCTCCCCAGCAGCCTCCAGGTGAGGTTGATTGTCCGCAGGCCTCCTCCCTCACTGCTCGTCTGCCTGAGCACCAGCATTGGAAGTTTTATAGATTCTAATGACCTTTAAGGGTCCAGGAAAGAGATGTGCAGAGACGCTGAGGGGGTGGGCGGTTTTACCCTGCTCCACATTGGTTCGGCCCCCTTAGGCTGACGGTTTCTGCCAGCCTAGATGCTCTGACCAGTAGTCTGCGATTTCTTCAGTTAGGCCAACTGAATTAACGTACAAACAGCACCAGGTGTCAGAGCCCTGCTTGCTCAACTCCCAGACATTCCAGGGCCGGTGGTGATCCAGGACCATGACGGCCACTCAGTCAACGGCCTTTTGAAGTAGCCAGGAGTACAGCTGGTCTCATTAGCCCCCGTCACCACGGTGTCTGTAGGCTTTTCTATGGTGGCAGCGTTATTTACGGTTCCCCTGCCAAGTTTATTAGCTCCGCTCTGGGTGCAGTAAGTCCTGTAAGCAATAGTCAGCTCTTTAGGGGCACACTCTTGTTGTTTTCTGAGAGAAGCTCCAGGTCAAGTGATGGTCACACGAGTCGTCATGGGGGCCCATTGCCCCAGGTTGTCTCTCTGGAGGTTGGTGTTGGAGGGCCTCCTCACTCGAGGTCATTGTGCCCACGGAGCAATCCCTGCAACTTCATGGCATGGTGGGTGGTTAGGATCACCAAGTGGCGTCCTTTTCCCTTAGGAGGGAGCTGGCCTTGCGGGCTGCTGATTTCCAGGTTTTTAGATACCCCCAGTATCCTGGTCGGATGGGGTGGCTGGCCAATGCCTGGAGGGCATTCTTGCATTGTTCCATTTCAAGTGGTCCCAGTTTTTGCACTAATACTCCAAGGGCAATTCGCCTTCGACCAGGAATGTAAAGGTCAAAGGGTTTAGCTAACTTAGGGAGGTCCAGGGCCAGGGTCTGAATTGACTGCTCTTTCCATTTTTGAAAGGCCGCTTCTGGATTCTATTCAAAAGGATCATCATCTTTTCCTTTCAGTGTTTCATATAGAGTCCCAGCTATTAGACTCTAGTTAGGGATCCAGATGCAGCAAACCCCGGTCTCCCCAGGAACCCCTAAGCTGTCTTCTAGTTTCAGGAAGGCTGAGGCTGCAAATGGCTTCTTCCCTTTCCTGGGGTGGGCTTCTCCGACCTTCTGTGCGAATGAAGCCCAGGAAGGCCACTTTAGTTTGTGATATTTGAGCCTTTTCCTTGGACACCTTCTATCTTTTATTGGCTAGGTAGTTCAGAGGCCTCCTTAGTCGGGCTGGTGATCAGAATGTCATCTGCATATTGAATGAGGGTTCCCTTCTCCAGAGGTAGATCTTTTAGGTCTTTAGCTAACGTTTCCCCAAAGATGGTGTGGGAATTTTTGAACCCCTGGGGCAGGACGGCCCAGCAGTATTGTTTTTGTTGTATGTTGAGTCCTGCCACTCACAGCCAAAATTTCTTGTGATTCTGGGAGTAATGGAATACAGAAGAAGGCATCATTGAAGTCTAATACAGAATACCATGTCCTGGTGGATGGTAGAATGACCAGCAGGGTGTAGGAATTAGGAACTACTAGATGTATATCCTCTGTGGCTTCACTGACTGTCCTGGCGTCCTCTACCAGGTTCCCAGCAGCCCACGGGGCTCTTGTGGTCAGGCCCCTCCCAGGATATGGAGCTTACCTGGGCAGGTACCCAGCGGCCCACGGGGCTCTGGTGGTTAGGCCGCTCCCAGGATATGGAGCTCACCTGGGCAGGTACCCAGCAGCCCATGGGGCCCTCATGGTCAGGCCTCTCCCAGGATATGGAGCTCACCTGGGCAGGTACGCAGCAGCCCACGGGGCTCTCGTTGGCAGGCCCCTCCCTGGATATGGAGCTCCCGTGGACAGGTACCCCGGCAGGGCTGGGCACACAGGATCCGTGCACATAGCCCTCATTGCAGAGCACACCCAGCACACCTGTCACTCAGAGCTGACACAGAGCACCTCAGAGCAGAGCTTGAACTAACAAACAGCAGCTCCAACAGGTCTGTGACCCTAGGCTTCACTCTGTGCAGCCTCCCTCTGCCTGGTCTTCCAGGGGCTTCCACTGCAGCCGGGGCACCAGGCCTCTGTCTCCACCCACCACCCCTCTTCTCCCTGACTCCTGGGTTCCTCTCATTAGCAGAGGGTCTTCTTGAAGTTGTCTCCCACTCATGGACCAGATAAAATGATTAGAAAACAAGCCAGGGCTGCCGCCCCTTATCTATCCTGACTCTCGGGACCCTACACCTGTTCCTTGGATCTGGCCGGTGCAGCAAGGCCCATTCTCTGCAACTCTGAGCCCCTGAGGGGCGAGGATTGGCTGACCTGGGCAGCCTGACCTGGCCGGCCAGCCCTTCCCAGGTGTGCCTGGGTTGAGGTCAATATAAACACCCCTCCAGGCAGCAAAAGCCTCTGCAGCTGTGCCTGACGCCATATTCTCTGCCCCGTCAGCAGTCTCGGGGTTGGGCTAGTGGGAGGGAGTAGGGCCCACGGCTCTATGAGTGGCCCGGTGTGACTGGGGCTCTGCTGGACTTTCTGCAGGAGTTGCCGGGCTGCCACCTGCTAAAGAAGAGGATGTGTCACCCATACTTGCTGCTGGAATTTCTCCCCGGGCAGGGGTGAGGAAGGAAAAAAGCAGTGGGGGCCGGGACAGGAGGGGTACCTCAGGCAGGGAAATGGAAAGCTTCCAGACGAGCGCCCGGGGCCAGGACCATCCTGGCTGGCCTGCATGCACCACGTCGGCCTGCGTGCTGTCACTGGTGTGACTCCAAGCCCCTTCCTCTAGTTTTTAAAGTCTTTGCACACATTCAGGTGTTTTACCTGGGAAGGGTGGGAAAAGTTCAGCAGCAGCTGGCCTGGGGCTCAGCTCACGTTTACTCAGAGACGCCTCCTCACGGTCCCCCAGCTTTGCAATGAGGACGCTCCTCGTGTGGGGGCTGCTGGCTGCATGGGAGATGATTCCCCACCTGTGACCAACTTCAGAATTGTTTACCACTGGAGCAAATGCCCTGATAGGGTTTTCCTCTGTATGACCAGTGGGTTCTGTTTTTTTTTTCTTTTTTGGTTCAAGGTAAGTTTTATTCCTCATTTTGTATTTATGGATATAAGCATGGAAATAATTCATTCATATAAATACGTCTATGGGAAGGACAGAACATTTTTTTCTGTTTTATTTCTTTAAGTATTATTTATTTTTTAATTTTTGAATTTATTTTATTCATTTTTTTATACAGCAGGCTCTTATTGGTTATCTATTTTATACATATAAGTGTATATATGTCAATCCCAGGCTCGCAATTCATCCCACCACCACCACCCTGCCACTTTCCCCCCTTGGTGTCCATACATTTGTTCTCTACATCTGTGTCTCTATTTCTCCCTTGCAAACCGGTTCATCTTTACCATTTTTCTAGGTTCCCCATGTATGCATTAATATACGATATTTGTTTTCTCTTTCTGACTTACTTCACTCTGTATGACAGTCTCTAGATCTATCCACGTCTCTACAAATGACCCAATTTCATTCCTTTTTATGGCTGAGTAATATTCCATTTTATACATGTAGCACATCTTTTCTGTTCGTCTGTCTATGGGCATTTAAGTTGCTTCCATGACCTGGCTATTATAAATAGTGCTGCAATGAATATTGTGGTGAATATGTCTTTTTGAATTATGGTTTTCTCTGGGTATATGGCCAGTAGTGGGATTGCTGGGTCATATGGTAATTCTATTTTTAGTTTTTTAAGGAACCTCCATACTGTTCTCCATAGTGACTGTATCAATTTACATTCCCACAAATAGTGTAAGAGGGTTCCCTTTTCTCCACACCCTCTCCAGCATTTGTTGCTTGTAGATTTTCTGATGATGCCCATTCTAACTCGTGTGAAGTGATACCTCATTGTAGTTTTGGTTTATATTTCTCTAATAATTAGTGATGTTGAGCAGCTTTTCATGTGCTTCTTAGTCATCTGTATGTCTTCTTGGGACAAATGTCTATTTACATCATCTGCCCATTTTTGGATTGGGTTGTTTGTTTTTTTACTGTTGAGCTGCATGTGCTGTTTATATACATTGGAGATTACTCCTTTGTCCATTGATTCATTTGCAAATATTTACTCCCATTGTGAGGGTTGTCTTTTCGTCTTGTTTGTAGTTTCCTTTGCTTTGCAAAAGCTTTTAGGTTTCATTTGCTCCCATATGTTTATTTTTTTTTTATTCCATTACTCTACAAGGTGGATCAAAAAAGATCTTGCTGTGATTTATGTCAAAGAGTATTCTTCCTATGTTTTCCTCTAAGAGTTTTATAGTGTCCGGTCTTACATTTTGGTCTCTAATCCATTTTGAGTTTATTTTTTGTGTATGGTGTTAGGGAGTGTTCTAATTTCATTCTTTTACATGTAGCTGTCCATTTTTCCCAGCACCACTTATTGAAGAGACTGTCTTTTCTCCTTTGTATACCCTTGCCTCCTTTGTCATAGATTAGTGGGCCATAGGTGTGTAGGTTTATCTCTGGGCTTTCTTTTTTTTTTTCTTTTACATCTTTATTGGAGTATAATTGCTTTACAAATGTGTGTTAGTTTCTGCTGTATAAAAAAGTGAATCAGCTGTGCGTATACATATAACACCATATCCCCTCCCTCTTGCACCTCCCTCTCACTCCCTTATCCCACCCTTTTAGGTGGTCACAAAGCACAGAGCTGATCTCCCTGTGCTATGTGGCTGCTTCCCAGTAGCTGTCAATTTTACATTTGGTAGTGTATATTTGTCCATACCACTCTCTCACTTTGTCCCAGCTTACCCTTCCCTCTCCCCATGTCCTCAAGTCCTTTCTCTACGTCTGTGTCCTTAATCCTTTCCTGCCCCTAGGTTCTTCATAAACTTCTTTTTTAGATTCCATATATATGTGTTAGCATATGGTATTTGTTTTTCTCTTTCTGACTTACTTCACTCTGTAGGACAGACTCTAGATCCATCCACCTCACTAAAAATAACTCAATTTTGTTTCTTTTTATGGCTGAATAATGTTCCATTGTATATATGTGCCACATCTTCTTTATCCATTTATCTGTTGTTGGACACTTAGGTTGCTTCCATGTCCTGGCTATTGTAAATAGAGCTACAGTGAACATTGTGGTACATGACTCTTTTTGAATTATGGTTTTCTCAGGGTAAATGTCCAGGAGTGGGTTTGTTGGGTTGTATGGTAGTTCTATTTTTAGTTTTTAAGGAACCCCCATACCGTTCTCCCTAGTGGCTATATCAATTTACATTCCCACCAACAGTGCAAGAGGGTTCCCTTTGCTCCAATAAATGCCTCTCCAGCATTTATTGTTGGTAGATTTTTTGATGATGGCCAATCTGACTGGTGTGAGGTGATACCTCACTGTAGTTTTGATTTGCATTTTTCTAATGATTAGTGATGTTCAGCATCCTTTCATGTGTTTGTTGGCAACCTGTATATCTTCTTTGGAGAAATGTCTATTTAGGTCTTCTGCCCATTTTTGGATTGGGTTGTTTGGTTTTGTGATATTGAGCTACATGAGCTGCTTTTTGGAGATTAATCCTTTGCCATTTGCTTCATTTGAAAATATTTTCTCCCATTCTGATGGTTGTCTTTTCATCTTGCTAATGTTTTCCTTTGCTGTGCAAAAGAATTTATGTTTCATTCGGTCCCATTTTTTAATTTTTGTTTTTATTTCCATTTCTCTAGGAGGTGGGTCAAAAAGGATCTTGCTGTGATTTATGTCATAGACTGTTCTGCTTATGTTTTCCTCTAAGAGTTTTATAGTGGCTGGTCTTATATTTAGGTCTCTAATCCATTTTGAGTTTACTTTTGTGTATGGTGTTAGGGAGTGTACTAATTTCATTCTTTTACATGTAACTGTCCAGTTTTCCCAGCACCACTTACAGAAGACACTGTCTTTTCTCCATTGTATACCCTTGCCTCCTTTGTCATAGATTAGTGAACCATAGGTACGTGGGTTTATCTCTGTGCTTTCTATCCTGTTCTATTGACCTATATTTCTGTTTTTCTGTCAGTACCATATTATCTTGATTACTGTAGCTTTGTAATATAGTCTGAAGTCTGGAAGTCTGATTCCTCCAGCTCTTTTTTTTCCCCCTCAAGACTGCTTTGGCTATCCAGGGTCTTTTGTGTCTCCCTACAAATTTTAATTTTTTTTTTCTTGTTCTGTAGAAAATGCCAAAGGTATTTTGATCGGGATTGCATTGAATATGTAGATTGCTTTGGGTAGTATAGTCATTTTCACAATATTGATTCTTCTAATCCGAGAACATGGTATATGTCTCCATCTGTTTATATCATCTTTGATTTCTTTCATCAGTGTCTTATAGTTTTCTGAGTACAGGTCTTTTACTTCCTTAGGTAGGTTTATTCCTAGGTATTTTATTCTTTTTGTTGCAGTGGTAATGGGATTGTTTCCTTAATTTCTTTTTCTGATCTTTCATTGTTAGTGTATAGGAATGCAAGCAATTTCTGTGCATTAATTTTGTATCCTGCAACTTTACCAAATTCATTGATTAGCTCCAGTGGTTTTCTAGTGGCATCTTTAGGATTCTCTATCTATGATATCATGTCATCTGCAAACAGTGACAATTTTACTTCTTCTTTTCCTTTTTGTATTCCTTTTATTTCTTTTTCTTCTCTGATTGCCATGGCTAGGACTTCCAAAACTATGTTGAATAGCAGTGGTGAGAGTGGACATCCTCGTCTTGTTCCTGATCTTAGAGGAAACGCTTTCAGTTTTTCACCATTGAGAATGCTGTTTGCTGTGGGTTTGTCATATATGGCCTTTATTATGTTGAGGTAGTTTCCCTCTATGCCCACACTCTGCAGAGTTTTTATCGTAAATGAGTGTTGAATTTTCTCAAAATCTTTTCCTTCATCTATTGAGATGATCATATGGTTTTATTCTACAATTTGTTAATATGGTGTATCACATTGATTTGTGTATATTGAAGAATCCTTGCATCCCTGGGATAAACCCCACTTGATCATGGTGTATGATCCTTTTAATGTGTTGTTCGATTCTGTTTGCTAGTATTTTGTTGAGGATTTTTACATCTATATTCATCAGTGATATTGGTCTATAATTTTCTTTCCTTGTAGTATCTCTGTCTGATTTTGGTATCAGGGTGATGGTGGTCTCATAGAATGAGTTTGGGAGTGTTCCTTCTCCTGCAATTGTTTTGAAGAATTTGAGAAGGTTGGGTGTTAGCTCTTCTCTAAATGTTTGATAGAATTCACCTGTGATGCCATCTGGTTCTGGACTTTGGTTTATTGGAAGATTTTTAATCACAGTTTCAATTTCATTGCTTGTGATAGGTTTGTTCATATTTTCTATTTCTTCCTGGTTCAGTCTTAGAAGGTTATCCCTTTCTAAGAATTTGTCCATTTCTTCCAGATTGTCCATTTTATTGCCCTAGAGTTGCTTGTAGTAGTCTCTTAGGATGCTTTGTATTCCTGTGGTGTCTGTTGTAACTTCTGCTTTTTCACTTCTAATTTTGTTGATTTGCGTCCTCTCCCTCTTTTTCTGGAGTCTGGCTAAAGGTTGATCATTTTTGCTTATCTTCTCAAAGAACCAGCTTTTAGTTTTATTGATCTTTGCTTTCGTTTTCTTTGTTTCTATTTCATTTATTTCCGCTCTGATCTTTATGATTTCTTTCCTTCTACTAACTTTGGGTTTTGTTCTTCTTTCTCTAGTTCCTCTAGGTGTAAGGTTAGATTATTTATTTGAGATTTTTCTTGTTTCTTGAGGTAGGCTTGTACTGCTATAAACTTCCCTCTTAGAACTCCTTTTGCTGCATCCCATAGGTTTTGGATCATCGTGTTTTTGTTGTCATTTGTCTCTAGGTAGTTTTTGATTTCCTCTTTGATTTCCTAAGTGATCTCTTGGTTATTTATTAACGTATTGTTTAGCCTCCATGTGTTTGTGTTTTTTACGTTTTTTTCCATGTAATTGATTTCTTTTTTTTTTTTTCATGTAATTGATTTCTAATCTCATAGCATTGTGGTCGGAACAGCTGCTTGATATGATTTCAGTTTTCTTAAATTTACTGAGGCTTTATCTGTGACCCAAGATGTGATCTATCCTGGAGAATGTTCCGTGTGCAGTTGAGAAGAACGTGTAATCTGCTGCTTTTGGATGGAATGTCCTATAAATATCAATTAACTCTATCTGGTCTATTGTGTCATTTAAAGCTTGTGTTTCCTTATTAAATTTCTGTCTGGCTGATCTCCACTGGTGTAAATGAGCTGTTAAAGTCCCCCGCTATTATTGTGTTACTGTCGATTTCCTCTTTTATAGCTGTTAGCAGTTGCCTTATACATTGAGGTGCTCCTATTTTGGGTGCATATATATTTATAATTGTTATATCTTCTTCTTGGATTGATCCCTTGACCATTATGTAGTGTCTTTCCTTGTCTCTTGTAACATTCTTTATTTTAAAGTCTATTTTATCTTATATGAGTATTGCTACTCCAGCTTTCTTTAGTTTTTCATTTGCATAGAATATATTTTTCCATCGCCTCACTTTGAGTCTGTATGTGTCCCTAGGTCTGAAATGGATCTCTTGTAGACAGCATATATATGGGTTTGTTTTTGTATCCATTCAGCGAGCCTGTGTCTTTTGGTTGGAACATTTAGTGCATTCACGTTTAAGGTAATTATCGATATGTATGTTCCTAGTACTATTTTCTTAATTGTTATAGGTTTGTCTTGGTGGGTCCTTTTCTTCTCTTGTGTTTCCCACTGAGAGAAGTTCCTTCAGCATTTGGTGTAGAGCTGGTTTCATGGTGCTGAATCCTCTTAGCTTTTGCTTGTCTGTAACGCTTTTGATTTCTCCATCAAATCTGAATGAGCTCTTTGCAGGGTGGAGTACTCTTGGTTGTAGGTTCTTCCCTTTCATCACTTTAAATTTATCATGCCCCTTCCTTCTGGCTTGTAGATTTTCTACTGAGAAATCAGCTGTTCTCCTTATGGGAGTTCCCTTGTATGTTATTTGTCATTTTTCCCTTGCTGCTTTCAATCATTTCTCTTTGTCGTTAATTTTTGTCAATTTGATTACTATGTGTCTTGTCATTTTTCTCCTTTGGTTTATCCTGCCTGGGACACTCTGTGCTTCTGGACTTGGGTGGCTATTTCTTTTCCCATGCTAGGGAAGTTTTTGACCATAATCTCTTCAAATATATTCTCGCGTCCTTTCTCTCTCTCTTCTCCTTCTGGGACCCCTATAATGCGAATGTTGTTGTGTTTAATGTTGTCCCAGAGGACTCTTGCGGTGTCTTCATTTATTTTCATTCTTTTTCTTTATTCTGTTCCATGGCAGTGATTTCCACCTTTCTGTCTTCCAGGTCACTTATCCGTTCTTCTGCCACAGTTATTCTGTTACTGATTCCTTCTAGTGTATTTTTCATTTCAGTTATTCCATTGTTCACCTCTGTTTGTTTGTTCTTTAATTCTTCTAGGTGTTTGTTCCTTAATTCTTCTAGGTCTTTGTTAAGCATTTCTTGCGTCTTCTCGATCTTTGCCTCCTTTCTTTTTCCAAGGTCTTGGCTCAACTTCACTATCATTATTCTGAATTCTTTTTCTGGAAGGTTCCCTATCTCCACCTCATTTCATTTTTTTTCTGGGGTTTTATCTTGTTCCTTGATCTGGTATAATGTCCTCTGCCTTTTCATTTTGTCTATCTTTCTGTGAATGTGGTTTTCCTTCCACAGGCTGCAGAATTGTAGTTCTTCTTGCTTCTGCTGTCTGCTCTCAGGTGGATGAGTCTATCTTAGAGGCTTGTGCAAGCTTCCTGATGGGAGGGACTGGTGGTGGGTAGAGCTGGGTGTTGCTTTGGTGGACAGAGCTTTAATCTGCTTGTCTACGGATTAAATAAAACTTTAATAAAAAGTTTAATCCGCTTGTCTGCTGATGCATGGGGCTGGGTTCCCTCCCTGTTGGTTGTTTGGCCTGAGGCGACCCAGCACTGTAGCCTACCTTGCTCTTGGTGGGGCTAACGGCGGACTCTGGGAGGGCTCACACCAAGGAGTATTTCCCAGAACTTCTGCTGCCAGTGTCGTTGTCCTCATGGTGAGCCACAGCCACAGACACCACCTGCCTCTGCAGGAGACCCTCTAAAAGTAGCAGGTAATTCTGGTCATTCTCCTACGGGGTCACTGCTCCTTCCCCTGGGTCCTGATGTGCACACTACTTTGTGTGTGCCTTCCTAAGAGTGGAGTATCTGAGTGGAGTTGAGACTCTGATTCTCTGTGTGGAGTCGCACAGACTCTGGGTCCTGTGAAGCTTCGATGTTTTCTGATTCTAGAAATCCTATAGGAGACGGTCCACAGCAGGTGACACTAATGTTGTCAGTAGAGGTGTTGAAGCCAAAGATCTGCAGGTCCAACTAGAGGTGCATGTGTACATACAGGACAAAATCATCTCGTGTGAATGTAGTTCAGGCATGTTTAAGATGAATGCAGTCATGTTAATGCCTACCATATTCTATCTTGAGCCTCTCCTCAGGGACCCCCTCCTCAGTTCCTGAGGCTCCTGTAAGTCATGTACAGGGGACTGAAGAGTGGGCTCTGTCCAGTCTGAGCCCTGAGTTACCCTGTGTGTATCTTAGGATACTTTGTATTTCTGTGGTGTCTGTTGTAACATCATCTCTTTCATTTCAGATTTATTTGGGCCCTCTCTTTTTAAAAAAACATACTACTGTTGTCTTTTATTCTTTACAGAAGTTTAATAAGTGTTTGATCTACTATCCATACCCTATGTATACTTTTTGCAGTGAGATTTTTACTTTTCTTTGTTTCCTTGTTACTATCAATAATTAGTGAGACTTCTTTTAAGCTACCTTCAACATTGCTTATAAAGCTGCTTTATTTGTGATGACAGAGCCTTAATGGAAGTCATGTTCTGGTTGTAAATTAGAATGCAATGTGCCAGCAAAAAGCCCCTTAAGTTTATGTCTCATTACTTCTTGTTCTTTTTTTAATTTAATTCTTGTTTTTTGTCAGAGCAAATGTAATTAAAATGTTTTGTTTCTTCTAGGTGTGCAAGATGTGGTTCTTTTAAACATATACATATATCTATTCTTCTTTGGATCATTTTCCCATGTAGGTTATGATACAATGTTGAGTAGTCTTGTCTTGGTATTACGTAGGTCTTTGGTGATTACATATTTCACATGTGTTTCTATATCTATCTTAACCCCAATATCCTAATGTTTCCAATCCTCACACCTTTCTATTTGGTGAACCATAAGTTTGTTTAATGAACCTGTGATTGCATTTCTCTGTGGAAATATCTTCATTGGTATCAATTTTTAGCTAAGACCTATAAGTGATATTATAGGATATGTGTCTTTTGCCTTCTGACTTAGTACAATTTGCCTGATTACCTCAAGAATCATACATGGTGCTGCAAATGGCATTGTTTCATTTTTTTCCCTGGCTAATAGTCCATCTGTACGTGTACCAGTTCTTCTTTGGCCACGCACCTCTTGATGGACTTTCTGGTTGCCTCCATGTCTTGGCTATTGTAATACTGCTGCAATGCACATTTGCTTGCCTGTGTCTTTCCAGTTCTATCTTCTTATGTTATAGGCCAAGGAGTGGGCTTGCTGTATCGTATGGTAGCTCACTGTGTACGTTTTAAAGGCACCATCATTCAGTTTTCATTAGTGGCTCTTTCCAGGATACGTCCCACTTAAAATTGAGGGTATGCATTTCTCCAAAACACCTTCAATATTTATTGTTTGTAGTTTTCTTGCTGATGGTTATTTTAACAGGTGTGAGCTGATACCTCTCTGTGGTTGAATTTGCATGTGTCCCATAATCTGTTGAAATTGAGCTTTAAAGCATGCCCTTTTTATTTATCAAAATGTGATTACAGCTTAGTTGTTCAAAGTGTTTTCTTAAAGTAAGTGTCACATTTTGAAAATTTTTGGCCATTACCTCCGTCACGACATTTTGAGGGCAGGTTTCATTTACAGCCCTGAAGTACTTGTTCATATGAAGTGACCATTAGCACAGGTTTTAAAGCTGCTTTTACAGGTAACGGCAAGAGGGCGGCAGCCTTTCTACGTTCCCCAATCTGGTAACTAGGGAAAGAGACCTTCAGCTCCAAGAGTGTCCAGCTTTATTTCTCATCCAGCTGTGGGTCTAGATATGGCCACACCAGGTTGCATCACAGCCCCGGAACGAATTATGTAAAAATTTCTCCCTCTATCACTCTCTTTGTTTTTTGGGTTTTTTAAAGTAATTTATTTTTATAATGGGGTTTACCTGATTTTCACTGCTGTGTTTATGCCACTTTACACCCACTTCTTTCACTTACAGAGAGATATCAATACATAGGTTTTAAGATTTTTACTAGTCAGATATATTCTTCTTCGTTGAATAGGGGGTGTTGCGTCCACTTCACTGAGCAAGGAGTAGGTCTTGTCTATTACCTATTGGGTTTATGGAACAGTATCTGAGCTAATTTGAAACCCTTGTTTTATGCTTTACCTCACCTCACCTTCGCATTAAGCAGCCATCGTGTGTTTTCTGCATGTGTGACTCTGTTCTATTTTGTAAATCAGTTCAAGTGTAACGGATTTTACATTCCCTCTATAAGTGATATCTTATGATAAGTGTCTTTTTCTGTGTGACTAATTTCACTTAGAATCGTCGTACCTAAATCCACTCCTCCTGCTGCTACTAGCCTTATGATATTGATTTCATGGCTGAGTGATATTCCATTCTACATAAATAACACAACTTCTTTATCCATTTTTCTCTTTCCTGGGATATTTAAGGTGGAATGAAGTGGAGGATCCTGTCAACAGAGTAGCCCTCAACTTTGGGGTGCCTGTGTCCTGCTGATTTTTGGTTTTCCCAATTTATACACCCATGAGTGGAAGTGCCCTATGCTCTCTAAGCTGTGTTTTTTAGAAGTTTCAGGACACACCGTACACTTCTCCAGAGTGGCTGTTGGCAATTTACATCACATCCATCAGAATAGCAAGGCTCCCATTTCTCCATGGCCTGTCCTGCATTTCTGGTTTGTACAGTTTTTTCAGCATGGCACTTTTGACCAATGGGAAGCGATACTTCTTTGTACCGCTGATTTGCATTTCTAGGTTGCTTGGTTGGCCAAAAAGGGCGTATGCGTTTTTTCCTGAATATATTCAGGAAAAACCGCATACGCCCTTTTGCCAAGGGCAACATTGTCGACGTTTTGCCTCTTTTCATGTGCGTTAAAGGCGATTCGAATCTACCTCCTGAAATCTATTTCCGGCAATTCTGCCTTGCTTTCAAATCCTCTTCGCTGCCTTCCCTCAATATATTTGTGGATGAGAGTTATCATTTATAACTCTGCAGGTTTCAGAATTGCCGTGCCCCTGACCCCCATTTTTCAACTCACTTTTAAGGGAGCTGACCGCAGAAGCACAGGATTGCTTCAGGCCCTATTCTGGTTCCGGGGGGAAGGCTGAGCCTATGTTTAATTCTTCTTCCCGATGGGAAAATAGAGTGACCTGTGCCTGTTCCAACACCTAGAGCTAGTCTCTCATTGGTTGCCCCTATTCCCGTTCACCCTCAGGACAAATTGCAACCTGTACGGAACAGGAGGATAAAGGTGCTGATGCTCCAAGTAGGGAAATTGTTGTAAAGCGACTGGAATGGGGAACCCTAGCACAAGGAGATGAGAAATGAGGTGCGTTTTAGAAACCTTTTGCCATCACACGCTGTACCATCTTCTGGGTTTCTCATGCATGTTTTCGATGTAGGAAGATGCCCTTGAACCTGGAGATTAGGGACCCATGGGAGGGGTAACAGGCAGTATTATTTTAAGGGTCTGCGTTTACTCACCCAACCTCACCAAACCTATCAGCCCCAAGAGAGTCCACCTATATGTCTCATTCAGCTGTGGGTCTAGATATGGTCAATCCAGGTGGCATCAAAGCCCCTGAACGAATTCTGTAAGAATTTCTCTCTTTTTCACTGTCTTTGTTCCATGGGGTTTTAAAAGTAAATTATTTTTATGATGCAGTATAGCTGTTTTTCACTCCTGTGATTATGCCACTTTAAACATTTACAGTGATATATCAATACACAGGTTTTAAGATTCTTACCAGTCAGATATGTCTTTTTGTGGTGAATAGGAGGTGTAGAGTCCATTTCCTGAGCAAGGAGTAGGTCTTGTCTATTACATATTCGGTGTAAGGAACGGTATCTGAGGTAATTTGAAACCCTTGTTTTATGTATCACCCCACCTCACCTTTCAAGTTAAGCAGCCATAGTGTGTTTTCTGCATGTGTGACTCTGTTCTGTTTTGTAATTCAGTTCAAGTGTAACGGTTTTTACATTCCCTCTAAAAGTGACACCTTATGAGAAGTGTCCTTTTCTGTGTGACTTATTTCACTTAGAATTGTCGTACCTAAATCCACTCATCATGCTGCTACTAGCCTTATGACATTGATTTCATGGCTGAGTGATATTCCATTGTACATAATTACCACAACTTCTTTAACCATTTTTCTCTTTCCTGGGATATTTAAGGTGGGATGAAGTGGAGGTCCTTGGCCACAGAGGAGCCCTAAACTTTGGAGTGCTTGTGTCTTGCTGATTTTTAATTTTCCCAATTTATACCCCCATGAGTGGAAGTGCCCTATGCTCTCTAAGCTCTGTTTTTTAGATGTTTCAGGACACACCGTACCCTTCTCCAGAGTGGCTGTTGGCAATTTACATCCCGCCCATCAGTGTAGCAAGGCTCCAATTTCTCCATGCCCTGTCCTGCATTTCTGGTTTTGACATTTTTTTCAGCATGGCCCTTTTGACCGATGGGAAGCGAGAGTTCTTTGTAGCGCTGATTTGCCTTTCCTGGTTGCTTGGTTGGCCAAAAAGGGGGTATGCGTTTTTTCCTGAATATATTCAGGAAAAAACGCATACGCCCTTTTAGTCCAAGGGCATCCCTGTCAACGTTTTGCCGCTTTTCATGTGCTTTAAAGGCGATTCGAATCTACCTCCTGAAATCTGTTTCCTGCAATTCTGCCTTGATTTCAATTCCTCGTCTTTGCGTTCACTCAATATATTTGTGGACGAGAGTTATCATTTATAACTCTGCAGGTTTGTGCAATGCAGTGCCCTGAAGCTCCATTTTACAAGTCGCTTTTTTGGGAGCTCGCCGCAAAAGCGCAGGATGGCTTCAGGCCCTGTTCTGGTTCCGGGGGGCAGGCTGAGCCTGTGGTTAATTCTTCTTCCTGATGGGAAAATAGAGTGACCTGTGCCTGTCCCAACACCAATAGCTAGTCTCTCATTGGTTCCACGTCTTCCCGTTCATCCTCAGGACAAATTGCAACCTGTAAGGAACAGGAGGTGAAATGTGCTGATGCTCCAAGTAGGGAGATTGCTACTAAAGTGGCTGGAGTGGCGAACCCGAGCACAAGGATATTAGAAATGAGGTGCGTTTTAGAAACCTTTCCCCATCACACGGTGTAACATCTTCTGGGTTTCTCATGCATGATTTCGATGTAGGAAGATGCCCTTGAACCTGGAGATTTGGGACCCAAGGGATGGGTACCACACAGTATTACTTTAAAGGGTCTGCGTTTGCTCCCCCAACCTCACCAAACCTCTCAGCCCCAAGAGTGTCCACCCTTATGTCTCATCCAGCTGTGGGTCTAGATATGGTCAATCCAGGTTGCATCACAGCCCCTGAACGAATTGTGGAAGAATTTATCTCTCTTTCACTGTCTTTGTTTGATGGGATTTTAAAGTATTTTATTTTTATAATGGGGTTTAGCTGCTTTTCACGGCTGTGTTTATGCCGCTTTACACCAACTTGACTCACTTCCAGAGAGATAACAATACATAGGTTTTAAGATTCTTACTAGTCAGATATATTCTTGTGCGGTGAATAGGGGGTGTTGAATCCAGTTCTCTGAGCAAGGAATAGATCTTGTCTGTTACATATTGGGTTTATGGAACGGTATCTGAGCTAATTTGAAACCCTTATTTTATGTATCACCCCACCTCACCTTTCCCGTTAAGCAGCCATAGTGTGTTTTCTGCATGTGTGACTCTGTTTTGTTTTGTAATTCAGTTCAAGTGTAACGGTTTTTACAATCCCTCTATAATTGATACCTTATGAGAAATGTCCTTTTCTGTGTGACTTATTTCACTTAGAATCGTCGTGCCTAAATCCACTCATCATGCTGCTACTAGCTTCATGACATTGATTTCATGGCTGAGTGATATTCCAGTGGACATAAGGACCACAACTTCTTTATCCATTTTTCTCTTTCCTGGGATATTTAAGGTGGAATGAAGTGGAGGTCCTTGGCAACAGAGCGTCCCTAAACTTTGGGGTGCTTGTGTCTTGCTGATTTTTAATTTTCCCAATTTATATCCCCATGAGTGGATTTGCCCTATGCTCTCTAATCTGTGTTTTTAGATGTTTCAGGACACACCGTACCCTTCTCCAGAGTGGCTGTTAGCAATTTATATTCCGCCCATCAGTGTAGCAAGGCTCCCATTTCTCCATGGCCTGTCCTGCATTTCTGGTTTTGACACTTTTTTCAGCATGGCCCTTTTGACCAATGGGAAGCGAGACTTCTTTGTAGCGCTGATTTGCCTTTCCAGGTTGCTTGGTTGGCCAAAACGGGAGTATGCGGTTTTTCCTGAATATATTCAGGAAAAAAAGCGTACGCCCTTTTCGGCCAAGGGCATCATTGTAAACGATTTGCCACTTTTCATGTGCTGTAAAGGCGATTCAAATCTGCCTCCTGAAATTTGTTTCCTGCAATTCTGCCTTGCTTTCAAATCCTCTTCTTTGCCTTCCCTGAATGTATTTGTGGACGAGAGTTATCATTTATAACTCTACAGGTTTGTGAATTGCAGTGCCCTGAACCTCCATTTTACAACTCGCTTTTTTGGGAGCTGGCCGCAAAAGCACCGTATGGCTTCAGGCCCTGTACTGGTTCCGGGGGGCAGGCTGAGCCTGTGGTTAATTCTTCTTCCTGATGGGAAAATAGAGTGACCTGTGCCTGTCCCAACACCAAGAGCTAGTCTCTCATTGGTTCCCCATCTTCCCATTCATCCTCAGGACAAATTGCAAGCTGTACGGAAAAGGAGGTTAAAGGTGCTGCTGCTCCAAGTAGGGAGACTGCTAGGAAAGTGGCTGGAATGGCGAACCCGAGCACAAGGAGATGAGAAATGAGGTTCGTTTTAGAAACCTTTCCCCATCACATTGTGTACCATCTTCTGGGTTTCTCATGAATGTTTTCGATGTAGGAAGATGCCCTTGAACCTGGAGATTTGGGACCCATGGGATGGGTACCACGCAGTATTACTTTAAAGGGTCTGCATTTGCTCACCCAACCTCACCAAACCTCTCAGCCCCGAGAGTGTCCACCTTTATGTCTCATCCAGCTGTGGGTCTAGATATGGTCAATCCAGGTTGCATCACAGCCCCTGAACGAATTGTGTAAGAATTTCTCTCCATTTCACTGTCTTTGTTTCATGGGTTTTTAAAAGTAATTTATTTTTATAATGGGGTTTAGCTGCTTTTCACTCCTGTGTTTATGCCGCTTTACACCCACTTGACACACTAACAGAGAGATATCAAAACATAGGTTTTAAGATTACTACACGTCAGATATATTCTTGTGCGGTGAATAGGGCGTGTTGAGACCAGTTGTCTGAGCATGGAGTAGGTCTTGTCTATTACATATTGGGTTTATGGAACGGTATCTGAGCTAATTTGAAACCCTTGTTTTATGTATCACCCCACCTCACCTTTCCCGTTAAGCAGCCATAGTGTGTTTTCTGCATGTGTGACTCTGTTCTGTTTTGTAATTCAGTTCAAGTGTAACGGTTTTTACATTCCCTCTATAAGTGATAACTTATGAGAATTTTCCTTTTCAGTGTGTCTTATTTCACTTAGAATCGTCATAACTTCATCCACTCATCATGCTGCTAATAGCCTCATGACATTGATATCATGGCTGAGTGATATTCCATTGTACATAAGGACCACCACTTCTTTATCCATTTTTCTCTTTCCTGGGATATTTAAGGTGGAATGAAGTGGAGGTCCTTGTCAACAGAGCAGCCCTAAACTTTGGGTTGCTTGTGTCTTGCTGATTTTTAATTTTACCAATTTATACGCCCATGCGTGGAAGTTCCGTATGTTCTCTAAGCTCTGTTTTTTAGATGTTTCAGGACACACCGTACCCTTCTCCAGAGTGGCTGTTGGCAGTTTACATCCCGCCCATCAGTGTAGCAAGGCTCCCATTTCTCCATGGCCTGTCCTGCATTTCTGGTTTTGACACTTTTTTCAGCATGGCCCTTTTGACCGAAGGGAAGCGAGACTTCTTTGTAGCGCTGATTTGCCTTTCCAGGTTGCTTGGTTGGCCAAAAAGGGCGTATGCGTTTTTTCCTGAATATATTCAGGAATAAACGCATACGCCCTTTTTGGCCAAGGGCATCATTGTCAACGATTTGCCGCTTTTCATGTGCTTTAAAAGCGATTCGAATCTACCTCCTGAAATCAGTTTCCTGCAATTCTGCCTTGATTTCAAATCCTCTTCTTTGCCTTCCCTCAATATATTTGTGGACGAGAGTTATCATTTATAACTCTGCAGGTTTGTGCAATGCAGTGCCCTGAAGCTCCATTTTACAAGTCGCTTTTTTGGGAGCTCGCCGCAAAAGCGCAGGATGGCTTCAGGCCTTGTTCTGGTTCCGGGGGGCAGGCTGAGCCTGTGGTTAATTCTTCTTCCTGATGGGAAAATAGAGTGACCTGTGCCTGTCCCAACACCAATAGCTAGTCTCTCATTGGTTCCACGTCTTCCCGTTCATCCTCAGGACAAATTGCAACCTGTAAAGAACAGGAGGTGAAAGGTGCTGATGCTCCAAGTAGGGAGATTGCTACTAAAGTGGCTGGAGTGGCGAACCCGAGCACAAGGAGATTAGAAATGAGGTGCGTTTTAGAAACCTTTCCCCATCACACGGTGTAACATCTTCTGGGTTTCTCATGCATGTTTTCGATGTAGGAAGATGCCCTTGAACCTGGAGATTTGGGACCCAAGGGATGGGTACCACACAGTATTACTTTAAAGGGTCTGCGTTTGCTCCCCCAACCTCACCAAACCTCTCAGCCCCAAGAGTGTCCACCCTTATGTCTCATCCAGCTGTGGGTCTAGATATGGTCAATCCAGGTTGCATCACAGCCCCTGAACGAATTGTGGAAGAATTTCTCTCTCTTTCACTGTCTTTGTTTGATGGGATTTTAAAGTATTTTATTTTTATAATGGGGTTTAGCTGCTTTTCACGGCTGTGTTTATGCCGCTTTACACCAACTTGACTCACTTCCAGAGAGATAACAATACATAGGTTTTAAGATTCTTACTAGTCAGATATATTCTTGTGCGGTGAATAGGGGGTGTTGAATCCAGTTCTCTGAGCAAGGAATAGATCTTGTCTGTTACATATTGGGTTTATGGAACGGTATCTGAGCTAATTTGAAACCCTTATTTTATGTATCACCCCACCTCACCTTTCCCGTTAAGCAGCCATAGTGTGTTTTCTGCATGTGTGACTCTGTTTTGTTTTGTAATTCAGTTCAAGTGTAACGGTTTTTACAATCCCTCTATAATTGATACCTTATGAGAAATGTCCTTTTCTGTGTGACTTATTTCACTTAGAATCGTCGTGCCTAAATCCACTCATCATGCTGCTACTAGCTTCATGACATTGATTTCATGGCTGAGTGATATTCCAGTGGACATAAGGACCACAACTTCTTTATCCATTTTTCTCTTTCCTGGGATATTTAAGGTGGAATGAAGTGGAGGTCCTTGGCAACAGAGCGTCCCTAAACTTTGGGGTGCTTGTGTCTTGCTGATTTTTAATTTTCCCAATTTATATCCCCATGAGTGGATTTGCCCTATGCTCTCTAATCTGTGTTTTTAGATGTTTCAGGACACACCGTACCCTTCTCCAGAGTGGCTGTTAGCAATTTATATTCCGCCCATCAGTGTAGCAAGGCTCCCATTTCTCCATGGCCTGTCCTGCATTTCTGGTTTTGACACTTTTTTCAGCATGGCCTTTTTGACCAATGGGAAGTGAGACTTCTTTGTAGCGCTGATTTGCCTTTCCAGGTTGCTTGGTTGGCCAAAACGGGAGTATGCGGTTTTTCCTGAATATATTCAGGAAAAAAAGCGTACGCCCTTTTTGGCCAAGGGCATCATTGTAAACGATTTGCCACTTTTCATGTGCTGTAAAGGCGATTCAAATCTGCCTCCTGAAATTTGTTTCCTGCAATTCTGCCTTGCTTTCAAATCCTCTTCTTTGCCTTCCCTGAATGTATTTGTGGACGAGAGTTATCATTTATAACTCTACAGGTTTGTGAATTGCAGTGCCCTGAACCTCCATTTTACAACTCGCTTTTTTGGGAGCTGGCCGCAAAAGCACCGTATGGCTTCAGGCCCTGTACTGGTTCCGGGGGGCAGGCTGAGCCTGTGGTTAATTCTTCTTCCTGATGGGAAAATAGAGTGACCTGTGCCTGTCCCAACACCAACAGCTAGTCTCTCATTGGTTCCCCATCTTCCCATTCATCCTCAGGACAAATTGCAAGCTGTACGGAACAGGAGGTTAAAGGTGCTGCTGCTCCAAGTAGGGAGACTGCTAGGAAAGTGGCTGGAATGGCGAACCCGAGCACAAGGAGATGAGAAATGAGGTTCGTTTTAGAAACCTTTCCCCATCACATTGTGTACCATCTTCTGGGTTTCTCATGAATGTTTTCGATGTAGGAAGATGCCCTTGAACCTGGAGATTTGGGACCCATGGGATGGGTACCACGCAGTATTACTTTAAAGGGTCTGCATTTGCTCACCCAACCTCACCAAACCTCTCAGCCCCGAGAGTGTCCACCCTTATGTCTCATCCAGCTGTGGGTCTAGATATGGTCAATCCAGGTTGCATCACAGCCCCTGAACGGATTTTTTAAGAATTTCTCTATCTTTCACTGACTTTGTTTCATGGGTTTTTAAAAGAAATGTATTTTTATAATGGGGTTTAGCTGATTTTCCCTGCTGTCTTTATGCCGCTTTACACCCACTTGACACACTAACAGAGAGATATCAATACGTAGTTTTTAAGATTATTACTAGTCAAATATATCCTTGTGTGGTGAATAGGGCATGTTGAGTCCAGTTCTCTGAGCAAGTAGTCGGTGTTGCCTGTTACATATTGGGTTTATGGAACGGTATCTGAGCTAATTTGAAACCCTTGTTTTATTTATCACCCCACCTCACCTTTCCCGTTAAGCAGCCATAGTGTGTTTTCTGCATGTGTGACTCTGTTCTGTTTTGTAATTCAGTTCAAGTGTAACGGTTTTTACAATCCCTCTATAAGTGATACCTTATGAGAAATGTCCTTTTCTGTGTGACTTATTTCACTTAGAATCGTCGTACCTAAATCCACTCATCATGCTGCTACTTGCTTCATGACATTGATTTCATGGCTGAGTGATATTCCATTGTACATAAGCACCACCAATTCTTTATCCATGTTTCTCTTTCCTGGGATATTTAAGGTGAAATGAAGTGGAGGTCCTTGGCAACAGAGCAGCCCTAAACTTTGGGGTGCTTGTGTCTTGCTGATTTTTAATTTTCCCAATTTATACCCCCATGCGTGGAAGTGCCCTATGCTCTCTAAGCAGTGTTTTTTAGATGTTTCTAGACACACAGTACCCTTCTCCAGAGTGGCTGTTGGCAATTTACATCCCGCCCATCAGTGTAGCAAGGCTCCCATTTCTCCATGGCCTGTCCTGCATTTCTGGTTTTGACACTTTTTTCAGCATGGCCCTTTTGACCGATGGGAAGCGAGACTTCTTTGTAGCGCTGATTTGCCTTTCCAGGTTGCTTGGTTGGCCAAAAAGGGCGTATGCGTTTTTTCCTGAATATATTCAGGAAAAAAGGCATACGCCCTTTTTGGCCAAGGGCATCATTGTCAACGTTTTGCCTCTTTTCATGTGCTTTAAAGGCGATTCGAATGTACCTCCTGAAATCTGTCTCTTGCAATTCTGCCTTGATTTCAAATCCTCTTCTTTGCCTACCCTCAATATATTTGTGGACGATAGTTATCATTTATAACTCTGCAGGTTTGTGAATTGCAGTGTTCTGAAGCTCCATTTTACACCTCGCTTTTTCGGGACCTGGCCGCAAAAGCGCAGGATGGCTTCAGGCCCTGCTCTGGTTCCGGGGAGCAGGCTGAGCCTGTGGTTAATTCTTCTTCCTGATGGGAAAATAGAGTGACCTGTGCCTGTCCAAACACCAAGAGCTAGTCTCTCTTTGGTTCCCCGTCTTCCCGTTCATCCTCAGGACAAATTGCAACCTGTATGGAACAGGAGGTTAAAGGTGCTGATACTCCAAGTAGGGAGATTGCTAGTAAAGTGGCTGGAATGGCGAACCCGAGCACAAGGAGATGAGAAATGAGGTGCGTTTTAGAAACCTTTCCGCATCACATGGTGTACCATCTTCTTGGTTTCTCATGCATGTTTTCGATGTAGGAAGATGCCCTTGAACCTGGAGATTTTGGACCCATGGGATGGGTAAACTCACTATTACTTTAAAGGGTCTGCGTTTGCTCACCCAACCTCACCAAACCTCTCAGCCCCAAGAGTGTCCACCCTTATGTCTCATCCAGCTGTGGGTCTAGATATGGTCAATCCAGGTTGCATCACAACCCCTGAACGGATTGTGTAAGAATTTCTCTATCTTTCACTGACTTTGTTTCATGGGTTTTTAAAAGTAATTTATTTTTATATTTTGGTTTAGCTGATTTTCACTGCTGTCTTTATGCCGCTTTACAAGCACATGACACATTAACAGAGAGATATCAATACATAGGTTTTAAGATTATTACTAGTCAGATATACTCTTGTGCGGTGAATAGGGCGTGCTGAGTCCAGTTCTCTGAGCAAGGAGTACGTCTTGTCTATTACATATTGGGTTTATGGAACGGTATCTGAGCTAATTCGAAACCCTTGTTTAATGTATCACCCCACCTCACCTTTCCCGTTAAGCAGCCATAGTGTGTTTTCTGCAAGGGTGACTCTGTTCTCTTTTGTAATTCAGTTCAAGTGTAACGGTTTTTACATTCCCTCTATAAGTGATAACTTATGAGAAGTGTCCTTTTCTGTGAGACTTATTTCACTTAGAATCGTCGAACCTACATCCACTCATCACGCTGCTACTAGCTGCATGACATTGATTTCATGGCTGAGTGATATTCCAATGTACATAAGGACCACAACTTCTTTATCCATTTTTCTCTTTCCTGGAATATTTAAGGTGAAATGAAGTGGAGGTCCTTGGCAACAGAGCAGCCCTAAACTTTGGGGTGCTTGTGTCTTGCTGATTTTTCATTTTCCCAATTTATACCCCCGTGAGTGGAAGTGCCCTATGCTCTCTAAGCTGTGTGTTTTAGATGTTTCAGGACACACCGTACCTTTCTCCAGAGTGGCTGTTGGCAATTTACATCCCGCCCATCAGTGTAGCAAGGCTCCCATTTCTCCATGGCCTGTCCTGCATTTCTGGTTTTGACACTTTTTTCAGCATGGCCCTTTTGACCGATGGGAAGCGGCACTTCTTTGTAGCGCTGATTTGCCTTTCCAGGTTGCTTGGTTGGCCAAAAAGGGCGTATGCTTTTTTTCCTGAATATATTCAGGAAAAAAAGCATACGCCCTTTTTGGCCAAGGGCATCATTGTCAACGTTTTGCCGCTTTTCATGTGCTTTAAAGGCGATTCGAATCTACCTCCTGAAATCTGTTTCCTGCAATTCTGCCTTGATTTCAAATCCTCTTCTTTGACTTCCCTCAATATATTTGTGGACGAGAATTATCATTTATAACTCGGCAGGTTTGAGAAATCCCGTACCCTGAAGCTCCATTTTACAAGTCGCTTTTTTGGGAGGTGGCCGCAAAAGCGCAGGATGGCTTCAGGCCCTGTTCTGGTTCTGGGGCCAGGCAGAGCCTGTGGTTAATTCTTCTTCCTGATGGGAAAATAGAGTGACCTGTGCCTGTCCCAATACCAAGAGCTAGTCTCTCAATGGTTCCCCGTCTTCCCGTTCATCCTCAGGACAAATTCCAAACTGTACGGAACAGGAGGTTAAAGGTGCTGATACTCCATGTAGGGAGATTGCTAGTAAAGTGGCTGGAATGGCGAACCCGAGCACAAGGAGATGAGAAATGAGGTCCGTTTTAGAAACCTTTCCGCATCACACGGTGTACCATCTTCTCGGTTTCTCATGCATGTTTTCGATGTAGGAAGATGCCCTTGAACCTGGAGATTTGGGACGCATGGGATGGGTACCACGCAGTATTACTTTAAAGGGTCTGTGTTTGCTCACCCAACCTCACCAAACCTCTCAGCCCCTAGAGTGTCCATCCTTATGTCTCATCCAGCTGTGGGTATAGATATGGTCAATCCAGGTTGCATCACAGCCCCTGAACGAATTGTGGAAGAATTTCTCTCTCTTTCACTGTCTTTGTTTGATGGGATTTTAAAGTATTTTATTTTTATAATGGGGTTTAGCTGCTTTTCACGGCTGTGTTTATGCCGCTTTACACCAACTTGACTCACTTCCAGAGAGATAACAATACATAGGTTTTAAGATTCTTACTAGTCAGATATATTCTTGTGCGGTGAATAGGGGGTGTTGAATCCAGTTCTCTGAGCAAGGAATAGATCTTGTCTGTTACATATTGGGTTTATGGAACGGTATCTGAGCTAATTTGAAACCCTTATTTTATGTATCACCCCACCTCACCTTTCCCGTTAAGCAGCCATAGTGTGTTTTCTGCATGTGTGACTCTGTTTTGTTTTGTAATTCAGTTCAAGTGTAACGGTTTTTACAATCCCTCTATAATTGATACCTTATGAGAAATGTCCTTTTCTGTGTGACTTATTTCACTTAGAATCGTCGTGCCTAAATCCACTCATCATGCTGCTACTAGCTTCATGACATTGATTTCATGGCTGAGTGATATTCCAGTGGACATAAGGACCACAACTTCTTTATCCATTTTTCTCTTTCCTGGGATATTTAAGGTGGAATGAAGTGGAGGTCCTTGGCAACAGAGCGTCCCTAAACTTTGGGGTGCTTGTGTCTTGCTGATTTTTAATTTTCCCAATTTATATCCCCATGAGTGGATTTGCCCTATGCTCTCTAATCTGTGTTTTTAGATGTTTCAGGACACACCGTACCCTTCTCCAGAGTGGCTGTTAGCAATTTATATTCCGCCCATCAGTGTAGCAAGGCTCCCATTTCTCCATGGCCTGTCCTGCATTTCTGGTTTTGACACTTTTTTCAGCATGGCCTTTTTGACCAATGGGAAGTGAGACTTCTTTGTAGCGCTGATTTGCCTTTCCAGGTTGCTTGGTTGGCCAAAACGGGAGTATGCGGTTTTTCCTGAATATATTCAGGAAAAAAAGCGTACGCCCTTTTTGGCCAAGGGCATCATTGTAAACGATTTGCCACTTTTCATGTGCTGTAAAGGCGATTCAAATCTGCCTCCTGAAATTTGTTTCCTGCAATTCTGCCTTGCTTTCAAATCCTCTTCTTTGCCTTCCCTGAATGTATTTGTGGACGAGAGTTATCATTTATAACTCTACAGGTTTGTGAATTGCAGTGCCCTGAACCTCCATTTTACAACTCGCTTTTTTGGGAGCTGGCCGCAAAAGCACCGTATGGCTTCAGGCCCTGTACTGGTTCCGGGGGGCAGGCTGAGCCTGTGGTTAATTCTTCTTCCTGATGGGAAAATAGAGTGACCTGTGCCTGTCCCAACACCAACAGCTAGTCTCTCATTGGTTCCCCATCTTCCCATTCATCCTCAGGACAAATTGCAAGCTGTACGGAACAGGAGGTTAAAGGTGCTGCTGCTCCAAGTAGGGAGACTGCTAGGAAAGTGGCTGGAATGGCGAACCCGAGCACAAGGAGATGAGAAATGAGGTTCGTTTTAGAAACCTTTCCCCATCACATTGTGTACCATCTTCTGGGTTTCTCATGAATGTTTTCGATGTAGGAAGATGCCCTTGAACCTGGAGATTTGGGACCCATGGGATGGGTACCACGCAGTATTACTTTAAAGGGTCTGCATTTGCTCACCCAACCTCACCAAACCTCTCAGCCCCGAGAGTGTCCACCCTTATGTCTCATCCAGCTGTGGGTCTAGATATGGTCAATCCAGGTTGCATCACAGCCCCTGAACGGATTTTTTAAGAATTTCTCTATCTTTCACTGACTTTGTTTCATGGGTTTTTAAAAGAAATGTATTTTTATAATGGGGTTTAGCTGATTTTCCCTGCTGTCTTTATGCCGCTTTACACCCACTTGACACACTAACAGAGAGATATCAATACGTAGTTTTTAAGATTATTACTAGTCAAATATATCCTTGTGTGGTGAATAGGGCATGTTGAGTCCAGTTCTCTGAGCAAGTAGTCGGTGTTGCCTGTTACATATTGGGTTTATGGAACGGTATCTGAGCTAATTTGAAACCCTTGTTTTATTTATCACCCCACCTCACCTTTCCCGTTAAGCAGCCATAGTGTGTTTTCTGCATGTGTGACTCTGTTCTGTTTTGTAATACAGTTCAAGTGTAACGGTTTTTACAATCCCTCTATAAGTGATACCTTATGAGAAATGTCCTTTTCTGTGTGACTTATTTCACTTAGAATCGTCGTACCTAAATCCACTCATCATGCTGCTACTTGCTTCATGACATTGATTTCATGGCTGAGTGATATTCCATTGTACATAAGCACCACCAATTCTTTATCCATGTTTCTCTTTCCTGGGATATTTAAGGTGAAATGAAGTGGAGGTCCTTGGCAACAGAGCAGCCCTAAACTTTGGGGTGCTTGTGTCTTGCTGATTTTTAATTTTCCCAATTTATACCCCCATGCGTGGAAGTGCCCTATGCTCTCTAAGCAGTGTTTTTTAGATGTTTCTAGACACACAGTACCCTTCTCCAGAGTGGCTGTTGGCAATTTACATCCCGCCCATCA
Source organism: Balaenoptera physalus (assembly GCF_965194825.1). Lineage (NCBI taxonomy): Eukaryota > Metazoa > Chordata > Mammalia > Artiodactyla > Balaenopteridae > Balaenoptera > Balaenoptera physalus. The sequence goes on from NW_028126218.1 coordinate 231,063, forward strand.
GTGTAGCAAGGCTCCCATTTCTCCATGGCCTGTCCTGCATTTCTGGTTTTGACACTTTTTTCAGCATGGCCCTTTTGACCGATGGGAAGCGAGACTTCTTTGTAGCGCTGATTTGCCTTTCCAGGTTGCTTGGTTGGCCAAAAAGGGCGTATGCGTTTTTTCCTGAATATATTCAGGAAAAAAGGCATACGCCCTTTTTGGCCAAGGGCATCATTGTCAACGTTTTGCCTCTTTTCATGTGCTTTAAAGGCGATTCGAATGTACCTCCTGAAATCTGTCTCTTGCAATTCTGCCTTGATTTCAAATCCTCTTCTTTGCCTACCCTCAATATATTTGTGGACGATAGTTATCATTTATAACTCTGCAGGTTTGTGAATTGCAGTGTTCTGAAGCTCCATTTTACACCTCGCTTTTTCGGGACCTGGCCGCAAAAGCGCAGGATGGCTTCAGGCCCTGCTCTGGTTCCGGGGAGCAGGCTGAGCCTGTGGTTAATTCTTCTTCCTGATGGGAAAATAGAGTGACCTGTGCCTGTCCAAACACCAAGAGCTAGTCTCTCTTTGGTTCCCCGTCTTCCCGTTCATCCTCAGGACAAATTGCAACCTGTATGGAACAGGAGGTTAAAGGTGCTGATACTCCAAGTAGGGAGATTGCTAGTAAAGTGGCTGGAATGGCGAACCCGAGCACAAGGAGATGAGAAATGAGGTGCGTTTTAGAAACCTTTCCCCATCACATGGTGTACCATCTTCTTGGTTTCTCATGCATGTTTTCGATGTAGGAAGATGCCCTTGAACCTGGAGATTTTGGACCCATGGGATGGGTAAACTCACTATTACTTTAAAGGGTCTGCGTTTGCTCACCCAACCTCACCAAACCTCTCAGCCCCAAGAGTGTCCACCCTTATGTCTCATCCAGCTGTGGCTCTAGATATGGTCAATCCAGGTTGCATCACAACCCCTGAACGGATTGTGTAAGAATTTCTCTATCTTTCACTGACTTTGTTTCATGGGTTTTTAAAAGTAATTTATTTTTATATTTTGGTTTAGCTGATTTTCACTGCTGTCTTTATGCCGCTTTACAAGCACATGACACATTAACAGAGAGATATCAATACATAGGTTTTAAGATTATTACTAGTCAGATATACTCTTGTGCGGTGAATAGGGCGTGCTGAGTCCAGTTCTCTGAGCAAGGAGTACGTCTTGTCTATTACATATTGGGTTTATGGAACGGTATCTGAGCTAATTCGAAACCCTTGTTTAATGTATCACCCCACCTCACCTTTCCCGTTAAGCAGCCATAGTGTGTTTTCTGCAAGGGTGACTCTGTTCTCTTTTGTAATTCAGTTCAAGTGTAACGGTTTTTACATTCCCTCTATAAGTGATAACTTATGAGAAGTGTCCTTTTCTGTGAGACTTATTTCACTTAGAATCGTCGAACCTACATCCACTCATCACGCTGCTACTAGCTGCATGACATTGATTTCATGGCTGAGTGATATTCCAATGTACATAAGGACCACAACTTCTTTATCCATTTTTCTCTTTCCTGGAATATTTAAGGTGAAATGAAGTGGAGGTCCTTGGCAACAGAGCAGCCCTAAACTTTGGGGTGCTTGTGTCTTGCTGATTTTTCATTTTCCCAATTTATACCCCCGTGAGTGGAAGTGCCCTATGCTCTCTAAGCTGTGTGTTTTAGATGTTTCAGGACACACCGTACCTTTCTCCAGAGTGGCTGTTGGCAATTTACATCCCGCCCATCAGTGTAGCAAGGCTCCCATTTCTCCATGGCCTGTCCTGCATTTCTGGTTTTGACACTTTTTTCAGCATGGCCCTTTTGACCGATGGGAAGCGGCACTTCTTTGTAGCGCTGATTTGCCTTTCCAGGTTGCTTGGTTGGCCAAAAAGGGCGTATGCTTTTTTTCCTGAATATATTCAGGAAAAAAAGCATACGCCCTTTTTGGCCAAGGGCATCATTGTCAACGTTTTGCCGCTTTTCATGTGCTTTAAAGGCGATTCGAATCTACCTCCTGAAATCTGTTTCCTGCAATTCTGCCTTGATTTCAAATCCTCTTCTTTGACTTCCCTCAATATATTTGTGGACGAGAATTATCATTTATAACTCGGCAGGTTTGAGAAATCCCGTACCCTGAAGCTCCATTTTACAAGTCGCTTTTTTGGGAGGTGGCCGCAAAAGCGCAGGATGGCTTCAGGCCCTGTTCTGGTTCTGGGGCCAGGCAGAGCCTGTGGTTAATTCTTCTTCCTGATGGGAAAATAGAGTGACCTGTGCCTGTCCCAATACCAAGAGCTAGTCTCTCAATGGTTCCCCGTCTTCCCGTTCATCCTCAGGACAAATTCCAAACTGTACGGAACAGGAGGTTAAAGGTGCTGATACTCCATGTAGGGAGATTGCTAGTAAAGTGGCTGGAATGGCGAACCCGAGCACAAGGAGATGAGAAATGAGGTCCGTTTTAGAAACCTTTCCGCATCACACGGTGTACCATCTTCTCGGTTTCTCATGCATGTTTTCGATGTAGGAAGATGCCCTTGAACCTGGAGATTTGGGACGCATGGGATGGGTACCACGTAGTATTACTTTAAAGGGTCTGTGTTTGCTCACCCAACCTCACCAAACCTCTCAGCCCCTAGAGTGTCCATCCTTATGTCTCATCCAGCTGTGGGTATAGATATGGTCAATCCAGGTTGCATCACAGCCCCTGAAAGAATTGTGTAAGTATTTCTCTCTCTTTCACTGTCTTTGTTTCATGGGTTTTTAAAAGCAATTTATTTTTATAATGGGGTTTACCTACTTTTCACTGCTGTGTTTACGGCGCTTTACACCCACTTGACACACTAACAGAGAGATATCAATAAAAAGGTTTTAAGATTACTACTAGTCAGATATATTCTTGTGAGGTGAATAGGGCGTGGTGAGTCCAGTTCTCTGAGCAAGGAGTCGGTCTTGTCTGTTACATATTGGGTTTATGGAAAGGTATCTGAGCTAATTTGAAACCCTTGTTTTATGCATCACCCCACCTCACTTTTCCCGTTAAGCAGCCATAGTGTATTATCTAAACGTGTGACTCTGTTCTGTTTTGTAATTCAGTTCAAGTGTAGCGGTTTTTACATTCCCTCTATAAGTGATAGCTTATGATGTGTCTTTTTCTGTGTGACTTATTTCAGTTAGAATCGTCCTACCTAAATCCAATCATCATGCTGCTACTAGCCTTATTACATTGATTTCATGGCTGAGTGATATTCCATTGTACATAAGGACCACCACTTCTTTATCCATTTTTCTCTTTGCTGGGATATTTAAGGTGTAAGGAAGTGGAGGTTCTTGTCAACAGAGCAGCCCTAAACTTTGGGGTGCCTGTGTCTTGCTGATTTTTAGTTTTCCCAATTTACACGCCAATGAGTGGAAGTGCCCTATGCTCCCTAAGCCGTGTTTTTTAGATGTTTCAGGACCCACCGTACACTTCTCCAGAGTGGCTGTTGGGAATTTACATCCCGCCCATCAGCGAAGCAAGGCTCCCATTTCTCCATGGCCTGTCCTGCATTTCTGGTTTTGACAATTTTTTCAGCGTAGCCCTTTTGACCGATGGGTAGCGAGACTTCTTTGTAGCATTGATTTGCCTTTCCAGGTTGCTTGGTTGGCCAAAAAGGGCGTATGCGTTTTTTCCTGAATATATTCAGGAAAAAACGCATACGCCCTTTTTGGCCAAGGGCATCATTGTAGACATTTTGCCACTTTTCATGTGCTTTTAAGGCGATTCGAATCTACCTCTGGAAATCTGTTTCCTGCAATTCCGCCTTGCTTTCAAATCCTCTTCTTTGCCTTCCCACAATATATTTGTGGACGAGATTTATCATTTATAACTCTGCAGGTTTGTGAATTGCAGTGCCCCTGAGGTCCATTTTTCAACTTGCTTTTTTGGGAGCTGGCCGCAAAAGCGCGGGATTGCCTCAGGCCCTATTCTGGTTCTGGGCGGCAGGCTGAGCCTGTGGTTAATTCTTCTTCCTGATGGGAAAATAGGGTGAACTGTGCCAGTCCCAACACCTAGATCCAGTCTCTCATTGGTTGCCCCTCTTCCCGTTCATCCTCAGGACAAATTGCAACTTGTACGGGACAGGAGGTTAAAGTTGCTGATTCTCCAAGTAGGGAGATTGCTAGTAAAGGAGCTTAAATGGTGAACCTGAGCACAAGGAGATGAGTAATGAGGTGCGTTATAGAAACCTTTCCCGATCGCACGGTGTACCACCTTCTGGGTTTCTCATGCATGTTTTCGATGTACGAAGATGCCTTTGAACCTGGAGATTTGGGACCCATGCGATGGGTACCACGCAGTATTACTTTAAAGGGTCTGCGTTTGCTCCCCCAACCTCACCAAACCTCTCAGCCCCGAGAGTGTCCACCCTTATGTCTCATCCAGCTGTGGGTCTAGATATGGCCAATCCAGGTTGCATCACAGCCCCTGAACAAATTTTTTAAGAATATCTCTCTCTTTCACTGTCTTTGTTTCATGGGTTTTTAAAAGCAATTTATTTTTATAATGGGGTTTAGCTGCTTTTCACGGCTGTGTTTATGCGGCTTTACACCCACTTGACTCACTGCCAAAGAGATATCAATATATAGGTTTTATGATTCTTACTACTCAGATATATTCTTTTGTGGTGAATAGGGGGTGTAGAGTCCAGTTCACTGAGCAAGGAGTAGGTCTTCTCTATGACATATTGGGTTTATGGAACGGTATGTGAGCTAATTTGAAACCCTTGTTTTATGCATCACCCCACCTCACCTTTCCCGTTAAGCAGCCATAGTGTGTTTTCTAAACGTGTGACTCTGTTCTGTTTTGTAATTCAGTTCAAGTGTAGCGGTTTTTACATTCCCTCTATAAGTGATAGCTTATGATAAGTGTCTTTTTCTGTGTGACTTATTTCACTTAGAATCGTCGTACCTAAATCCACTCATCATGCTCCTACTAGCCTTATGACATTGATTTCATAGCTGAGTGATATTCCATTGTACATAAGGACCACCACTTCTTTATCCATTTTTCTCTTTCCTGGGATATTTAAGGTGTAAGGAAGTGGAGGTTCTTGTCAACAGAGCAGCCCTAAACTTTGGGGTGCCTGTGTCTTGCTGATTTTTAGTTTTCCCAATTTATACGCCCATGAGTGGAAGTGCCCTATGCTCCCTAAGCCGTGTTTTTTAGATGTTTCAGGACCCACCGTACACTTCTCCAGAGTGGCTGTTGGCAATTTACATCCCGCCCATCAGCGTAGCAAGGCTCCCATTTCTCCATGGCCTGTCCTGCATTTCTGGTTTTGACACTTTTTTCAGCGTAGCCCTTTCGACCGATGGGTAGCGAGACTTCTTTGTAGCGCTGATTTGCCTTTCCAGGTTGTTTGGTTGGCCAAAAAGGGCGTATGCGTTTTTTCCTGAATATATTCAGGAAAAAACGCATACGCCCTTTTTGGCCAAGGGCATCATTGTAGACATTTGGCCACTTTTCATGTGCTTTTAAGGCGATTCGAATCTACATCCTGAAATCTGTTTCTTGCAATTCCGCCGTGCTTTCAAATCCTCTTCGTTGCCTTCCCTCAATATATTTGTGGACGAGAGTTATCATTTATAACTCTGCAGGTTTGTGAATTGCAGTGCCCCTGAGCTCCATTTTTCAACTTGCTTTTTTGGGAGCAGGCCGCAAAAGTGCGGGATTGCCTCCGGCCCTATTCTGGTTCTGGGCGGCAGGCTGAGCCTGTGGTTAATTCTTCTTCCTGATGGGAAAATAGGGTGACCTGTGCCTGTCCCAACACCTAGATCCAGTCTCTCATTGGTTGCCCCTCTTCCCGTTCATCCTCAGGACAAATTGCAACCTGTACGGAACAGGAGGTTAAAGGTGCTGATTCTCCAAGTAGGGAGATTGCTAGTAAAGTAGCTTAAATAGTGAACCTGAGCACAAGGAGATGAGAAAGGAGGTACGTTTTAGAAACCTTTCCCGATCACACGTTGTACCACCTTCTGGGTTTCTCATGCATGTTTTCGATGTACGAAGATGCCTTTGAACATGGAGATTTGGGACCCATTGGATGGGTACCACGCAGTATTACTTTAAACGGTCTGCGTTTGCTCCCCCAACTTCACCAAACCTCTCAGCCCCGAGAGTGTCCACCCTTATGTCTCATCCAGCTGTGGGTCTAGATATGGTCAATCCAGGTTGCATCACAGCCCCTGAACGAATTTTGTAAGAATTTCTCTCTCTTTCACTGTCTTTGTTTCATGGGTTTTTAAAAGTAATTTATTTTTATAATGGGGTTTAGCTGCTTTTCACGGCTGTGTTGATGCGGCTTTACACCCACTTGACTCACTTCCAGAGAGATATCAATATATAGGTTTTATGATTCTTACTACTCAGATATATTCTTGTGCAGTGAATAGGGGGTGTAGAGTCCAGTTCACTGTGCAAGGAGTGTGTCTTGTCTATTACATATTGGGTTTATGGAACGGTATGTGAGCTAATTTGAAACCCTTGTTTTATGCATCACCCCACCTCACCTTTCCCGTTAAGCAGCCATAGTGTGTTTTCTAAACGTGTGACTCTGTTCTGTTTTGTAATTCAGTTCAAGTGTATCGGTTTTTACATTCCCTCTATAAGTGATAGCTTATGATAAGTGTCTTTTTCTATGTGACTTATTTCACTTAGAATCGTCGTACCTAAATCCACTCATCATGCTGCTACTAGCCTTTTGACATTGATTTCATGGCTCAGTGATATTCCATTGTACATAAGGACCACCACTTCTTTATCCATTTTTCTCTTTCCTGGGATATTTAAGGTGTAAGGAAGTGGAGGTTCTTGTCAACAGACCAGCCCTAAACTTTGGGGTGCCTGTGTCTTGCTGATTTTTAGTTTTCCCAATTTATACGCCCATGAGTGGAAGTGCCCTATGCTCCCTACTCCGTGTTTTTTAGATGTTTCAGGACCCACCGTACACTTCTCCAGAGTGGCTGTTGGCAATTTACATCCCGCCCATTAGCGTAGCAAGGCTCCCATTTCTCCATGGCCTGTCATGCATTTCTGGTTTAGACACTTTTTTCAGCGTAGCCCTTTTGACCGATGGGTAGCGAGACTTCTTTGTAGCGCTGATTTGCCTTTCCAGGTTGCTTGGTTGGCCAAAAAGGGCGTATGCGTTTTTTCCTGAATATATTCAGGAAAAAACGCATACGCCCTTTTTGGCCAAGGGCATCATTGTAGACATTTTGCCACTTTTCATGTGCTTTTAAGGCGATTCGAATCTACCTCCTGAAATCTGATTCATGCAATTCCGCCTTGCTTTCAAATCCTCTTCGTTGCCTTCCCTCAATATATATGTGGACGAGAGTTATCATTTATAACTCTGCAGGTTTGTGAATTGCAGTGTCCCTGAGCTCCATTTTTCAACTTGCTTTTTTGGGAGCTGGCCGCAAAAGTGCAGGATTGCCTCAGGCCCTATTCTGGTTCTGGGCGGCAGGCTGAGCCTGTGGTTAATTCTTCTTCCTGATGGGAAAATAGGGTGACCTGTGCCTGTCCCAACACCTAGATCCAGTCTCTCATTGGTTGCCCCTCTTCCCGTTCATCCTCAGGAAAAATTGCAACCTGTACGGAAGAGAAGGTTAAAGGTGCTGATTCTCCAAGTAGGGAGATTGCTAGTAAAGTATCTTAAATGGTGAACCTGAGCACAAGCATATGAGAAATGAGGTGCGTTTTAGAAACATTTCCCGATCACACGGTGTACCACCTTCTGGGTTTCTCATGCATGTTTTCGATGTATGAAGATGCCCTTGAACCTGGAGATTTGGGACCCATGGGATGGGTACCACGCAGTATTATTTTAAAGGGTCTGCGTTTGCTCCCCCAACCTCACCAAACCTCTCAGCCCCGAGAGTGTCCACCCTTATGTCTCATCCAGCTGTGGGTCTAGATATGGTCAATCCAGGTTGCATCACAGCCCCTGAACGAATTTTGTAAGAATTTCTCTCTCTTTCACTGTCTTTGTTTCATGGGTTTTTAAAAGTAATTTATTTTTATAATGGGGTTTAGCTGCTTTTCACGGCTGTGTTTATGCGGCTTTACACCCACTTGACTCACTTCCAGAGAGATATCAATTCATAGGTTTTAAGATTCTTACCACTCAGATATATTCTTGTGCGGTGAACAGGGGTTGTTTAGTCCAGTTCACTGAGCAAGGAGTAGGTCGTGTCTATTACATATTGGGTTCATGGAACGGTATGTGAGCTAATTTGAAACCCTTGTTTTATGCATCACCCCACCTCACCTTTCCCGTTAAGCAGCCATAGTGTGTTTTCTAAACGTGTGACTCTGTTCTGTTTTGTAATTCAGTTCAAGTGTAGCGGTTTTTACATTCCCTCTATAAGTGATAGCTTATGATAAGTGTCTTTTTCTGTGTGACTTATTTCACTTAGAATCGTCGTACCTAAATCCACTCATCATGCTCCTACTAGCCTTATGACATTGATTTCATAGCTGAGTGATATTCCATTGTACATAAGGACCACCACTTCTTTATCCATTTTTCTCTTTCCTGGGATATTTAAGGTGTAAGGAAGTGGAGGTTCTTGTCAACAGAGCAGCCCTAAACTTTGGGGTGCCTGTGTCTTGCTGATTTTTAGTTTTCCCAATTTATACGCCCATGAGTGGAAGTGCCCTATGCTCCCTAAGCCGTGTTTTTTAGATGTTTCAGGACCCACCGTACACTTCTCCAGAGTGGCTGTTGGCAATTTACATCCCGCCCATCAGCGTAGCAAGGCTCCCATTTCTCCATGGCCTGTCCTGCATTTCTGGTTTTGACACTTTTTTCAGCGTAGCCCTTTCGACCGATGGGTAGCGAGACTTCTTTGTAGCGCTGATTTGCCTTTCCAGGTTGTTTGGTTGGCCAAAAAGGGCGTATGCGTTTTTTCCTGAATATATTCAGGAAAAAACGCATACGCCCTTTTTGGCCAAGGGCATCATTGTAGACATTTGGCCACTTTTCATGTGCTTTTAAGGCGATTCGAATCTACATCCTGAAATCTGTTTCTTGCAATTCCGCCGTGCTTTCAAATCCTCTTCGTTGCCTTCCCTCAATATATTTGTGGACGAGAGTTATCATTTATAACTCTGCAGGTTTGTGAATTGCAGTGCCCCTGAGCTCCATTTTTCAACTTGCTTTTTTGGGAGCAGGCCGCAAAAGTGCGGGATTGCCTCCGGCCCTATTCTGGTTCTGGGCGGCAGGCTGAGCCTGTGGTTAATTCTTCTTCCTGATGGGAAAATAGGGTGACCTGTGCCTGTCCCAACACCTAGATCCAGTCTCTCATTGGTTGCCCCTCTTCCCGTTCATCCTCAGGACAAATTGCAACCTGTACGGAACAGGAGGTTAAAGGTGCTGATTCTCCAAGTAGGGAGATTGCTAGTAAAGTAGCTTAAATAGTGAACCTGAGCACAAGGAGATGAGAAAGGAGGTACGTTTTAGAAACCTTTCCCGATCACACGTTGTACCACCTTCTGGGTTTCTCATGCATGTTTTCGATGTACGAAGATGCCTTTGAACATGGAGATTTGGGACCCATTGGATGGGTACCACGCAGTATTACTTTAAACGGTCTGCGTTTGCTCCCCCAACTTCACCAAACCTCTCAGCCCCGAGAGTGTCCACCCTTATGTCTCATCCAGCTGTGGGTCTAGATATGGTCAATCCAGGTTGCATCACAGCCCCTGAACGAATTTTGTAAGAATTTCTCTCTCTTTCACTGTCTTTGTTTCATGGGTTTTTAAAAGTAATTTATTTTTATAATGGGGTTTAGCTGCTTTTCACGGCTGTGTTGATGCGGCTTTACACCCACTTGACTCACTTCCAGAGAGATATCAATATATAGGTTTTATGATTCTTACTACTCAGATATATTCTTGTGCAGTGAATAGGGGGTGTAGAGTCCAGTTCACTGTGCAAGGAGTGTGTCTTGTCTATTACATATTGGGTTTATGGAACGGTATGTGAGCTAATTTGAAACCCTTGTTTTATGCATCACCCCACCTCACCTTTCCCGTTAAGCAGCCATAGTGTGTTTTCTAAACGTGTGACTCTGTTCTGTTTTGTAATTCAGTTCAAGTGTATCGGTTTTTACATTCCCTCTATAAGTGATAGCTTATGATAAGTGTCTTTTTCTATGTGACTTATTTCACTTAGAATCGTCGTACCTAAATCCACTCATCATGCTGCTACTAGCCTTTTGACATTGATTTCATGGCTCAGTGATATTCCATTGTACATAAGGACCACCACTTCTTTATCCATTTTTCTCTTTCCTGGGATATTTAAGGTGTAAGGAAGTGGAGGTTCTTGTCAACAGACCAGCCCTAAACTTTGGGGTGCCTGTGTCTTGCTGATTTTTAGTTTTCCCAATTTATACGCCCATGAGTGGAAGTGCCCTATGCTCCCTACTCCGTGTTTTTTAGATGTTTCAGGACCCACCGTACACTTCTCCAGAGTGGCTGTTGGCAATTTACATCCCGCCCATTAGCGTAGCAAGGCTCCCATTTCTCCATGGCCTGTCATGCATTTCTGGTTTAGACACTTTTTTCAGCGTAGCCCTTTTGACCGATGGGTAGCGAGACTTCTTTGTAGCGCTGATTTGCCTTTCCAGGTTGCTTGGTTGGCCAAAAAGGGCGTATGCGTTTTTTCCTGAATATATTCAGGAAAAAACGCATACGCCCTTTTTGGCCAAGGGCATCATTGTAGACATTTTGCCACTTTTCATGTGCTTTTAAGGCGATTCGAATCTACCTCCTGAAATCTGATTCATGCAATTCCGCCTTGCTTTCAAATCCTCTTCGTTGCCTTCCCTCAATATATATGTGGACGAGAGTTATCATTTATAACTCTGCAGGTTTGTGAATTGCAGTGTCCCTGAGCTCCATTTTTCAACTTGCTTTTTTGGGAGCTGGCCGCAAAAGTGCAGGATTGCCTCAGGCCCTATTCTGGTTCTGGGCGGCAGGCTGAGCCTGTGGTTAATTCTTCTTCCTGATGGGAAAATAGGGTGACCTGTGCCTGTCCCAACACCTAGATCCAGTCTCTCATTGGTTGCCCCTCTTCCCGTTCATCCTCAGGAAAAATTGCAACCTGTACGGAAGAGAAGGTTAAAGGTGCTGATTCTCCAAGTAGGGAGATTGCTAGTAAAGTATCTTAAATGGTGAACCTGAGCACAAGCATATGAGAAATGAGGTGCGTTTTAGAAACATTTCCCGATCACACGGTGTACCACCTTCTGGGTTTCTCATGCATGTTTTCGATGTATGAAGATGCCCTTGAACCTGGAGATTTGGGACCCATGGGATGGGTACCACGCAGTATTATTTTAAAGGGTCTGCGTTTGCTCCCCCAACCTCACCAAACCTCTCAGCCCCGAGAGTGTCCACCCTTATGTCTCATCCAGCTGTGGGTCTAGATATGGTCAATCCAGGTTGCATCACAGCCCCTGAACGAATTTTGTAAGAATTTCTCTCTCTTTCACTGTCTTTGTTTCATGGGTTTTTAAAAGTAATTTATTTTTATAATGGGGTTTAGCTGCTTTTCACGGCTGTGTTTATGCGGCTTTACACCCACTTGACTCACTTCCAGAGAGATATCAATTCATAGGTTTTAAGATTCTTACCACTCAGATATATTCTTGTGCGGTGAACAGGGGTTGTTTAGTCCAGTTCACTGAGCAAGGAGTAGGTCGTGTCTATTACATATTGGGTTCATGGAACGGTATGTGAGCTAATTTGAAACCCTTGTTTTATGCATCACCCCACCTCACCTTTCCCGTTAAGCAGCCATAGTGTGTTTTCTAAACGTGTGACTCTGTTCTGTTTTGTAATTCAGTTCAAGTGTAGCGGTTTTTACATTCCCTCTATAAGTGATAGCTTATGATAAGTGTCTTTTTCTGTGTGACTTATTTCACTTAGAATCGTCATACCTAAATCCACTCATCATGCTGTTACTAGCCTTATGACATTGATTTCATAGCTGAGTGATATTCCATTGTACATAAGGACCACCACTTCTTTATCCATTTTTCTCTTTCCTGGGATATTTAAGGTGTAAGGAAGTGGAGGTTCTTGTCAAAAGAGCAACCCTAAACTTTGGGGTGCCTGTGTCTTGCTGATTTTTAGTTTTCCCAATTTATACGCCCATGAGTGGAAGTGCCCTATGCTTCCTAAGCCGTGTTTTTTAGATGTTTCAGGACCCACCGTACACTTCTCCAGAGTGGCTGTTCGTAATTTACATCCCGCCCATCAGCGTATCAAGGCTCCCATTTCTCCATGGCCTGTCCTGCATTTCTGGTTTTGACACTTTTTTCAGCGTAGCCCTTTTGACCGATGGGTAGCGAGACTTCTTTGTAGCGCTGATTTGCCTTTCCAGGTTGCTTGGTTGGCCAAAAAGGGCGTATGCGTTTTTTCCTGAATATATTCAGGAAAAAACGCATACGCCCTTTTTGGCCAAGGGCATCATTGTAGACATTTTGCCACTTTTTATGTGCTTTTAAGGCGATTCGAATCTACCTCCTGAAATCTGTTTCGTGCAATTCCGCCTTGCTTTCAAATCCTCTTCATTGCCTTCCCTCAATATATTTGTGGACGAGAGTTATCATTTATAACTCTGCAGGTTTCTGAATTGCAGTGCCCCTGAGCTCCATTTTTCAACTTGCTTTTTTGGGAGCTGGCCGCAAAAGTGCGGGATTGCCTCAGGTCCTATTCTGGTTCTGGGCGGCAGGCTGAGCCTGTGGTTAATTCTTCTTCCTGATGGGAAAATAGGGTGACCTGTGCCTGTCCCAACACCTAGATCCAGTCTCTCATTGGTTGCCCCTCTTCCCGTTCATCCTCAGGAAAAATTGCAACCTGTACGGAAGAGGAGGTTAAAGGTGCTGATTCTCCAAGTAGTGAGATTGCTAGTAAAGTATCTTAAATGGTGAACCTGAGCACAAGGATATGAGAAATGAGGTGCATTTTAGAAACCTTTCCCGATCACACGGTGTACCACCTTCTGTGTTTCTCATGCATGTTTTCGATGTACGAAGATGCCTTTGAACCTGGAGATTTGGGACCCATTGGATGGGTACCACGCAGTATTACTTTAAACGGTCTGCGTTTGCTCCCCCAACCTCACCAAACCTCTCAGCCCCGAGAGTGTCCACCCTTATGTCTCATCCAGCTGTGGGTCTAGATATGGTCAATCCAGGTTGCATCACAGCCCCTGAACGAATTTTGTAAGAATTTCTCTCTCTTTCACTGTCTTTGTTTCATGGGTTTTTAAAAGTAATTTATTTTTATAATGGGGTTTAGCTGCTTTTCACGGCTGTGTTGATGCGGCTTTACACCCACTTGACTCACTTCCAGAGAGATATCAATACATAGGTTTTATGATTCTTACTACTCAGATATATTCTTGTGCAGTGAATAGGGGGTGTAGAGTCCAGTTCACTGTGCAAGGAGTGTGTCTTGTCTATTACATATTGGGTTTATGGAACGGTATGTGAGCTAATTTGAAACCCTTGTTTTATGCATCACCCCACCTCACCTTTCCCGTTAAGCAGCCATAGTGTGTTTTCTAAACGTGTGACTCTGTTCTGTTTTGTAATTCAGTTCAAGTGTATCGGTTTTTACATTCCCTCTATAAGTGATAGCTTATGATAAGTGTCTTTTTCTGTGTGACTTATTTCACTTAGAATCGTCGTACCTAAATCCACTCATCATGCTGCTACTAGCCTTATGACATTGATTTCATAGCAGAGTGATATTCCATTGTACATAAGGACCACCACTTCTTTATCCATTTTTCTCTTTCCTGGGATATTTAAGGTGTAAGGAAGTGGAGGTTCTTGTCAAAAGAGCAGCCCTAAACTTTGGGGTGCCTGTGTCTTGCTGATTTTTAGTTTTCCCAATTTATACGCCCATGAGTGGAAGTGCCCTTTGCTCCCTAAGCCGTGTTTTTTAGATGTTTCAGGACCCACCGTACACTTCTCCAGAGTGGCTGTTGGTAATTTACATCCCACCCATCAGCGTAGCAAGGCTCCCATTTCTCCATGGCCTGTCCTGCATTTCTGGTTTTGACACTTTTTTCAGCGTAGCCCTTTTGACCGATGGGTAGCGAGACTTCTTTGTAGCACTGATTTGCCTTTCCAGGTTGCTTGGTTGTCCAAAAAGGGCGTATGCGTTTTTTCCTGAATATATTCAGGAAAAAACGCATACGCCCTTTTTGGCCAAGGGCATCATTGTAGACATTTTGCCAATTTTTATGTGCTTTTAAGGCGATTTGAATCTACCTCCTGAAATCTGTTTCGTGCAATTCCGCCTTGCTTTCAAATCCTCTTCGTTGCCTTCCCTCAATATATATGTGGACGAGAGTTATCATTTATAACTCTGCAGGTTTGTGAATTGCAGTGTCCCTGAGCTCCATTTTTCAACTTGCTTTTTTGGGAGCTGGCCGCAAAAGTGCAGGATTGCCTCAGGCCCTATTCTGGTTCTGGGCGGCAGGCTGAGCCTGTGGTTAATTCTTCTTCCTGATGGGAAAATAGGGTGACCTGTGCCTGTCCCAACACCTAGATCCAGTCTCTCATTGGTTGCCCCTCTTCCCGTTCATCCTCAGGAAAAATTGCAACCTGTACGGAAGAGGAGGTTAAAGTTGCTGATTCTCCAAGTAGGGAGATTGCTAGTAAAGGACCTTAAATGGTGAACCTGAGCACAAGGAGATGAGTAATGAGGTGCGTTATAGAAATCTTTCCCAATCGCACGGTGTACCAACTTCTGGGTTCCTCATGCATGTTTTCGATGTACGAAGATGCCCTTGAACCTGGAGATTTGGGACCCATGGGATGGGTACCATGCAGTATTACTTTAAAGGATCTGCGTTTGCTCCCCCAACCTCACCAAACCTCTCAGCCCCGAGAGTGTCCACCTTTATGTCTCATCCAGCTGTGGGTCTAGATATGGTCAATCCAGGTTGCATCACAGCCCCTGAACGAATTTTGTAAGAATTTCTCTCTCTTTCACTGTCTTTGTTTCATGGGTTTTTAAAAGTAATTTATTTTTATAATGGGGTTTAGCTGCTTTTCACAGCTGTGTTTATGCGGCTTTACACCCACTTGACTCACTTCCAGAGAGATATCAATATAAAGGTTTTAAGTTTCTTACTACTCAGATATATTCTTGTGCGGTGAACAGGGGGTGAAGAGTCCAGTTCACTGAGCAAGGAGTAGGTCTTGTCTATTAAATGTTGGGTTTATGGAACGGTATGTGAGCTAATTTGAAACCCTTGTTTTATGCATCACACCACCTCACCTTTCCCGTTAAGCAGCCATAGTGTGTTTTCTAAACGTGTGACTGTGTTCTGTTTTGTAATTCAGTTCAAGTGTAGCGGTTTTTACATTCCCTCTATAAGTGATAGCTTATGATAAGTGTCTTTTTCTGTGTGACTTATTTCACTTAGAATCGTCGTACCTAAATCCACTCATCATGCTGCTACTAGCCTTATGACATTGATTTCATGGCTGAGTGATATTCCATTGTACATAAGAACCACCACTTCTTTATCCATTTTTCTCTTTGCTGGGATATTTAAGGTGTAAGGAAGTGGAGGTTCTTGTCAACAGAGCAGCCCTAAACTTTGGGGTGCCTGTGTCTTGCTGATTTTTAGTTTTCCCAATTTATACGCCCATGAGTGGAAGTGCCCTATGCTCCCTAAGCCGTGTTTTGTAGATGTTTAAGGACCCACCGTACACTTCTCCAGAGTGGCTGTTGGGAATTTACATCCCGCCCATCAGCGAAGCAAGGCTCCCATTTCTCCATGGCCTGTCCTGCATTTCTGGTTTTGACACTTTTTTCAGCGTAGCCCTTTTGACCGATGGGTAGCGAGACTTCTTTGTAGCGTTGATTTGCCTTTCCAGGTTGCTTGGTTGGCCAAAAAGGGCGTATGCGTTTTTTCCTGAATATATTCAGGAAAAAACGCATACGCCCTTTTTGGCCAAGGGCATCATTGTAGACATTTTGCCACTTTTCGTGTGCTTTTAAGGCGATTCGAATCTACCTCCGGAAATCTGTTTCCTGCAATTCCGCCTTGCTTTCAAATCCTCTTCGTTGCCTTCCCTCAATATATATGTGGACGAGAGTTATCATTTATAACTCTGCAGGTTTGTGAATTGCAGTGTCCCTGAGCTCCATTTTTCAACTTGCTTTTTTGGGAGCTGGCCGCAAAAGTGCAGGATTGCCTCAGGCCCTATTCTGGTTCTGGGCGGCAGGCTGAGCCTGTGGTTAATTCTTCTTCCTGATGGGAAAATAGGGTGACCTGTGCCTGTCCCAACACCTAGATCCAGTCTCTCATTGGTTGCCCCTCTTCCCGTTCATCCTCAGGAAAAATTGCAACCTGTACGGAAGAGAAGGTTAAAGGTGCTGATTCTCCAAGTAGGGAGATTGCTAGTAAAGTATCTTAAATGGTGAACCTGAGCACAAGCATATGAGAAATGAGGTGCGTTTTAGAAACATTTCCCGATCACACGGTGTACCACCTTCTGGGTTTCTCATGCATGTTTTCGATGTATGAAGATGCCCTTGAACCTGGAGATTTGGGACCCATGGGATGGGTACCACGCAGTATTATTTTAAAGGGTCTGCGTTTGCTCCCCCAACCTCACCAAACCTCTCAGCCCCGAGAGTGTCCACCCTTATGTCTCATCCAGCTGTGGGTCTAGATATGGTCAATCCAGGTTGCATCACAGCCCCTGAACGAATTTTGTAAGAATTTCTCTCTCTTTCACTGTCTTTGTTTCATGGGTTTTTAAAAGTAATTTATTTTTATAATGGGGTTTAGCTGCTTTTCACGGCTGTGTTTATGCGGCTTTACACCCACTTGACTCACTTCCAGAGAGATATCAATTCATAGGTTTTAAGATTCTTACCACTCAGATATATTCTTGTGCGGTGAACAGGGGTTGTTTAGTCCAGTTCACTGAGCAAGGAGTAGGTCGTGTCTATTACATATTGGGTTCATGGAACGGTATGTGAGCTAATTTGAAACCCTTGTTTTATGCATCACCCCACCTCACCTTTCCCGTTAAGCAGCCATAGTGTGTTTTCTAAACGTGTGACTCTGTTCTGTTTTGTAATTCAGTTCAAGTGTATCGGTTTTTACATTCCCTCTATAAGTGATAGCTTATGATAAGTGTCTTTTTCTGTGTGACTTATTTCACTTAGAATCGTCGTACCTAAATCCACTCATCATGCTGCTACTAGCCTTATGACATTGATTTCATAGCAGAGTGATATTCCATTGTACATAAGGACCACCACTTCTTTATCCATTTTTCTCTTTCCTGGGATATTTAAGGTGTAAGGAAGTGGAGGTTCTTGTCAAAAGAGCAGCCCTAAACTTTGGGGTGCCTGTGTCTTGCTGATTTTTAGTTTTCCCAATTTATACGCCCATGAGTGGAAGTGCCCTTTGCTCCCTAAGCCGTGTTTTTTAGATGTTTCAGGACCCACCGTACACTTCTCCAGAGTGGCTGTTGGTAATTTACATACCACCCATCAGCGTAGCAAGGCTCCCATTTCTCCATGGCCTGTCCTGCATTTCTGGTTTTGACACTTTTTTCAGCGTAGCCCTTTTGACCGATGGGTAGCGAGACTTCTTTGTAGCACTGATTTGCCTTTCCAGGTTGCTTGGTTGTCCAAAAAGGGCGTATGCGTTTTTTCCTGAATATATTCAGGAAAAAACGCATACGCCCTTTTTGGCCAAGGGCATCATTGTAGACATTTTGCCAATTTTTATGTGCTTTTAAGGCGATTTGAATCTACCTCCTGAAATCTGTTTCGTGCAATTCCGCCTTGCTT
Organism: Balaenoptera physalus; assembly: GCF_965194825.1. Taxonomy (NCBI): domain Eukaryota; kingdom Metazoa; phylum Chordata; class Mammalia; order Artiodactyla; family Balaenopteridae; genus Balaenoptera; species Balaenoptera physalus. Next base: position 248,959 of record NW_028126218.1, read on the forward strand.
TCAAATCCTCTTCGTTGCCTTCCCTCAATATATATGTGGACGAGAGTTATCATTTATAACTCTGCAGGTTTGTGAATTGCAGTGTCCCTGAGCTCCATTTTTCAACTTGCTTTTTTGGGAGCTGGCCGCAAAAGTGCAGGATTGCCTCAGGCCCTATTCTGGTTCTGGGCAGCAGGCTGAGCCTGTGGTTAATTCTTCTTCCTGATGGGAAAATAGGGTGACCTGTGCCTGTCCCAACACCTAGATCCAGTCTCTCATTGGTTGCCCCTCTTCCCGTTCATCCTCAGGAAAAATTGCAACCTGTACGGAAGAGGAGGTTAAAGTTGCTGATTCTCCAAGTAGGGAGATTGCTAGTAAAGGACCTTAAATGGTGAACCTGAGCACAAGGAGATGAGTAATGAGGTGCGTTATAGAAATCTTTCCCAATCGCACGGTGTACCAACTTCTGGGTTCCTCATGCATGTTTTCGATGTACGAAGATGCCCTTGAACCTGGAGATTTGGGACCCATGGGATGGGTACCATGCAGTATTACTTTAAAGGATCTGCGTTTGCTCCCCCAACCTCACCAAACCTCTCAGCCCCGAGAGTGTCCACCTTTATGTCTCATCCAGCTGTGGGTCTAGATATGGTCAATCCAGGTTGCATCACAGCCCCTGAACGAATTTTGTAAGAATTTCTCTCTCTTTCACTGTCTTTTTTTCATGGGTTTTTAAAAGTAATTTATTTTTATAATGGGGTTTAGCTGCTTTTCACAGCTGTGTTTATGCGGCTTTACACCCACTTGACTCACTTCCAGAGAGATATCAATATAAAGGTTTTAAGTTTCTTACTACTCAGATATATTCTTGTGCGGTGAACAGGGGGTGAAGAGTCCAGTTCACTGAGCAAGGAGTAGGTCTTGTCTATTAAATGTTGGGTTTATGGAACGGTATGTGAGCTAATTTGAAACCCTTGTTTTATGCATCACACCACCTCACCTTTCCCGTTAAGCAGCCATAGTGTGTTTTCTAAACGTGTGACTGTGTTCTGTTTTGTAATTCAGTTCAAGTGTAGCGGTTTTTACATTCCCTCTATAAGTGATAGCTTATGATAAGTGTCTTTTTCTGTGTGACTTATTTCACTTAGAATCGTCGTACCTAAATCCACTCATCATGCTGCTACTAGCCTTATGACATTGATTTCATGGCTGAGTGATATTCCATTGTACATAAGAACCACCACTTCTTTATCCATTTTTCTCTTTGCTGGGATATTTAAGGTGTAAGGAAGTGGAGGTTCTTGTCAACAGAGCAGCCCTAAACTTTGGGGTGCCTGTGTCTTGCTGATTTTTAGTTTTCCCAATTTATACGCCCATGAGTGGAAGTGCCCTATGCTCCCTAAGCCGTGTTTTGTAGATGTTTAAGGACCCACCGTACACTTCTCCAGAGTGGCTGTTGGGAATTTACATCCCGCCCATCAGCGAAGCAAGGCTCCCATTTCTCCATGGCCTGTCCTGCATTTCTGGTTTTGACACTTTTTTCAGCGTAGCCCTTTTGACCGATGGGTAGCGAGACTTCTTTGTAGCGTTGATTTGCCTTTCCAGGTTGCTTGGTTGGCCAAAAAGGGCGTATGCGTTTTTTCCTGAATATATTCAGGAAAAAACGCATACGCCCTTTTTGGCCAAGGGCATCATTGTAGACATTTTGCCACTTTTCGTGTGCTTTTAAGGCGATTCGAATCTACCTCCGGAAATCTGTTTCCTGCAATTCCGCCTTGCTTTCAAATCCTCTTCGTTGCCTTCCCTCAATATATATGTGGACGAGAGTTATCATTTATAACTCTGCAGGTTTGTGAATTGCAGTGTCCCTGAGCTCCATTTTTCAACTTGCTTTTTTGGGAGCTGGCCGCAAAAGTGCAGGATTGCCTCAGGCCCTATTCTGGTTCTGGGCGGCAGGCTGAGCCTGTGGTTAATTCTTCTTCCTGATGGGAAAATAGGGTGACCTGTGCCTGTCCCAACACCTAGATCCAGTCTCTCATTGGTTGCCCCTCTTCCCGTTCATCCTCAGGAAAAATTGCAACCTGTACGGAAGAGAAGGTTAAAGGTGCTGATTCTCCAAGTAGGGAGATTGCTAGTAAAGTATCTTAAATGGTGAACCTGAGCACAAGCATATGAGAAATGAGGTGCGTTTTAGAAACATTTCCCGATCACACGGTGTACCACCTTCTGGGTTTCTCATGCATGTTTTCGATGTATGAAGATGCCCTTGAACCTGGAGATTTGGGACCCATGGGATGGGTACCACGCAGTATTATTTTAAAGGGTCTGCGTTTGCTCCCCCAACCTCACCAAACCTCTCAGCCCCGAGAGTGTCCACCCTTATGTCTCATCCAGCTGTGGGTCTAGATATGGTCAATCCAGGTTGCATCACAGCCCCTGAACGAATTTTGTAAGAATTTCTCTCTCTTTCACTGTCTTTGTTTCATGGGTTTTTAAAAGTAATTTATTTTTATAATGGGGTTTAGCTGCTTTTCACGGCTGTGTTTATGCGGCTTTACACCCACTTGACTCACTTCCAGAGAGATATCAATTCATAGGTTTTAAGATTCTTACCACTCAGATATATTCTTGTGCGGTGAACAGGGGTTGTTTAGTCCAGTTCACTGAGCAAGGAGTAGGTCGTGTCTATTACATATTGGGTTCATGGAACGGTATGTGAGCTAATTTGAAACCCTTGTTTTATGCATCACCCCACCTCACCTTTCCCGTTAAGCAGCCATAGTGTGTTTTCTAAACGTGTGACTCTGTTCTGTTTTGTAATTCAGTTCAAGTGTAGCGGTTTTTACATTCCCTCTATAAGTGATAGCTTATGATAAGTGTCTTTTTCTGTGTGACTTATTTCACTTAGAATCGTCATACCTAAATCCACTCATCATGCTGTTACTAGCCTTATGACATTGATTTCATAGCTGAGTGATATTCCATTGTACATAAGGACCACCACTTCTTTATCCATTTTTCTCTTTCCTGGGATATTTAAGGTGTAAGGAAGTGGAGGTTCTTGTCAAAAGAGCAACCCTAAACTTTGGGGTGCCTGTGTCTTGCTGATTTTTAGTTTTCCCAATTTATACGCCCATGAGTGGAAGTGCCCTATGCTTCCTAAGCCGTGTTTTTTAGATGTTTCAGGACCCACCGTACACTTCTCCAGAGTGGCTGTTCGTAATTTACATCCCGCCCATCAGCGTATCAAGGCTCCCATTTCTCCATGGCCTGTCCTGCATTTCTGGTTTTGACACTTTTTTCAGCGTAGCCCTTTTGACCGATGGGTAGCGAGACTTCTTTGTAGCGCTGATTTGCCTTTCCAGGTTGCTTGGTTGGCCAAAAAGGGCGTATGCGTTTTTTCCTGAATATATTCAGGAAAAAACGCATACGCCCTTTTTGGCCAAGGGCATCATTGTAGACATTTTGCCACTTTTTATGTGCTTTTAAGGCGATTCGAATCTACCTCCTGAAATCTGTTTCGTGCAATTCCGCCTTGCTTTCAAATCCTCTTCATTGCCTTCCCTCAATATATTTGTGGACGAGAGTTATCATTTATAACTCTGCAGGTTTCTGAATTGCAGTGCCCCTGAGCTCCATTTTTCAACTTGCTTTTTTGGGAGCTGGCCGCAAAAGTGCGGGATTGCCTCAGGTCCTATTCTGGTTCTGGGCGGCAGGCTGAGCCTGTGGTTAATTCTTCTTCCTGATGGGAAAATAGGGTGACCTGTGCCTGTCCCAACACCTAGATCCAGTCTCTCATTGGTTGCCCCTCTTCCCGTTCATCCTCAGGAAAAATTGCAACCTGTACGGAAGAGGAGGTTAAAGGTGCTGATTCTCCAAGTAGTGAGATTGCTAGTAAAGTATCTTAAATGGTGAACCTGAGCACAAGGATATGAGAAATGAGGTGCATTTTAGAAACCTTTCCCGATCACACGGTGTACCACCTTCTGTGTTTCTCATGCATGTTTTCGATGTACGAAGATGCCTTTGAACCTGGAGATTTGGGACCCATTGGATGGGTACCACGCAGTATTACTTTAAACGGTCTGCGTTTGCTCCCCCAACCTCACCAAACCTCTCAGCCCCGAGAGTGTCCACCCTTATGTCTCATCCAGCTGTGGGTCTAGATATGGTCAATCCAGGTTGCATCACAGCCCCTGAACGAATTTTGTAAGAATTTCTCTCTCTTTCACTGTCTTTGTTTCATGGGTTTTTAAAAGTAATTTATTTTTATAATGGGGTTTAGCTGCTTTTCACGGCTGTGTTGATGCGGCTTTACACCCACTTGACTCACTTCCAGAGAGATATCAATACATAGGTTTTATGATTCTTACTACTCAGATATATTCTTGTGCAGTGAATAGGGGGTGTAGAGTCCAGTTCACTGTGCAAGGAGTGTGTCTTGTCTATTACATATTGGGTTTATGGAACGGTATGTGAGCTAATTTGAAACCCTTGTTTTATGCATCACCCCACCTCACCTTTCCCGTTAAGCAGCCATAGTGTGTTTTCTAAACGTGTGACTCTGTTCTGTTTTGTAATTCAGTTCAAGTGTATCGGTTTTTACATTCCCTCTATAAGTGATAGCTTATGATAAGTGTCTTTTTCTGTGTGACTTATTTCACTTAGAATCGTCGTACCTAAATCCACTCATCATGCTGCTACTAGCCTTATGACATTGATTTCATAGCAGAGTGATATTCCATTGTACATAAGGACCACCACTTCTTTATCCATTTTTCTCTTTCCTGGGATATTTAAGGTGTAAGGAAGTGGAGGTTCTTGTCAAAAGAGCAGCCCTAAACTTTGGGGTGCCTGTGTCTTGCTGATTTTTAGTTTTCCCAATTTATACGCCCATGAGTGGAAGTGCCCTTTGCTCCCTAAGCCGTGTTTTTTAGATGTTTCAGGACCCACCGTACACTTCTCCAGAGTGGCTGTTGGTAATTTACATCCCACCCATCAGCGTAGCAAGGCTCCCATTTCTCCATGGCCTGTCCTGCATTTCTGGTTTTGACACTTTTTTCAGCGTAGCCCTTTTGACCGATGGGTAGCGAGACTTCTTTGTAGCACTGATTTGCCTTTCCAGGTTGCTTGGTTGTCCAAAAAGGGCGTATGCGTTTTTTCCTGAATATATTCAGGAAAAAACGCATACGCCCTTTTTGGCCAAGGGCATCATTGTAGACATTTTGCCAATTTTTATGTGCTTTTAAGGCGATTTGAATCTACCTCCTGAAATCTGTTTCGTGCAATTCCGCCTTGCTTTCAAATCCTCTTCGTTGCCTTCCCTCAATATATATGTGGACGAGAGTTATCATTTATAACTCTGCAGGTTTGTGAATTGCAGTGTCCCTGAGCTCCATTTTTCAACTTGCTTTTTTGGGAGCTGGCCGCAAAAGTGCAGGATTGCCTCAGGCCCTATTCTGGTTCTGGGCGGCAGGCTGAGCCTGTGGTTAATTCTTCTTCCTGATGGGAAAATAGGGTGACCTGTGCCTGTCCCAACACCTAGATCCAGTCTCTCATTGGTTGCCCCTCTTCCCGTTCATCCTCAGGAAAAATTGCAACCGGTACGGAAGAGGAGGTTAAAGTTGCTGATTCTCCAAGTAGGGAGATTGCTAGTAAAGGACCTTAAATGGTGAACCTGAGCAGAAGGAGATGAGTAATGAGGTGCGTTATAGAAATCTTTCCCGATCGCACGGTGTACCAACTTCTGGGTTCCTCATGCATGTTTTCGATGTACGAAGATGCCCTTGAACCTGGAGATTTGGGACCCATGGGATGGGTACCATGCAGTATTACTTTAAAGGATCTGCGTTTGCTCCCCCAACCTCACCAAACCTCTCAGCCCCGAGAGTGTCCACCTTTATGTCTCATCCAGCTGTGGGTCTAGATATGGTCAATCCAGGTTGCATCACAGCCCCTGAACGAATTTTGTAAGAATTTCTCTCTCTTTCACTGTCTTTTTTTCATGGGTTTTTAAAAGTAATTTATTTTTATAATGGGGTTTAGCTGCTTTTCACAGCTGTGTTTATGCGGCTTTACACCCACTTGACTCACTTCCAGAGAGATATCAATATAAAGGTTTTAAGTTTCTTACTACTCAGATATATTCTTGTGCGGTGAACAGGGGGTGAAGAGTCCAGTTCACTGAGCAAGGAGTAGGTCTTGTCTATTAAATGTTGGGTTTATGGAACGGTATGTGAGCTAATTTGAAACCCTTGTTTTATGCATCACACCACCTCACCTTTCCCGTTAAGCAGCCATAGTGTGTTTTCTAAACGTGTGACTGTGTTCTGTTTTGTAATTCAGTTCAAGTGTAGCGGTTTTTACATTCCCTCTATAAGTGATAGCTTATGATAAGTGTCTTTTTCTGTGTGACTTATTTCACTTAGAATCGCCGTACCTAAATCCACTCATCATGCTGCTACTAGCCTTATGACATTGATTTCATGGCTGAGTGATATTCCATTGTACATAAGAACCACCACTTCTTTATCCATTTTTCTCTTTGCTGGGATATTTAAGGTGTAAGGAAGTGGAGGTTCTTGTCAACAGAGCAGCCCTAAACTTTGGGGTGCCTGTGTCTTGCTGATTTTTAGTTTTCCCAATTTATACGCCCATGAGTGGAAGTGCCCTATGCTCCCTAAGCCGTGTTTTGTAGATGTTTAAGGACCCACCGTACACTTCTCCAGAGTGGCTGTTGGGAATTTACATCCCGCCCATCAGCGAAGCAAGGCTCCCATTTCTCCATGGCCTGTCCTGCATTTCTGGTTTTGACACTTTTTTCAGCGTAGCCCTTTTGACCGATGGGTAGCGAGACTTCTTTGTAGCGTTGATTTGCCTTTCCAGGTTGCTTGGTTGGCCAAAAAGGGCGTATGCGTTTTTTCCTGAATATATTCAGGAAAAAACGCATACGCCCTTTTTGGCCAAGGGCATCATTGTAGACATTTTGCCACTTTTCGTGTGCTTTTAAGGCGATTCGAATCTACCTCCGGAAATCTGTTTCCTGCAATTCCGCCTTGCTTTCAAATCCTCTTCGTTGCCTTCCCTCAATATATATGTGGACGAGAGTTATCATTTATAACTCTGCAGGTTTGTGAATTGCAGTGTCCCTGAGCTCCATTTTTCAACTTGCTTTTTTGGGAGCTGGCCGCAAAAGTGCAGGATTGCCTCAGGCCCTATTCTGGTTCTGGGCGGCAGGCTGAGCCTGTGGTTAATTCTTCTTCCTGATGGGAAAATAGGGTGACCTGTGCCTGTCCCAACACCTAGATCCAGTCTCTCATTGGTTGCCCCTCTTCCCGTTCATCCTCAGGAAAAATTGCAACCTGTACGGAAGAGAAGGTTAAAGGTGCTGATTCTCCAAGTAGGGAGATTGCTAGTAAAGTATCTTAAATGGTGAACCTGAGCACAAGCATATGAGAAATGAGGTGCGTTTTAGAAACATTTCCCGATCACACGGTGTACCACCTTCTGGGTTTCTCATGCATGTTTTCGATGTATGAAGATGCCCTTGAACCTGGAGATTTGGGACCCATGGGATGGGTACCACGCAGTATTATTTTAAAGGGTCTGCGTTTGCTCCCCCAACCTCACCAAACCTCTCAGCCCCGAGAGTGTCCACCCTTATGTCTCATCCAGCTGTGGGTCTAGATATGGTCAATCCAGGTTGCATCACAGCCCCTGAACGAATTTTGTAAGAATTTCTCTCTCTTTCACTGTCTTTGTTTCATGGGTTTTTAAAAGTAATTTATTTTTATAATGGGGTTTAGCTGCTTTTCACGGCTGTGTTTATGCGGCTTTACACCCACTTGACTCACTTCCAGAGAGATATCAATTCATAGGTTTTAAGATTCTTACCACTCAGATATATTCTTGTGCGGTGAACAGGGGTTGTTTAGTCCAGTTCACTGAGCAAGGAGTGTGTCTTGTCTATTACATATTGGGTTTATGGAACGGTATGTGAGCTAATTTGAAACCCTTGTTTTATGCATCACCCCACCTCACCTTTCCCGTTAAGCAGCCATAGTGTGTTTTCTAAACGTGTGACTCTGTTCTGTTTTGTAATTCAGTTCAAGTGTATCGGTTTTTACATTCCCTCTATAAGTGATAGCTTATGATAAGTGTCTTTTTCTGTGTGACTTATTTCACTTAGAATCGTCGTACCTAAATCCACTCATCATGCTGCTACTAGCCTTATGACATTGATTTCATAGCAGAGTGATATTCCATTGTACATAAGGACCACCACTTCTTTATCCATTTTTCTCTTTCCTGGGATATTTAAGGTGTAAGGAAGTGGAGGTTCTTGTCAAAAGAGCAGCCCTAAACTTTGGGGTGCCTGTGTCTTGCTGATTTTTAGTTTTCCCAATTTATACGCCCATGAGTGGAAGTGCCCTTTGCTCCCTAAGCCGTGTTTTTTAGATGTTTCAGGACCCACCGTACACTTCTCCAGAGTGGCTGTTGGTAATTTACATCCCACCCATCAGCGTAGCAAGGCTCCCATTTCTCCATGGCCTGTCCTGCATTTCTGGTTTTGACACTTTTTTCAGCGTAGCCCTTTTGACCGATGGGTAGCGAGACTTCTTTGTAGCACTGATTTGCCTTTCCAGGTTGCTTGGTTGTCCAAAAAGGGCGTATGCGTTTTTTCCTGAATATATTCAGGAAAAAACGCATACGCCCTTTTTGGCCAAGGGCATCATTGTAGACATTTTGCCAATTTTTATGTGCTTTTAAGGCGATTTGAATCTACCTCCTGAAATCTGTTTCGTGCAATTCCGCCTTGCTTTCAAATCCTCTTCGTTGCCTTCCCTCAATATATATGTGGACGAGAGTTATCATTTATAACTCTGCAGGTTTGTGAATTGCAGTGTCCCTGAGCTCCATTTTTCAACTTGCTTTTTTGGGAGCTGGCCGCAAAAGTGCAGGATTGCCTCAGGCCCTATTCTGGTTCTGGGCGGCAGGCTGAGCCTGTGGTTAATTCTTCTTCCTGATGGGAAAATAGGGTGACCTGTGCCTGTCCCAACACCTAGATCCAGTCTCTCATTGGTTGCCCCTCTTCCCGTTCATCCTCAGGAAAAATTGCAACCGGTACGGAAGAGGAGGTTAAAGTTGCTGATTCTCCAAGTAGGGAGATTGCTAGTAAAGGACCTTAAATGGTGAACCTGAGCACAAGGAGATGAGTAATGAGGTGCGTTATAGAAATCTTTCCCGATCGCACGGTGTACCAACTTCTGGGTTCCTCATGCATGTTTTCGATGTACGAAGATGCCCTTGAACCTGGAGATTTGGGACCCATGGGATGGGTACCATGCAGTATTACTTTAAAGGATCTGCGTTTGCTCCCCCAACCTCACCAAACCTCTCAGCCCCGAGAGTGTCCACCTTTATGTCTCATCCAGCTGTGGGTCTAGATATGGTCAATCCAGGTTGCATCACAGCCCCTGAACGAATTTTGTAAGAATTTCTCTCTCTTTCACTGTCTTTTTTTCATGGGTTTTTAAAAGTAATTTATTTTTATAATGGGGTTTAGCTGCTTTTCACAGCTGTGTTTATGCGGCTTTACACCCACTTGACTCACTTCCAGAGAGATATCAATATAAAGGTTTTAAGTTTCTTACTACTCAGATATATTCTTGTGCGGTGAACAGGGGGTGAAGAGTCCAGTTCACTGAGCAAGGAGTAGGTCTTGTCTATTAAATGTTGGGTTTATGGAACGGTATGTGAGCTAATTTGAAACCCTTGTTTTATGCATCACACCACCTCACCTTTCCCGTTAAGCAGCCATAGTGTGTTTTCTAAACGTGTGACTGTGTTCTGTTTTGTAATTCAGTTCAAGTGTAGCGGTTTTTACATTCCCTCTATAAGTGATAGCTTATGATAAGTGTCTTTTTCTGTGTGACTTATTTCACTTAGAATCGCCGTACCTAAATCCACTCATCATGCTGCTACTAGCCTTATGACATTGATTTCATGGCTGAGTGATATTCCATTGTACATAAGAACCACCACTTCTTTATCCATTTTTCTCTTTGCTGGGATATTTAAGGTGTAAGGAAGTGGAGGTTCTTGTCAACAGAGCAGCCCTAAACTTTGGGGTGCCTGTGTCTTGCTGATTTTTAGTTTTCCCAATTTATACGCCCATGAGTGGAAGTGCCCTATGCTCCCTAAGCCGTGTTTTGTAGATGTTTAAGGACCCACCGTACACTTCTCCAGAGTGGCTGTTGGGAATTTACATCCCGCCCATCAGCGAAGCAAGGCTCCCATTTCTCCATGGCCTGTCCTGCATTTCTGGTTTTGACACTTTTTTCAGCGTAGCCCTTTTGACCGATGGGTAGCGAGACTTCTTTGTAGCGTTGATTTGCCTTTCCAGGTTGCTTGGTTGGCCAAAAAGGGCGTATGCGTTTTTTCCTGAATATATTCAGGAAAAAACGCATACGCCCTTTTTGGCCAAGGGCATCATTGTAGACATTTTGCCACTTTTCGTGTGCTTTTAAGGCGATTCGAATCTACCTCCGGAAATCTGTTTCCTGCAATTCCGCCTTGCTTTCAAATCCTCTTCGTTGCCTTCCCTCAATATATATGTGGACGAGAGTTATCATTTATAACTCTGCAGGTTTGTGAATTGCAGTGTCCCTGAGCTCCATTTTTCAACTTGCTTTTTTGGGAGCTGGCCGCAAAAGTGCAGGATTGCCTCAGGCCCTATTCTGGTTCTGGGCGGCAGGCTGAGCCTGTGGTTAATTCTTCTTCCTGATGGGAAAATAGGGTGACCTGTGCCTGTCCCAACACCTAGATCCAGTCTCTCATTGGTTGCCCCTCTTCCCGTTCATCCTCAGGAAAAATTGCAACCTGTACGGAAGAGAAGGTTAAAGGTGCTGATTCTCCAAGTAGGGAGATTGCTAGTAAAGTATCTTAAATGGTGAACCTGAGCACAAGCATATGAGAAATGAGGTGCGTTTTAGAAACATTTCCCGATCACACGGTGTACCACCTTCTGGGTTTCTCATGCATGTTTTCGATGTATGAAGATGCCCTTGAACCTGGAGATTTGGGACCCATGGGATGGGTACCACGCAGTATTATTTTAAAGGGTCTGCGTTTGCTCCCCCAACCTCACCAAACCTCTCAGCCCCGAGAGTGTCCACCCTTATGTCTCATCCAGCTGTGGGTCTAGATATGGTCAATCCAGGTTGCATCACAGCCCCTGAACGAATTTTGTAAGAATTTCTCTCTCTTTCACTGTCTTTGTTTCATGGGTTTTTAAAAGTAATTTATTTTTATAATGGGGTTTAGCTGCTTTTCACGGCTGTGTTTATGCGGCTTTACACCCACTTGACTCACTTCCAGAGAGATATCAATTCATAGGTTTTAAGATTCTTACCACTCAGATATATTCTTGTGCGGTGAACAGGGGTTGTTTAGTCCAGTTCACTGAGCAAGGAGTGTGTCTTGTCTATTACATATTGGGTTTATGGAACGGTATGTGAGCTAATTTGAAACCCTTGTTTTATGCATCACCCCACCTCACCTTTCCCGTTAAGCAGCCATAGTGTGTTTTCTAAACGTGTGACTCTGTTCTGTTTTGTAATTCAGTTCAAGTGTATCGGTTTTTACATTCCCTCTATAAGTGATAGCTTATGATAAGTGTCTTTTTCTGTGTGACTTATTTCACTTAGAATCGTCGTACCTAAATCCACTCATCATGCTGCTACTAGCCTTATGACATTGATTTCATAGCAGAGTGATATTCCATTGTACATAAGGACCACCACTTCTTTATCCATTTTTCTCTTTCCTGGGATATTTAAGGTGTAAGGAAGTGGAGGTTCTTGTCAAAAGAGCAGCCCTAAACTTTGGGGTGCCTGTGTCTTGCTGATTTTTAGTTTTCCCAATTTATACGCCCATGAGTGGAAGTGCCCTTTGCTCCCTAAGCCGTGTTTTTTAGATGTTTCAGGACCCACCGTACACTTCTCCAGAGTGGCTGTTGGTAATTTACATCCCACCCATCAGCGTAGCAAGGCTCCCATTTCTCCATGGCCTGTCCTGCATTTCTGGTTTTGACACTTTTTTCAGCGTAGCCCTTTTGACCGATGGGTAGCGAGACTTCTTTGTAGCACTGATTTGCCTTTCCAGGTTGCTTGGTTGTCCAAAAAGGGCGTATGCGTTTTTTCCTGAATATATTCAGGAAAAAACGCATACGCCCTTTTTGGCCAAGGGCATCATTGTAGACATTTTGCCAATTTTTATGTGCTTTTAAGGCGATTTGAATCTACCTCCTGAAATCTGTTTCGTGCAATTCCGCCTTGCTTTCAAATCCTCTTCGTTGCCTTCCCTCAATATATATGTGGACGAGAGTTATCATTTATAACTCTGCAGGTTTGTGAATTGCAGTGTCCCTGAGCTCCATTTTTCAACTTGCTTTTTTGGGAGCTGGCCGCAAAAGTGCAGGATTGCCTCAGGCCCTATTCTGGTTCTGGGCGGCAGGCTGAGCCTGTGGTTAATTCTTCTTCCTGATGGGAAAATAGGGTGACCTGTGCCTGTCCCAACACCTAGATCCAGTCTCTCATTGGTTGCCCCTCTTCCCGTTCATCCTCAGGAAAAATTGCAACCGGTACGGAAGAGGAGGTTAAAGTTGCTGATTCTCCAAGTAGGGAGATTGCTAGTAAAGGACCTTAAATGGTGAACCTGAGCACAAGGAGATGAGTAATGAGGTGCGTTATAGAAATCTTTCCCGATCGCACGGTGTACCAACTTCTGGGTTCCTCATGCATGTTTTCGATGTACGAAGATGCCCTTGAACCTGGAGATTTGGGACCCATGGGATGGGTACCATGCAGTATTACTTTAAAGGATCTGCGTTTGCTCCCCCAACCTCACCAAACCTCTCAGCCCCGAGAGTGTCCACCTTTATGTCTCATCCAGCTGTGGGTCTAGATATGGTCAATCCAGGTTGCATCACAGCCCCTGAACGAATTTTGTAAGAATTTCTCTCTCTTTCACTGTCTTTTTTTCATGGGTTTTTAAAAGTAATTTATTTTTATAATGGGGTTTAGCTGCTTTTCACAGCTGTGTTTATGCGGCTTTACACCCACTTGACTCACTTCCAGAGAGATATCAATATAAAGGTTTTAAGTTTCTTACTACTCAGATATATTCTTGTGCGGTGAACAGGGGGTGAAGAGTCCAGTTCACTGAGCAAGGAGTAGGTCTTGTCTATTAAATGTTGGGTTTATGGAACGGTATGTGAGCTAATTTGAAACCCTTGTTTTATGCATCACACCACCTCACCTTTCCCGTTAAGCAGCCATAGTGTGTTTTCTAAACGTGTGACTGTGTTCTGTTTTGTAATTCAGTTCAAGTGTAGCGGTTTTTACATTCCCTCTATAAGTGATAGCTTATGATAAGTGTCTTTTTCTGTGTGACTTATTTCACTTAGAATCGTCGTACCTAAATCCACTCATCATGCTGCTACTAGCCTTATGACATTGATTTCATGGCTGAGTGATATTCCATTGTACATAAGAACCACCACTTCTTTATCCATTTTTCTCTTTGCTGGGATATTTAAGGTGTAAGGAAGTGGAGGTTCTTGTCAACAGAGCAGCCCTAAACTTTGGGGTGCCTGTGTCTTGCTGATTTTTAGTTTTCCCAATTTATACGCCCATGAGTGGAAGTGCCCTATGCTCCCTAAGCCGTGTTTTGTAGATGTTTAAGGACCCACCGTACACTTCTCCAGAGTGGCTGTTGGGAATTTACATCCCGCCCATCAGCGAAGCAAGGCTCCCATTTCTCCATGGCCTGTCCTGCATTTCTGGTTTTGACACTTTTTTCAGCGTAGCCCTTTTGACCGATGGGTAGCGAGACTTCTTTGTAGCGTTGATTTGCCTTTCCAGGTTGCTTGGTTGGCCAAAAAGGGCGTATGCGTTTTTTCCTGAATATATTCAGGAAAAAACGCATACGCCCTTTTTGGCCAAGGGCATCATTGTAGACATTTTGCCACTTTTCGTGTGCTTTTAAGGCGATTCGAATCTACCTCCGGAAATCTGTTTCCTGCAATTCCGCCTTGCTTTCAAATCCTCTTCGTTGCCTTCCCTCAATATATATGTGGACGAGAGTTATCATTTATAACTCTGCAGGTTTGTGAATTGCAGTGTCCCTGAGCTCCATTTTTCAACTTGCTTTTTTGGGAGCTGGCCGCAAAAGTGCAGGATTGCCTCAGGCCCTATTCTGGTTCTGGGCGGCAGGCTGAGCCTGTGGTTAATTCTTCTTCCTGATGGGAAAATAGGGTGACCTGTGCCTGTCCCAACACCTAGATCCAGTCTCTCATTGGTTGCCCCTCTTCCCGTTCATCCTCAGGAAAAATTGCAACCTGTACGGAAGAGAAGGTTAAAGGTGCTGATTCTCCAAGTAGGGAGATTGCTAGTAAAGTATCTTAAATGGTGAACCTGAGCACAAGCATATGAGAAATGAGGTGCGTTTTAGAAACATTTCCCGATCACACGGTGTACCACCTTCTGGGTTTCTCATGCATGTTTTCGATGTATGAAGATGCCCTTGAACCTGGAGATTTGGGACCCATGGGATGGGTACCACGCAGTATTATTTTAAAGGGTCTGCGTTTGCTCCCCCAACCTCACCAAACCTCTCAGCCCCGAGAGTGTCCACCCTTATGTCTCATCCAGCTGTGGGTCTAGATATGGTCAATCCAGGTTGCATCACAGCCCCTGAACGAATTTTGTAAGAATTTCTCTCTCTTTCACTGTCTTTGTTTCATGGGTTTTTAAAAGTAATTTATTTTTATAATGGGGTTTAGCTGCTTTTCACGGCTGTGTTTATGCGGCTTTACACCCACTTGACTCACTTCCAGAGAGATATCAATTCATAGGTTTTAAGATTCTTACCACTCAGATATATTCTTGTGCGGTGAACAGGGGTTGTTTAGTCCAGTTCACTGAGCAAGGAGTAGGTCGTGTCTATTACATATTGGGTTCATGGAACGGTATGTGAGCTAATTTGAAACCCTTGTTTTATGCATCACCCCACCTCACCTTTCCCGTTAAGCAGCCATAGTGTGTTTTCTAAACGTGTGACTCTGTTCTGTTTTGTAATTCAGTTCAAGTGTAGCGGTTTTTACATTCCCTCTATAAGTGATAGCTTATGATAAGTGTCTTTTTCTGTGTGACTTATTTCACTTAGAATCGTCATACCTAAATCCACTCATCATGCTGTTACTAGCCTTATGACATTGATTTCATAGCTGAGTGATATTCCATTGTACATAAGGACCACCACTTCTTTATCCATTTTTCTCTTTCCTGGGATATTTAAGGTGTAAGGAAGTGGAGGTTCTTGTCAAAAGAGCAACCCTAAACTTTGGGGTGCCTGTGTCTTGCTGATTTTTAGTTTTCCCAATTTATACGCCCATGAGTGGAAGTGCCCTATGCTTCCTAAGCCGTGTTTTTTAGATGTTTCAGGACCCACCGTACACTTCTCCAGAGTGGCTGTTCGTAATTTACATCCCGCCCATCAGCGTATCAAGGCTCCCATTTCTCCATGGCCTGTCCTGCATTTCTGGTTTTGACACTTTTTTCAGCGTAGCCCTTTTGACCGATGGGTAGCGAGACTTCTTTGTAGCGCTGATTTGCCTTTCCAGGTTGCTTGGTTGGCCAAAAAGGGCGTATGCGTTTTTTCCTGAATATATTCAGGAAAAAACGCATACGCCCTTTTTGGCCAAGGGCATCATTGTAGACATTTTGCCACTTTTTATGTGCTTTTAAGGCGATTCGAATCTACCTCCTGAAATCTGTTTCGTGCAATTCCGCCTTGCTTTCAAATCCTCTTCATTGCCTTCCCTCAATATATTTGTGGACGAGAGTTATCATTTATAACTCTGCAGGTTTCTGAATTGCAGTGCCCCTGAGCTCCATTTTTCAACTTGCTTTTTTGGGAGCTGGCCGCAAAAGTGCGGGATTGCCTCAGGTCCTATTCTGGTTCTGGGCGGCAGGCTGAGCCTGTGGTTAATTCTTCTTCCTGATGGGAAAATAGGGTGACCTGTGCCTGTCCCAACACCTAGATCCAGTCTCTCATTGGTTGCCCCTCTTCCCGTTCATCCTCAGGAAAAATTGCAACCTGTACGGAAGAGGAGGTTAAAGGTGCTGATTCTCCAAGTAGTGAGATTGCTAGTAAAGTATCTTAAATGGTGAACCTGAGCACAAGGATATGAGAAATGAGGTGCATTTTAGAAACCTTTCCCGATCACACGGTGTACCACCTTCTGTGTTTCTCATGCATGTTTTCGATGTACGAAGATGCCTTTGAACCTGGAGATTTGGGACCCATTGGATGGGTACCACGCAGTATTACTTTAAACGGTCTGCGTTTGCTCCCCCAACCTCACCAAACCTCTCAGCCCCGAGAGTGTCCACCCTTATGTCTCATCCAGCTGTGGGTCTAGATATGGTCAATCCAGGTTGCATCACAGCCCCTGAACGAATTTTGTAAGAATTTCTCTCTCTTTCACTGTCTTTGTTTCATGGGTTTTTAAAAGTAATTTATTTTTATAATGGGGTTTAGCTGCTTTTCACGGCTGTGTTGATGCGGCTTTACACCCACTTGACTCACTTCCAGAGAGATATCAATACATAGGTTTTATGATTCTTACTACTCAGATATATTCTTGTGCAGTGAATAGGGGGTGTAGAGTCCAGTTCACTGTGCAAGGAGTGTGTCTTGTCTATTACATATTGGGTTTATGGAACGGTATGTGAGCTAATTTGAAACCCTTGTTTTATGCATCACCCCACCTCACCTTTCCCGTTAAGCAGCCATAGTGTGTTTTCTAAACGTGTGACTCTGTTCTGTTTTGTAATTCAGTTCAAGTGTATCGGTTTTTACATTCCCTCTATAAGTGATAGCTTATGATAAGTGTCTTTTTCTGTGTGACTTATTTCACTTAGAATCGTCGTACCTAAATCCACTCATCATGCTGCTACTAGCCTTATGACATTGATTTCATAGCAGAGTGATATTCCATTGTACATAAGGACCACCACTTCTTTATCCATTTTTCTCTTTCCTGGGATATTTAAGGTGTAAGGAAGTGGAGGTTCTTGTCAAAAGAGCAGCCCTAAACTTTGGGGTGCCTGTGTCTTGCTGATTTTTAGTTTTCCCAATTTATACGCCCATGAGTGGAAGTGCCCTTTGCTCCCTAAGCCGTGTTTTTTAGATGTTTCAGGACCCACCGTACACTTCTCCAGAGTGGCTGTTGGTAATTTACATCCCACCCATCAGCGTAGCAAGGCTCCCATTTCTCCATGGCCTGTCCTGCATTTCTGGTTTTGACACTTTTTTCAGCGTAGCCCTTTTGACCGATGGGTAGCGAGACTTCTTTGTAGCACTGATTTGCCTTTCCAGGTTGCTTGGTTGTCCAAAAAGGGCGTATGCGTTTTTTCCTGAATATATTCAGGAAAAAACGCATACGCCCTTTTTGGCCAAGGGCATCATTGTAGACATTTTGCCAATTTTTATGTGCTTTTAAGGCGATTTGAATCTACCTCCTGAAATCTGTTTCGTGCAATTCCGCCTTGCTTTCAAATCCTCTTCGTTGCCTTCCCTCAATATATATGTGGACGAGAGTTATCATTTATAACTCTGCAGGTTTGTGAATTGCAGTGTCCCTGAGCTCCATTTTTCAACTTGCTTTTTTGGGAGCTGGCCGCAAAAGTGCAGGATTGCCTCAGGCCCTATTCTGGTTCTGGGCGGCAGGCTGAGCCTGTGGTTAATTCTTCTTCCTGATGGGAAAATAGGGTGACCTGTGCCTGTCCCAACACCTAGATCCAGTCTCTCATTGGTTGCCCCTCTTCCCGTTCATCCTCAGGAAAAATTGCAACGGGTACGGAAGAGGAGGTTAAAGTTGCTCATTCTCCAAGTAGGGAGATTGCTAGTAAAGGACCTTAAATGGTGAACCTGAGCACA
The DNA here is from genome assembly GCF_965194825.1 of Balaenoptera physalus. NCBI lineage: Eukaryota > Metazoa > Chordata > Mammalia > Artiodactyla > Balaenopteridae > Balaenoptera > Balaenoptera physalus. Next base: position 266,944 of record NW_028126218.1, read on the forward strand.
AGGAGATGAGTAATGAGGTGCGTTATAGAAATCTTTCCCGATCGCACGGTGTACCAACTTCTGGGTTCCTCATGCATGTTTTCGATGTACGAAGATGCCCTTGAACCTGGAGATTTGGGACCCATGGGATGGGTACCATGCAGTATTACTTTAAAGGATCTGCGTTTGCTCCCCCAACCTCACCAAACCTCTCAGCCCCGAGAGTGTCCACCTTTATGTCTCATCCAGCTGTGGGTCTAGATATGGTCAATCCAGGTTGCATCACAGCCCCTGAACGAATTTTGTAAGAATTTCTCTCTCTTTCACTGTCTTTTTTTCATGGGTTTTTAAAAGTAATTTATTTTTATAATGGGGTTTAGCTGCTTTTCACAGCTGTGTTTATGCGGCTTTACACCCACTTGACTCACTTCCAGAGAGATATCAATATAAAGGTTTTAAGTTTCTTACTACTCAGATATATTCTTGTGCGGTGAACAGGGGGTGAAGAGTCCAGTTCACTGAGCAAGGAGTAGGTCTTGTCTATTAAATGTTGGGTTTATGGAACGGTATGTGAGCTAATTTGAAACCCTTGTTTTATGCATCACACCACCTCACCTTTCCCGTTAAGCAGCCATAGTGTGTTTTCTAAACGTGTGACTGTGTTCTGTTTTGTAATTCAGTTCAAGTGTAGCGGTTTTTACATTCCCTCTATAAGTGATAGCTTATGATAAGTGTCTTTTTCTGTGTGACTTATTTCACTTAGAATCGTCGTACCTAAATCCACTCATCATGCTGCTACTAGCCTTATGACATTGATTTCATGGCTGAGTGATATTCCATTGTACATAAGAACCACCACTTCTTTATCCATTTTTCTCTTTGCTGGGATATTTAAGGTGTAAGGAAGTGGAGGTTCTTGTCAACAGAGCAGCCCTAAACTTTGGGGTGCCTGTGTCTTGCTGATTTTTAGTTTTCCCAATTTATACGCCCATGAGTGGAAGTGCCCTATGCTCCCTAAGCCGTGTTTTGTAGATGTTTAAGGACCCACCGTACACTTCTCCAGAGTGGCTGTTGGGAATTTACATCCCGCCCATCAGCGAAGCAAGGCTCCCATTTCTCCATGGCCTGTCCTGCATTTCTGGTTTTGACACTTTTTTCAGCGTAGCCCTTTTGACCGATGGGTAGCGAGACTTCTTTGTAGCGTTGATTTGCCTTTCCAGGTTGCTTGGTTGGCCAAAAAGGGCGTATGCGTTTTTTCCTGAATATATTCAGGAAAAAACGCATACGCCCTTTTTGGCCAAGGGCATCATTGTAGACATTTTGCCACTTTTCGTGTGCTTTTAAGGCGATTCGAATCTACCTCCGGAAATCTGTTTCCTGCAATTCCGCCTTGCTTTCAAATCCTCTTCGTTGCCTTCCCTCAATATATATGTGGACGAGAGTTATCATTTATAACTCTGCAGGTTTGTGAATTGCAGTGTCCCTGAGCTCCATTTTTCAACTTGCTTTTTTGGGAGCTGGCCGCAAAAGTGCAGGATTGCCTCAGGCCCTATTCTGGTTCTGGGCGGCAGGCTGAGCCTGTGGTTAATTCTTCTTCCTGATGGGAAAATAGGGTGACCTGTGCCTGTCCCAACACCTAGATCCAGTCTCTCATTGGTTGCCCCTCTTCCCGTTCATCCTCAGGAAAAATTGCAACCTGTACGGAAGAGGAGGTTAAAGTTGCTGATTCTCCAAGTAGGGAGATTGCTAGTAAAGGACCTTAAATGGTGAACCTGAGCACAAGGAGATGAGTAATGAGGTGCGTTATAGAAATCTTTCCCGATCGCACGGTGTACCAACTTCTGGGTTCCTCATGCATGTTTTCGATGTACGAAGATGCCCTTGAACCTGGAGATTTGGGACCCATGGGATGGGTACCATGCAGTATTACTTTAAAGGATCTGCGTTTGCTCCCCCAACCTCACCAAACCTCTCAGCCCCGAGAGTGTCCACCTTTATGTCTCATCCAGCTGTGGGTCTAGATATGGTCAATCCAGGTTGCATCACAGCCCCTGAACGAATTTTGTAAGAATTTCTCTCTCTTTCACTGTCTTTTTTTCATGGGTTTTTAAAAGTAATTTATTTTTATAATGGGGTTTAGCTGCTTTTCACAGCTGTGTTTATGCGGCTTTACACCCACTTGACTCACTTCCAGAGAGATATCAATATAAAGGTTTTAAGTTTCTTACTACTCAGATATATTCTTGTGCGGTGAACAGGGGGTGAAGAGTCCAGTTCACTGAGCAAGGAGTAGGTCTTGTCTATTAAATGTTGGGTTTATGGAACGGTATGTGAGCTAATTTGAAACCCTTGTTTTATGCATCACACCACCTCACCTTTCCCGTTAAGCAGCCATAGTGTGTTTTCTAAACGTGTGACTGTGTTCTGTTTTGTAATTCAGTTCAAGTGTAGCGGTTTTTACATTCCCTCTATAAGTGATAGCTTATGATAAGTGTCTTTTTCTGTGTGACTTATTTCACTTAGAATCGTCGTACCTAAATCCACTCATCATGCTGCTACTAGCCTTATGACATTGATTTCATGGCTGAGTGATATTCCATTGTACATAAGAACCACCACTTCTTTATCCATTTTTCTCTTTGCTGGGATATTTAAGGTGTAAGGAAGTGGAGGTTCTTGTCAACAGAGCAGCCCTAAACTTTGGGGTGCCTGTGTCTTGCTGATTTTTAGTTTTCCCAATTTATACGCCCATGAGTGGAAGTGCCCTATGCTCCCTAAGCCGTGTTTTGTAGATGTTTAAGGACCCACCGTACACTTCTCCAGAGTGGCTGTTGGGAATTTACATCCCGCCCATCAGCGAAGCAAGGCTCCCATTTCTCCATGGCCTGTCCTGCATTTCTGGTTTTGACACTTTTTTCAGCGTAGCCCTTTTGACCGATGGGTAGCGAGACTTCTTTGTAGCGTTGATTTGCCTTTCCAGGTTGCTTGGTTGGCCAAAAAGGGCGTATGCGTTTTTTCCTGAATATATTCAGGAAAAAACGCATACGCCCTTTTTGGCCAAGGGCATCATTGTAGACATTTTGCCACTTTTCGTGTGCTTTTAAGGCGATTCGAATCTACCTCCGGAAATCTGTTTCCTGCAATTCCGCCTTGCTTTCAAATCCTCTTCGTTGCCTTCCCTCAATATATATGTGGACGAGAGTTATCATTTATAACTCTGCAGGTTTGTGAATTGCAGTGTCCCTGAGCTCCATTTTTCAACTTGCTTTTTTGGGAGCTGGCCGCAAAAGTGCAGGATTGCCTCAGGCCCTATTCTGGTTCTGGGCGGCAGGCTGAGCCTGTGGTTAATTCTTCTTCCTGATGGGAAAATAGGGTGACCTGTGCCTGTCCCAACACCTAGATCCAGTCTCTCATTGGTTGCCCCTCTTCCCGTTCATCCTCAGGAAAAATTGCAACCTGTACGGAAGAGGAGGTTAAAGTTGCTGATTCTCCAAGTAGGGAGATTGCTAGTAAAGGACCTTAAATGGTGAACCTGAGCACAAGGAGATGAGTAATGAGGTGCGTTATAGAAATCTTTCCCGATCGCACGGTGTACCAACTTCTGGGTTCCTCATGCATGTTTTCGATGTACGAAGATGCCCTTGAACCTGGAGATTTGGGACCCATGGGATGGGTACCATGCAGTATTACTTTAAAGGATCTGCGTTTGCTCCCCCAACCTCACCAAACCTCTCAGCCCCGAGAGTGTCCACCTTTATGTCTCATCCAGCTGTGGGTCTAGATATGGTCAATCCAGGTTGCATCACAGCCCCTGAACGAATTTTGTAAGAATTTCTCTCTCTTTCACTGTCTTTGTTTCATGGGTTTTTAAAAGTAATTTATTTTTATAATGGGGTTTAGCTGCTTTTCACGGCTGTGTTGATGCGGCTTTACACCCACTTGACTCACTTCCAGAGAGATATCAATATATAGGTTTTATGATTCTTACTACTCAGATATATTCTTGTGCAGTGAATAGGGGGTGTAGAGTCCAGTTCACTGTGCAAGGAGTGTGTCTTGTCTATTACATATTGGGTTTATGGAACGGTATGTGAGCTAATTTGAAACCCTTGTTTTATGCATCACCCCACCTCACCTTTCCCGTTAAGCAGCCATAGTGTGTTTTCTAAACGTGTGACTCTGTTCTGTTTTGTAATTCAGTTCAAGTGTATCGGTTTTTACATTCCCTCTATAAGTGATAGCTTATGATAAGTGTCTTTTTCTATGTGACTTATTTCACTTAGAATCGTCGTACCTAAATCCACTCATCATGCTGCTACTAGCCTTTTGACATTGATTTCATGGCTCAGTGATATTCCATTGTACATAAGGACCACCACTTCTTTATCCATTTTTCTCTTTCCTGGGATATTTAAGGTGTAAGGAAGTGGAGGTTCTTGTCAACAGACCAGCCCTAAACTTTGGGGTGCCTGTGTCTTGCTGATTTTTAGTTTTCCCAATTTATACGCCCATGAGTGGAAGTGCCCTATGCTCCCTACTCCGTGTTTTTTAGATGTTTCAGGACCCACCGTACACTTCTCCAGAGTGGCTGTTGGCAATTTACATCCCGCCCATTAGCGTAGCAAGGCTCCCATTTCTCCATGGCCTGTCATGCATTTCTGGTTTAGACACTTTTTTCAGCGTAGCCCTTTTGACCGATGGGTAGCGAGACTTCTTTGTAGCGCTGATTTGCCTTTCCAGGTTGCTTGGTTGGCCAAAAAGGGCGTATGCGTTTTTTCCTGAATATATTCAGGAAAAAACGCATACGCCCTTTTTGGCCAAGGGCATCATTGTAGACATTTTGCCACTTTTCATGTGCTTTTAAGGCGATTCGAATCTACCTCCTGAAATCTGATTCATGCAATTCCGCCTTGCTTTCAAATCCTCTTCATTGCCTTCCCTCAATATATTTGTGGACGAGAGTTATCATTTATAACTCTGCAGGTTTGTGAATTGCAGTGCCCCTGAGCTCCATTTTTCACCTTGCTTTTTTGGGATCTGGCCGCAAAAGTGCGGGATTGCCTCAGGCCCTATTCTGGTTCTGGGCGGCAGGCTGAGCCTGTGGTTAATTCTTCTTCCTGATTGGAAAATAGGGTGACCTGTGCCTGTCCCAACACCTAGATCCAGTCTCTCATTGGTTGCCCCTCTTCCCGTTCATCCTCAGGAAAAATTGCAACCTGTACGGAAGAGAAGGTTAAAGGTGCTGATTCTCCAAGTAGGGAGATTGCTAGTAAAGTATCTTAAATGGTGAACCTGAGCACAAGCATATGAGAAATGAGGTGCGTTTTAGAAACATTTCCCGATCACACGGTGTACCACCTTCTGGGTTTCTCATGCATGTTTTCGATGTATGAAGATGCCCTTGAACCTGGAGATTTGGGACCCATGGGATGGGTACCACGCAGTATTATTTTAAAGGGTCTGCGTTTGCTCCCCCAACCTCACCAAACCTCTCAGCCCCGAGAGTGTCCACCCTTATGTCTCATCCAGCTGTGGGTCTAGATATGGTCAATCCAGGTTGCATCACAGCCCCTGAACGAATTTTGTAAGAATTTCTCTCTCTTTCACTGTCTTTGTTTCATGGGTTTTTAAAAGTAATTTATTTTTATAATGGGGTTTAGCTGCTTTTCACGGCTGTGTTTATGCGGCTTTACACCCACTTGACTCACTTCCAGAGAGATATCAATTCATAGGTTTTAAGATTCTTACCACTCAGATATATTCTTGTGCGGTGAACAGGGGTTGTTTAGTCCAGTTCACTGAGCAAGGAGTAGGTCGTGTCTATTACATATTGGGTTCATGGAACGGTATGTGAGCTAATTTGAAACCCTTGTTTTATGCATCACCCCACCTCACCTTTCCCGTTAAGCAGCCATAGTGTGTTTTCTAAACGTGTGACTCTGTTCTGTTTTGTAATTCAGTTCAAGTGTAGCGGTTTTTACATTCCCTCTATAAGTGATAGCTTATGATAAGTGTCTTTTTCTGTGTGACTTATTTCACTTAGAATCGTCATACCTAAATCCACTCATCATGCTGTTACTAGCCTTATGACATTGATTTCATAGCTGAGTGATATTCCATTGTACATAAGGACCACCACTTCTTTATCCATTTTTCTCTTTCCTGGGATATTTAAGGTGTAAGGAAGTGGTGGTTCTTGTCAAAAGAGCAACCCTAAACTTTGGGGTGCCTGTGTCTTGCTGATTTTTAGTTTTCCCAATTTATACGCCCATGAGTGGAAGTGCCCTATGCTTCCTAAGCCGTGTTTTTTAGATGTTTCAGGACCCACCGTACACTTCTCCAGAGTGGCTGTTCGTAATTTACATCCCGCCCATCAGCGTATCAAGGCTCCCATTTCTCCATGGCCTGTCCTGCATTTCTGGTTTTGACACTTTTTTCAGCGTAGCCCTTTTGACCGATGGGTAGCGAGACTTCTTTGTAGCGCTGATTTGCCTTTCCAGGTTGCTTGGTTGGCCAAAAAGGGCGTATGAGTTTTTTCCTGAATATATTCAGGAAAAAACGCATACGCCCTTTTTGGCCAAGGGCATCATTGTAGACATTTTGCCACTTTTTATGTGCTTTTAAGGCGATTCGAATCTACCTCCTGAAATCTGTTTCGTGCAATTCCGCCTTGCTTTCAAATCCTCTTCATTGCCTTCCCTCAATATATTTGTGGACGAGAGTTATCATTTATAACTCTGCAGGTTTCTGAATTGCAGTGCCCCTGAGCTCCATTTTTCAACTTGCTTTTTTGGGAGCTGGCCGCAAAAGTGCGGGATTGCCTCAGGTCCTATTCTGGTTCTGGGCGGCAGGCTGAGCCTGTGGTTAATTCTTCTTCCTGATGGGAAAATAGGGTGACCTGTGCCTGTCCCAACACCTAGATCCAGTCTCTCATTGGTTGCCCCTCTTCCCGTTCATCCTCAGGAAAAATTGCAACCTGTACGGAAGAGGAGGTTAAAGGTGCTGATTCTCCAAGTAGTGAGATTGCTAGTAAAGTATCTTAAATGGTGAACCTGAGCACAAGGATATGAGAAATGAGGTGCATTTTAGAAACCTTTCCCGATCACACGGTGTACCACCTTCTGTGTTTCTCATGCATGTTTTCGATGTACGAAGATGCCTTTGAACCTGGAGATTTGGGACCCATTGGATGGGTACCACGCAGTATTACTTTAAACGGTCTGCGTTTGCTCCCCCAACCTCACCAAACCTCTCAGCCCCGAGAGTGTCCACCCTTATGTCTCATCCAGCTGTGGGTCTAGATATGGTCAATCCAGGTTGCATCACAGCCCCTGAACGAATTTTGTAAGAATTTCTCTCTCTTTCACTGTCTTTGTTTCATGGGTTTTTAAAAGTAATTTATTTTTATAATGGGGTTTAGCTGCTTTTCACGGCTGTGTTGATGCGGCTTTACACCCACTTGACTCACTTCCAGAGAGATATCAATACATAGGTTTTATGATTCTTACTACTCAGATATATTCTTGTGCAGTGAATAGGGGGTGTAGAGTCCAGTTCACTGTGCAAGGAGTGTGTCTTGTCTATTACATATTGGGTTTATGGAACGGTATGTGAGCTAATTTGAAACCCTTGTTTTATGCATCACCCCACCTCACCTTTCCCGTTAAGCAGCCATAGTGTGTTTTCTAAACGTGTGACTCTGTTCTGTTTTGTAATTCAGTTCAAGTGTATCGGTTTTTACATTCCCTCTATAAGTGATAGCTTATGATAAGTGTCTTTTTCTGTGTGACTTATTTCACTTAGAATCGTCGTACCTAAATCCACTCATCATGCTGCTACTAGCCTTATGACATTGATTTCATAGCAGAGTGATATTCCATTGTACATAAGGACCACCACTTCTTTATCCATTTTTCTCTTTCCTGGGATATTTAAGGTGTAAGGAAGTGGAGGTTCTTGTCAAAAGAGCAGCCCTAAACTTTGGGGTGCCTGTGTCTTGCTGATTTTTAGTTTTCCCAATTTATACGCCCATGAGTGGAAGTGCCCTTTGCTCCCTAAGCCGTGTTTTTTAGATGTTTCAGGACCCACCGTACACTTCTCCAGAGTGGCTGTTGGTAATTTACATCCCACCCATCAGCGTAGCAAGGCTCCCATTTCTCCATGGCCTGTCCTGCATTTCTGGTTTTGACACTTTTTTCAGCGTAGCCCTTTTGACCGATGGGTAGCGAGACTTCTTTGTAGCACTGATTTGCCTTTCCAGGTTGCTTGGTTGTCCAAAAAGGGCGTATGCGTTTTTTCCTGAATATATTCAGGAAAAAACGCATACGCCCTTTTTGGCCAAGGGCATCATTGTAGACATTTTGCCAATTTTTATGTGCTTTTAAGGCGATTTGAATCTACCTCCTGAAATCTGTTTCGTGCAATTCCGCCTTGCTTTCAAATCGTCTTCGTTGCCTTCCCTCAATATATATGTGGACGAGAGTTATCATTTATAACTCTGCAGGTTTGTGAATTGCAGTGTCCCTGAGCTCCATTTTTCAACTTGCTTTTTTGGGAGCTGGCCGCAAAAGTGCAGGATTGCCTCAGGCCCTATTCTGGTTCTGGGCGGCAGGCTGAGCCTGTGGTTAATTCTTCTTCCTGATGGGAAAATAGGGTGACCTGTGCCTGTCCCAACACCTAGATCCAGTCTCTCATTGGTTGCCCCTCTTCCCGTTCATCCTCAGGAAAAATTGCAACCTGTACGGAAGAGGAGGTTAAAGTTGCTGATTCTCCAAGTAGGGAGATTGCTAGTAAAGGACCTTAAATGGTGAACCTGAGCACAAGGAGATGAGTAATGAGGTGCGTTATAGAAATCTTTCCCGATCGCACGGTGTACCAACTTCTGGGTTCCTCATGCATGTTTTCGATGTACGAAGATGCCCTTGAACCTGGAGATTTGGGACCCATGGGATGGGTACCATGCAGTATTACTTTAAAGGATCTGCGTTTGCTCCCCCAACCTCACCAAACCTCTCAGCCCCGAGAGTGTCCACCTTTATGTCTCATCCAGCTGTGGGTCTAGATATGGTCAATCCAGGTTGCATCACAGCCCCTGAACGAATTTTGTAAGAATTTCTCTCTCTTTCACTGTCTTTTTTTCATGGGTTTTTAAAAGTAATTTATTTTTATAATGGGGTTTAGCTGCTTTTCACAGCTGTGTTTATGCGGCTTTACACCCACTTGACTCACTTCCAGAGAGATATCAATATAAAGGTTTTAAGTTTCTTACTACTCAGATATATTCTTGTGCGGTGAACAGGGGGTGAAGAGTCCAGTTCACTGAGCAAGGAGTAGGTCTTGTCTATTAAATGTTGGGTTTATGGAACGGTATGTGAGCTAATTTGAAACCCTTGTTTTATGCATCACACCACCTCACCTTTCCCGTTAAGCAGCCATAGTGTGTTTTCTAAACGTGTGACTGTGTTCTGTTTTGTAATTCAGTTCAAGTGTAGCGGTTTTTACATTCCCTCTATAAGTGATAGCTTATGATAAGTGTCTTTTTCTGTGTGACTTATTTCACTTAGAATCGTCGTACCTAAATCCACTCATCATGCTGCTACTAGCCTTATGACATTGATTTCATGGCTGAGTGATATTCCATTGTACATAAGAACCACCACTTCTTTATCCATTTTTCTCTTTGCTGGGATATTTAAGGTGTAAGGAAGTGGAGGTTCTTGTCAACAGAGCAGCCCTAAACTTTGGGGTGCCTGTGTCTTGCTGATTTTTAGTTTTCCCAATTTATACGCCCATGAGTGGAAGTGCCCTATGCTCCCTAAGCCGTGTTTTGTAGATGTTTAAGGACCCACCGTACACTTCTCCAGAGTGGCTGTTGGGAATTTACATCCCGCCCATCAGCGAAGCAAGGCTCCCATTTCTCCATGGCCTGTCCTGCATTTCTGGTTTTGACACTTTTTTCAGCGTAGCCCTTTTGACCGATGGGTAGCGAGACTTCTTTGTAGCGTTGATTTGCCTTTCCAGGTTGCTTGGTTGGCCAAAAAGGGCGTATGCGTTTTTTCCTGAATATATTCAGGAAAAAACGCATACGCCCTTTTTGGCCAAGGGCATCATTGTAGACATTTTGCCACTTTTCGTGTGCTTTTAAGGCGATTCGAATCTACCTCCGGAAATCTGTTTCCTGCAATTCCGCCTTGCTTTCAAATCCTCTTCGTTGCCTTCCCTCAATATATATGTGGACGAGAGTTATCATTTATAACTCTGCAGGTTTCTGAATTGCAGTGTCCCTGAGCTCCATTTTTCAACTTGCTTTTTTGGGAGCTGGCCGCAAAAGTGCAGGATTGCCTCAGGCCCTATTCTGGTTCTGGGCGGCAGGCTGAGCCTGTGGTTAATTCTTCTTCCTGATGGGAAAATAGGGTGACCTGTGCCTGTCCCAACACCTAGATCCAGTCTCTCATTGGTTGCCCCTCTTCCCGTTCATCCTCAGGAAAAATTGCAACCTGTACGGAAGAGGAGGTTAAAGTTGCTGATTCTCCAAGTAGGGAGATTGCTAGTAAAGGACCTTAAATGGTGAACCTGAGCACAAGGAGATGAGTAATGAGGTGCGTTATAGAAATCTTTCCCGATCGCACGGTGTACCAACTTCTGGGTTCCTCATGCATGTTTTCGATGTACGAAGATGCCCTTGAACCTGGAGATTTGGGACCCATGGGATGGGTACCATGCAGTATTACTTTAAAGGATCTGCGTTTGCTCCCCCAACCTCACCAAACCTCTCAGCCCCGAGAGTGTCCACCTTTATGTCTCATCCAGCTGTGGGTCTAGATATGGTCAATCCAGGTTGCATCACAGCCCCTGAACGAATTTTGTAAGAATTTCTCTCTCTTTCACTGTCTTTTTTTCATGGGTTTTTAAAAGTAATTTATTTTTATAATGGGGTTTAGCTGCTTTTCACAGCTGTGTTTATGCGGCTTTACACCCACTTGACTCACTTCCAGAGAGATATCAATATAAAGGTTTTAAGTTTCTTACTACTCAGATATATTCTTGTGCGGTGAACAGGGGGTGAAGAGTCCAGTTCACTGAGCAAGGAGTAGGTCTTGTCTATTAAATGTTGGGTTTATGGAACGGTATGTGAGCTAATTTGAAACCCTTGTTTTATGCATCACACCACCTCACCTTTCCCGTTAAGCAGCCATAGTGTGTTTTCTAAACGTGTGACTGTGTTCTGTTTTGTAATTCAGTTCAAGTGTAGCGGTTTTTATATTCCCTCTATAAGTGATAGCTTATGATAAGTGTCTTTTTCTGTGTGACTTATTTCACTTAGAATCGTCGTACCTAAATCCACTCATCATGCTGCTACTAGCCTTATGACATTGATTTCATGGCTGAGTGATATTCCATTGTACATAAGAACCACCACTTCTTTATCCATTTTTCTCTTTGCTGGGATATTTAAGGTGTAAGGAAGTGGAGGTTCTTGTCAACAGAGCAGCCCTAAACTTTGGGGTGCCTGTGTCTTGCTGATTTTTAGTTTTCCCAATTTATACGCCCATGAGTGGAAGTGCCCTATGCTTCCTAAGCCGTGTTTTTTAGATGTTTCAGGACCCACCGTACACTTCTCCAGAGTGGCTGTTCGTAATTTACATCCCGCCCATCAGCGTATCAAGGCTCCCATTTCTCCATGGCCTGTCCTGCATTTCTGGTTTTGACACTTTTTTCAGCGTAGCCCTTTTGACCGATGGGTAGTGAGACTTCTTTGTAGCGCTGATTTGCCTTTCCAGGTTGCTTGGTTGGCCAAAAAGGGCGTATGCGTTTTTTCCTGAATATATTCAGGAAAAAACGCATACGCCCTTTTTGGCCAAGGGCATCATTGTAGACATTTTGCCACTTTTTATGTGCTTTTAAGGCGATTCGAATCTACCTCCTGAAATCTGTTTCGTGCAATTCCGCCTTGCTTTCAAATCCTCTTCATTGCCTTCCCTCAATATATTTGTGGACGAGAGTTATCATTTATAACTCTGCAGGTTTCTGAATTGCAGTGCCCCTGAGCTCCATTTTTCAACTTGCTTTTTTGGGAGCTGGCCGCAAAAGTGCGGGATTGCCTCAGGTCCTATTCTGGTTCTGGGCGGCAGGCTGAGCCTGTGGTTAATTCTTCTTCCTGATGGGAAAATAGGGTGACCTGTGCCTGTCCCAACACCTAGATCCAGTCTCTCATTGGTTGCCCCTCTTCCCGTTCATCCTCAGGAAAAATTGCAACCTGTACGGAAGAGAAGGTTAAAGGTGCTGATTCTCCAAGTAGGGAGATTGCTAGTAAAGTATCTTAAATGGTGAACCTGAGCACAAGCATATGAGAAATGAGGTGCGTTTTAGAAACATTTCCCGATCACACGGTGTACCACCTTCTGGGTTTCTCATGCATGTTTTCGATGTATGAAGATGCCCTTGAACCTGGAGATTTGGGACCCATGGGATGGGTACCACGCAGTATTACTTTAAAGGGTCTGCGTTTGCTCCCCAAACCTCTCAGCCCCGAGAGTGTCCACCCTTATGTCTCATCCATCTGTGGGTCTAGATATGGTCAATCCAGGTTGCAGCACAGCCCCTGAACGAATTTTGTAAGAATTTCTCTCTCTTTCACTGTCTTTGTTTCATGGGTTTTTAAAAGTAATTTATTTTTATAGTGGGGTTTAGCTGCTTTTCACGGCTGTGTTGATGCGGCTTTACACCCATTTGACTCACTTCCAGAGAGATATCAATATATAGGTTTTAAGATTCTTACTACTCAGATATATTCTTGTGCGGTGAATAGGGGGTGTAGAGTCCAGTTCACTGAGCAAGGAGTAGGTCTTTTCTATTACATATTGGGTTTATGGAACGGTATGTGTGCTAATTTGAAACCCTTGTTTTATGCATCACCGCACCTCACCTTTCCCGTTAAGCAGCCATAGTGTGTTTTCTAAACGTGTGACTCTGTTCTGTTTTGTAATTCAGTTCAAGTGTAGCGGTTTTTACATTCCCTCTATAAGTGATAGCTTATGATAAGTGTCTTTTTCTGTGTGACTTATTTCACTTAGAATCGTCGTACCTAAATCCACTCATCATGCTGCTACTAGCCTTATGACATTGATTTCATAGCAGAGTGATATTCCATTGTACATAAGGACCACCACTTCTTTATCCATTTTTCTCTTTCCTGGGATATTTAAGGTGTAAGGAAGTGGAGGTTCTTGTCAAAAGAGCAGCCCTAAACTTTGGGGTGCCTGTGTCTTGCTGATTTTTAGTTTTCCCAATTTATACGCCCATGAGTGGAAGTGCCCTTTGCTCCCTAAGCCGTGTTTTTTAGATGTTTCAGGACCCACCGTACACTTCTCCAGAGTGGCTGTTGGTAATTTACATCCCACCCATCAGCGTAGCAAGGCTCCCATTTCTCCATGGCCTGTCCTGCATTTTTGGTTTTGACACTTTTTTCAGCGTAGCCCTTTTGACCGATGGGTAGCGAGACTTCTTTGTAGCACTGATTTGCCTTTCCAGGTTGCTTGGTTGTCCAAAAAGGGCGTATGCGTTTTTTCCTGAATATATTCAGGAAAAAACGCATACGCCCTTTTTGGCCAAGGGCATCATTGTAGACATTTTGCCAATTTTTATGTGCTTTTAAGGCGATTTGAATCTACCTCCTGAAATCTGTTTCGTGCAATTCCGCCTTGCTTTCAAATCCTCTTCGTTGCCTTCCCTCAATATATATGTGGACGAGAGTTATCATTTATAACTCTGCAGGTTTGTGAATTGCAGTGTCCCTGAGCTCCATTTTTCAACTTGCTTTTTTGGGAGCTGGCCGCAAAAGTGCAGGATTGCCTCAGGCCCTATTCTGGTTCTGGGCGGCAGGCTGAGCCTGTGGTTAATTCTTCTTCCTGATGGGAAAATAGGGTGACCTGTGCCTGTCCCAACACCTAGATCCAGTCTCTCATTGGTTGCCCCTCTTCCCGTTCATCCTCAGGAAAAATTGCAACCTGTACGGAAGAGGAGGTTAAAGTTGCTGATTCTCCAAGTAGGGAGATTGCTAGTAAAGGACCTTAAATGGTGAACCTGAGCAGAAGGAGATGAGTAATGAGGTGCGTTATAGAAATCTTTCCCGATCGCACGGTGTACCAACTTCTGGGTTCCTCATGCATGTTTTCGATGTACGAAGATGCCCTTGAACCTGGAGATTTGGGACCCATGGGATGGGTACCATGCAGTATTACTTTAAAGGATCTGCGTTTGCTCCCCCAACCTCACCAAACCTCTCAGCCCCGAGAGTGTCCACCTTTATGTCTCATCCAGCTGTGGGTCTAGATATGGTCAATCCAGGTTGCATCACAGCCCCTGAACGAATTTTGTAAGAATTTCTCTCTCTTTCACTGTCTTTTTTTCATGGGTTTTTAAAAGTAATTTATTTTTATAATGGGGTTTAGCTGCTTTTCACAGCTGTGTTTATGCGGCTTTACACCCACTTGACTCACTTCCAGAGAGATATCAATATAAAGGTTTTAAGTTTCTTACTACTCAGATATATTCTTGTGCGGTGAACAGGGGGTGAAGAGTCCAGTTCACTGAGCAAGGAGTAGGTCTTGTCTATTAAATGTTGGGTTTATGGAACGGTATGTGAGCTAATTTGAAACCCTTGTTTTATGCATCACACCACCTCACCTTTCCCGTTAAGCAGCCATAGTGTGTTTTCTAAACGTGTGACTGTGTTCTGTTTTGTAATTCAGTTCAAGTGTAGCGGTTTTTACATTCCCTCTATAAGTGATAGCTTATGATAAGTGTCTTTTTCTGTGTGACTTATTTCACTTAGAATCGTCGTACCTAAATCCACTCATCATGCTGCTACTAGCCTTATGACATTGATTTCATGGCTGAGTGATATTCCATTGTACATAAGAACCACCACTTCTTTATCCATTTTTCTCTTTGCTGGGATATTTAAGGTGTAAGGAAGTGGAGGTTCTTGTCAACAGAGCAGCCCTAAACTTTGGGGTGCCTGTGTCTTGCTGATTTTTAGTTTTCCCAATTTATACGCCCATGAGTGGAAGTGCCCTATGCTCCCTAAGCCGTGTTTTGTAGATGTTTAAGGACCCACCGTACACTTCTCCAGAGTGGCTGTTGGGAATTTACATCCCGCCCATCAGCGAAGCAAGGCTCCCATTTCTCCATGGCCTGTCCTGCATTTCTGGTTTTGACACTTTTTTCAGCGTAGCCCTTTTGACCGATGGGTAGCGAGACTTCTTTGTAGCGTTGATTTGCCTTTCCAGGGTGCTTGGTTGGGCAAAAAGGGCGTATGCGTTTTTTCCTGAATATATTCAGGAAAAAACGCATACGCCCTTTTTGGCCAAGGGCATCATTGTAGACATTTTGCCACTTTTCGTGTGCTTTTAAGGCGATTCGAATCTACCTCCGGAAATCTGTTTCCTGCAATTCCGCCTTGCTTTCAAATCCTCTTCGTTGCCTTCCCTCAATATATTTGTGGACGAGAGTTATCATTTATAACTCTGCAGGTTTGTGAATTGCAGTGCCCCTGAGCTCCATTTTTCAACTTGCTTTTTTGGGAGCTGGCCGCAAAAGCGCGGGATTGCCTCAGGCCCTATTCTGGTTCTGGGCGGCAGGCTGAGCCTGTGGTTAATTCTTCTTCCTGATGGGAAAATAGGGTGACCTGTGCCTGTCCCAACACCTAGATCCAGTCTCCCATTGGTTGCCCCTCTTCCGTTCATCCTCAGGACAAATTGCAACTTGTACGGAACAGGAGGTTAAAGTTGCTGATTCTCCAAGTAGGGAGATTGCTAGTAAAGGAGCTTAAATGGTGAACCTGAGCACAAGGAGATGAGTAATGAGGTGCGTTTTAGAAACCTTTCCCGATCGCACGGTGTACCAACTTCTGGGTTCCTCATGCATGTTTTCGATGTACGAAGATGCCCTTGAACCTGGAGATTTGGGACCCATGGGATGGGTACCATGCAGTATTACTTTAAAGGATCTGCGTTTGCTCCCCCAACCTCACCAAACCTCTCAGCCCCGAGAGTGTCCACCTTTATGTCTCATCCAGCTGTGGGTCTAGATATGGTCAATCCAGGTTGCATCACAGCCCCTGAACGAATTTTGTAAGAATTTCTCTCTCTTTCACTGTCTTTGTTTCATCGGTTTTTAAAAGTAATTTATTTTTATAATGGGGTTTAGCTGCTTTTCACGGCTGTGTTTATGCGGCTTTACACCCACTTGACTCACTTCCCGAGAGATATCAATATATAGGATTTAAGATTCTTACTACACAGATATATTCTTTTGCGGTGAATAGGGGGTGTAGAGTCCAGTTCACTGAGCAAGGAGTAGGTATTCTCTATGACATATTGGGTTTATGGAACGGTATGTGAGCTAATTTGAAACCCTTGTTTTATGCATAACCCCACCTCACCTTTCCCGTTAAGCAGCCATAGTGTGTTTTCTAAAGGTGTGACTCTGTTCTGTTTTGTAATTCAGTTCAAGTGTAGCGGTTTTTACATTCCCTCTATAAGTGATAGCTTATGATAAGTGTCTTTTTCTGTGTGACTTATTTCACTTAGAATCGTCGTACCTAAATACACTCATCATGCTGCTACTAGCCTTATGACATTGATTTCATGGCTGAGTGATATTCCATTGTACATAAGAACCACCACTTCTTTATACATTTTTCTCTTTGCTGGGATATTTAAGGTGTAAGGAAGTGGAGGTTCTTGTCAACAGAGCAGCCCTAAACTTTGGGGTGCCTGTGTCTTGCTGATTTTTAGTTTTCCCAATTTATACGCCCATGAGTGGAAGTGCCCTATGCTCCCTAAGCCGTGTTTTGTAGATGTTTAAGGACCCACCGTACACTTCTCCAGAGTGGCTGTTGGGAATTTACATCCCGCCCATCAGCGAAGCAAGGCTCCCATTTCTCCATGGCCTGTCCTGCATTTCTGGTTTTGACACTTTTTTCAGCGTAGCCCTTTTGACCGATGGGTAGCGAGACTTCTTTGTAGCATTGATTTGCCTTTCCAGGGTGCTTGGTTGGCCAAAAAGGGCGTATGCGTTTTTTCCTGAATATATTCAGGAAAAAACGCATACGCCCTTTTTGGCCAAGGGCATCATTGTAGACATTTTGCCACTTTTCGTGTGCTTTTAAGGCGATTCGAATCTACCTCCGGAAATCTGTTTCCTGCAATTCCGCCTTGCTTTCAAATCCTCTTCGTTGCCTTCCCTCAATATATATGTGGACGAGAGTTATCATTTATAACTCTGCAGGTTTGTGAATTGCAGTGTCCCTGAGCTCCATTTTTCAACTTGCTTTTTTGGGAGCTGGCCGCAAAAGTGCAGGATTGCCTCAGGCCCTATTCTGGTTCTGGGCGGCAGGCTGAGCCTGTGGTTAATTCTTCTTCCTGATGGGAAAATAGGGTGACCTGTGCCTGTCCCAACACCTAGATCCAGTCTCTCATTGGTTGCCCCTCTTCCCGTTCATCCTCAGGAAAAATTGCAACCTGTACGGAAGAGGAGGTTAAAGTTGCTGATTCTCCAAGTAGGGAGATTGCTAGTAAAGGACCTTAAATGGTGAACCTGAGCACAAGGAGATGAGTAATGAGGTGCGTTATAGAAATCTTTCCCGATCGCACGGTGTACCAAATTCTGGGTTCCTCATGCATGTTTTCGATGTACGAAGATGCCCTTGAACCTGGAGATTTGGGACCCATGGGATGGGTACCATGCAGTATTACTTTAAAGGATCTGCGTTTGCTCCCCCAACCTCACCAAACCTCTCAGCCCCGAGAGTGTCCACCTTTATGTCTCATCCAGCTGTGGGTCTAGATATGGTCAATCCAGGTTGCATCACAGCCCGTGAACGAATTTTGTAAGAATTTCTCTCTCTTTCACTGTCTTTTTTTCATGGGTTTTTAAAAGTAATTTATTTTTATAATGGGGTTTAGCTGCTTTTCACAGCTGTGTTTATGCGGCTTTACACCCACTTGACTCACTTCCAGAGAGATATCAATATAAAGGTTTTAAGTTTCTTACTACTCAGATATATTCTTGTGCGGTGAACAGGGGGTGAAGAGTCCAGTTCACTGAGCAAGGAGTAGGTCTTGTCTATTAAATGTTGGGTTTATGGAACGGTATGTGAGCTAATTTGAAACCCTTGTTTTATGCATCACACCACCTCACCTTTCCCGTTAAGCAGCCATAGTGTGTTTTCTAAACGTGTGACTGTGTTCTGTTTTGTAATTCAGTTCAAGTGTAGCGGTTTTTACATTCCCTCTATAAGTGATAGCTTATGATAAGTGTCTTTTTCTGTGTGACTTATTTCACTTAGAATCGTCGTACCTAAATCCACTCATCATGCTGCTACTAGCCTTATGACATTGATTTCATGGCTGAGTGATATTCCATTGTACATAAGAACCACCACTTCTTTATCCATTTTTCTCTTTGCTGGGATATTTAAGGTGTAAGGAAGTGGAGGTTCTTGTCAACAGAGCAGCCCTAAACTTTGGGGTGCCTGTGTCTTGCTGATTTTTAGTTTTCCCAATTTATACGCCCATGAGTGGAAGTGCCCTATGCTCCCTAAGCCGTGTTTTGTAGATGTTTAAGGACCCACCGTACACTTCTCCAGAGTGGCTGTTGGGAATTTACATCCCGCCCATCAGCGAAGCAAGGCTCCCATTTCTCCATGGCCTGTCCTGCATTTCTGGTTTTGACACTTTTTTCAGCGTAGCCCTTTTGACCGATGGGTAGCGAGACTTCTTTGTAGCGCTGATTTGCCTTTCCAGGTTGCTTGGTTGGCCAAAAAGGGCGTATGCGTTTTTTCCTGAATATATTCAGGAAAAAACGCATACGCCCTTTTTGGCCAAGGGCATCATTGTAGACATTTTGCCACTTTTCATGTGCTTTTAAGGCAATTCGAATCTACATCCTGAAATCTGATTCATGCAATTCCGCCTTGCTTTCAAATCCTCTTCATTGCCTTCCCTCAATATATTTGTGGACGAGAGTTATCATTTATAACTCTGCAGGTTTGTGAATTGCAGTGCCCCTGAGCTCCATTTTTCAACTTGCTTTTTTGGGAGCTGGCCGCAAAAGTGCAGGATTGCCTCAGGCCCTATTCTGGTTCTGGGCGGCAGGCTGAGCCTGTGGTTAATTCTTCTTCCTGATGGGAAAATAGGGTGACCTGTGCCTGTCCCAACACCTAGATCCAGTCTCCCATTGGTTGCCCCTCTTCCGTTCATCCTCAGGACAAATTGCAACTTGTACGGAACAGGAGGTTAAAGTTGCTGATTCTCCAAGTAGGGAGATTGCTAGTAAAGGAGCTTAAATGGTGAACCTGAGCACAAGGAGATGAGTAATGAGGTGCGTTTTAGAAACCTTTCCCGATCGCACGGTGTACCAACTTCTGGTTTCCTCATGCATGTTTTCGATGTACGAAGATGCCCTTGAACCTGGAGATTTGGGACCCATGGGATGGGTACCATGCAGTATTACTTTAAAGGATCTGCGTTTGCTCCCCCAACCTCACCAAACCTCTCAGCCCCGAGAGTGTCCACCTTTATGTCTCATCCAGCTGTGGGTCTAGATATGGTCAATCCAGGTTGCATCACAGCCCCTGAACGAATTTTGTAAGAATTTCTCTCTCTTTCACTGTCTTTGTTTCATCGGTTTTTAAAAGTAATTTATTTTTATAATGGGGTTTAGCTGCTTTTCACGGCTGTGTTTATGCGGCTTTACACCCACTTGACTCACTTCCCGAGAGATATCAATATATAGGATTTAAGATTCTTACTACACAGATATATTCTTTTGCGGTGAATAGGGGGTGTAGAGTCCAGTTCACTGAGCAAGGAGTAGGTATTCTCTATGACATATTGGGTTTATGGAACGGTATGTGAGCTAATTTGAAACCCTTGTTTTATGCATAACCCCACCTCACCTTTCCCGTTAAGCAGCCATAGTGTGTTTTCTAAAGGTGTGACTCTGTTCTGTTTTGTAATTCAGTTCAAGTGTAGCGGTTTTTACATTCCCTCTATAAGTGATAGCTTATGATAAGTGTCTTTTTCTGTGTGACTTATTTCACTTAGAATCGTCGTACCTAAATACACTCATCATGCTGCTACTAGCCTTATGACATTGATTTCATGGCTGAGTGATATTCCATTGTACATAAGAACCACCACTTCTTTATACATTTTTCTCTTTGCTGGGATATTTAAGGTGTAAGGAAGTGGAGGTTCTTGTCAACAGAGCAGCCCTAAACTTTGGGGTGCCTGTGTCTTGCTGATTTTTAGTTTTCCCAATTTATACGCCCATGAGTGGAAGTGCCCTATGCTCCCTAAGCCGTGTTTTGTAGATGTTTAAGGACCCACCGTACACTTCTCCAGAGTGGCTGTTGGGAATTTACATCCCGCCCATCAGCGAAGCAAGGCTCCCATTTCTCCATGGCCTGTCCTGCATTTCTGGTTTTGACACTTTTTTCAGCGTAGCCCTTTTGACCGATGGGTAGCGAGACTTCTTTGTAGCATTGATTTGCCTTTCCAGGGTGCTTGGTTGGCCAAAAAGGGCGTATGCGTTTTTTCCTGAATATATTCAGGAAAAAACGCATACGCCCTTTTTGGCCAAGGGCATCATTGTAGACATTTTGCCACTTTTCGTGTGCTTTTAAGGCGATTCGAATCTACCTCCGGAAATCTGTTTCCTGCAATTCCGCCTTGCTTTCAAATCCTCTTCGTTGCCTTCCCTCAATATATATGTGGACGAGAGTTATCATTTATAACTCTGCAGGTTTGTGAATTGCAGTGTCCCTGAGCTCCATTTTTCAACTTGCTTTTTTGGGAGCTGGCCGCAAAAGTGCAGGATTGCCTCAGGCCCTATTCTGGTTCTGGGCGGCAGGCTGAGCCTGTGGTTAATTCTTCTTCCTGATGGGAAAATAGGGTGACCTGTGCCTGTCCCAACACCTAGATCCAGTCTCTCATTGGTTGCCCCTCTTCCCGTTCATCCTCAGGAAAAATTGCAACCTGTACGGAAGAGGAGGTTAAAGTTGCTGATTCTCCAAGTAGGGAGATTGCTAGTAAAGGACCTTAAATGGTGAACCTGAGCACAAGGAGATGAGTAATGAGGTGCGTTATAGAAATCTTTCCCGATCGCACGGTGTACCAAATTCTGGGTTCCTCATGCATGTTTTCGATGTACGAAGATGCCCTTGAACCTGGAGATTTGGGACCCATGGGATGGGTACCATGCAGTATTACTTTAAAGGATCTGCGTTTGCTCCCCCAACCTCACCAAACCTCTCAGCCCCGAGAGTGTCCACCTTTATGTCTCATCCAGCTGTGGGTCTAGATATGGTCAATCCAGGTTGCATCACAGCCCGTGAACGAATTTTGTAAGAATTTCTCTCTCTTTCACTGTCTTTTTTTCATGGGTTTTTAAAAGTAATTTATTTTTATAATGGGGTTTAGCTGCTTTTCACAGCTGTGTTTATGCGGCTTTACACCCACTTGACTCACTTCCAGAGAGATATCAATATAAAGGTTTTAAGTTTCTTACTACTCAGATATATTCTTGTGCGGTGAACAGGGGGTGAAGAGTCCAGTTCACTGAGCAAGGAGTAGGTCTTGTCTATTAAATGTTGGGTTTATGGAACGGTATGTGAGCTAATTTGAAACCCTTGTTTTATGCATCACACCACCTCACCTTTCCCGTTAAGCAGCCATAGTGTGTTTTCTAAACGTGTGACTGTGTTCTGTTTTGTAATTCAGTTCAAGTGTAGCGGTTTTTACATTCCCTCTATAAGTGATAGCTTATGATAAGTGTCTTTTTCTGTGTGACTTATTTCACTTAGAATCGTCGTACCTAAATCCACTCATCATGCTGCTACTAGCCTTATGACATTGATTTCATGGCTGAGTGATATTCCATTGTACATAAGAACCACCACTTCTTTATCCATTTTTCTCTTTGCTGGGATATTTAAGGTGTAAGGAAGTGGAGGTTCTTGTCAACAGAGCAGCCCTAAACTTTGGGGTGCCTGTGTCTTGCTGATTTTTAGTTTTCCCAATTTATACGCCCATGAGTGGAAGTGCCCTATGCTCCCTAAGCCGTGTTTTGTAGATGTTTAAGGACCCACCGTACACTTCTCCAGAGTGGCTGTTGGGAATTTACATCCCGCCCATCAGCGAAGCAAGGCTCCCATTTCTCCATGGCCTGTCCTGCATTTCTGGTTTTGACACTTTTTTCAGCGTAGCCCTTTTGACCGATGGGTAGCGAGACTTCTTTGTAGCGCTGATTTGCCTTTCCAGGTTGCTTGGTTGGCCAAAAAGGGCGTATGCGTTTTTTCCTGAATATATTCAGGAAAAAACGCATACGCCCTTTTTGGCCAAGGGCATCATTGTAGACATTTTGCCACTTTTCATGTGCTTTTAAGGCAATTCGAATCTACATCCTGAAATCTGATTCATGCAATTCCGCCTTGCTTTCAAATCCTCTTCATTGCCTTCCCTCAATATATTTGTGGACGAGAGTTATCATTTATAACTCTGCAGGTTTGTGAATTGCAGTGCCCCTGAGCTCCATTTTTCAACTTGCTTTTTTGGGAGCTGGCCGCAAAAGTGCAGGATTGCCTCAGGCCCTATTCTGGTTCTGGGCGGCAGGCTGAGCCTGTGGTTAATTCTTCTTCCTGATGGGAAAATAGGGTGACCTGTGCCTGTCCCAACACCTAGATCCAGTCTCTCATTGGTTGCCCCTCTTCCCGTTCATCCTCAGGAAAAATTGCAACCTGTACGGGAGAGGAGGTTAAAGTTGCTGATTCTCCAAGTAGGGAGATTGCTAGTAAAGGACCTTAAATGGTGAACCTGAGCACAAGGAGATGAGTAATGAGGTGCGTTATAGAAATCTTTCCCGATCGCACGGTGTACCAACTTCTGGGTTCCTCATGCATGTTTTCGATGTACGAAGATGCCCTTGAACCTGGAGATTTGGGACCCATGGGATGGGTACCATGCAGTATTACTTTAAAGGATCTGCGTTTGCTCCCCCAACCTCACCAAACCTCTCAGCCCCGAGAGTGTCCACCTTTATGTCTCATCCAGCTGTGGGTCTAGATATGGTCAATCCCGGTTGCATCACAGCCCCTGAACGAATTTTGTAAGAATTTCTCTCTCTTTCACTGTCTTTTTTTCATGGGTTTTTAAAAGTAATTTATTTTTATAATGGGGTTTAGCTGCTTTTCACAGCTGTGTTTATGCGGCTTTACACCCACTTGACTCACTTCCAGAGAGATATCAATATAAAGGTTTTAAGTTTCTTACTACTCAGATATATTCTTGTGCGGTGAACAGGGGGTGAAGAGTCCAGTTCACTGAGCAAGGAGTAGGTCTTGTCTATTAAATGTTGGGTTTATGGAACGGTATGTGAGCTAATTTGAAACCCTTGTTTTATGCATCACACCACCTCACCTTTCCCGTTAAGCAGCCATAGTGTGTTTTCTAAACGTGTGACTGTGTTCTGTTTTGTAATTCAGTTCAAGTGTAGCGGTTTTTACATTCCCTCTATAAGTGATAGCTTATGATAAGTGTCTTTTTCTGTGTGACTTATTTCACTTAGAATCGTCGTACCTAAATCCACTCATCATGCTGCTACTAGCCTTATGACATTGATTTCATGGCTGAGTGATATTCCATTGTACATAAGAACCACCACTTCTTTATCCATTTTTCTCTTTGCTGGGATATTTAAGGTGTAAGGAAGTGGAGGTTCTTGTCAACAGAGCAGCCCTAAACTTTGGGGTGCCTGTGTCTTGCTGATTTTTAGTTTTCCCAATTTATACGCCCATGAGTGGAAGTGCCCTATGCTCCCTAAGCCGTGTTTTGTAGATGTTTAAGGACCCACCGTACACTTCTCCAGAGTGGCTGTTGGGAATTTACATCCCGCCCATCAGCGAAGCAAGGCTCCCATTTCTCCATGGCCTGTCCTGCATTTCTGGTTTTGACACTTTTATCAGCGTAGCCCTTTTGACCGATGGGTAGCGAGACTTCTTTGTAGCGTTGATTTGCCTTTCCAGGGTGCTTGGTTGGCCAAAAAGGGCGTATGCGTTTTTTCCTGAATATATTCAGGAAAAAACGCATACGCCCTTTTTGGCCAAGGGCATCATTGTAGACATTTTGCCACTTTTCGTGTGCTTTTAAGGCGATTCGAATCTACCTCCGGAAATCTGTTTCCTGCAATTCCGCCTTGCTTTCAAATCCTCTTCGTTGCCTTCCCTCAATATATTTGTGGACGAGAGTTATCATTTATAACTCTGCAGGTTTGTGAATTGCAGTGCCCCTGAGCTCCATTTTTCAACTTGCTTTTTTGGGAGCTGGCCGCAAAAGCGCGGGATTGCCTCAGGCCCTATTCTGGTTCTGGGCGGCAGGCTGAGCCTGTGGTTAATTCTTCTTCCTGATGGGAAAATAGGGTGACCTGTGCCTGTCCCAACACCTAGATCCAGTCTCCCATTGGTTGCCCCTCTTCCGTTCATCCTCAGGACAAATTGCAACTTGTACGGAACAGGAGGTTAAAGTTGCTGATTCTCCAAGTAGGGAGATTGCTAGTAAAGGAGCTTAAATGGTGAACCTGAGCACAAGGAGATGAGTAATGAGGTGCGTTTTAGAAACCTTTCCCGATCGCACGGTGTACCAACTTCTGGGTTCCTCATGCATGTTTTCGATGTACGAAGATGCCCTTGAACCTGGAGATTTGGGACCCATGGGATGGGTACCATGCAGTATTACTTTAAAGGATCTGCGTTTGCTCCCCCAACCTCACCAAACCTCTCAGCCCCGAGAGTGTCCACCTTTATGTCTCATCCAGCTGTGGGTCTAGATATGGTCAATCCAGGTTGCATCACAGCCCCTGAACGAATTTTGTAAGAATTTCTCTCTCTTTCACTGTCTTTGTTTCATCGGTTTTTAAAAGTAATTTATTTTTATAATGGGGTTTAGCTGCTTTTCACGGCTGTGTTTATGCGGCTTTACACCCACTTGACTCACTTCCCGAGAGATATCAATATATAGGATTTAAGATTCTTACTACACAGATATATTCTTTTGCGGTGAATAGGGGGTGTAGAGTCCAGTTCACTGAGCAAGGAGTAGGTATTCTCTATGACATATTGGGTTTATGGAACGGTATGTGAGCTAATTTGAAACCCTTGTTTTATGCATAACCCACCTCACCTTTCCCGTTAAGCAGCCATAGTGTGTTTTCTAAACGTGTGACTCTGTTCTGTTTTGTAATTCAGTTCAAGTGTAGCGGTTTTTACATTCCCTCTATAAGTGATAGCTTATGATAAGTGTCTTTTTCTGTGTGACTTATTTCACTTACAATCGTGGTACCTAAATCCACTCATCATGCTGCTACTAGCCTTATGACATTGATTTCATGGCTGAGTGATATTCCATTGTACATAAGGACCACCACTTCTTTATCCATTTTTCTCTTTGCTGGGATATCTCAGGTGTAAGGAAGTGGAGGTTCTTGTCAACAGAGCAGCCCTAAACTTTGGGGTGTCTGTGTCTTGCTGATTTTTAGTTTTCCCAATTTATACGCCCATGCGTGGATGTGCCCTATGCTCCCTAAGCCGTGTATTTTAGATGTTTCAGGACACACCGTACACTTCTCCAGAGTGGCTGTTGGCAATTTACATCCCGCCCATCAGCGTAGCAAGGCTCCCATTTCTCCATGGCCTGTCCTGCATTTCTGGTTTTGACACTTTTTTCAGCGTAGCCCTTTTGACCGATGGGTAGCGAGACTTCTTTGTAGCGCTGATTTGCCTTTCCAGGTTGCTTGGTTGGCCAAATAGGGCGTAAGCGTTTTTTCCTGAATATATTCAGGAAAAAACGCATACGCCCTTTTTGGCCAAGGGCATCATTGTAGACATTTTGCCACTTTTCATGTGCTTTTAAGGCGATTCGTATCTACCTCCTGAAATTTGTTTCCTGCAATTCCGCCATGCTTTCAAATCGTCTTCGTTGCCTTCCCTCAATATATTTGTGGACGAGAGTTATCATTTATAACTCTGGAAGTTTGTGAATTGCAGTGCTCCTGAGCTCCATTTTTCAACTTGCTTTTTTGGGAGCTGGCCACAAAAGCGCGGGATTGCCTCAGGCCCTATTCTGGTTCTGGGCGGCAGGCTGAGCCTGTGGTTAATTCTTCTTCCTGATGGGAAAATAGGGTGACCTGTGCCTATCCCAAAACCTAGATCCAGTCTCTCATTGGTTGCCCCTGTTCCCGTTCATCCTCAGGACAAATTGCAACCTGTACAGAACAGGAGGTTAAAGGTGCTGATTCTCCAAGTAGGGAGATTTCTAGTAAAGTAGCTTAAATGGTGAACCCGAGCACAAGGAAATGAGAAATGAGGTGCGTTTTAGAAACCTTTCCCCATCACACGGTGTACCACCTTCTGGGTTTCTCATGCATGTTTTCGATGTACGAAGATGCCCTTGAACCTGGAGATTTGGGACCCATGGGATGGGTACCACGCAGTATTACTTTAAAGTGTCTGCTTTTGCTCCCCCAACCTCACCAAACCTCTCAGCCCCGAGAGTGTCCACCCTTATGTCTCATCCAGCTGTGGGTCTAGATATGGTCATTCCAGGTTGCATCACAGCCCGTGAACGAACTTTGTAAGAATTTCTCTCACTTTCACTTTCTTTGTTGCATGCGTTTTTAAAAGTAATTTATTTTTATAATGGGATTTAGCTGCTTTTCACGGCTGTGTTTATGCGGCTTTACACCCACTTGACTCACTTCCAGAGAGATATCAATATATAGGTTTTATGATTCTTACTACTCAGATATATTCTTGTGCGGTGAATAGGGGGTGTAGAGTCCAGTTCACTGAGCAAGGAGTGTGTCTTGTCTATTACATATTGGGTTTATGGAACGGTATGTGAGCTAATTTGAAATCCTTGTTTTATGCATCACACCACCTCTCCTTTCCCGTTAAGCAGCCATAGTGTGTATTCTAAACGTGTGACTGTGTTCTGTTTTGTAATTCAGTTCAAGTGTAGCGGTTTTTACATTCCCTCTATAAGTGATAGCTTATGATAAGTGTCTTTTTCTGTGTGACTTATTTCACTTAGAATCGTCGTACCTAAATCCACTCATCATGCTGCTACTAGCCTTATGACATTGATTTCATGGCTGAGTGATATTCCATTGTACATAAGAACCACCACTTCTTTATCCATTTTTCTCTTTGCTGGGATATTTAAGGTGTAAGGAAGTGGAGGTTCTTGTCAACAGAGCAGCCCTAAACTTTGGGGTGCCTGTGTCTTGCTAATTTTTAGTTTTCCCAATTTATACGCCCATGAGTGGAAGTGCCCTATGCTCCCTAAGCCGTGTTTTGTAGATGTTTAAGGACCCACCGTACACTTCTCCAGAGTGGCTGTTGGGAATTTACATCCCGCCCATCAGCGAAGCAAGGCTCCCATTTCTCCATGGCCTGTCCTGCATTTCTGGTTTTGACACTTTTTTCAGCGTAGCCCTTTTGACCGATGGGTAGGGAGACTTCTTTGTAGCGTTGATTTGCCTTTCCAGGGTGCTTGGTTGGCCAAAAAGGGCGTATGCGTTTTTTCCTGAATATATTCAGGAAAAAACGCATACGCCCTTTTTGGCCAAGGGCATCATTGTAGACATTTTGCCACTTTTCGTGTGCTTTTAAGGCGATTCGAATCTACCTCCGGAAATCTGTTTCCTGCAATTCTGCCTTGCTTTCAAATCCTCTTCGTTGCCTTCCCTCAATATATTTGTGGACGAGAGTTATCATTTATAACTCTGCAGGTTTGTGAATTGCAGTGCCCCTGAGCTCCATTTTTCAACTTGCTTTTTTGGGAGCTGGCCGCAAAAGCGCGGGATTGCCTCAGGCCCTATTCTGGTTCTGGGCGGCAGGCTGAGCCTGTGGTTAATTCTTCTTCCTGATGGGAAAATAGGGTGACCTGTGCCTGTCCCAACACCTAGATCCAGTCTCCCATTGGTTGCCCCTCTTCCGTTCATCCTCAGGACAAATTGCAACTTGTACGGAACAGGAGGTTAAAGTTGCTGATTCTCCAAGTAGGGAGATTGCTAGTAAAGGAGCTTAAATGGTGAACCTGAGCACAAGGAGATGAGTAATGAGGTGCGTTTTAGAAACCTTTCCCGATCGCACGGTGTACCAACTTCTGGGTTCCTCATGCATGTTTTCGATGTACGAAGATGCCCTTGAACCTGGAGATTTGGGACCCATGGGATGGGTACCATGCAGTATTACTTTAAAGGATCTGCGTTTGCTCCCCCAACCTCACCAAACCTCTCAGCCCCGAGAGTGTCCACCTTTATGTCTCATCCAGCTGTGGGTCTAGATATGGTCAATCCAGGTTGCATCACAGCCCCTGAACGAATTTTGTAAGAATTTCTCTCTCTTTCACTGTCTTTGTTTCATCGGTTTTTAAAAGTAATTTATTTTTATAATGGGGTTTAGCTGCTTTTCACGGCTGTGTTTATGCGGCTTTACACCCACTTGACTCACTTCCCGAGAGATATCAATATATAGGATTTAAGATTCTTACTACACAGATATATTCTTTTGCGGTGAATAGGGGGTGTAGAGTCCAGTTCACTGAGCAAGGAGTAGGTATTCTCTATGACATATTGGGTTTATGGAACGGTATGTGAGCTAATTTGAAACCCTTGTTTTATGCATCACCCCACCTCACCTTTCCCGTTAAGCAGCCATAGTGTGTTTTCTAAACGTGTGACTCTGTTCTGTTTTGTAATTCAGTTCAAGTGTAGCGGTTTTTACATTCCCTCTATAAGTGATAGCTTATGATAAGTGTCTTTTTCTGTGTGACTTATTTCACTTACAATCGTCGTACCTAAATCCACTCATCATGCTGCTACTAGCCTTATGACATTGATTTCATGGCTGAGTGATATTCCATTGTACATAAGGACCACCACTTCTTTATCCATTTTTCTCTTTGCTGGGATATCTCAGGTGTAAGGAAGTGGAGGTTCTTGTCAACAGAGCAGCCCTAAACTTTGGGGTGCCTGTGTCTTGCTGATTTTTAGTTTTCCCAATTTATACGCCCATGCGTGGATGTGCCCTATGCTCCCTAAGCCGTGTATTTTAGATGTTTCAGGACACACCGTACACTTCTCCAGAGTGGCTGTTGGCAATTTACATCCCGCCCATCAGCGTAGCAAGGCTCCCATTTCTCCATGGCCTGTCCTGCATTTCTGGTTTTGACACTTTTTTCAGCGTAGCCCTTTTGACCGATGGGTAGCGAGACTTCTTTGTAGCGCTGATTTGCCTTTCCAGGTTGCTTGGTTGGCCAAATAGGGCGTAAGCGTTTTTTCCTGAATATATTCAGGAAAAAACGCATACGCCCTTTTTGGCCAAGGGCATCATTGTAGACATTTTGCCACTTTTCATGTGCTTTTAAGGCGATTCGTATCTACCTCCTGAAATTTGTTTCCTGCAATTCCGCCATGCTTTCAAATCGTCTTCGTTGCCTTCCCTCAATATATTTGTGGACGAGAGTTATCATTTATAACTCTGGAAGTTTGTGAATTGCAGTGCTCCTGAGCTCCATTTTTCAACTTGCTTTTTTGGGAGCTGGCCACAAAAGCGCGGGATTGCCTCAGGCCCTATTCTGGTTCTGGGCGGCAGGCTGAGCCTGTGGTTAATTCTTCTTCCTGATGGGAAAATAGGGTGACCTGTGCCTATCCCAAAACCTAGATCCAGTCTCTCATTGGTTGCCCCTGTTCCCGTTCATCCTCAGGACAAATTGCAACCTGTACAGAACAGGAGGTTAAAGGTGCTGATTCTCCAAGTAGGGAGATTTCTAGTAAAGTAGCTTAAATGGTGAACCCGAGCACAAGGAAATGAGAAATGAGGTGCGTTTTAGAAAGCTTTCCCGATCACACGGTGTACCACCTTCTGGGTTTCTCATGCATGTTTTCGATGTACGAAGATGCCCTTGAACCTGGAGATTTGGGACCCATGGGATGGGTACCACGCAGTATTACTTTAAAGTGTCTGCTTTTGCTCCCCCAACCTCACCAAACCTCTCAGCCCCGAGAGTGTCCACCCTTATGTCTCATCCAGCTGTGGGTCTAGATATGGTCATTCCAGGTTGCATCACAGCCCGTGAACGAACTTTGTAAGAATTTCTCTCACTTTCACTTTCTTTGTTGCATGCGTTTTTAAAAGTAATTTATTTTTATAATGGGATTTAGCTGCTTTTCACGGATGTGTTTATGCGGCTTTACACCCACTTGACTCACTTCCAGAGAGATATCAATATATAGGTTTTATGATTCTTACTACTCAGATATATTCTTGTGCGGTGAATAGGGGGTGTAGAGTCCAGTTCACTGAGCAAGGACTGTGTCTTGTCTATTACATATTGGGTTTATGGAACGGTATGTGAGCTAATTTGAAACCCTTGTTTTATGCATCACCCCACCTCACCTTTCCCATTAAGCAGCCATAGTGTGTTTTCTAAACGTGTGACTCTGTTCTGTTTCGTAATTCAGTTCAAGTGTAGCGGTTTTTACATTCCCTCTATAAGTGATAGCTTATGATAAGTGTCTTTTTCTGTGTGACTTATTTCACTTAGAATCGTCGAACCTAAATCCACTCATCATGCTGCTACTAGCCTTATGACATTGATTTCATGGCTGAGTGATATTCCATTGTACATAAGGACAACCACTTCTTTATCCATTTTTCTCTTTCCTGGGATATTTAAGGTGTAAGGAAGTGGAGGTTCTTGTCAACAGAGCAGCACTAAACTTTGGGGTGCCTGTGTCTTGCTGATTTTTAGTTTTCCCAATTTATACGCCCATGAGTGGAAGTGCCCTATGCTCCCTAAGCCGTGTATTTTAGATATTTCAGGACACACCGTACACTTCTCCAGAGTGGCTGTGGGAAATTTACATCCCGCCCATCAGCGTAGCAAGGCTCCCATTTCTCCATGGCCTGTCCTGCATTTCTGGTTTTGACACTTTTTTCAGCGTAGCCCTTTTGACCGATGGGTAGCGAGACTTCTTTGTAGCGCTGATTTGCCTTTCCAGGTTGCTTGGTTGGCCAAAAAGGGTGTATGCTTTTTTTCCTGAATATATTCAGGAAAAAACGCATACGACCTTTTTGGCCAAGGGCATCATTGTCGACGTTTTTCCGCTTTTCACGTGCTTTTAAGGCGATTCGTATCTACATCCTGAAATCTGTTTCCTGCAATTCTGCCTTGTTTTCAAATCCTCTTCGTTGCCTTCTCTCAATATATTTGTGGACGAGAGTTATCATTTATAACTCAGCAGGTTTGAGAATTGCAGTGCCCCTGAGCTCCATTTTTCAACTCGCTTTTTTGGGAGCTGGCCGCAAAAGCGCAGGATGGCTTCAGGCCCTGTTCTGGTTCCGGGGTGGCAGGCTGAGCCTGTGGTCAATTCTTCTTCCTGATGGGAAAATAGGGTGACCTGTGCCTGTCCCAACACCTAGATCCAGTCTCTCATTGGTTGCCCCTCTTCCCGTTCATCCTCAGGAAAAATTGCAACCTGTACGGAAGAGGAGGTTAAGGTGCTGATTCTCCAAGTAGGGAGATTGCTAGTAAAGTATCTTAAATAGTGAACCTGAGCACAAGGATATGAGAAATGAGGTGCGTTTTAGAAACCTTTCCCGATCACACGGTGTACCACCTTCTGGGTTTCTCATGCATGTTTTCGAAGTACGAAGATGCCCTTGAACCTGGAGATTTGGGACCCATGGGATGGGTACCACGCAGTATTACTTTAAAGGGTCTGCGTTTGCTCCCCCAACCTCACCAAACCTCTCAGCCCCGAGAGTGTCCACCCTTATGTCTCATCCAGCTGTGGGTCTAGATATGGCCAATCCAGGTTGCATCACAGCCCCTGAACAAATTTTTTAAGAATTTCTCTCTCTTTCACTGTCTTTGTTTCATGGGTTTTTAAAAGTAATTTATTTTTATAATGGGGTTTAGCTGCTTTTCACGGCTGTGTTTATACGGCCTTACACCCACTTGACTCACTTCCAGAGAGATATCAATATATAGGTTTTATGATTCTTACTACTCAGATATATTCTTGTGCGGTGAATAGGGGGTGTAGAGTCTAGTTCACTGAGCAAGGAGTGTGTCTTGTCTATTACATATTGGGTTTATGGAACGGTATGTGAGCTAATTTGAAACCCTTGTTTTATGCATCACCCCACCTCACCTTTCCCGTTAAGCAGCCATAGTATGTTTTCTAAACGCGTGACTCTGTTCTGTTTTGTAATTCAGTTCAAGTGTAGCGGTTTTTACATTCCCTCTATAAGTGATAGCTTATGATAAGTGTCTTTTTCTGTGTGACTTATTTCACTTAGAATCGTCGTACCTAAATCCACTCATCATGCTCCTACTAGCCTTATGACATTGATTTCATAGCTGAGTGTTATTCCATTGTACATAAGGACCACCACTTCTTTATCCATTTTTCTCTTTCCTGGGATATTTAAGGTGTAAGGAAGTGGAGGTTCTTGTCAACAGAGCAGCCCTAAACTTTGGGGTGCCTGTGTCTTGCTGATTTTTAGTTTTCCCAATTTATACGCCCATGAGTGGAAGTGCCCTATGCTCCCTAAGCCGTGTTTTTTAGATGTTTCAGGACCCACCGTACACTTCTCCAGAGTGGCTGTTGGCAATTTACATCCCGCCCATCAGCGTAGCAAGGCTCCCATTTCTCCATGGCCTGTCCTGCATTTCTGGTTTTGACATTTTTTTCAGCGTAGCCCTTTCGACCGATGGGTAGTGAGACTTCTTTGTAGCGCTGATTTGCCTTTCCAGGTTGCTTGGTTGGCCAAAAAGGGCGTATGCGTTTTTTCCTGAATATATTCAGGAAAAAACGCATACGCCCTTTTTGGCCAAGGGCATCATTGTAGACATTTTGCCACTTTTTATGTGCTTTTAAGGCGATTCGAATCTACCTCCTGAAATCTGTTTCGTGCAATTCCGCCTTGCTTTCAAATCTTCTTCATTGCCTTCCCTCAATATATTTGTGGACGAGAGTTATCATTTATAACTCTGCAGGTTTGTGAATTGCAGTGCCCCTGAGCTCCATTTTTCAACTTGCTTTTTTGGGAGCTGGCCGCAAAAGTGCGGGATTGCCTCAGGCCCTATTCTGGTTCTGGGCGGCAGGCTGAGCCTGTGGTTAATTCTTCTTCCTGATGGGAAAATAGGGTGACCTGTGCCTGTCCCAACACCTAGATCCAGTCTCTCATTGGTTGCCCCTCTTCCCGTTCATCCTCAGGACAAATTGCAACCTGTACGGAACAGGAGGTTAAAGGTGCTGATTCTCCAAGTAGGGAGATTCCTAGTAAAATAGCTTAAATAGTGAACCTGAGCACAGGGAGATGAGAAAGGAGGTACGTTTTAGAAACCTTTCCCGATCACACGGTGTACCACCTTCTGGGTTTTTCATGCATGTTTTCGATGTACGAAGATGCCCTTGAACCTGGAGATTTGGGACCCATGGGATGGGTACCATGCAGTATTACTTTAAAGGGTCTGCGTTTGCTCCCCCAACCTCACCAAACCTCTCAGCCCCGAGAGTGTCCACCCTTATGTCTCATCCAGCTGTGGGTCTAGATATCGTCAATCCAGGTTGCATCACAGCCCCTGAACGAATTTTGTAAGAATTTCTCTCTCTTTCACTGTCTTTGTTTCATGGGTTTTTAAAAGTAATTTATTTTTATAATGGGGTTTAGCTGCTTTTCACTGCTGTGTTTATGCGGCTTTACACCCACTTGACTCACATCCAGAGAGATATCAATATATAGGTTTTATGATTCTTACTACTCAGATATATTCTTGTGCGGTGAATAGGGGGTGTAGAGTCCAGTTCACTGAGCAAGGAGTAGGTCTTCTCTATGACATATTGGGTTTATGGAACGGTATGTGAGCTAATTTGAAACCCTTGTTTTATGCATCACCCCACCTCACCTTTCCCGTTAAGCAGCCATAGTGTGTTTTCTAAACGTGTGACTCTGTTCTGTTTTGTAATTCAGTTCAAGTGTAGCGGTTTTTACATTCCCTCTATAAGTGATAGCTTATGATAAGTGTCTTTTTCTGTGTGACTTATTTCACTTAGAATCGTCGTACCTAAATCCACTCATCATGCTCCTACTAGCCTCATGACATTGATTTCATAGCTGAGTGATATTCCATTGTACATAAGGACCACCACTTCTTTATCCATTTTTCTCTTTCCTGGGATATTTAAGGTGTAAGGAAGTGGAGGTTCTTGTCAACAGAGCAGCCCTAAACTTTGGGGTGCCTGTGTCTTGCTGATTTTTAGTTTTCCCATTTTATACGCCCATGAGTGGAAGTGCCCTATGCTCCCTAAGCCGTGTTTTTTAGATGTTTCAGGACCCACCGTACACTTCTCCAGAGTGGCTGTTGGCAATTTACATCCCGCCCATCAGCGTAGCAAGGCTCCCATTTCTCCATGGCCTGTCCTGCATTTCTGGTTTTGAGACTTTTTTCAGCGTAGCCCTTTCGACCGATGGTTAGCGAGACTTGTTTGTAGCGCTGATTTGCCTTTCCAGGTTGCTTGGTTGGCCAAAAAGGGCGTATGCGTTTTTTCCTGAATATATTCAGGAAAAAACGCATACGCCCTTTTTGGCCAAGGGCATCATTTTAGACATTTGGCCACTTTTCATGTGCTTTTAAGGCGATTCGAATCTACCTCCTGAAATCTGTTTCGTGCAATTCCGCCTTGCTTTCAAATCCTCTTCGTTGCCTTCCCTCAATATATTTGTGGACGAGAGTTATCATTTATAACTCTGCAGTTTTGTGAATTGCAGTGCCCCTGAGGTCCATTTTTCAACTTGCTTTTTTGGGAGCTGGCCGCAAAAGCGCGGGATTGCCTCAGGCCCTATTCTGGTTCTGGGCGGCAGGCTGAGCCTGTGGTTAATTCTTCTTCCTGATGGGAAAATAGGGTGACCTTTGCCTGTCCCAACACCTAGATCCAGTCTCTCATTGGTTGCCCCTCTTCCCGTTCATCCTCAGGAAAAATTGCAACCTGTACGGAAGAGGAGGTTAAGGTGCTGATTCTCCAAGTAGGGACATTGCTAGTAAAGTATCTTAAATAGTGAACCTGAGCACAAGGATATGAGAAATGAGGTGCGTTTTAGAAACCTTTCCCGATCACACGGTGTACCACCTTCTGGGTTTCTCATGCATGTTTTCGAAGTACGAAGATGCCCTTGAACCTGGAGATTTGGGACCCATGGGATGGGTACCACGCAGTATTACTTTAAAGGGTCTGCGTTTGCTCCCCCAACCTCACCAAACCTCTCAGCCCCGAGAGTGTCCACCCTTATGTCTCATCCAGCTGTGGGTCTAGATATGGCCAATCCAGGTTGCATCACAGCCCCTGAACAAATTTTTTAAGAATTTCTCTCTCTTTCACTGTCTTTGTTTCATGGGTTTTTAAAAGCAATTTATTTTTATAATGGGGTTTAGCTGCTTTTCACGGCTGTGTTTATGCGGCTTTACACCCACTTGACTCACTGCCAGAGAGATATCAATATATAGGTTTTATGATTCTTACTACTCAGATATATTCTTTTGTGGTGAATACGGGGTGTAGAGTCCAGTTCCCTGAGCAAGGAGTAGGTCTTCTCTATGACATATTGGGTTTATGGAACGGTATGTGAGCTAATTTGAAACCCTTGTTTTATGCATCACCCCACCTCACCTTTCCCGTTAAGCAGCCATAGTGTGTTTTCTAAACGTGTGACTCTGTTCTGTTTTGTAATTCAGTTCAAGTGTAGCGGTTTTTACATTCCCTCTATAAGTGATAGCTTATGATAAGTGTCTTTTTCTGTGTGACTTATTTCACTTAGAATCGTCATACCTAAATCCACTCATCATGCTCCTACTAGCCTTATGACATTGATTTCATAGCTGAGTGATATTCCATTGTACATAAGGACCACCACTTCTTTATCCATTTTTCTCTTTCCTGGGATATTTAAGGTGTAAGGAAGTGGAGGTTCTTGTCAACAGAGCAGCCCTAAACTTTGGGGTGCCTGTGTCTTGCTGATTTTTAGTTTTCCCAATTTATACGCCCATGAGTGGAAGTGCCCTATGCTCCCTAAGCCGTGTGTTTTAGATGTTTCAGGACCCACCGTACACTTCTCCAGAGTGGCTGTTGGCAATTTACATCCCGCCCATCAGCGTAGCAAGGCTCCCATTTCTCCATGGCCTGTCCTGCATTTCTGGTTTTGACACTTTTTTCAGCGTAGCCCTTTCGACCGATGGGTAGCGAGACTTCTTTGTAGCGCTGATTTGCCTTTCCACGTTGCTTGGTTGACCAAAAAGGGCGTATGCGTTTTTTCCTGAATATATTCAGGAAAAAACGCATACGCCCTTTTTGGCCAAGGGCATCATTGTAGACATTTTGCCACTTTTCATGTGCTTTTAAGGCGATTCGAATCTACCTCCTGAAATCTGTTTCGTGCAATTCCGCCTTGCTTTCAAATCCTCTTCGTTGCCTTCCCTCAATATATTTGTGGACGAGAGTTATCATTTATAACTCTGCAGGTTTGTGAATTGCAGTGCCCCTGAGCTCCATTTTTCAACTTGCTTTTTTGGGAGCAGGCCACAAAAGTGCAGGATTGCCTCCGGCCCTATTCTGGTTCTGGGCGGCAGGCTGAGCCTGTTGTTAATTTTTCTTCCTGATGGGAAAATAGAGTGACCTGTGCCTGTCCCAACACCAAGGACTAGTCTCTCATTGGTTCCGCATCTTCCCGTTCATCCTCAGGACAAATTGCAACCTGTACGGAACAGGAGGTTAAAGGTGCTGATTCTCCAAGTAGGGAGATTGCTAGTAAAGTAGCTTAAATGGTGAACCCGAGCACAAGGAGATGAGAAATGAAGTGCGTTTTAGAAACCTTTCGCAATCACACGGTGTACCACCTGCTGGGTTTATCATGCATGTTTTCGATGTACGAAGATGCCCTTGAACCTGGAGATTTGGGACCCATGGGATGGGTACCATGCAGTATTACTTTAAAGGGTCTGCGTTTGCTCCCCCAACCTCACCAAACCTCTCAGCCCCGAGAGTGTCCACCCTTATGTCTCATCCAGCTGTGGGTCTAGATATGGTCAATCCAGGTTGCATCACAGCCCGTGAACGAATTTTGTAAGAATTTCTCTCTCTTTCACTGTCTTTGTTTCATGGGTTTTTAAAAGTAATTTATTTTTATAATGGGGTTTAGCTGCTTTTCACGGCTGTGTTTATACGGCCTTACACCCACTTGACTCACTTCCAGAGAGATATCAATATATAGGTTTTATGATTCTTACTACTCAGATATATTCTTGTGCGGTGAATAGGGGGTGTAGAGTCTAGTTCACTGAGCAAGGAGTGTGTCTTGTCTATTACATATTGGGTTTATGGAACGGTATGTGAGCTAATTTGAAACCCTTGTTTTATGCATCACCCCACCTCACCTTTCCCGTTAAGCAGCCATAGTATGTTTTCTAAACGCGTGACTCTGTTCTGTTTTGTAATTCAGTTCAAGTGTAGCGGTTTTTACATTCCCTCTATAAGTGATAGCTTATGATAAGTGTCTTTTTCTGTGTGACTTATTTTACTTAGAATCGTCGTACCTAAATCCACTCATCATGCTCCTACTAGCCTTATGACATTGATTTCATAGCTGAGTGATATTCCATTGTACATAAGGACCACCACTTCTTTATCCATTTTTCTCTTTCCTGGGATATTTAAGGTGTAAGGAAGTGGAGGTTCTTGTCAACAGAGCAGCCCTAAACTTTGGGGTGCCTGTGTCTTGCTGATTTTTAGTTTTCCCAATTTATACGCCCATGAGTGGAAGTGCCCTATGCTCCCTAAGCCGTGTTTTTTAGATGTTTCAGGACCCACCGTACACTTTTCCAGAGTGGCTGTTGGCAATTTACATCCCGCCCATCAGCGTAGCAAGGCTCCCATTTCTCCATGGCCTGTCCTGCATTTCTGGTTTTGACATTTTTTTCAGCGTAGCCCTTTCGACCGATAGGTAGCGAGACTTCTTTGTAGCGCTGATTTGCCTTTCCAGGTTGCTTGGTTGGCCAAAAAGGGCGTATGCGTTTTTTCCTGAATATATTCAGGAAAAAACGCATACGCCCTTTTTGGCCAAGGGCATCATTGTAGACATTTTGCCACTTTTTATGTGCTTTTAAGGCGATTCGAATCTACCTCCTGAAATCTGTTTCGTGCAATTCCGCCTTGCTTTCAAATCCTCTTCGTTGCCTTCCCTCAATATATTTGTGGACGAGAGTTATCATTTATAACTCTGCAGGTTTGTGAATTGCAGTGCCCCTGAGCTCCATTTTTCAACTTGCTTTTTTGGGAGCTGGCCGCAAAAGTGCGGGATTGCCTCAGGCCCTATTCTGGTTCTGGGCGGCAGGCTGAGCCTGTGGTTAATTCTTCTTCCTGATGGGAAAATAGGGTGACCTGTGCCTGTCCCAACACCTAGATCCAGTCTCTCATTGGTTGCCCCTCTTCCCGTTCATCCTCAGGACAAATTGCAACCTGTACGGAACAGGAGGTTAAAGGTGCTGATTCTCCAAGTAGGGAGATTCCTAGTAAAATAGCTTAAATAGTGAACCTGAGCACAGGGAGATGAGAAAGGAGGTACGTTTTAGAAACCTTTCCCGATCACACGGTGTACCACCTTCTGGGTTTTTCATGCATGTTTTCGATGTACGAAGATGCCCTTGAACCTGGAGATTTGGGACCCATGGGATGGGTACCATGCAGTATTACTTTAAAGGGTCTGCGTTTGCTCCCCCAACCTCACCAAACCTCTCAGCCCCGAGAGTGTCCACCCTTATGTCTCATCCAGCTGTGGGTCTAGATATCGTCAATCCAGGTTGCATCACAGCCCCTGAACGAATTTTGTAAGAATTTCTCTCTCTTTCACTGTCTTTGTTTCATGGGTTTTTAAAAGTAATTTATTTTTATAATGGGGTTTAGCTGCTTTTCACTGCTGTGTTTATGCGGCTTTACACCCACTTGACTCACATCCAGAGAGATATCAATATATAGGTTTTATGATTCTTACTACTCAGATATATTCTTGTGCGGTGAATAGGGGGTGTAGAGTCCAGTTCACTGAGCAAGGAGTAGGTCTTCTCTATGACATATTGGGTTTATGGAACGGTATGTGAGCTAATTTGAAACCCTTGTTTTATGCATCACCCCACCTCACCTTTCCCGTTAAGCAGCCATAGTGTGTTTTCTAAACGTGTGACTCTGTTCTGTTTTGTAATTCAGTTCAAGTGTAGCGGTTTTTACATTCCCTCTATAAGTGATAGCTTATGATAAGTGTCTTTTTCTGTGTGACTTATTTCACTTAGAATCGTCGTACCTAAATCCACTCATCATGCTCCTACTAGCCTCATGACATTGATTTCATAGCTGAGTGATATTCCATTGTACATAAGGACCACCACTTCTTTATCCATTTTTCTCTTTCCTGGGATATTTAAGGTGTAAGGAAGTGGAGGTTCTTGTCAACAGAGCAGCCCTAAACTTTGGGGTGCCTGTGTCTTGCTGATTTTTAGTTTTCCCATTTTATACGCCCATGAGTGGAAGTGCCCTATGCTCCCTAAGCCGTGTTTTTTAGATGTTTCAGGACCCACCGTACACTTCTCCAGAGTGGCTGTTGGCAATTTACATCCCGCCCATCAGCGTAGCAAGGCTCCCATTTCTCCATGGCCTGTCCTGCATTTCTGGTTTTGAGACTTTTTTCAGCGTAGCCCTTTCGACCGATGGTTAGCGAGACTTGTTTGTAGCGCTGATTTGCCTTTCCAGGTTGCTTGGTTGGCCAAAAAGGGCGTATGCGTTTTTTCCTGAATATATTCAGGAAAAAACGCATACGCCCTTTTTGGCCAAGGGCATCATTTTAGACATTTGGCCACTTTTCATGTGCTTTTAAGGCGATTCGAATCTACCTCCTGAAATCTGTTTCGTGCAATTCCGCCTTGCTTTCAAATCCTCTTCGTTGCCTTCCCTCAATATATTTGTGGACGAGAGTTATCATTTATAACTCTGCAGTTTTGTGAATTGCAGTGCCCCTGAGGTCCATTTTTCAACTTGCTTTTTTGGGAGCTGGCCGCAAAAGCGCGGGATTGCCTCAGGCCCTATTCTGGTTCTGGGCGGCAGGCTGAGCCTGTGGTTAATTCTTCTTCCTGATGGGAAAATAGGGTGACCTTTGCCTGTCCCAACACCTAGATCCAGTCTCTCATTGGTTGCCCCTCTTCCCGTTCATCCTCAGGAAAAATTGCAACCTGTACGGAAGAGGAGGTTAAGGTGCTGATTCTCCAAGTAGGGACATTGCTAGTAAAGTATCTTAAATAGTGAACCTGAGCACAAGGATATGAGAAATGAGGTGCGTTTTAGAAACCTTTCCCGAT
Source organism: Balaenoptera physalus (assembly GCF_965194825.1). Taxonomy (NCBI): domain Eukaryota; kingdom Metazoa; phylum Chordata; class Mammalia; order Artiodactyla; family Balaenopteridae; genus Balaenoptera; species Balaenoptera physalus. Next base: position 307,449 of record NW_028126218.1, read on the forward strand.
CACACGGTGTACCACCTTCTGGGTTTCTCATGCATGTTTTCGAAGTACGAAGATGCCCTTGAACCTGGAGATTTGGGACCCATGGGATGGGTACCACGCAGTATTACTTTAAAGGGTCTGCGTTTGCTCCCCCAACCTCACCAAACCTCTCAGCCCCGAGAGTGTCCACCCTTATGTCTCATCCAGCTGTGGGTCTAGATATGGCCAATCCAGGTTGCATCACAGCCCCTGAACAAATTTTTTAAGAATTTCTCTCTCTTTCACTGTCTTTGTTTCATGGGTTTTTAAAAGCAATTTATTTTTATAATGGGGTTTAGCTGCTTTTCACGGCTGTGTTTATGCGGCTTTACACCCACTTGACTCACTGCCAGAGAGATATCAATATATAGGTTTTATGATTCTTACTACTCAGATATATTCTTTTGTGGTGAATACGGGGTGTAGAGTCCAGTTCCCTGAGCAAGGAGTAGGTCTTCTCTATGACATATTGGGTTTATGGAACGGTATGTGAGCTAATTTGAAACCCTTGTTTTATGCATCACCCCACCTCACCTTTCCCGTTAAGCAGCCATAGTGTGTTTTCTAAACGTGTGACTCTGTTCTGTTTTGTAATTCAGTTCAAGTGTAGCGGTTTTTACATTCCCTCTATAAGTGATAGCTTATGATAAGTGTCTTTTTCTGTGTGACTTATTTCACTTAGAATCGTCATACCTAAATCCACTCATCATGCTCCTACTAGCCTTATGACATTGATTTCATAGCTGAGTGATATTCCATTGTACATAAGGACCACCACTTCTTTATCCATTTTTCTCTTTCCTGGGATATTTAAGGTGTAAGGAAGTGGAGGTTCTTGTCAACAGAGCAGCCCTAAACTTTGGGGTGCCTGTGTCTTGCTGATTTTTAGTTTTCCCAATTTATACGCCCATGAGTGGAAGTGCCCTATGCTCCCTAAGCCGTGTGTTTTAGATGTTTCAGGACCCACCGTACACTTCTCCAGAGTGGCTGTTGGCAATTTACATCCCGCCCATCAGCGTAGCAAGGCTCCCATTTCTCCATGGCCTGTCCTGCATTTCTGGTTTTGACACTTTTTTCAGCGTAGCCCTTTCGACCGATGGGTAGCGAGACTTCTTTGTAGCGCTGATTTGCCTTTCCACGTTGCTTGGTTGACCAAAAAGGGCGTATGCGTTTTTTCCTGAATATATTCAGGAAAAAACGCATACGCCCTTTTTGGCCAAGGGCATCATTGTAGACATTTTGCCACTTTTCATGTGCTTTTAAGGCGATTCGAATCTACCTCCTGAAATCTGTTTCGTGCAATTCCGCCTTGCTTTCAAATCCTCTTCGTTGCCTTCCCTCAATATATTTGTGGACGAGAGTTATCATTTATAACTCTGCAGGTTTGTGAATTGCAGTGCCCCTGAGCTCCATTTTTCAACTTGCTTTTTTGGGAGCAGGCCACAAAAGTGCAGGATTGCCTCCGGCCCTATTCTGGTTCTGGGCGGCAGGCTGAGCCTGTTGTTAATTTTTCTTCCTGATGGGAAAATAGAGTGACCTGTGCCTGTCCCAACACCAAGGACTAGTCTCTCATTGGTTCCGCATCTTCCCGTTCATCCTCAGGACAAATTGCAACCTGTACGGAACAGGAGGTTAAAGGTGCTGATTCTCCAAGTAGGGAGATTGCTAGTAAAGTAGCTTAAATGGTGAACCCGAGCACAAGGAGATGAGAAATGAAGTGCGTTTTAGAAACCTTTCGCAATCACACGGTGTACCACCTGCTGGGTTTATCATGCATGTTTTCGATGTACGAAGATGCCCTTGAACCTGGAGATTTGGGACCCATGGGATGGGTACCATGCAGTATTACTTTAAAGGGTCTGCGTTTGCTCCCCCAACCTCACCAAACCTCTCAGCCCCGAGAGTGTCCACCCTTATGTCTCATCCAGCTGTGGGTCTAGATATGGTCAATCCAGGTTGCATCACAGCCCGTGAACGAATTTTGTAAGAATTTCTCTCTCTTTCACTGTCTTTGTTTCATGGGTTTTTAAAAGTAATTTATTTTTATAATGGGGTTTAGCTGCTTTTCACGGCTGTGTTTATACGGCCTTACACCCACTTGACTCACTTCCAGAGAGATATCAATATATAGGTTTTATGATTCTTACTACTCAGATATATTCTTGTGCGGTGAATAGGGGGTGTAGAGTCTAGTTCACTGAGCAAGGAGTGTGTCTTGTCTATTACATATTGGGTTTATGGAACGGTATGTGAGCTAATTTGAAACCCTTGTTTTATGCATCACCCCACCTCACCTTTCCCGTTAAGCAGCCATAGTATGTTTTCTAAACGCGTGACTCTGTTCTGTTTTGTAATTCAGTTCAAGTGTAGCGGTTTTTACATTCCCTCTATAAGTGATAGCTTATGATAAGTGTCTTTTTCTGTGTGACTTATTTTACTTAGAATCGTCGTACCTAAATCCACTCATCATGCTCCTACTAGCCTTATGACATTGATTTCATAGCTGAGTGATATTCCATTGTACATAAGGACCACCACTTCTTTATCCATTTTTCTCTTTCCTGGGATATTTAAGGTGTAAGGAAGTGGAGGTTCTTGTCAACAGAGCAGCCCTAAACTTTGGGGTGCCTGTGTCTTGCTGATTTTTAGTTTTCCCAATTTATACGCCCATGAGTGGAAGTGCCCTATGCTCCCTAAGCCGTGTTTTTTAGATGTTTCAGGACCCACCGTACACTTTTCCAGAGTGGCTGTTGGCAATTTACATCCCGCCCATCAGCGTAGCAAGGCTCCCATTTCTCCATGGCCTGTCCTGCATTTCTGGTTTTGACATTTTTTTCAGCGTAGCCCTTTCGACCGATAGGTAGCGAGACTTCTTTGTAGCGCTGATTTGCCTTTCCAGGTTGCTTGGTTGGCCAAAAAGGGCGTATGCGTTTTTTCCTGAATATATTCAGGAAAAAACGCATACGCCCTTTTTGGCCAAGGGCATCATTGTAGACATTTTGCCACTTTTTATGTGCTTTTAAGGCGATTCGAATCTACCTCCTGAAATCTGTTTCGTGCAATTCCGCCTTGCTTTCAAATCCTCTTCGTTGCCTTCCCTCAATATATTTGTGGACGAGAGTTATCATTTATAACTCTGCAGGTTTGTGAATTGCAGTGCCCCTGAGCTCCATTTTTCAACTTGCTTTTTTGGGAGCTGGCCGCAAAAGTGCGGGATTGCCTCAGGCCCTATTCTGGTTCTGGGCGGCAGGCTGAGCCTGTGGTTAATTCTTCTTCCTGATGGGAAAATAGGGTGACCTGTGCCTGTCCCAACACCTAGATCCAGTCTCTCATTGGTTGCCCCTCTTCCCGTTCATCCTCAGGACAAATTGCAACCTGTACGGAACAGGAGGTTAAAGGTGCTGATTCTCCAAGTAGGGAGATTCCTAGTAAAATAGCTTAAATAGTGAACCTGAGCACAGGGAGATGAGAAAGGAGGTACGTTTTAGAAACCTTTCCCGATCACACGGTGTACCACCTTCTGGGTTTCTCATGCATGTTTTCGATGTACGAAGATGCCCTTGAACCTGGAGATTTGGGACCCATGGGATGGGTACCATGCAGTATTACTTTAAAGGGTCTGCGTTTGCTCCCCCAACCTCACCAAACCTCTCAGCCCCGAGAGTGTCCACCCTTATGTCTCATCCAGCTGTGGGTCTAGATATGGTCAATCCAGGTTGCATCACAGCCCCTGAACGAATTTTGTAAGAATTTCTCTCTCTTTCACTGTCTTTGTTTCATGGGTTTTTAAAAGTAATTTATTTTTATAATGGGGTTTAGCTGCTTTTCACGGCTGTGTTTATGCGGCTTTACACCCACTTGACTCACATCCAGAGAGATATCAATATATAGGTTTTATGATTCTTACTACTCAGATATATTCTTGTGCGGTGAATAGGGGGTGTAGAGTCCAGTTCACTGAGCAAGAAGTAGGTCTTCTCTATGATATATTGGGTTTATGGAACGGTATGTGAGCTAATTTGAAACCCTTGTTTTATGCATCACCCCACCTCACCTTTCCCGTTAAGCAGCCATAGTGTGTTTTCTAAACGTGTGACTCTGTTCTGTTTTGTAATTCAGTTCAAGTGTAGCGGTTTTTACATTCCCTCTATAAGTGATAGCTTATGATAAGTGTCTTTTTCTGTGTGACTTATTTCACTTAGAATCGTCGTACCTAAATCCACTCATCATGCTCCTACTAGCCTCATGACATTGATTTCATAGCTGAGTGATATTCCATTGTACATAAGGACCACCACTTCTTTATCCATTTTTCTCTTTCCTGGGATATTTAAGGTGTAAGGAAGTGGAGGTTCTTGTCAACAGAGCAGCCCTAAACTTTGGGGTGCCTGTGTCTTGCTGATTTTTAGTTTTCCCATTTTATACGCCCATGAGTGGAAGTGCCCTATGCTCCCTAAGCCGTGTTTTTTAGATGTTTCAGGACCCACCGTACACTTCTCCAGAGTGGCTGTTGGCAATTTACATCCCGCCCATCAGCGTAGCAAGGCTCCCATTTCTCCATGGCCTGTCCTGCATTTCTGGTTTTGAGACTTTTTTCAGCGTAGCCCTTTCGACCGATGGTTAGCGAGACTTGTTTGTAGCGCTGATTTGCCTTTCCAGGTTGCTTGGTTGGCCAAAAAGGGCGTATGCGTTTTTTCCTGAATATATTCAGGAAAAAACGCATACGCCCTTTTTGGCCAAGGGCATCATTTTAGACATTTGGCCACTTTTCATGTGCTTTTAAGGCGATTCGAATCTACCTCCTGAAATCTGTTTCGTGCAATTCCGCCTTGCTTTCAAATCCTCTTCGTTGCCTTCCCTCAATATATTTGTGGACGAGAGTTATCATTTATAACTCTGCAGTTTTGTGAATTGCAGTGCCCCTGAGGTCCATTTTTCAACTTGCTTTTTTGGGAGCTGGCCGCAAAAGCGCGGGATTGCCTCAGGCCCTATTCTGGTTCTGGGCGGCAGGCTGAGCCTGTGGTTAATTCTTCTTCCTGATGGGAAAATAGGGTGACCTTTGCCTGTCCCAACACCTAGATCCAGTCTCTCATTGGTTGCCCCTCTTCCCGTTCATCCTCAGGAAAAATTGCAACCTGTACGGAAGAGGAGGTTAAGGTGCTGATTCTCCAAGTAGGGACATTGCTAGTAAAGTATCTTAAATAGTGAACCTGAGCACAAGGATATGAGAAATGAGGTGCGTTTTAGAAACCTTTCCCGATCACACGGTGTACCACCTTCTGGGTTTCTCATGCATGTTTTCGAAGTACGAAGATGCCCTTGAACCTGGAGATTTGGGACCCATGGGATGGGTACCACGCAGTATTACTTTAAAGGGTCTGCGTTTGCTCCCCCAACCTCACCAAACCTCTCAGCCCCGAGAGTGTCCACCCTTATGTCTCATCCAGCTGTGGGTCTAGATATGGCCAATCCAGGTTGCATCACAGCCCCTGAACAAATTTTTTAAGAATTTCTCTCTCTTTCACTGTCTTTGTTTCATGGGTTTTTAAAAGCAATTTATTTTTATAATGGGGTTTAGCTGCTTTTCACGGCTGTGTTTATGCGGCTTTACACCCACTTGACTCACTGCCAGAGAGATATCAATATATAGGTTTTATGATTCTTACTACTCAGATATATTCTTTTGTGGTGAATACGGGGTGTAGAGTCCAGTTCCCTGAGCAAGGAGTAGGTCTTCTCTATGACATATTGGGTTTATGGAACGGTATGTGAGCTAATTTGAAACCCTTGTTTTATGCATCACCCCACCTCACCTTTCCCGTTAAGCAGCCATAGTGTGTTTTCTAAACGTGTGACTCTGTTCTGTTTTGTAATTCAGTTCAAGTGTAGCGGTTTTTACATTCCCTCTATAAGTGATAGCTTATGATAAGTGTCTTTTTCTGTGTGACTTATTTCACTTAGAATCGTCATACCTAAATCCACTCATCATGCTCCTACTAGCCTTATGACATTGATTTCATAGCTGAGTGATATTCCATTGTACATAAGGACCACCACTTCTTTATCCATTTTTCTCTTTCCTGGGATATTTAAGGTGTAAGGAAGTGGAGGTTCTTGTCAACAGAGCAGCCCTAAACTTTGGGGTGCCTGTGTCTTGCTGATTTTTAGTTTTCCCAATTTATACGCCCATGAGTGGAAGTGCCCTATGCTCCCTAAGCCGTGTGTTTTAGATGTTTCAGGACCCACCGTACACTTCTCCAGAGTGGCTGTTGGCAATTTACATCCCGCCCATCAGCGTAGCAAGGCTCCCATTTCTCCATGGCCTGTCCTGCATTTCTGGTTTTGACACATTTTTCAGCGTAGCCCTTTCGACCGATGGGTAGCGAGACTTCTTTGTAGCGCTGATTTGCCTTTCCAGGTTGCTTGGTTGACCAAAAAGGGCGTATGCGTTTTTTCCTGAATATATTCAGGAAAAAACGCATACGCCCTTTTTGGCCAAGGGCATCATTGTAGACATTTTGCCACTTTTCATGTGCTTTTAAGGCGATTCGAATCTACCTCCTGAAATCTGTTTCGTGCAATTCCGCCTTGCTTTCAAATCCTCTTCGTTGCCTTCCCTCAATATATTTGTGGACGAGAGTTATCATTTATAACTCTGCAGGTTTGTGAATTGCAGTGCCCCTGAGCTCCATTTTTCAACTTGCTTTTTTGGGAGCAGGCCACAAAAGTGCAGGATTGCCTCCGGCCCTATTCTGGTTCTGGGCGGCAGGCTGAGCCTGTTGTTAATTTTTCTTCCTGATGGGAAAATAGAGTGACCTGTGCCTGTTCCAACACCAAGGACTAGTCTCTCATTGGTTCCGCATCTTCCCGTTCATCCTCAGGACAAATTGCAACCTGTACGGAACAGGAGGTTAAAGGTGCTGATTCTCCAAGTAGGGAGATTGCTAGTAAAGTAGCTTAAATGGTGAACCCGAGCACAAGGAGATGAGAAATGAAGTGCGTTTTAGAAACCTTTCGCGATCACACGGTGTACCACCTGCTGGGTTTATCATGCATGTTTTCGATGTACGAAGATGCCCTTGAACCTGGAGATTTGGGACCCATGGGATGGGTACCATGCAGTATTACTTTAAAGGGTCTGCGTTTGCTCCCCCAACCTCACCAAACCTCTCAGCCCCGAGAGTGTCCACCCTTATGTCTCATCCAGCTGTGGGTCTAGATATGGTCAATCCAGGTTGCATCACAGCCCGTGAACGAATTTTGTAAGAATTTCTCTCTCTTTCACTGTCTTTGTTTCATGGGTTTTTAAAAGTAATTTATTTTTATAATGGGGTTTAGCTGCTTTTCACGGCTGTGTTTATACGGCCTTACACCCACTTGACTCACTTCCAGAGAGATATCAATATATAGGTTTTATGATTCTTACTACTCAGATATATTCTTGTGCGGTGAATAGGGGGTGTGGAGTCTAGTTCACTGAGCAAGGAGTGTGTCTTGTCTATTACATATTGGGTTTATGGAACGGTATGTGAGCTAATTTGAAACCCTTGTTTTATGCATCACCCCACCTCACCTTTCCCGTTAAGCAGCCATAGTATGTTTTCTAAACGCGTGACTCTGTTCTGTTTTGTAATTCAGTTCAAGTGTAGCGGTTTTTACATTCCCTCTATAAGTGATAGCTTATGATAAGTGTCTTTTTCTGTGTGACTTATTTCACTTAGAATTGTCGTACCTAAATCCACTCATCATGCTCCTACTAGCCTTATGACATTGATTTCATAGCTGAGTGATATTCCATTGTACATAAGGACCACCACTTCTTTATCCATTTTTCTCTTTCCTGGGATATTTAAGGTGTAAGGAAGTGGAGGTTCTTGTCAACAGAGCAGCCCTAAACTTTGGGGTGCCTGTGTCTTGCTGATTTTTAGTTTTCCCAATTTATACGCCCATGAGTGGAAGTGCCCTATGCTCCCTAAGCCGTGTTTTTTAGATGTTTCAGGACCCACCGTACACTTCTCCAGAGTGGCTGTTGGCAATTTACATCCCGCCCATCAGCGTAGCAAGGCTCCCATTTCTCCATGGCCTGTCCTGCATTTCTGGTTTTGACATTTTTTTCAGCGTAGCCCTTTCGACCGATAGGTAGCGAGACTTCTTTGTAGCGCTGATTTGCCTTTCCAGGTTGCTTGGTTGGCCAAAAAGGGCGTATGCGTTTTTTCCTGAATATATTCAGGAAAAAACGCATACGCCCTTTTTGGCCAAGGGCATCATTGTAGACATTTTGCCACTTTTTATGTGCTTTTAAGGCGATTCGAATCTACCTCCTGAAATCTGTTTCGTGCAATTCCGCCTTGCTTTCAAATCCTCTTCGTTGCCTTCCCTCAATATATTTGTGGACGAGAGTTATCATTTATAACTCTGCAGGTTTGTGAATTGCAGTGCCCCTGAGCTCCATTTTTCAACTTGCTTTTTTGGGAGCTGGCCGCAAAAGTGCGGGATTGCCTCAGGCCCTATTCTGGTTCTGGGCGGCAGGCTGAGCCTGTGGTTAATTCTTCTTCCTGATGGGAAAATAGGGTGACCTGTGCCTGTCCCAACACCTAGATCCAGTCTCTCATTGGTTGCCCCTCTTCCCGTTCATCCTCAGGACAAATTGCAACCTGTACGGAACAGGAGGTTAAAGGTGCTGATTCTCCAAGTAGGGAGATTCCTAGTAAAATAGCTTAAATAGTGAACCTGAGCACAGGGAGATGAGAAAGGAGGTACGTTTTAGAAACCTTTCCCGATCACACGGTGTACCACCTTCTGGGTTTCTCATGCATGTTTTCGATGTACGAAGATGCCCTTGAACCTGGAGATTTGGGACCCATGGGATGGGTACCATGCAGTATTACTTTAAAGGGTCTGCGTTTGCTCCCCCAACCTCACCAAACCTCTCAGCCCCGAGAGTGTCCACCCTTATGTCTCATCCAGCTGTGGGTCTAGATATGGTCAATCCAGGTTGCATCACAGCCCCTGAACGAATTTTGTAAGAATTTCTCTCTCTTTCACTGTCTTTGTTTCATGGGTTTTTAAAAGTAATTTATTTTTATAATGGGGTTTAGCTGCTTTTCACGGCTGTGTTTATGCGGCTTTACACCCACTTGACTCACATCCAGAGAGATATCAATATATAGGTTTTATGATTCTTACTACTCAGATATATTCTTGTGCGGTGAATAGGGGGTGTAGAGTCCAGTTCACTGAGCAAGAAGTAGGTCTTCTCTATGATATATTGGGTTTATGGAACGGTATGTGAGCTAATTTGAAACCCTTGTTTTATGCATCACCCCACCTCACCTTTCCCGTTAAGCAGCCATAGTGTGTTTTCTAAACGTGTGACTCTGTTCTGTTTTGTAATTCAGTTCAAGTGTAGCGGTTTTTACATTCCCTCTGTAAGTGATAGCTTATGATAAGTGTCTTTTTCTGTGTGACTTATTTCACTTAGAATCGTCGTACCTAAATCCACTCATCATGCTCCTACTAGCCTCATGACATTGATTTCATAGCTGAGTGATATTCCATTGTACATAAGGACCACCACTTCTTTATCCATTTTTCTCTTTCCTGGGATATTTAAGGTGTAAGGAAGTGGAGGTTCTTGTCAACAGAGCAGCCCTAAACTTTGGGGTGCCTGTGTCTTGCTGATTTTTAGTTTTCCCATTTTATACGCCCATGAGTGGAAGTGCCCTAAGCTCCCTAAGCCGTGTTTTTTAGATGTTTCAGGACCCACCGTACACTTCTCCAGAGTGGCTGTTGGCAATTTACATCCCGCCCATCAGCGTAGCAAGGCTCCCATTTCTCCATGGCCTGTCCTGCATTTCTGGTTTTGAGACTTTTTTCAGCGTAGCCCTTTCGACCGATGGGTAGCGAGACTTCTTTGTAGCGCTGATTTGCCTTTCCAGGTTGCTTGGTTGGCCAAAAAGGGCGTATGCGTTTTTTCCTGAATATATTCAGGAAAAAATGCATACGCCCTTTTTGGCCAAGGGCATCATTGTAGACATTTGGCCACTTTTCATGTGCTTTTAAGGCGATTCGAATCTACCTCCTGAAATCTGTTTCGTGCAATTCCGCCTTGCTTTCAAATCCTCTTCGTTGCCTTCCCTCAATATATTTGTGGACGAGAGTTATCATTTATAACTCTGCAGTTTTGTGAATTGCAGTGCCCCTGAGCTCCATTTTTCAACTTGCTTTTTTGGGAGTAGGCCGCAAAAGTGCGGGATTGCCTCAGGCCCTATTCTGGTTCTGGGCGGCAGGCTGAGCCTGTGGTTAATTCTTCTTCCTGATGGGAAAATAGGGTGACCTGTGCCTGTCCCAACACCTAGATCCAGTCTCTCATTGGTTGCCCCTCTTCCCGTTCATCCTCAGGAAAAATTGCAACCTGTACGGAAGAGGAGGTTAAGGTGCTGATTCTCCAAGTAGGGAGATTGCTAGTAAAGTATCTTAAATAGTGAACCTGAGCACAAGGATATGAGAAATGAGGTGCGTTTTAGAAACCTTTCCCGATCACACGGTGTACCACCTTCTGGGTTTCTCATGCATGTTTTCGATGTACGAAGATGCCCTTGAACCTGGAGATTTGGGACCCATGGGATGGGTACCACGCAGTATTACTTTAAAGGGTCTGCGTTTGCTCCCCCAACCTCACCAAACCTCTCAGCCCCGAGAGTGTCCACCCTTATGTCTCATCCAGCTGTGGGTCTAGATATGGTCAATCCAGGTTGCATCACAGCCCGTGAACGAATTTTGTAAGAATTTCTCTCTCTTTCACTGTCTTTGTTTCATGGGTTTTTAAAAGTAATTTATTTTTATAATGGGGTTTAGCTGCTTTTCACAGCTGTGTTTATACGGCCTTACACCCACTTGACTCACTTCCAGAGAGATATCAATATATAGGTTTTATGATTCTTACTACTCAGATATATTCTTGTGCGGTGAATAGGGGGTGTAGAGTCTAGTTCACTGAGCAAGGAGTGTGTCTTGTCTATTACATATTGGGTTTATGGAACGGTATGTGAGCTAATTTGAATCCCTTGTTTTATGCATCACCCCACCTCACCTTTCCCGTTAAGCAGCCATAGTATGTTTTCTAAACGCGTGACTCTGTTCTGTTTTGTAATTCAGTTCAAGTGTAGCGGTTTTTACATTCCCTCTATAAGTGATAGCTTATGATAAGTGTCTTTTTCTGTGTGACTTATTTCACTTAGAATCGTCGTACCTAAATCCACTCATCATGCTCCTACTAGCTTTATGACATTGATTTCATAGCTGAGTGATATTCCATTGTACATAAGGACCACCACTTCTTTATCCATTTTTCTCTTTCCTGGGATATTTAAGGTGTAAGGAAGTGGAGGTTCTTGTCAACAGAGCAGCCCTAAACTTTGGGGTGCCTGTGTCTTGCTGATTTTTAGTTTTCCCAATTTATACGCCCATGAGTGGAAGTGCCCTATGCTCCCTAAGCCGTGTTTTTTAGATGTTTCAGGACCCACCGTACACTTCTCCAGAGTGGCTGTTGGCAATTTACATCCCGCCCATCAGCGTAGCAAGGCTCCCATTTCTCCATGGCCTGTCCTGCATTTCTGGTTTTGAGACTTTTTTCAGCGTAGCCCTTTCGACCGATGGGTAGCGAGACTTCTTTGTAGCGCTGATTTGCCTTTCCAGGTTGCTTGGTTGACCAAAAAGGGCGTATGCGTTTTTTCCTGAATATATTCAGGAAAAAACGCATACGCCCTTTTTGGCCAAGGGCATCATTGTAGACATTTTGCCACTTTTCATGTGCTTTTAAGGCGATTCGAATCTACCTCCTGAAATCTGTTTCGTGCAATTCCGCCTTGCTTTCAAATCCTCTTCGTTGCCTTCCCTCAATATATTTGTGGACGAGAGTTATCATTTATAACTCTGCAGGTTTGTGAATTGCAGTGCCCCTGAGCTCCATTTTTCAACTTGCTTTTTTGGGAGCTGGCCGCAAAAGTGCGGGATTGCCTCAGGCCCTATTATGGTTCTGGGCGGCAGGCTGAGCCTGTGGTTAGTTCTTCTTCCTGATGGGAAAATAGGGTGACCTGTGCCTGTCCCAACACCTAGATCCAGTCTCTCATTGGTTTCCCCTCTTCCCGTTCATCCTCAGGAAAAATTGCAACCTGTAGGGAAGAGGAGGTTAAAGGTGCTGATTCTCCAAGTAGGGAGATTCCTAGTAAAATAGCTTAAATAGTGAACCTGAGCACAGGGAGATGAGAAAGGAGGTACGTTTTAGAAACCTTTCCCGATCACACGGTGTACCACCTTCTGGGTTTCTCATGCATGTTTTCGATGTACGAAGATGCCCTTGAACCTGGAGATTTGGAACCCATGGGATGGGTACCACGCAGTATTACTTTAAAGGGTCTGCGTTTGCTCCCCCAACCTCACCAAACCTCTCAGCCCCGAGAGTGTCCACCCTTATGTCTCATCCAGCTGTGGGTCTAGATATGGCCAATCCAGGTTGCATCACAGCCCCTGAACAAATTTTTTAAGAATTTCTCTCTCTTTCACTGTCTTTGTTTCATGGGTTTTTAAAAGCAATTTATTTTTATAATGGGGTTTAGCTGCTTTTCACGGCTGTGTTTATGCGGCTTTACACCCACTTGACTCATTGCCAGAGAGATATCAATATATAGGTTTTATGATTCTTACTACTCAGATATATTCTTTTGTGGTGAATAGGGGGTGTAGAGTCCAGTTCACTGAGCAAGGAGTAGGTCTTCTCTATGACATATTGGGTTTATGGAACGGTATGTGAGCTAATTTGAAACTCTTGTTTTATGCATCACCCCACCTCACCTTTCCCGTTAAGCAGCCATAGTGTGTTTTCTAAACGTGTGACTCTGTTCTGTTTTGTAATTCAGTTCAAGTGTAGCGGTTTTTACATTCCCTCTATAAGTGATAGCTTATGATAAGTGTCTTTTTCTGTGTGACTTATTTCACTTAGAATCGTCGTACCTAAATCCACTCATCATGCTCCTACTAGCCTTATGACATTGATTTCATAGCTGAGTGATATTCCATTGTACATAAGGACCACCACTTCTTTATCCATTTTTCTCTTTCCTGGGATATTTAAGGTGTAAGGAAGTGGAGGTTCTTGTCAACAGAGCAGCCCTAAACTTTGGGGTGCCTGTGTCTTGCTGATTTTTAGTTTTCCCAATTTATACGCCCATGAGTGGAAGTGCCCTATGCTCCCTAAGCCGTGTTTTTTAGATGTTTCAGGACCCACCGTACACTTCTCCAGAGTGGCTGTTGGCAATTTACATCCCGCCCATCAGCGTAGCAAGGCTCCCATTTCTCCATGGCCTGTCCTGCATTTCTGGTTTTGACACTTTTTTCAGCGTAGCCCTTTCGACCGATGGGTAGCGAGACTTCTTTGTAGCGCTGATTTGCCTTTCCAGGTTGCTTGGTTGTCCAAAAAGGGCGTATGCGTTTTTTCCTGAATATATTCAGGAAAAAACGCATAGGCCCTTTTTGGCCAAGGGCATCATTGTAGACATTTTGCCACTTTTTATGTGCTTTTAAGGCGATTCGAATCTACCTCCTGAAATCTGTTTCGTGCAATTCCGCCTTGCTTTCAAATCCTCTTCGTTGCCTTCCCTCAATATATTTGTGGACGAGAGTTATCATTTATAACTCTGCAGGTTTGTGAATTGCAGTGCCCCTGAGCTCCATTTTTCAACTTGCTTTTTTGGGAGCTGGCCGCAAAAGTGCGGGATTGCCTCAGGCCCTATTCTGGTTCTGGGCGGCAGGCTGATCCTGTGGTTAATTCTTCTTCCTGATGGGAAAATAGGGTGACCTGTGCCTGTCCCAACACCTAGATTCAGTCTCTCATTGGTTGCCCCTCTTCCCGTTCATCCTCAGGACAAATTGCAACCTGTACGGAACAGGAGGTTAAAGGTGCTGATTCTCCAAGTAGGGAGATTCCTAGTAAAATAGCTTAAATAGTGAACCTGAGCACAGGGAGATGAGAAAGGAGGTACGTTTTAGAAACCTTTCCCGATCACACGGTGTACCACCTTCTGGGTTTCTCATGCATGTTTTCGATGTACGAAGATGCCCTTGAACCTGGAGATTTGGGACCCATGGGATGGGTACCATGCAGTATTACTTTAAAGGGTCTGCGTTTGCTCCCCCAACCTCACCAAACCTCTCAGCCCCGAGAGTGTCCACCCTTATGTCTCATCCAGCTGTGGGTCTAGATATGGTCAATCCAGGTTGCATCACAGCCCCTGAACGAATTTTGTAAGAATTTCTCTCTCTTTCACTGTCTTTGTTTCATGGGTTTTTAAAAGTAATTTATTTTTATAATGGGGTTTAGCTGCTTTTCACGGCTGTGTTTATGCGGCTTTACACCCACTTGACTCACATCCAGAGAGATATCAATATATAGGTTTTATGATTCTTACTACTCAGATATATTCTTGTGCGGTGAATAGGGGGTGTAGAGTCCAGTTCACTGAGCAAGAAGTAGGTCTTCTCTATGATATATTGGGTTTATGGAACGGTATGTGAGCTAATTTGAAACCCTTGTTTTATGCATCACCCCACCTCACCTTTCCCGTTAAGCAGCCATAGTGTGTTTTCTAAACGTGTGACTCTGTTCTGTTTTGTAATTCAGTTCAAGTGTAGCGGTTTTTACATTCCCTCTGTAAGTGATAGCTTATGATAAGTGTCTTTTTCTGTGTGACTTATTTCACTTAGAATCGTCGTACCTAAATCCACTCATCATGCTCCTACTAGCCTCATGACATTGATTTCATAGCTGAGTGATATTCCATTGTACATAAGGACCACCACTTCTTTATCCATTTTTCTCTTTCCTGGGATATTTAAGGTGTAAGGAAGTGGAGGTTCTTGTCAACAGAGCAGCCCTAAACTTTGGGGTGCCTGTGTCTTGCTGATTTTTAGTTTTCCCATTTTATACGCCCATGAGTGGAAGTGCCCTAAGCTCCCTAAGCCGTGTTTTTTAGATGTTTCAGGACCCACCGTACACTTCTCCAGAGTGGCTGTTGGCAATTTACATCCCGCCCATCAGCGTAGCAAGGCTCCCATTTCTCCATGGCCTGTCCTGCATTTCTGGTTTTGAGACTTTTTTCAGCGTAGCCCTTTCGACCGATGGGTAGCGAGACTTCTTTGTAGCGCTGATTTGCCTTTCCAGGTTGCTTGGTTGGCCAAAAAGGGCGTATGCGTTTTTTCCTGAATATATTCAGGAAAAAATGCATACGCCCTTTTTGGCCAAGGGCATCATTGTAGACATTTGGCCACTTTTCATGTGCTTTTAAGGCGATTCGAATCTACCTCCTGAAATCTGTTTCGTGCAATTCCGCCTTGCTTTCAAATCCTCTTCGTTGCCTTCCCTCAATATATTTGTGGACGAGAGTTATCATTTATAACTCTGCAGTTTTGTGAATTGCAGTGCCCCTGAGCTCCATTTTTCAACTTGCTTTTTTGGGAGTAGGCCGCAAAAGTGCGGGATTGCCTCAGGCCCTATTCTGGTTCTGGGCGGCAGGCTGAGCCTGTGGTTAATTCTTCTTCCTGATGGGAAAATAGGGTGACCTGTGCCTGTCCCAACACCTAGATCCAGTCTCTCATTGGTTGCCCCTCTTCCCGTTCATCCTCAGGAAAAATTGCAACCTGTACGGAAGAGGAGGTTAAGGTGCTGATTCTCCAAGTAGGGAGATTGCTAGTAAAGTATCTTAAATAGTGAACCTGAGCACAAGGATATGAGAAATGAGGTGCGTTTTAGAAACCTTTCCCGATCACACGGTGTACCACCTTCTGGGTTTCTCATGCATGTTTTCGATGTACGAAGATGCCCTTGAACCTGGAGATTTGGGACCCATGGGATGGGTACCACGCAGTATTACTTTAAAGGGTCTGCGTTTGCTCCCCCAACCTCACCAAACCTCTCAGCCCCGAGAGTGTCCACCCTTATGTCTCATCCAGCTGTGGGTCTAGATATGGTCAATCCAGGTTGCATCACAGCCCGTGAACGAATTTTGTAAGAATTTCTCTCTCTTTCACTGTCTTTGTTTCATGGGTTTTTAAAAGTAATTTATTTTTATAATGGGGTTTAGCTGCTTTTCACAGCTGTGTTTATACGGCCTTACACCCACTTGACTCACTTCCAGAGAGATATCAATATATAGGTTTTATGATTCTTACTACTCAGATATATTCTTGTGCGGTGAATAGGGGGTGTAGAGTCTAGTTCACTGAGCAAGGAGTGTGTCTTGTCTATTACATATTGGGTTTATGGAACGGTATGTGAGCTAATTTGAATCCCTTGTTTTATGCATCACCCCACCTCACCTTTCCCGTTAAGCAGCCATAGTATGTTTTCTAAACGCGTGACTCTGTTCTGTTTTGTAATTCAGTTCAAGTGTAGCGGTTTTTACATTCCCTCTATAAGTGATAGCTTATGATAAGTGTCTTTTTCTGTGTGACTTATTTCACTTAGAATCGTCGTACCTAAATCCACTCATCATGCTCCTACTAGCTTTATGACATTGATTTCATAGCTGAGTGATATTCCATTGTACATAAGGACCACCACTTCTTTATCCATTTTTCTCTTTCCTGGGATATTTAAGGTGTAAGGAAGTGGAGGTTCTTGTCAACAGAGCAGCCCTAAACTTTGGGGTGCCTGTGTCTTGCTGATTTTTAGTTTTCCCAATTTATACGCCCATGAGTGGAAGTGCCCTATGCTCCCTAAGCCGTGTTTTTTAGATGTTTCAGGACCCACCGTACACTTCTCCAGAGTGGCTGTTGGCAATTTACATCCCGCCCATCAGCGTAGCAAGGCTCCCATTTCTCCATGGCCTGTCCTGCATTTCTGGTTTTGAGACTTTTTTCAGCGTAGCCCTTTCGACCGATGGGTAGCGAGACTTCTTTGTAGCGCTGATTTGCCTTTCCAGGTTGCTTGGTTGACCAAAAAGGGCGTATGCGTTTTTTCCTGAATATATTCAGGAAAAAACGCATACGCCCTTTTTGGCCAAGGGCATCATTGTAGACATTTTGCCACTTTTCATGTGCTTTTAAGGCGATTCGAATCTACCTCCTGAAATCTGTTTCGTGCAATTCCGCCTTGCTTTCAAATCCTCTTCGTTGCCTTCCCTCAATATATTTGTGGACGAGAGTTATCATTTATAACTCTGCAGGTTTGTGAATTGCAGTGCCCCTGAGCTCCATTTTTCAACTTGCTTTTTTGGGAGCTGGCCGCAAAAGTGCGGGATTGCCTCAGGCCCTATTATGGTTCTGGGCGGCAGGCTGAGCCTGTGGTTAGTTCTTCTTCCTGATGGGAAAATAGGGTGACCTGTGCCTGTCCCAACACCTAGATCCAGTCTCTCATTGGTTTCCCCTCTTCCCGTTCATCCTCAGGAAAAATTGCAACCTGTAGGGAAGAGGAGGTTAAAGGTGCTGATTCTCCAAGTAGGGAGATTCCTAGTAAAATAGCTTAAATAGTGAACCTGAGCACAGGGAGATGAGAAAGGAGGTACGTTTTAGAAACCTTTCCCGATCACACGGTGTACCACCTTCTGGGTTTCTCATGCATGTTTTCGATGTACGAAGATGCCCTTGAACCTGGAGATTTGGAACCCATGGGATGGGTACCACGCAGTATTACTTTAAAGGGTCTGCGTTTGCTCCCCCAACCTCACCAAACCTCTCAGCCCCGAGAGTGTCCACCCTTATGTCTCATCCAGCTGTGGGTCTAGATATGGCCAATCCAGGTTGCATCACAGCCCCTGAACAAATTTTTTAAGAATTTCTCTCTCTTTCACTGTCTTTGTTTCATGGGTTTTTAAAAGCAATTTATTTTTATAATGGGGTTTAGCTGCTTTTCACGGCTGTGTTTATGCGGCTTTACACCCACTTGACTCATTGCCAGAGAGATATCAATATATAGGTTTTATGATTCTTACTACTCAGATATATTCTTTTGTGGTGAATAGGGGGTGTAGAGTCCAGTTCACTGAGCAAGGAGTAGGTCTTCTCTATGACATATTGGGTTTATGGAACGGTATGTGAGCTAATTTGAAACTCTTGTTTTATGCATCACCCCACCTCACCTTTCCCGTTAAGCAGCCATAGTGTGTTTTCTAAACGTGTGACTCTGTTCTGTTTTGTAATTCAGTTCAAGTGTAGCGGTTTTTACATTCCCTCTATAAGTGATAGCTTATGATAAGTGTCTTTTTCTGTGTGACTTATTTCACTTAGAATCGTCGTACCTAAATCCACTCATCATGCTCCTACTAGCCTTATGACATTGATTTCATAGCTGAGTGATATTCCATTGTACATAAGGACCACCACTTCTTTATCCATTTTTCTCTTTCCTGGGATATTTAAGGTGTAAGGAAGTGGAGGTTCTTGTCAACAGAGCAGCCCTAAACTTTGGGGTGCCTGTGTCTTGCTGATTTTTAGTTTTCCCAATTTATACGCCCATGAGTGGAAGTGCCCTATGCTCCCTAAGCCGTGTTTTTTAGATGTTTCAGGACCCACCGTACACTTCTCCAGAGTGGCTGTTGGCAATTTACATCCCGCCCATCAGCGTAGCAAGGCTCCCATTTCTCCATGGCCTGTCCTGCATTTCTGGTTTTGACACTTTTTTCAGCGTAGCCCTTTCGACCGATGGGTAGCGAGACTTCTTTGTAGCGCTGATTTGCCTTTCCAGGTTGCTTGGTTGTCCAAAAAGGGCGTATGCGTTTTTTCCTGAATATATTCAGGAAAAAACGCATAGGCCCTTTTTGGCCAAGGGCATCATTGTAGACATTTTGCCACTTTTTATGTGCTTTTAAGGCGATTCGAATCTACCTCCTGAAATCTGTTTCGTGCAATTCCGCCTTGCTTTCAAATCCTCTTCGTTGCCTTCCCTCAATATATTTGTGGACGAGAGTTATCATTTATAACTCTGCAGGTTTGTGAATTGCAGTGCCCCTGAGCTCCATTTTTCAACTTGCTTTTTTGGGAGCTGGCCGCAAAAGTGCGGGATTGCCTCAGGCCCTATTCTGGTTCTGGGCGGCAGGCTGAGCCTGTGGTTAATTCTTCTTCCTGATGGGAAAATAGGGTGACCTGTGCCTGTCCCAACACCAAGGACTAGTCTCTCATTGGTTCCGCATCTTCCCGTTCATCCTCAGGACAAATTGCAACCTGTACGGAACAGGAGGTTAAAGGTGCTGATTCTCCAAGTAGGGAGATTGCTAGTAAAGTAGCTTAAATGGTGAACCCGAGCACAAGGAGATGAGAAATGAAGTGCGTTTTAGAAACCTTTCGCGATCACACGGTGTACCACCTGCTGGGTTTATCATGCATGTTTTCGATGTACGAAGATGCCCTTGAACCTGGAGATTTGGGACCCATGGGATGTGTACCATGCAGTATTACTTTAAAGGGTCTGCGTTTGCTCCCCCAACCTCACCAAACCTCTCAGCCCCGAGAGTGTCCACCCTTATGTCTCATCCAGCTGTGGGTCTAGATATGGTCAATCCAGGTTGCATCACAGCCCGTGAACGAATTTTGTAAGAATTTCTCTCTCTTTCACTGTCTTTGTTTCATGGGTTTTTAAAAGTAATTTATTTTTATAATGGGGTTTAGCTGCTTTTCACGGCTGTGTTTATACGGCCTTACACCCACTTGACTCACTTCCAGAGAGATATCAATATATAGGTTTTATGATTCTTACTACTCAGATATATTCTTGTGCGGTGAATAGGGGGTGTAGAGTCTAGTTCACTGAGCAAGGAGTGTGTCTTGTCTATTACATATTGGGTTTATGGAACGGTATGTGAGCTAATTTGAATCCCTTGTTTTATGCATCACCCCACCTCACCTTTCCCGTTAAGCAGCCATAGTGTGTTTTCTAAACGTGTGACTCTGTTCTGTTTTGTAATTCAGTTCAAGTGTAGCGGTTTTTACATTCCCTCTATAAGTGATAGCTTATGATAAGTGTCTTTTTCTGTGTGACTTATTTCACTTAGAATCGTCGTACCTAAATCCACTCATCATGCTCCTACTAGCCTCATGACATTGATTTCATAGCTGAGTGATATTCCATTGTACATAAGGACCACCACTTCTTTATCCATTTTTCTCTTTCCTGGGATATTTAAGGTGTAAGGAAGTGGAGGTTCTTGTCAACAGAGCAGCCCTAAACTTTGGGGTGCCTGTGTCTTGCTGATTTTTAGTTTTCCCATTTTATACGCCCATGAGTGGAAGTGCCCTAAGCTCCCTAAGCCGTGTTTTTTAGATGTTTCAGGACCCACCGTACACTTCTCCAGAGTGGCTGTTGGCAATTTACATCCCGCCCATCAGCGTAGCAAGGCTCCCATTTCTCCATGGCCTGTCCTGCATTTCTGGTTTTGAGACATTTTTCAGCGTAGCCCTTTCGACCGATGGGTAGCGAGACTTCTTTGTAGCGCTGATTTGCCTTTCCAGGTTGCTTGGTTGTCCAAAAAGGGCGTATGCGTTTTTTCCTGAATATATTCAGGAAAAAACGCATACGCCCTTTTTGGCCAAGGGCATCATTGTAGACATTTTGCCACTTTTTATGTGCTTTTAAGGCGATTCGAATCTACCTCCTGAAATCTGTTTCGTGCAATTCCGCCTTGCTTTCAAATCTTCTTCATTGCCTTCCGTCAATATATTTGTGGACGAGAGTTATCATTTATAACTCTGCAGGTTTGTGAATTGCAGTGCCCCTGAGCTCCATTTTTCAACTTGCTTTTTTGGGAGCTGGCCGCAAAAGTGCGGGATTGCCTCAGGCCCTATTCTGGTTCTGGGCGGCAGGCTGAGCTTGTGGTTAATTCTTCTTCCTGATGGGAAAATAGGGTGACCTGTGCCTGTCCCAACACCTAGATTCAGTCTCTCATTGGTTGCCCCTCTTCCCGTTCATCCTCAGGACAAATTGCAACCTGTACGGAACAGGAGGTTAAAGGTGCTGATTCTCCAAGTAGGGAGATTCCTAGTAAAATAGCTTAAATAGTGAACCTGAGCACAGGGAGATGAGAAAGGAGGTACGTTTTAGAAACCTTTCCCGATCACACGGTGTACCACCTTCTGGGTTTCTCATGCATGTTTTCGATGTACGAAGATGCCCTTGAACCTGGAGATTTGGGACCCATGGGATGGGTACCATGCAGTATTACTTTAAAGGGTCTGCGTTTGCTCCCCCAACCTCACCAAACCTCTCAGCCCCGAGAGTGTCCACCCTTATGTCTCATCCAGCTGTGGGTCTAGATATGGTCAATCCAGGTTGCATCACAGCCCCTGAACGAATTTTGTAAGAATTTCTCTCTCTTTCACTGTCTTTGTTTCATGGGTTTTTAAAAGTAATTTATTTTTATAATGGGGTTTAGCTGCTTTTCACGGCTGTGTTTATGCGGCTTTACACCCACTTGACTCACATCCAGAGAGATATCAATATATAGGTTTTATGATTCTTACTACTCAGATATATTCTTGTGCGGTGAATAGGGGGTGTAGAGTCCAGTTCACTGAGCAAGAAGTAGGTCTTCTCTATGACATATTGGGTTTATGGAACGGTATGTGAGCTAATTTGAAACCCTTGTTTTATGCATCACCCCACCTCACCTTTCCCGTTAAGCAGCCATAGTGTGTTTTCTAAACGTGTGACTCTGTTCTGTTTTGTAATTCAGTTCAAGTGTAGCGGTTTTTACATTCCCTCTATAAGTGATAGCTTATGATAAGTGTCTTTTTCTGTGTGACTTATTTCACTTAGAATCGTCGTACCTAAATCCACTCATCATGCTCCTACTAGCCTCATGACATTGATTTCATAGCTGAGTGATATTCCATTGTACATAAGGACCACCACTTGTTTATCCATTTTTCTCTTTCCTGGGATATTTAAGGTGTAAGGAAGTGGAGGTTCTTGTCAACAGAGCAGCCCTAAACTTTGGGGTGCCTGTGTCTTGCTGATTTTTAGTTTTCCCATTTTATACGCCCATGAGTGGAAGTGCCCTAAGCTCCCTAAGCCGTGTTTTTTAGATGTTTCAGGACCCACCGTACACTTCTCCAGAGTGGCTGTTGGCAATTTACATCCCGCCCATCAGCGTAGCAAGGCTCCCATTTCTCCATAGCCTGTCCTGCATTTCTGGTTTTGAGACTTTTTTCAGCGTAGCCCTTTCGACCGATGGGTAGCGAGACTTCTTTGTAGCGCTGATTTGCCTTTCCAGGTTGCTTGGTTGGCCAAAAAGGGCGTATGCGTTTTTTCCTGAATATATTCAGGAAAAAATGCATACGCCCTTTTTGGCCAAGGGCATCATTGTAGACATTTGGCCACTTTTCATGTGCTTTTAAGGCGATTCGAATCTACCTCCTGAAATCTGTTTCGTGCAATTCCGCCTTGCTTTCAAATCCTCTTCGTTGCCTTCCCTCAATATATTTGTGGACGAGAGTTATCATTTATAACTCTGCAGTTTTGTGAATTGCAGTGCCCCTGAGCTCCATTTTTCAACTTGCTTTTTTGGGAGCAGGCCGCAAAAGTGCGGGATTGCCTCAGGCCCTATTCTGGTTCTGGGCGGCAGGCTGAGCCTGTTGTTAATTTTTCTTCCTGATGGGAAAATAGAGTGACCTGTGCCTGTCCCAACACCAAGGACTAGTCTCTCATTGGTTCCGCATCTTCCCGTTCATCCTCAGGACAAATTGCAACCTGTACGGAACAGGAGGTTAAAGGTGCTGATTCTCCAAGTAGGGAGATTGCTAGTAAAGTAGCTTAAATGGTGAACCCGAGCACAAGGAGATGAGAAATGAAGTGCGTTTTAGAAACCTTTCGCGATCACACGGTGTACCACCTGCTGGGTTTATCATGCATGTTTTCGATGTACGAAGATGCCCTTGAACCTGGAGATTTGGGACCCATGGGATGGGTACCATGCAGTATTACTTTAAAGGGTCTGCGTTTGCTCCCCCAACCTCACCAAACCTCTCAGCCCCGAGAGTGTCCACCCTTATGTCTCATCCAGCTGTGGGTCTAGATATGGTCAATCCAGGTTGCATCACAGCCCGTGAACGAATTTTGTAAGAATTTCTCTCTCTTTCACTGTCTTTGTTTCATGGGTTTTTAAAAGTAATTTATTTTTATAATGGGGTTTAGCTGCTTTTCACGGCTGTGTTTATACGGCCTTACACCCACTTGACTCACTTCCAGAGAGATATCAATATATAGGTTTTATGATTCTTACTACTCAGATATATTCTTGTGCGGTGAATAGGGGGTGTAGAGTCTAGTTCACTGAGCAAGGAGTGTGTCTTGTCTATTACATATTGGGTTTATGGAACGGTATGTGAGCTAATTTGAAACCCTTGTTTTATGCATCACCCCACCTCACCTTTCCCGTTAAGCAGCCATAGTATGTTTTCTAAACGCGTGACTCTGTTCTGTTTTGTAATTCAGTTCAAGTGTAGCGGTTTTTACATTCCCTCTATAAGTGATAGCTTATGATAAGTGTCTTTTTCTGTGTGACTTATTTCACTTAGAATCGTCGTACCTAAATCCACTCATCATGCTCCTACTAGCCTTATGACATTGATTTCATAGCTGAGTGATATTCCATTGTACATAAGGACCACCACTTCTTTATCCATTTTTCTCTTTCCTGGGATATTTAAGGTGTAAGGAAGTGGAGGTTCTTGTCAACAGAGCAGCCCTAAACTTTGGGGTGCCTGTGTCTTGCTGATTTTTAGTTTTCCCAATTTATACGCCCATGAGTGGAAGTGCCCTATGCTCCCTAAGCCGTGTTTTTTAGATGTTTCAGGACCCACCGTACACTTCTCCAGAGTGGCTGTTGGCAATTTACATCCCGCCCATCAGCGTAGCAAGGCTCCCATTTCTCCATGGCCTGTCCTGCATTTCTGGTTTTGACATTTTTTTCAGCGTAGCCCTTTCGACCGATAGGTAGCGAGACTTCTTTGTAGCGCTGATTTGCCTTTCCAGGTTGCTTGGTTGGCCAAAAAGGGCGTATGCGTTTTTTCCTGAATATATTCAGGAAAAAACGCATACGCCCTTTTTGGCCAAGGGCATCATTGTAGACATTTTGCCACTTTTTATGTGCTTTTAAGGCGATTCAAATCTACCTCCTGAAATCTGTTTCGTGCAATTCCGCCTTGCTTTCAAATCCTCTTCGTTGCCTTCCCTCAATATATTTGTGGACGAGAGTTATCATTTATAACTCTGCAGGTTTGTGAATTGCAGTGCCCCTGAGCTCCATTTTTCAACTTGCTTTTTTGGGAGCTGGCCGCAAAAGTGCAGGATTGCCTCAGGCCCTATTCTGGTTCTGGGCGGCAGGCTGAGCCTGTGGTTAATTCTTCTTCCTGATGGGAAAATAGGGTGACCTGTGCCTGTCCCAACACCTAGATCCAGTCTCTCATTGGTTGCCCCTCTTCCCGTTCATCCTCAGGACAAATTGCAACCTGTACGGAACAGGAGGTTAAAGGTGCTGATTCTCCAAGTAGGGAGATTCCTAGTAAAATAGCTTAAATAGTGAACCTGAGCACAGGGAGATGAGAAAGGAGGTACGTTTTAGAAACCTTTCCCGATCACACGGTGTACCACCTTCTGGGTTTCTCATGCATGTTTTCGATGTACGAAGATGCCCTTGAACCTGGAGATTTGGGACCCATGGGATGGGTACCACGCAGTATTACTTTAAAGGGTCTGCGTTTGCTCCCCCAACCTCACCAAACCTCTCAGCCCCGAGAGTGTCCACCCTTATGTCTCATCCAGCTGTGGGTCTAGATATGGTCAATCCAGGTTGCATCACAGCCCGTGAACGAATTTTGTAAGAATTTCTCTCTCTTTCACTGTCTTTGTTTCATGGGTTTTTAAAAGTAATTTATTTTTATAATGGGGTTTAGCTGCTTTTCACAGCTGTGTTTATACGGCCTTACACCCACTTGACTCACTTCCAGAGAGATATCAATATATAGGTTTTATGATTCTTACTACTCAGATATATTCTTGTGCGGTGAATAGGGGGTGTAGAGTCTAGTTCACTGAGCAAGGAGTGTGTCTTGTCTATTACATATTGGGTTTATGGAACGGTATGTGAGCTAATTTGAATCCCTTGTTTTATGCATCACCCCACCTCACCTTTCCCGTTAAGCAGCCATAGTATGTTTTCTAAACGTGTGACTCTGTTCTGTTTTGTAATTCAGTTCAAGTGTAGCGGTTTTTACATTCCCTCTATAAGTGATAGCTTATGATAAGTGTCTTTTTCTGTGTGACTTATTTCACTTAGAATCGTCATACCTAAATCCACTCATCATGCTCCTACTAGCCTTATGACATTGATTTCATAGCTGAGTGATATTCCATTGTACATAAGGACCACCACTTCTTTATCCATTTTTCTCTTTCCTGGGATATTTAAGGTGTAAGGAAGTGGAGGTTCTTGTCAACAGAGCAGCCCTAAACTTTGGGGTGCCTGTGTCTTGCTGATTTTTAGTTTTCCCAATTTATACGCCCATGAGTGGAAGTGCCCTATGCTCCCTAAGCCGTGTTTTTTAGATGTTTCAGGACCCACCGTACACTTCTCCAGAGTGGCTGTTGGCAATTTACATCCCGCCCATCAGCGTAGCCAGGCTCCCATTTCTCCATGGCCTGTCCTGCATTTCTGGTTTTGACACTTTTTTCAGCGTAGCCCTTTCGACCGATGGGTAGCGAGACTTCTTTGTAGCGCTGATTTGCCTTTCCAGGTTGCTTGGTTGTCCAAAAAGGGCGTATGCGTTTTTTCCTGAATATATTCAGGAAAAAACGCATAGGCCCTTTTTGGCCAAGGGCATCATTGTAGACATTTTGCCACTTTTTATGTGCTTTTAAGGCGATTCGAATCTACCTCCTGAAATCTGTTTCGTGCAATTCCGCCTTGCTTTCAAATCCTCTTCGTTGCCTTCCCTCAATATATTTGTGGACGAGAGTTATCATTTATAACTCTGCAGGTTTGTGAATTGCAGTGCCCCTGAGCTCCATTTTTCAACTTGCTTTTTTGGGAGCTGGCCGCAAAAGTGCGGGATTGCCTCAGGCCCTATTCTGGTTCTGGGCGGCAGGCTGAGCCTGTGGTTAATTCTTCTTCCTGATGGGAAAATAGGGTGACCTGTGCCTGTCCCAACACCAGGGACTAGTCTCTCATTGGTTCCGCATCTTCCCGTTCATCCTCAGGACAAATTGCAACCTGTACGGAACAGGAGGTTAAAGGTGCTGATTCTCCAAGTAGGGAGATTGCTAGTAAAGTAGCTTAAATGGTGAACCCGAGCACAAGGAGATGAGAAATGAAGTGCGTTTTAGAAACCTTTCGCGATCACACGGTGTACCACCTGCTGGGTTTATCATGCATGTTTTCGATGTACGAAGATGCCCTTGAACCTGGAGATTTGGGACCCATGGGATGGGTACCATGCAGTATTACTTTAAAGGGTCTGCGTTTGCTCCCCCAACCTCACCAAACCTCTCAGCCCCGAGAGTGTCCACCCTTATGTCTCATCCAGCTGTGGGTCTAGATATGGTCAATCCAGGTTGCATCACAGCCCCTGAACGAATTTTGTAAGAATTTCTCTCTCTTTCACTGTCTTTGTTTCATGGGTTTTTAAAAGTAATTTATTTTTATAATGGGGTTTAGCTGCTTTTCACGGCTGTGTTTATGCGGCTTTACACCCACTTGACTCACATCCAGAGAGATATCAATATATAGGTTTTATGATTCTTACTACTCAGATATATTCTTGTGCGGTGAATAGGGGGTGTAGAGTCCAGTTCACTGAGCAAGAAGTAGGTCTTCTCTATGACATATTGGGTTTATGGAACGGTATGTGAGCTAATTTGAAACCCTTGTTTTATGCATCACCCCACCTCACCTTTCCCGTTAAGCAGCCATAGTGTGTTTTCTAAACGTGTGACTCTGTTCTGTTTTGTAATTCAGTTCAAGTGTAGCGGTTTTTACATTCCCTCTATAAGTGATAGCTTATGATAAGTGTCTTTTTCTGTGTGACTTATTTCACTTAGAATCGTCGTACCTAAATCCACTCATCATGCTCCTACTAGCCTCATGACATTGATTTCATAGCTGAGTGATATTCCATTGTACATAAGGACCACCACTTGTTTATCCATTTTTCTCTTTCCTGGGATATTTAAGGTGTAAGGAAGTGGAGGTTCTTGTCAACAGAGCAGCCCTAAACTTTGGGGTGCCTGTGTCTTGCTGATTTTTAGTTTTCCCATTTTATACGCCCATGAGTGGAAGTGCCCTAAGCTCCCTAAGCCGTGTTTTTTAGATGTTTCAGGACCCACCGTACACTTCTCCAGAGTGGCTGTTGGCAATTTACATCCCGCCCATCAGCGTAGCAAGGCTCCCATTTCTCCATAGCCTGTCCTGCATTTCTGGTTTTGAGACTTTTTTCAGCGTAGCCCTTTCGACCGATGGGTAGCGAGACTTCTTTGTAGCGCTGATTTGCCTTTCCAGGTTGCTTGGTTGGCCAAAAAGGGCGTATGCGTTTTTTCCAGAATATATTCAGGAAAAAATGCATACGCCCTTTTTGGCCAAGGGCATCATTGTAGACATTTGGCCACTTTTCATGTGCTTTTAAGGCGATTCGAATCTACCTCCTGAAATCTGTTTCGTGCAATTCCGCCTTGCTTTCAAATCCTCTTCGTTGCCTTCCCTCAATATATTTGTGGACGAGAGTTATCATTTATAACTCTGCAGTTTTGTGAATTGCAGTGCCCCTGAGCTCCATTTTTCAACTTGCTTTTTTGGGAGCAGGCCGCAAAAGTGCGGGATTGCCTCAGGCCCTATTCTGGTTCTGGGCGGCAGGCTGAGCCTGTTGTTAATTTTTCTTCCTGATGGGAAAATAGAGTGACCTGTGCCTGTCCCAACACCAAGGACTAGTCTCTCATTGGTTCCGCATCTTCCCGTTCATCCTCAGGACAAATTGCAACCTGTACGGAACAGGAGGTTAAAGGTGCTGATTCTCCAAGTAGGGAGATTGCTAGTAAAGTAGCTTAAATGGTGAACCCGAGCACAAGGAGATGAGAAATGAAGTGCGTTTTAGAAACCTTTCGCGATCACACGGTGTACCACCTGCTGGGTTTATCATGCATGTTTTCGATGTACGAAGATGCCCTTGAACCTGGAGATTTGGGACCCATGGGATGGGTACCATGCAGTATTACTTTAAAGGGTCTGCGTTTGCTCCCCCAACCTCACCAAACCTCTCAGCCCCGAGAGTGTCCACCCTTATGTCTCATCCAGCTGTGGGTCTAGATATGGTCAATCCAGGTTGCATCACAGCCCGTGAACGAATTTTGTAAGAATTTCTCTCTCTTTCACTGTCTTTGTTTCATGGGTTTTTAAAAGTAATTTATTTTTATAATGGGGTTTAGCTGCTTTTCACGGCTGTGTTTATACGGCCTTACACCCACTTGACTCACTTCCAGAGAGATATCAATATATAGGTTTTATGATTCTTACTACTCAGATATATTCTTGTGCGGTGAATAGGGGGTGTAGAGTCTAGTTCACTGAGCAAGGAGTGTGTCTTGTCTATTACATATTGGGTTTATGGAACGGTATGTGAGCTAATTTGAAACCCTTGTTTTATGCATCACCCCACCTCACCTTTCCCGTTAAGCAGCCATAGTATGTTTTCTAAACGCGTGACTCTGTTCTGTTTTGTAATTCAGTTCAAGTGTAGCGGTTTTTACATTCCCTCTATAAGTGATAGCTTATGATAAGTGTCTTTTTCTGTGTGACTTATTTCACTTAGAATCGTCGTACCTAAATCCACTCATCATGCTCCTACTAGCCTTATGACATTGATTTCATAGCTGAGTGATATTCCATTGTACATAAGGACCACCACTTCTTTATCCATTTTTCTCTTTCCTGGGATATTTAAGGTGTAAGGAAGTGGAGGTTCTTGTCAACAGAGCAGCCCTAAACTTTGGGGTGCCTGTGTCTTGCTGATTTTTAGTTTTCCCAATTTATACGCCCATGAGTGGAAGTGCCCTATGCTCCCTAAGCCGTGTTTTTTAGATGTTTCAGGACCCACCGTACACTTCTCCAGAGTGGCTGTTGGCAATTTACATCCCGCCCATCAGCGTAGCAAGGCTCCCATTTCTCCATGGCCTGTCCTGCATTTCTGGTTTTGAGACTTTTTTCAGCGTAGCCCTTTCGACCGATGGGTAGCGAGACTTCTTTGTAGCGCTGATTTGCCTTTCCAGGTTGCTTGGTTGACCAAAAAGGGCGTATGCGTTTTTTCCTGAATATATTCAGGAAAAAACGCATACGCCCTTTTTGGCCAAGGGCATCATTGTAGACATTTTGCCACTTTTCATGTGCTTTTAAGGCGATTCGAATCTACCTCCTGAAATCTGTTTCGTGCAATTCCGCCTTGCTTTCAAATCCTCTTCGTTGCCTTCCCTCAATATATTTGTGGACGAGAGTTATCATTTATAACTCTGCAGGTTTGTGAATTGCAGTGCCCCTGAGCTCCATTTTTCAACTTGCTTTTTTGGGAGCTGGCCGCAAAAGTGCGGGATTGCCTCAGGCCCTATTATGGTTCTGGGCGGCAGGCTGAGCCTGTGGTTAGTTCTTCTTCCTGATGGGAAAATAGGGTGACCTGTGCCTGTCCCAACACCTAGATCCAGTCTCTCATTGGTTTCCCCTCTTCCCGTTCATCCTCAGGAAAAATTGCAACCTGTAGGGAAGAGGAGGTTAAAGGTGCTGATTCTCCAAGTAGGGAGATTCCTAGTAAAATAGCTTAAATAGTGAACCTGAGCACAGGGAGATGAGAAAGGAGGTACGTTTTAGAAACCTTTCCCGATCACACGGTGTACCACCTTCTGGGTTTCTCATGCATGTTTTCGATGTACGAAGATGCCCTTGAACCTGGAGATTTGGAACCCATGGGATGGGTACCACGCAGTATTACTTTAAAGGGTCTGCGTTTGCTCCCCCAACCTCACCAAACCTCTCAGCCCCGAGAGTGTCCACCCTTATGTCTCATCCAGCTGTGGGTCTAGATATGGCCAATCCAGGTTGCATCACAGCCCCTGAACAAATTTTTTAAGAATTTCTCTCTCTTTCACTGTCTTTGTTTCATGGGTTTTTAAAAGCAATTTATTTTTATAATGGGGTTTAGCTGCTTTACACGGCTGTGTTTATGCGGCTTTACACCCACTTGACTCACTGCAAGAGAGATATCAATATATAGGTTTTATGATTCTTACTACTCAGATATATTCTTTTGTGGTGAATAGGGGGTGTAGAGTCCAGTTCACTGAGCAAGGAGTAGGTCTTCTCTATGACATATTGGGTTTATGGAACGGTATGTGAGCTAATTTGAAACCCTTGTTTTATGCATCACCCCACCTCACCTTTCCCGTTAAGCAGCCATAGTGTGTTTTCTAAACGTGTGACTCCGTTCTGTTTTGTAATTCAGTTCAAGTGTAGCGGTTTTTACATTCCCTCTATAAGTGATAGCTTATGATAAGTGTCTTTTTCTCTGTGACTTATTTCACTTAGAATCGTCGTACCTAAATCCACTCATCATGCTCCTACTAGCCTCATGACATTGATTTCATAGCTGAGTGATATTCCATTGTACATAAGGACCACCACTTCTTTATCCATTTTTCTCTTTCCTGGGATATTTAAGGTGTAAGGAAGTGGAGGTTCTTGTCAACAGAGCAGCCCTAAACTTTGGGGTGCCTGTGTCTTGCTGATTTTTAGTTTTCCCAATTTATACGCCCATGAGTGGAAGTGCCCTATGCTCCCTAAGCCGTGTTTTTTAGATGTTTCAGGACCCACCGTACACTTCTCCAGAGTGGCTGTTGGCAATTTACATCCCGCCCATCAGCGTAGCAAGGCTCCCATTTCTCCATGGCCTGTCCTGCATTTCTGGTTTTGAGACTTTTTTCAGCGTAGCCCTTTCGACCGATGGGTAGCGAGACTTCTTTGTAGCGCTGATTTGCCTTTCCAGGTTGCTTGGTTGACCAAAAAGGGCGTATGCGTTTTTTCCTGAATATATTCAGGAAAAAACGCATACGCCCTTTTTGGCCAAGGGCATCATTGTAGACATTTTGCCACTTTTCATGTGCTTTTAAGGCGATTCGAATCTACCTCCTGAAATCTGTTTCGTGCAATTCCGCCTTGCTTTCAAATCCTCTTCGTTGCCTTCCCTCAATATATTTGTGGACGAGAGTTATCATTTATAACTCTGCAGGTTTGTGAATTGCAGTGCCCCTGAGCTCCATTTTTCAACTTGCTTTTTTGGGAGCTCGCCGCAAAAGTGCGGGATTGCCTCAGGCCCTATTATGGTTCTGGGCGGCAGGCTGAGCCTGTGGTTAGTTCTTCTTCCTGATGGGAAAATAGGGTGACCTGTGCCTGTCCCAACACCTAGATCCAGTCTCTCATTGGTTTCCCCTCTTCCCGTTCATCCTCAGGAAAAATTGCAACCTGTAGGGAAGAGGAGGTTAAAGGTGCTGATTCTCCAAGTAGGGAGATTCCTAGTAAAATAGCTTAAATAGTGAACCTGAGCACAGGGAGATGAGAAAGGAGGTACGTTTTAGAAACCTTTCCCGATCACACGGTGTACCACCTTCTGGGTTTCTCATGCATGTTTTCGAAGTACGAAGATGCCCTTGAACCTGGAGATTTGGGACCCATGGGATGGGTACCACGCAGTATTACTTTAAAGGGTCTGCGTTTGCTCCCCCAACCTCACCAAACCTCTCAGCCCCGAGAGTGTCCACCCTTATGTCTCATCCAGCTGTGGGTCTAGATATGGCCAATCCAGGTTGCATCACAGCCCCTGAACAAATTTTTTAAGAATTTCTCTCTCTTTCACTGTCTTTGTTTCATGGGTTTTTAAAAGCAATTTATTTTTATAATGGGGTTTAGCTGCTTTTCACGGCTGTGTTTATGCGGCTTTACACCCACTTGACTCACTGCCAGAGAGATATCAATATATAGGTTTTATGATTCTTACTACTCAGATATATTCTTTTGTGGTGAATACGGGGTGTAGAGTCCAGTTCCCTGAGCAAGGAGTAGGTCTTCTCTATGACATATTGGGTTTATGGAACGGTATGTGAGCTAATTTGAAACCCTTGTTTTATGCATCACCCCACCTCACCTTTCCCGTTAAGCAGCCATAGTGTGTTTTCTAAACGTGTGACTCTGTTCTGTTTTGTAATTCAGTTCAAGTGTAGCGGTTTTTACATTCCCTCTATAAGTGATAGCTTATGATAAGTGTCTTTTTCTGTGTGACTTATTTCACTTAGAATCGTCATACCTAAATCCACTCATCATGCTCCTACTAGCCTTATGACATTGATTTCATAGCTGAGTGATATTCCATTGTACATAAGGACCACCACTTCTTTATCCATTTTTCTCTTTCCTGGGATATTTAAGGTGTAAGGAAGTGGAGGTTCTTGTCAACAGAGCAGCCCTAAACTTTGGGGTGCCTGTGTCTTGCTGATTTTTAGTTTTCCCAATTTATACGCCCATGAGTGGAAGTGCCCTATGCTCCCTAAGCCGTGTGTTTTAGATGTTTCAG
This sequence comes from Balaenoptera physalus, assembly GCF_965194825.1. Taxonomy (NCBI): domain Eukaryota; kingdom Metazoa; phylum Chordata; class Mammalia; order Artiodactyla; family Balaenopteridae; genus Balaenoptera; species Balaenoptera physalus. Next base: position 340,104 of record NW_028126218.1, read on the forward strand.
GACCCACCGTACACTTCTCCAGAGTGGCTGTTGGCAATTTACATCCCGCCCATCAGCGTAGCAAGGCTCCCATTTCTCCATGGCCTGTCCTGCATTTCTGGTTTTGACACTTTTTTCAGCGTAGCCCTTTCGACCGATGGGTAGCGAGACTTCTTTGTAGCGCTGATTTGCCTTTCCAGGTTGCTTGGTTGACCAAAAAGGGCGTATGCGTTTTTTCCTGAATATATTCAGGAAAAAACGCATACGCCCTTTTTGGCCAAGGGCATCATTGTAGACATTTTGCCACTTTTCATGTGCTTTTAAGGCGATTCGAATCTACCTCCTGAAATCTGTTTCGTGCAATTCCGCCTTGCTTTCAAATCCTCTTCGTTGCCTTCCCTCAATATATTTGTGGACGAGAGTTATCATTTATAACTCTGCAGGTTTGTGAATTGCAGTGCCCCTGAGCTCCATTTTTCAACTTGCTTTTTTGGGAGCAGGCCACAAAAGTGCAGGATTGCCTCCGGCCCTATTCTGGTTCTGGGCGGCAGGCTGAGCCTGTTGTTAATTTTTCTTCCTGATGGGAAAATAGAGTGACCTGTGCCTGTCCCAACACCAAGGACTAGTCTCTCATTGGTTCCGCATCTTCCCGTTCATCCTCAGGACAAATTGCAACCTGTACGGAACAGGAGGTTAAAGGTGCTGATTCTCCAAGTAGGGAGATTGCTAGTAAAGTAGCTTAAATGGTGAACCCGAGCACAAGGAGATGAGAAATGAAGTGCGTTTTAGAAACCTTTCGCGATCACACGGTGTACCACCTGCTGGGTTTATCATGCATGTTTTCGATGTACGAAGATGCCCTTGAACCTGGAGATTTGGGACCCATGGGATGGGTACCATGCAGTATTACTTTAAAGGGTCTGCGTTTGCTCCCCCAACCTCACCAAACCTCTCAGCCCCGAGAGTGTCCACCCTTATGTCTCATCCAGCTGTGGGTCTAGATATGGTCAATCCAGGTTGCATCACAGCCCCTGAACGAATTTTGTAAGAATTTCTCTCTCTTTCACTGTCTTTGTTTCATGGGTTTTTAAAAGTAATTTATTTTTATAATGGGGTTTAGCTGCTTTTCACGGCTGTGTTTATGCGGCTTTACACCCACTTGACTCACATCCAGAGAGATATCAATATATAGGTTTTATGATTCTTACTACTCAGATATATTCTTGTGCGGTGAATAGGGGGTGTAGAGTCCAGTTTACTGAGCAAGAAGTAGGTCTTCTCTATGATATATTGGGTTTATGGAACGGTATGTGAGCTAATTTGAAACCCTTGTTTTATGCATCACCCCACCTCACCTTTCCCGTTAAGCAGCCATAGTGTGTTTTCTAAACGTGTGACTCTGTTCTGTTTTGTAATTCAGTTCAAGTGTAGCGGTTTTTACATTCCCTCTGTAAGTGATAGCTTATGATAAGTGTCTTTTTCTGTGTGACTTATTTCACTTAGAATCGTCGTACCTAAATCCACTCATCATGCTCCTACTAGCCTCATGACATTGATTTCATAGCTGAGTGATATTCCATTGTACATAAGGACCACCACTTGTTTATCCATTTTTCTCTTTCCTGGGATATTTAAGGTGTAAGGAAGTGGAGGTTCTTGTCAACAGAGCAGCCCTAAACTTTGGGGTGCCTGTGTCTTGCTGATTTTTAGTTTTCCCATTTTATACGCCCATGAGTGGAAGTGCCCTAAGCTCCCTAAGCCGTGTTTTTTAGATGTTTCAGGACCCACCGTACACTTCTCCAGAGTGGCTGTTGGCAATTTACATCCCGCCCATCAGCGTAGCAAGGCTCCCATTTCTCCATAGCCTGTCCTGCATTTCTGGTTTTGAGACTTTTTTCAGCGTAGCCCTTTCGACCGATGGGTAGCGAGACTTCTTTGTAGCGCTGATTTGCCTTTCCAGGTTGCTTGGTTGGCCAAAAAGGGCGTATGCGTTTTTTCCTGAATATATTCAGGAAAAAATGCATACGCCCTTTTTGGCCAAGGGCATCATTGTAGACATTTGGCCACTTTTCATGTGCTTTTAAGGCGATTCGAATCTACCTCCTGAAATCTGTTTCGTGCAATTCCGCCTTGCTTTCAAATCCTCTTCGTTGCCTTCCCTCAATATATTTGTGGACGAGAGTTATCATTTATAACTCTGCAGTTTTGTGAATTGCAGTGCCCCTGAGCTCCATTTTTCAACTTGCTTTTTTGGGAGCAGGCCGCAAAAGTGCGGGATTGCCTCAGGCCCTATTCTGGTTCTGGGCGGCAGGCTGAGCCTGTTGTTAATTTTTCTTCCTGATGGGAAAATAGAGTGACCTGTGCCTGTCCCAACACCAAGGACTAGTCTCTCATTGGTTCCGCATCTTCCCGTTCATCCTCAGGACAAATTGCAACCTGTACGGAACAGGAGGTTAAAGGTGCTGATTCTCCAAGTAGGGAGATTGCTAGTAAAGTAGCTTAAATGGTGAACCCGAGCACAAGGAGATGAGAAATGAAGTGCGTTTTAGAAACCTTTCGCGATCACACGGTGTACCACCTGCTGGGTTTATCATGCATGTTTTCGATGTACGAAGATGCCCTTGAACCTGGAGATTTGGGACCCATGGGATGGGTACCATGCAGTATTACTTTAAAGGGTCTGCGTTTGCTCCCCCAACCTCACCAAACCTCTCAGCCCCGAGAGTGTCCACCCTTATGTCTCATCCAGCTGTGGGTCTAGATATGGTCAATCCAGGTTGCATCACAGCCCGTGAACGAATTTTGTAAGAATTTCTCTCTCTTTCACTGTCTTTGTTTCATGGGTTTTTAAAAGTAATTTATTTTTATAATGGGGTTTAGCTGCTTTTCACGGCTGTGTTTATACGGCCTTACACCCACTTGACTCACTTCCAGAGAGATATCAATATATAGGTTTTATGATTCTTACTACTCAGATATATTCTTGTGCGGTGAATAGGGGGTGTAGAGTCTAGTTCACTGAGCAAGGAGTGTGTCTTGTCTATTACATATTGGGTTTATGGAACGGTATGTGAGCTAATTTGAAACCCTTGTTTTATGCATCACCCCACCTCACCTTTCCCGTTAAGCAGCCATAGTATGTTTTCTAAACGCGTGACTCTGTTCTGTTTTGTAATTCAGTTCAAGTGTAGCGGTTTTTACATTCCCTCTATAAGTGATAGCTTATGATAAGTGTCTTTTTCTGTGTGACTTATTTCACTTAGAATCGTCGTACCTAAATCCACTCATCATGCTCCTACTAGCCTTATGACATTGATTTCATAGCTGAGTGATATTCCATTGTACATAAGGACCACCACTTCTTTATCCATTTTTCTCTTTCCTGGGATATTTAAGGTGTAAGGAAGTGGAGGTTCTTGTCAACAGAGCAGCCCTAAACTTTGGGGTGCCTGTGTCTTGCTGATTTTTAGTTTTCCCAATTTATACGCCCATGAGTGGAAGTGCCCTATGCTCCCTAAGCCGTGTTTTTTAGATGTTTCAGGACCCACCGTACACTTCTCCAGAGTGGCTGTTGGCAATTTACATCCCGCCCATCAGCGTAGCAAGGCTCCCATTTCTCCATGGCCTGTCCTGCATTTCTGGTTTTGAGACTTTTTTCAGCGTAGCCCTTTCGACCGATGGGTAGCGAGACTTCTTTGTAGCGCTGATTTGCCTTTCCAGGTTGCTTGGTTGACCAAAAAGGGCGTATGCGTTTTTTCCTGAATATATTCAGGAAAAAACGCATACGCCTTTTTTAGCCAAGGGCATCATTGTAGACATTTTGCCACTTTTCATGTGCTTTTAAGGCGATTCGAATCTACCTCCTGAAATCTGTTTCGTGCAATTCCGCCTTGCTTTCAAATCCTCTTCGTTGCCTTCCCTCAATATATTTGTGGACGAGAGTTATCATTTATAACTCTGCAGGTTTGTGAATTGCAGTGCCCCTGAGCTCCATTTTTCAACTTGCTTTTTTGGGAGCTGGCCGCAAAAGTGCGGGATTGCCTCAGGCCCTATTATGGTTCTGGGCGGCAGGCTGAGCCTGTGGTTAGTTCTTCTTCCTGATGGGAAAATAGGGTGACCTGTGCCTGTCCCAACACCTAGATCCAGTCTCTCATTGGTTTCCCCTCTTCCCGTTCATCCTCAGGAAAAATTGCAACCTGTAGGGAAGAGGAGGTTAAAGGTGCTGATTCTCCAAGTAGGGAGATTCCTAGTAAAATAGCTTAAATAGTGAACCTGAGCACAGGGAGATGAGAAAGGAGGTACGTTTTAGAAACCTTTCCCGATCACACGGTGTACCACCTTCTGGGTTTCTCATGCATGTTTTCGATGTACGAAGATGCCCTTGAACCTGGAGATTTGGAACCCATGGGATGGGTACCACGCAGTATTACTTTAAAGGGTCTGCGTTTGCTCCCCCAACCTCACCAAACCTCTCAGCCCCGAGAGTGTCCACCCTTATGTCTCATCCAGCTGTGGGTCTAGATATGGCCAATCCAGGTTGCATCACAGCCCCTGAACAAATTTTTTAAGAATTTCTCTCTCTTTCACTGTCTTTGTTTCATGGGTTTTTAAAAGCAATTTATTTTTATAATGGGGTTTAGCTGCTTTACACGGCTGTGTTTATGCGGCTTTACACCCACTTGACTCACTGCAAGAGAGATATCAATATATAGGTTTTATGATTCTTACTACTCAGATATATTCTTTTGTGGTGAATAGGGGGTGTAGAGTCCAGTTCACTGAGCAAGGAGTAGGTCTTCTCTATGACATATTGGGTTTATGGAACGGTATGTGAGCTAATTTGAAACCCTTGTTTTATGCATCACCCCACCTCACCTTTCCCGTTAAGCAGCCATAGTGTGTTTTCTAAACGTGTGACTCCGTTCTGTTTTGTAATTCAGTTCAAGTGTAGCGGTTTTTACATTCCCTCTATAAGTGATAGCTTATGATAAGTGTCTTTTTCTCTGTGACTTATTTCACTTAGAATCGTCGTACCTAAATCCACTCATCATGCTCCTACTAGCCTCATGACATTGATTTCATAGCTGAGTGATATTCCATTGTACATAAGGACCACCACTTCTTTATCCATTTTTCTCTTTCCTGGGATATTTAAGGTGTAAGGAAGTGGAGGTTCTTGTCAACAGAGCAGCCCTAAACTTTGGGGTGCCTGTGTCTTGCTGATTTTTAGTTTTCCCAATTTATACGCCCATGAGTGGAAGTGCCCTATGCTCCCTAAGCCGTGTTTTTTAGATGTTTCAGGACCCACCGTACACTTCTCCAGAGTGGCTGTTGGCAATTTACATCCCGCCCATCAGCGTAGCAAGGCTCCCATTTCTCCATGGCCTGTCCTGCATTTCTGGTTTTGAGACTTTTTTCAGCGTAGCCCTTTCGACCGATGGGTAGCGAGACTTCTTTGTAGCGCTGATTTGCCTTTCCAGGTTGCTTGGTTGACCAAAAAGGGCGTATGCGTTTTTTCCTGAATATATTCAGGAAAAAACGCATACGCCCTTTTTGGCCAAGGGCATCATTGTAGACATTTTGCCACTTTTCATGTGCTTTTAAGGCGATTCGAATCTACCTCCTGAAATCTGTTTCGTGCAATTCCGCCTTGCTTTCAAATCCTCTTCGTTGCCTTCCCTCAATATATTTGTGGACGAGAGTTATCATTTATAACTCTGCAGGTTTGTGAATTGCAGTGCCCCTGAGCTCCATTTTTCAACTTGCTTTTTTGGGAGCTCGCCGCAAAAGTGCGGGATTGCCTCAGGCCCTATTATGGTTCTGGGCGGCAGGCTGAGCCTGTGGTTAGTTCTTCTTCCTGATGGGAAAATAGGGTGACCTGTGCCTGTCCCAACACCTAGATCCAGTCTCTCATTGGTTTCCCCTCTTCCCGTTCATCCTCAGGAAAAATTGCAACCTGTAGGGAAGAGGAGGTTAAAGGTGCTGATTCTCCAAGTAGGGAGATTCCTAGTAAAATAGCTTAAATAGTGAACCTGAGCACAGGGAGATGAGAAAGGAGGTACGTTTTAGAAACCTTTCCCGATCACACGGTGTACCACCTTCTGGGTTTCTCATGCATGTTTTCGAAGTACGAAGATGCCCTTGAACCTGGAGATTTGGGACCCATGGGATGGGTACCACGCAGTATTACTTTAAAGGGTCTGCGTTTGCTCCCCCAACCTCACCAAACCTCTCAGCCCCGAGAGTGTCCACCCTTATGTCTCATCCAGCTGTGGGTCTAGATATGGCCAATCCAGGTTGCATCACAGCCCCTGAACAAATTTTTTAAGAATTTCTCTCTCTTTCACTGTCTTTGTTTCATGGGTTTTTAAAAGCAATTTATTTTTATAATGGGGTTTAGCTGCTTTTCACGGCTGTGTTTATGCGGCTTTACACCCACTTGACTCACTGCCAGAGAGATATCAATATATAGGTTTTATGATTCTTACTACTCAGATATATTCTTTTGTGGTGAATACGGGGTGTAGAGTCCAGTTCCCTGAGCAAGGAGTAGGTCTTCTCTATGACATATTGGGTTTATGGAACGGTATGTGAGCTAATTTGAAACCCTTGTTTTATGCATCACCCCACCTCACCTTTCCCGTTAAGCAGCCATAGTGTGTTTTCTAAACGTGTGACTCTGTTCTGTTTTGTAATTCAGTTCAAGTGTAGCGGTTTTTACATTCCCTCTATAAGTGATAGCTTATGATAAGTGTCTTTTTCTGTGTGACTTATTTCACTTAGAATCGTCGTACCTAAATCCACTCATCATGCTCCTACTAGCCTTATGACATTGATTTCATAGCTGAGTGATATTCCATTGTACATAAGGACCACCACTTCTTTATCCATTTTTCTCTTTCCTGGGATATTTAAGGTGTAAGGAAGTGGAGGTTCTTGTCAACAGAGCAGCCCTAAACTTTGGGGTGCCTGTGTCTTGCTGATTTTTAGTTTTCCCAATTTATACGCCCATGAGTGGAAGTGCCCTATGCTCCCTAAGCCGTGTTTTTTAGATGTTTCAGGACCCACCGTACACTTCTCCAGAGTGGCTGTTGGCAATTTACATCCCGCCCATCAGCGTAGCAAGGCTCCCATTTCTCCATGGCCTGTCCTGCATTTCTGGTTTTGAGACTTTTTTCAGCGTAGCCCTTTCGACCGATGGGTAGCGAGACTTCTTTGTAGCGCTGATTTGCCTTTCCAGGTTGCTTGGTTGACCAAAAAGGGCGTATGCGTTTTTTCCTGAATATATTCAGGAAAAAACGCATACGCCTTTTTTAGCCAAGGGCATCATTGTAGACATTTTGCCACTTTTCATGTGCTTTTAAGGCGATTCGAATCTACCTCCTGAAATCTGTTTCGTGCAATTCCGCCTTGCTTTCAAATCCTCTTCGTTGCCTTCCCTCAATATATTTGTGGACGAGAGTTATCATTTATAACTCTGCAGGTTTGTGAATTGCAGTGCCCCTGAGCTCCATTTTTCAACTTGCTTTTTTGGGAGCTGGCCGCAAAAGTGCGGGATTGCCTCAGGCCCTATTATGGTTCTGGGCGGCAGGCTGAGCCTGTGGTTAGTTCTTCTTCCTGATGGGAAAATAGGGTGACCTGTGCCTGTCCCAACACCTAGATCCAGTCTCTCATTGGTTTCCCCTCTTCCCGTTCATCCTCAGGAAAAATTGCAACCTGTAGGGAAGAGGAGGTTAAAGGTGCTGATTCTCCAAGTAGGGAGATTCCTAGTAAAATAGCTTAAATAGTGAACCTGAGCACAGGGAGATGAGAAAGGAGGTACGTTTTAGAAACCTTTCCCGATCACACGGTGTACCACCTTCTGGGTTTCTCATGCATGTTTTCGATGTACGAAGATGCCCTTGAACCTGGAGATTTGGAACCCATGGGATGGGTACCACGCAGTATTACTTTAAAGGGTCTGCGTTTGCTCCCCCAACCTCACCAAACCTCTCAGCCCCGAGAGTGTCCACCCTTATGTCTCATCCAGCTGTGGGTCTAGATATGGCCAATCCAGGTTGCATCACAGCCCCTGAACAAATTTTTTAAGAATTTCTCTCTCTTTCACTGTCTTTGTTTCATGGGTTTTTAAAAGCAATTTATTTTTATAATGGGGTTTAGCTGCTTTACACGGCTGTGTTTATGCGGCTTTACACCCACTTGACTCACTGCAAGAGAGATATCAATATATAGGTTTTATGATTCTTACTACTCAGATATATTCTTTTGTGGTGAATAGGGGGTGTAGAGTCCAGTTCACTGAGCAAGGAGTAGGTCTTCTCTATGACATATTGGGTTTATGGAACGGTATGTGAGCTAATTTGAAACCCTTGTTTTATGCATCACCCCACCTCACCTTTCCCGTTAAGCAGCCATAGTGTGTTTTCTAAACGTGTGACTCCGTTCTGTTTTGTAATTCAGTTCAAGTGTAGCGGTTTTTACATTCCCTCTATAAGTGATAGCTTATGATAAGTGTCTTTTTCTCTGTGACTTATTTCACTTAGAATCGTCGTACCTAAATCCACTCATCATGCTCCTACTAGCCTCATGACATTGATTTCATAGCTGAGTGATATTCCATTGTACATAAGGACCACCACTTCTTTATCCATTTTTCTCTTTCCTGGGATATTTAAGGTGTAAGGAAGTGGAGGTTCTTGTCAACAGAGCAGCCCTAAACTTTGGGGTGCCTGTGTCTTGCTGATTTTTAGTTTTCCCAATTTATACGCCCATGAGTGGAAGTGCCCTATGCTCCCTAAGCCGTGTTTTTTAGATGTTTCAGGACCCACCGTACACTTCTCCAGAGTGGCTGTTGGCAATTTACATCCCGCCCATCAGCGTAGCAAGGCTCCCATTTCTCCATGGCCTGTCCTGCATTTCTGGTTTTGAGACTTTTTTCAGCGTAGCCCTTTCGACCGATGGGTAGCGAGACTTCTTTGTAGCGCTGATTTGCCTTTCCAGGTTGCTTGGTTGACCAAAAAGGGCGTATGCGTTTTTTCCTGAATATATTCAGGAAAAAACGCATACGCCCTTTTTGGCCAAGGGCATCATTGTAGACATTTTGCCACTTTTCATGTGCTTTTAAGGCGATTCGAATCTACCTCCTGAAATCTGTTTCGTGCAATTCCGCCTTGCTTTCAAATCCTCTTCGTTGCCTTCCCTCAATATATTTGTGGACGAGAGTTATCATTTATAACTCTGCAGGTTTGTGAATTGCAGTGCCCCTGAGCTCCATTTTTCAACTTGCTTTTTTGGGAGCTCGCCGCAAAAGTGCGGGATTGCCTCAGGCCCTATTATGGTTCTGGGCGGCAGGCTGAGCCTGTGGTTAGTTCTTCTTCCTGATGGGAAAATAGGGTGACCTGTGCCTGTCCCAACACCTAGATCCAGTCTCTCATTGGTTTCCCCTCTTCCCGTTCATCCTCAGGAAAAATTGCAACCTGTAGGGAAGAGGAGGTTAAAGGTGCTGATTCTCCAAGTAGGGAGATTCCTAGTAAAATAGCTTAAATAGTGAACCTGAGCACAGGGAGATGAGAAAGGAGGTACGTTTTAGAAACCTTTCCCGATCACACGGTGTACCACCTTCTGGGTTTCTCATGCATGTTTTCGAAGTACGAAGATGCCCTTGAACCTGGAGATTTGGGACCCATGGGATGGGTACCACGCAGTATTACTTTAAAGGGTCTGCGTTTGCTCCCCCAACCTCACCAAACCTCTCAGCCCCGAGAGTGTCCACCCTTATGTCTCATCCAGCTGTGGGTCTAGATATGGCCAATCCAGGTTGCATCACAGCCCCTGAACAAATTTTTTAAGAATTTCTCTCTCTTTCACTGTCTTTGTTTCATGGGTTTTTAAAAGCAATTTATTTTTATAATGGGGTTTAGCTGCTTTTCACGGCTGTGTTTATGCGGCTTTACACCCACTTGACTCACTGCCAGAGAGATATCAATATATAGGTTTTATGATTCTTACTACTCAGATATATTCTTTTGTGGTGAATACGGGGTGTAGAGTCCAGTTCCCTGAGCAAGGAGTAGGTCTTCTCTATGACATATTGGGTTTATGGAACGGTATGTGAGCTAATTTGAAACCCTTGTTTTATGCATCACCCCACCTCACCTTTCCCGTTAAGCAGCCATAGTGTGTTTTCTAAACGTGTGACTCTGTTCTGTTTTGTAATTCAGTTCAAGTGTAGCGGTTTTTACATTCCCTCTATAAGTGATAGCTTATGATAAGTGTCTTTTTCTGTGTGACTTATTTCACTTAGAATCGTCATACCTAAATCCACTCATCATGCTCCTACTAGCCTTATGACATTGATTTCATAGCTGAGTGATATTCCATTGTACATAAGGACCACCACTTCTTTATCCATTTTTCTCTTTCCTGGGATATTTAAGGTGTAAGGAAGTGGAGGTTCTTGTCAACAGAGCAGCCCTAAACTTTGGGGTGCCTGTGTCTTGCTGATTTTTAGTTTTCCCAATTTATACGCCCATGAGTGGAAGTGCCCTATGCTCCCTAAGCCGTGTGTTTTAGATGTTTCAGGACCCACCGTACACTTCTCCAGAGTGGCTGTTGGCAATTTACATCCCGCCCATCAGCGTAGCAAGGCTCCCATTTCTCCATGGCCTGTCCTGCATTTCTGGTTTTGACACTTTTTTCAGCGTAGCCCTTTCGACCGATGGGTAGCGAGACTTCTTTGTAGCGCTGATTTGCCTTTCCAGGTTGCTTGGTTGACCAAAAAGGGCGTATGCGTTTTTTCCTGAATATATTCAGGAAAAAACGCATACGCCCTTTTTGGCCAAGGGCATCATTGTAGACATTTTGCCACTTTTCATGTGCTTTTAAGGCGATTCGAATCTACCTCCTGAAATCTGTTTCGTGCAATTCCGCCTTGCTTTCAAATCCTCTTCGTTGCCTTCCCTCAATATATTTGTGGACGAGAGTTATCATTTATAACTCTGCAGGTTTGTGAATTGCAGTGCCCCTGAGCTCCATTTTTCAACTTGCTTTTTTGGGAGCAGGCCACAAAAGTGCAGGATTGCCTCCGGCCCTATTCTGGTTCTGGGCGGCAGGCTGAGCCTGTTGTTAATTTTTCTTCCTGATGGGAAAATAGAGTGACCTGTGCCTGTCCCAACACCAAGGACTAGTCTCTCATTGGTTCCGCATCTTCCCGTTCATCCTCAGGACAAATTGCAACCTGTACGGAACAGGAGGTTAAAGGTGCTGATTCTCCAAGTAGGGAGATTGCTAGTAAAGTAGCTTAAATGGTGAACCCGAGCACAAGGAGATGAGAAATGAAGTGCGTTTTAGAAACCTTTCGCGATCACACGGTGTACCACCTGCTGGGTTTATCATGCATGTTTTCGATGTACGAAGATGCCCTTGAACCTGGAGATTTGGGACCCATGGGATGGGTACCATGCAGTATTACTTTAAAGGGTCTGCGTTTGCTCCCCCAACCTCACCAAACCTCTCAGCCCCGAGAGTGTCCACCCTTATGTCTCATCCAGCTGTGGGTCTAGATATGGTCAATCCAGGTTGCATCACAGCCCCTGAACGAATTTTGTAAGAATTTCTCTCTCTTTCACTGTCTTTGTTTCATGGGTTTTTAAAAGTAATTTATTTTTATAATGGGGTTTAGCTGCTTTTCACGGCTGTGTTTATGCGGCTTTACACCCACTTGACTCACATCCAGAGAGATATCAATATATAGGTTTTATGATTCTTACTACTCAGATATATTCTTGTGCGGTGAATAGGGGGTGTAGAGTCCAGTTTACTGAGCAAGAAGTAGGTCTTCTCTATGATATATTGGGTTTATGGAACGGTATGTGAGCTAATTTGAAACCCTTGTTTTATGCATCACCCCACCTCACCTTTCCCGTTAAGCAGCCATAGTGTGTTTTCTAAACGTGTGACTCTGTTCTGTTTTGTAATTCAGTTCAAGTGTAGCGGTTTTTACATTCCCTCTGTAAGTGATAGCTTATGATAAGTGTCTTTTTCTGTGTGACTTATTTCACTTAGAATCGTCGTACCTAAATCCACTCATCATGCTCCTACTAGCCTCATGACATTGATTTCATAGCTGAGTGATATTCCATTGTACATAGGACCACCACTTCTTTATCCATTTTTCTCTTTCCTGGGATATTTAAGGTGTAAGGAAGTGGAGGTTCTTGTCAACAGAGCAGCCCTAAACTTTGGGGTGCCTGTGTCTTGCTGATTTTTAGTTTTCCCATTTTATACGCCCATGAGTGGAAGTGCCCTAAGCTCCCTAAGCCGTGTTTTTTAGATGTTTCAGGACCCACCGTACACTTCTCCAGAGTGGCTGTTGGCAATTTACATCCCGCCCATCAGCGTAGCAAGGCTCCCATTTCTCCATGGCCTGTCCTGCATTTCTGGTTTTGAGACTTTTTTCAGCGTAGCCCTTTCGACCGATGGGTAGCGAGACTTCTTTGTAGCGCTGATTTGCCTTTCCAGGTTGCTTGGTTGGCCAAAAAGGGCGTATGCGTTTTTTCCTGAATATATTCAGGAAAAAATGCATACGCCCTTTTTGGCCAAGGGCATCATTGTAGACATTTGGCCACTTTTCATGTGCTTTTAAGGCGATTCGAATCTACCTCCTGAAATCTGTTTCGTGCAATTCCGCCTTGCTTTCAAATCCTCTTCGTTGCCTTCCCTCAATATATTTGTGGACGAGAGTTATCATTTATAACTCTGCAGTTTTGTGAATTGCAGTGCCCCTGAGCTCCATTTTTCAACTTGCTTTTTTGGGAGTAGGCCGCAAAAGTGCGGGATTGCCTCAGGCCCTATTCTGGTTCTGGGCGGCAGGCTGAGCCTGTGGTTAATTCTTCTTCCTGATGGGAAAATAGGGTGACCTGTGCCTGTCCCAACACCTAGATCCAGTCTCTCATTGGTTGCCCCTCTTCCCGTTCATCCTCAGGAAAAATTGCAACCTGTACGGAAGAGGAGGTTAAGGTGCTGATTCTCCAAGTAGGGAGATTGCTAGTAAAGTATCTTAAATAGTGAACCTGAGCACAAGGATATGAGAAATGAGGTGCGTTTTAGAAACCTTTCCCGATCACACGGTGTACCACCTTCTGGGTTTCTCATGCATGTTTTCGATGTACGAAGATGCCCTTGAACCTGGAGATTTGGGACCCATGGGATGGGTACCACGCAGTATTACTTTAAAGGGTCTGCGTTTGCTCCCCCAACCTCACCAAACCTCTCAGCCCCGAGAGTGTCCACCCTTATGTCTCATCCAGCTGTGGGTCTAGATATGGTCAATCCAGGTTGCATCACAGCCCGTGAACGAATTTTGTAAGAATTTCTCTCTCTTTCACTGTCTTTGTTTCATGGGTTTTTAAAAGTAATTTATTTTTATAATGGGGTTTAGCTGCTTTTCACAGCTGTGTTTATACGGCCTTACACCCACTTGACTCACTTCCAGAGAGATATCAATATATAGGTTTTATGATTCTTACTACTCAGATATATTCTTGTGCGGTGAATAGGGGGTGTAGAGTCTAGTTCACTGAGCAAGGAGTGTGTCTTGTCTATTACATATTGGGTTTATGGAACGGTATGTGAGCTAATTTGAATCCCTTGTTTTATGCATCACCCCACCTCACCTTTCCCGTTAAGCAGCCATAGTATGTTTTCTAAACGCGTGACTCTGTTCTGTTTTGTAATTCAGTTCAAGTGTAGCGGTTTTTACATTCCCTCTATAAGTGATAGCTTATGATAAGTGTCTTTTTCTGTGTGACTTATTTCACTTAGAATCGTCGTACCTAAATCCACTCATCATGCTCCTACTAGCTTTATGACATTGATTTCATAGCTGAGTGATATTCCATTGTACATAAGGACCACCACTTCTTTATCCATTTTTCTCTTTCCTGGGATATTTAAGGTGTAAGGAAGTGGAGGTTCTTGTCAACAGAGCAGCCCTAAACTTTGGGGTGCCTGTGTCTTGCTGATTTTTAGTTTTCCCAATTTATACGCCCATGAGTGGAAGTGCCCTATGCTCCCTAAGCCGTGTTTTTTAGATGTTTCAGGACCCACCGTACACTTCTCCAGAGTGGCTGTTGGCAATTTACATCCCGCCCATCAGCGTAGCAAGGCTCCCATTTCTCCATGGCCTGTCCTGCATTTCTGGTTTTGAGACTTTTTTCAGCGTAGCCCTTTCGACCGATGGGTAGCGAGACTTCTTTGTAGCGCTGATTTGCCTTTCCAGGTTGCTTGGTTGACCAAAAAGGGCGTATGCGTTTTTTCCTGAATATATTCAGGAAAAAACGCATACGCCCTTTTTGGCCAAGGGCATCATTGTAGACATTTTGCCACTTTTCATGTGCTTTTAAGGCGATTCGAATCTACCTCCTGAAATCTGTTTCGTGCAATTCCGCCTTGCTTTCAAATCCTCTTCGTTGCCTTCCCTCAATATATTTGTGGACGAGAGTTATCATTTATAACTCTGCAGGTTTGTGAATTGCAGTGCCCCTGAGCTCCATTTTTCAACTTGCTTTTTTGGGAGCTGGCCGCAAAAGTGCGGGATTGCCTCAGGCCCTATTATGGTTCTGGGCGGCAGGCTGAGCCTGTGGTTAGTTCTTCTTCCTGATGGGAAAATAGGGTGACCTGTGCCTGTCCCAACACCTAGATCCAGTCTCTCATTGGTTTCCCCTCTTCCCGTTCATCCTCAGGAAAAATTGCAACCTGTAGGGAAGAGGAGGTTAAAGGTGCTGATTCTCCAAGTAGGGAGATTCCTAGTAAAATAGCTTAAATAGTGAACCTGAGCACAGGGAGATGAGAAAGGAGGTACGTTTTAGAAACCTTTCCCGATCACACGGTGTACCACCTTCTGGGTTTCTCATGCATGTTTTCGATGTACGAAGATGCCCTTGAACCTGGAGATTTGGAACCCATGGGATGGGTACCACGCAGTATTACTTTAAAGGGTCTGCGTTTGCTCCCCCAACCTCACCAAACCTCTCAGCCCCGAGAGTGTCCACCCTTATGTCTCATCCAGCTGTGGGTCTAGATATGGCCAATCCAGGTTGCATCACAGCCCCTGAACAAATTTTTTAAGAATTTCTCTCTCTTTCACTGTCTTTGTTTCATGGGTTTTTAAAAGCAATTTATTTTTATAATGGGGTTTAGCTGCTTTTCACGGCTGTGTTTATGCGGCTTTACACCCACTTGACTCATTGCCAGAGAGATATCAATATATAGGTTTTATGATTCTTACTACTCAGATATATTCTTTTGTGGTGAATAGGGGGTGTAGAGTCCAGTTCACTGAGCAAGGAGTAGGTCTTCTCTATGACATATTGGGTTTATGGAACGGTATGTGAGCTAATTTGAAACTCTTGTTTTATGCATCACCCCACCTCACCTTTCCCGTTAAGCAGCCATAGTGTGTTTTCTAAACGTGTGACTCTGTTCTGTTTTGTAATTCAGTTCAAGTGTAGCGGTTTTTACATTCCCTCTATAAGTGATAGCTTATGATAAGTGTCTTTTTCTGTGTGACTTATTTCACTTAGAATCGTCGTACCTAAATCCACTCATCATGCTCCTACTAGCCTTATGACATTGATTTCATAGCTGAGTGATATTCCATTGTACATAAGGACCACCACTTCTTTATCCATTTTTCTCTTTCCTGGGATATTTAAGGTGTAAGGAAGTGGAGGTTCTTGTCAACAGAGCAGCCCTAAACTTTGGGGTGCCTGTGTCTTGCTGATTTTTAGTTTTCCCAATTTATACGCCCATGAGTGGAAGTGCCCTATGCTCCCTAAGCCGTGTTTTTTAGATGTTTCAGGACCCACCGTACACTTCTCCAGAGTGGCTGTTGGCAATTTACATCCCGCCCATCAGCGTAGCAAGGCTCCCATTTCTCCATGGCCTGTCCTGCATTTCTGGTTTTGACACTTTTTTCAGCGTAGCCCTTTCGACCGATGGGTAGCGAGACTTCTTTGTAGCGCTGATTTGCCTTTCCAGGTTGCTTGGTTGTCCAAAAAGGGCGTATGCGTTTTTTCCTGAATATATTCAGGAAAAAACGCATAGGCCCTTTTTGGCCAAGGGCATCATTGTAGACATTTTGCCACTTTTTATGTGCTTTTAAGGCGATTCGAATCTACCTCCTGAAATCTGTTTCGTGCAATTCCGCCTTGCTTTCAAATCCTCTTCGTTGCCTTCCCTCAATATATTTGTGGACGAGAGTTATCATTTATAACTCTGCAGGTTTGTGAATTGCAGTGCCCCTGAGCTCCATTTTTCAACTTGCTTTTTTGGGAGCTGGCCGCAAAAGTGCGGGATTGCCTCAGGCCCTATTCTGGTTCTGGGCGGCAGGCTGAGCCTGTGGTTAATTCTTCTTCCTGATGGGAAAATAGGGTGACCTGTGCCTGTCCCAACACCAAGGACTAGTCTCTCATTGGTTCCGCATCTTCCCGTTCATCCTCAGGACAAATTGCAACCTGTACGGAACAGGAGGTTAAAGGTGCTGATTCTCCAAGTAGGGAGATTGCTAGTAAAGTAGCTTAAATGGTGAACCCGAGCACAAGGAGATGAGAAATGAAGTGCGTTTTAGAAACCTTTCGCGATCACACGGTGTACCACCTGCTGGGTTTATCATGCATGTTTTCGATGTACGAAGATGCCCTTGAACCTGGAGATTTGGGACCCATGGGATGTGTACCATGCAGTATTACTTTAAAGGGTCTGCGTTTGCTCCCCCAACCTCACCAAACCTCTCAGCCCCGAGAGTGTCCACCCTTATGTCTCATCCAGCTGTGGGTCTAGATATGGTCAATCCAGGTTGCATCACAGCCCGTGAACGAATTTTGTAAGAATTTCTCTCTCTTTCACTGTCTTTGTTTCATGGGTTTTTAAAAGTAATTTATTTTTATAATGGGGTTTAGCTGCTTTTCACGGCTGTGTTTATACGGCCTTACACCCACTTGACTCACTTCCAGAGAGATATCAATATATAGGTTTTATGATTCTTACTACTCAGATATATTCTTGTGCGGTGAATAGGGGGTGTAGAGTCTAGTTCACTGAGCAAGGAGTGTGTCTTGTCTATTACATATTGGGTTTATGGAACGGTATGTGAGCTAATTTGAATCCCTTGTTTTATGCATCACCCCACCTCACCTTTCCCGTTAAGCAGCCATAGTGTGTTTTCTAAACGTGTGACTCTGTTCTGTTTTGTAATTCAGTTCAAGTGTAGCGGTTTTTACATTCCCTCTATAAGTGATAGCTTATGATAAGTGTCTTTTTCTGTGTGACTTATTTCACTTAGAATCGTCGTACCTAAATCCACTCATCATGCTCCTACTAGCCTCATGACATTGATTTCATAGCTGAGTGATATTCCATTGTACATAAGGACCACCACTTCTTTATCCATTTTTCTCTTTCCTGGGATATTTAAGGTGTAAGGAAGTGGAGGTTCTTGTCAACAGAGCAGCCCTAAACTTTGGGGTGCCTGTGTCTTGCTGATTTTTAGTTTTCCCATTTTATACGCCCATGAGTGGAAGTGCCCTAAGCTCCCTAAGCCGTGTTTTTTAGATGTTTCAGGACCCACCGTACACTTCTCCAGAGTGGCTGTTGGCAATTTACATCCCGCCCATCAGCGTAGCAAGGCTCCCATTTCTCCATGGCCTGTCCTGCATTTCTGGTTTTGAGACTTTTTTCAGCGTAGCCCTTTCGACCGATGGGTAGCGAGACTTCTTTGTAGCGCTGATTTGCCTTTCCAGGTTGCTTGGTTGACCAAAAAGGGCGTATGCGTTTTTTCCTGAATATATTCAGGAAAAAACGCATACGCCCTTTTTGGCCAAGGGCATCATTGTAGACATTTTGCCACTTTTCATGTGCTTTTAAGGCGATTCGAATCTACCTCCTGAAATCTGTTTCGTGCAATTCCGCCTTGCTTTCAAATCCTCTTCGTTGCCTTCCCTCAATATATTTGTGGACGAGAGTTATCATTTATAACTCTGCAGGTTTGTGAATTGCAGTGCCCCTGAGCTCCATTTTTCAACTTGCTTTTTTGGGAGCTGGCCGCAAAAGTGCGGGATTGCCTCAGGCCCTATTATGGTTCTGGGCGGCAGGCTGAGCCTGTGGTTAGTTCTTCTTCCTGATGGGAAAATAGGGTGACCTGTGCCTGTCCCAACACCTAGATCCAGTCTCTCATTGGTTTCCCCTCTTCCCGTTCATCCTCAGGAAAAATTGCAATCTGTAGGGAAGAGGAGGTTAAAGGTGCTGATTCTCCAAGTAGGGAGATTCCTAGTAAAATAGCTTAAATAGTGAACCTGAGCACAGGGAGATGAGAAAGGAGGTACGTTTTAGAAACCTTTCCCGATCACACGGTGTACCACCTTCTGGGTTTCTCATGCATGTTTTCGATGTACGAAGATGCCCTTGAACCTGGAGATTTGGAACCCATGGGATGGGTACCACGCAGTATTACTTTAAAGGGTCTGCGTTTGCTCCCCCAACCTCACCAAACCTCTCAGCCCCGAGAGTGTCCACCCTTATGTCTCATCCAGCTGTGGGTCTAGATATGGCCAATCCAGGTTGCATCACAGCCCCTGAACAAATTTTTTAAGAATTTCTCTCTCTTTCACTGTCTTTGTTTCATGGGTTTTTAAAAGCAATTTATTTTTATAATGGGGTTTAGCTGCTTTTCACGGCTGTGTTTATGCGGCTTTACACCCACTTGACTCATTGCCAGAGAGATATCAATATATAGGTTTTATGATTCTTACTACTCAGATATATTCTTTTGTGGTGAATAGGGGGTGTAGAGTCCAGTTCACTGAGCAAGGAGTAGGTCTTCTCTATGACATATTGGGTTTATGGAACGGTATGTGAGCTAATTTGAAACTCTTGTTTTATGCATCACCCCACCTCACCTTTCCCGTTAAGCAGCCATAGTGTGTTTTCTAAACGTGTGACTCTGTTCTGTTTTGTAATTCAGTTCAAGTGTAGCGGTTTTTACATTCCCTCTATAAGTGATAGCTTATGATAAGTGTCTTTTTCTGTGTGACTTATTTCACTTAGAATCGTCGTACCTAAATCCACTCATCATGCTCCTACTAGCCTTATGACATTGATTTCATAGCTGAGTGATATTCCATTGTACATAAGGACCACCACTTCTTTATCCATTTTTCTCTTTCCTGGGATATTTAAGGTGTAAGGAAGTGGAGGTTCTTGTCAACAGAGCAGCCCTAAACTTTGGGGTGCCTGTGTCTTGCTGATTTTTAGTTTTCCCAATTTATACGCCCATGAGTGGAAGTGCCCTATGCTCCCTAAGCCGTGTTTTTTAGATGTTTCAGGACCCACCGTACACTTCTCCAGAGTGGCTGTTGGCAATTTACATCCCGCCCATCAGCGTAGCAAGGCTCCCATTTCTCCATGGCCTGTCCTGCATTTCTGGTTTTGACACTTTTTTCAGCGTAGCCCTTTCGACCGATGGGTAGCGAGACTTCTTTGTAGCGCTGATTTGCCTTTCCAGGTTGCTTGGTTGTCCAAAAAGGGCGTATGCGTTTTTTCCTGAATATATTCAGGAAAAAACGCATAGGCCCTTTTTGGCCAAGGGCATCATTGTAGACATTTTGCCACTTTTTATGTGCTTTTAAGGCGATTCGAATCTACCTCCTGAAATCTGTTTCGTGCAATTCCGCCTTGCTTTCAAATCCTCTTCGTTGCCTTCCCTCAATATATTTGTGGACGAGAGTTATCATTTATAACTCTGCAGGTTTGTGAATTGCAGTGCCCCTGAGCTCCATTTTTCAACTTGCTTTTTTGGGAGCTGGCCGCAAAAGTGCGGGATTGCCTCAGGCCCTATTCTGGTTCTGGGCGGCAGGCTGAGCCTGTGGTTAATTCTTCTTCCTGATGGGAAAATAGGGTGACCTGTGCCTGTCCCAACACCAAGGACTAGTCTCTCATTGGTTCCGCATCTTCCCGTTCATCCTCAGGACAAATTGCAACCTGTACGGAACAGGAGGTTAAAGGTGCTGATTCTCCAAGTAGGGAGATTGCTAGTAAAGTAGCTTAAATGGTGAACCCGAGCACAAGGAGATGAGAAATGAAGTGCGTTTTAGAAACCTTTCGCGATCACACGGTGTACCACCTGCTGGGTTTATCATGCATGTTTTCGATGTACGAAGATGCCCTTGAACCTGGAGATTTGGGACCCATGGGATGTGTACCATGCAGTATTACTTTAAAGGGTCTGCGTTTGCTCCCCCAACCTCACCAAACCTCTCAGCCCCGAGAGTGTCCACCCTTATGTCTCATCCAGCTGTGGGTCTAGATATGGTCAATCCAGGTTGCATCACAGCCCGTGAACGAATTTTGTAAGAATTTCTCTCTCTTTCACTGTCTTTGTTTCATGGGTTTTTAAAAGTAATTTATTTTTATAATGGGGTTTAGCTGCTTTTCACGGCTGTGTTTATACGGCCTTACACCCACTTGACTCACTTCCAGAGAGATATCAATATATAGGTTTTATGATTCTTACTACTCAGATATATTCTTGTGCGGTGAATAGGGGGTGTAGAGTCTAGTTCACTGAGCAAGGAGTGTGTCTTGTCTATTACATATTGGGTTTATGGAACGGTATGTGAGCTAATTTGAATCCCTTGTTTTATGCATCACCCCACCTCACCTTTCCCGTTAAGCAGCCATAGTGTGTTTTCTAAACGTGTGACTCTGTTCTGTTTTGTAATTCAGTTCAAGTGTAGCGGTTTTTACATTCCCTCTATAAGTGATAGCTTATGATAAGTGTCTTTTTCTGTGTGACTTATTTCACTTAGAATCGTCGTACCTAAATCCACTCATCATGCTCCTACTAGCCTCATGACATTGATTTCATAGCTGAGTGATATTCCATTGTACATAAGGACCACCACTTCTTTATCCATTTTTCTCTTTCCTGGGATATTTAAGGTGTAAGGAAGTGGAGGTTCTTGTCAACAGAGCAGCCCTAAACTTTGGGGTGCCTGTGTCTTGCTGATTTTTAGTTTTCCCATTTTATACGCCCATGAGTGGAAGTGCCCTAAGCTCCCTAAGCCGTGTTTTTTAGATGTTTCAGGACCCACCGTACACTTCTCCAGAGTGGCTGTTGGCAATTTACATCCCGCCCATCAGCGTAGCAAGGCTCCCATTTCTCCATGGCCTGTCCTGCATTTCTGGTTTTGAGACATTTTTCAGCGTAGCCCTTTCGACCGATGGGTAGCGAGACTTCTTTGTAGCGCTGATTTGCCTTTCCAGGTTGCTTGGTTGTCCAAAAAGGGCGTATGCGTTTTTTCCTGAATATATTCAGGAAAAAACGCATACGCCCTTTTTGGCCAAGGGCATCATTGTAGACATTTTGCCACTTTTTATGTGCTTTTAAGGCGATTCGAATCTACCTCCTGAAATCTGTTTCGTGCAATTCCGCCTTGCTTTCAAATCTTCTTCATTGCCTTCCCTCAATATATTTGTGGACGAGAGTTATCATTTATAACTCTGCAGGTTTGTGAATTGCAGTGCCCCTGAGCTCCATTTTTCAACTTGCTTTTTTGGGAGCTGGCCGCAAAAGTGCGGGATTGCCTCAGGCCCTATTCTGGTTCTGGGCGGCAGGCTGAGCCTGTGGTTAATTCTTCTTCCCGATGGGAAAATAGGGTGACCTGTGCCTGTCCCAACACCAGGGACTAGTCTCTCATTGGTTCCGCATCTTCCCGTTCATCCTCAGGACAAATTGCAACCTGTACGGAACAGGAGGTTAAAGGTGCTGATTCTCCAAGTAGGGAGATTGCTAGTAAAGTAGCTTAAATGGTGAACCCGAGCACAAGGAGATGAGAAATGAAGTGCGTTTTAGAAACCTTTCGCGATCACACGGTGTACCACCTGCTGGGTTTATCATGCATGTTTTCGATGTACGAAGATGCCCTTGAACCTGGAGATTTGGGACCCATGGGATGGGTACCATGCAGTATTACTTTAAAGGGTCTGCGTTTGCTCCCCCAACCTCACCAAACCTCTCAGCCCCGAGAGTGTCCACCCTTATGTCTCATCCAGCTGTGGGTCTAGATATGGTCAATCCAGGTTGCATCACAGCCCCTGAACGAATTTTGTAAGAATTTCTCTCTCTTTCACTGTCTTTGTTTCATGGGTTTTTAAAAGTAATTTATTTTTATAATGGGGTTTAGCTGCTTTTCACGGCTGTGTTTATGCGGCTTTACACCCACTTGACTCACATCCAGAGAGATATCAATATATAGGTTTTATGATTCTTACTACTCAGATATATTCTTGTGCGGTGAATAGGGGGTGTAGAGTCCAGTTCACTGAGCAAGAAGTAGGTCTTCTCTATGACATATTGGGTTTATGGAACGGTATGTGAGCTAATTTGAAACCCTTGTTTTATGCATCACCCCACCTCACCTTTCCCGTTAAGCAGCCATAGTGTGTTTTCTAAACGTGTGACTCTGTTCTGTTTTGTAATTCAGTTCAAGTGTAGCGGTTTTTACATTCCCTCTATAAGTGATAGCTTATGATAAGTGTCTTTTTCTGTGTGACTTATTTCACTTAGAATCGTCGTACCTAAATCCACTCATCATGCTCCTACTAGCCTCATGACATTGATTTCATAGCTGAGTGATATTCCATTGTACATAAGGACCACCACTTGTTTATCCATTTTTCTCTTTCCTGGGATATTTAAGGTGTAAGGAAGTGGAGGTTCTTGTCAACAGAGCAGCCCTAAACTTTGGGGTGCCTGTGTCTTGCTGATTTTTAGTTTTCCCATTTTATACGCCCATGAGTGGAAGTGCCCTAAGCTCCCTAAGCCGTGTTTTTTAGATGTTTCAGGACCCACCGTACACTTCTCCAGAGTGGCTGTTGGCAATTTACATCCCGCCCATCAGCGTAGCAAGGCTCCCATTTCTCCATAGCCTGTCCTGCATTTCTGGTTTTGAGACTTTTTTCAGCGTAGCCCTTTCGACCGATGGGTAGCGAGACTTCTTTGTAGCGCTGATTTGCCTTTCCAGGTTGCTTGGTTGGCCAAAAAGGGCGTATGCGTTTTTTCCTGAATATATTCAGGAAAAAATGCATACGCCCTTTTTGGCCAAGGGCATCATTGTAGACATTTGGCCACTTTTCATGTGCTTTTAAGGCGATTCGGATCTACCTCCTGAAATCTGTTTCGTGCAATTCCGCCTTGCTTTCAAATCCTCTTCGTTGCCTTCCCTCAATATATTTGTGGACGAGAGTTATCATTTATAACTCTGCAGTTTTGTGAATTGCAGTGCCCCTGAGCTCCATTTTTCAACTTGCTTTTTTGGGAGCAGGCCGCAAAAGTGCGGGATTGCCTCAGGCCCTATTCTGGTTCTGGGCGGCAGGCTGAGCCTGTTGTTAATTTTTCTTCCTGATGGGAAAATAGAGTGACCTGTGCCTGTCCCAACACCAAGGACTAGTCTCTCATTGGTTCCGCATCTTCCCGTTCATCCTCAGGACAAATTGCAACCTGTACGGAACAGGAGGTTAAAGGTGCTGATTCTCCAAGTAGGGAGATTGCTAGTAAAGTAGCTTAAATGGTGAACCCGAGCACAAGGAGATGAGAAATGAAGTGCGTTTTAGAAACCTTTCGCGATCACACGGTGTACCACCTGCTGGGTTTATCATGCATGTTTTCGATGTACGAAGATGCCCTTGAACCTGGAGATTTGGGACCCATGGGATGGGTACCATGCAGTATTACTTTAAAGGGTCTGCGTTTGCTCCCCCAACCTCACCAAACCTCTCAGCCCCGAGAGTGTCCACCCTTATGTCTCATCCAGCTGTGGGTCTAGATATGGTCAATCCAGGTTGCATCACAGCCCGTGAACGAATTTTGTAAGAATTTCTCTCTCTTTCACTGTCTTTGTTTCATGGGTTTTTAAAAGTAATTTATTTTTATAATGGGGTTTAGCTGCTTTTCACGGCTGTGTTTATACGGCCTTACACCCACTTGACTCACTTCCAGAGAGATATCAATATATAGGTTTTATGATTCTTACTACTCAGATATATTCTTGTGCGGTGAATAGGGGGTGTAGAGTCTAGTTCACTGAGCAAGGAGTGTGTCTTGTCTATTACATATTGGGTTTATGGAACGGTATGTGAGCTAATTTGAAACCCTTGTTTTATGCATCACCCCACCTCACCTTTCCCGTTAAGCAGCCATAGTATGTTTTCTAAACGCGTGACTCTGTTCTGTTTTGTAATTCAGTTCAAGTGTAGCGGTTTTTACATTCCCTCTATAAGTGATAGCTTATGATAAGTGTCTTTTTCTGTGTGACTTATTTCACTTAGAATCGTCGTACCTAAATCCACTCATCATGCTCCTACTAGCCTTATGACATTGATTTCATAGCTGAGTGATATTCCATTGTACATAAGGACCACCACTTCTTTATCCATTTTTCTCTTTCCTGGGATATTTAAGGTGTAAGGAAGTGGAGGTTCTTGTCAACAGAGCAGCCCTAAACTTTGGGGTGCCTGTGTCTTGCTGATTTTTAGTTTTCCCAATTTATACGCCCATGAGTGGAAGTGCCCTATGCTCCCTAAGCCGTGTTTTTTAGATGTTTCAGGACCCACCGTACACTTCTCCAGAGTGGCTGTTGGCAATTTACATCCCGCCCATCAGCGTAGCAAGGCTCCCATTTCTCCATGGCCTGTCCTGCATTTCTGGTTTTGACATTTTTTTCAGCGTAGCCCTTTCGACCGATAGGTAGCGAGACTTCTTTGTAGCGCTGATTTGCCTTTCCAGGTTGCTTGGTTGGCCAAAAAGGGCGTATGCGTTTTTTCCTGAATATATTCAGGAAAAAACGCATACGCCCTTTTTGGCCAAGGGCATCATTGTAGACATTTTGCCACTTTTTATGTGCTTTTAAGGCGATTCAAATCTACCTCCTGAAATCTGTTTCGTGCAATTCCGCCTTGCTTTCAAATCCTCTTCGTTGCCTTCCCTCAATATATTTGTGGACGAGAGTTATCATTTATAACTCTGCAGGTTTGTGAATTGCAGTGCCCCTGAGCTCCATTTTTCAACTTGCTTTTTTGGGAGCTGGCCGCAAAAGTGCGGGATTGCCTCAGGCCCTATTCTGGTTCTGGGCGGCAGGCTGAGCCTGTGGTTAATTCTTCTTCCTGATGGGAAAATAGGGTGACCTGTGCCTGTCCCAACACCTAGATCCAGTCTCTCATTGGTTGCCCCTCTTCCCGTTCATCCTCAGGACAAATTGCAACCTGTACGGAACAGGAGGTTAAAGGTGCTGATTCTCCAAGTAGGGAGATTCCTAGTAAAATAGCTTAAATAGTGAACCTGAGCACAGGGAGATGAGAAAGGAGGTACGTTTTAGAAACCTTTCCCGATCACACGGTGTACCACCTTCTGGGTTTCTCATGCATGTTTTCGATGTACGAAGATGCCCTTGAACCTGGAGATTTGGGACCCATGGGATGGGTACCACGCAGTATTACTTTAAAGGGTCTGCGTTTGCTCCCCCAACCTCACCAAACCTCTCAGCCCCGAGAGTGTCCACCCTTATGTCTCATCCAGCTGTGGGTCTAGATATGGTCAATCCAGGTTGCATCACAGCCCGTGAACGAATTTTGTAAGAATTTCTCTCTCTTTCACTGTCTTTGTTTCATGGGTTTTTAAAAGTAATTTATTTTTATAATGGGGTTTAGCTGCTTTTCACAGCTGTGTTTATACGGCCTTACACCCACTTGACTCACTTCCAGAGAGATATCAATATATAGGTTTTATGATTCTTACTACTCAGATATATTCTTGTGCGGTGAATAGGGGGTGTAGAGTCTAGTTCACTGAGCAAGGAGTGTGTCTTGTCTATTACATATTGGGTTTATGGAACGGTATGTGAGCTAATTTGAATCCCTTGTTTTATGCATCACCCCACCTCACCTTTCCCGTTAAGCAGCCATAGTATGTTTTCTAAACGTGTGACTCTGTTCTGTTTTGTAATTCAGTTCAAGTGTAGCGGTTTTTACATTCCCTCTATAAGTGATAGCTTATGATAAGTGTCTTTTTCTGTGTGACTTATTTCACTTAGAATCGTCATACCTAAATCCACTCATCATGCTCCTACTAGCCTTATGACATTGATTTCATAGCTGAGTGATATTCCATTGTACATAAGGACCACCACTTCTTTATCCATTTTTCTCTTTCCTGGGATATTTAAGGTGTAAGGAAGTGGAGGTTCTTGTCAACAGAGCAGCCCTAAACTTTGGGGTGCCTGTGTCTTGCTGATTTTTAGTTTTCCCAATTTATACGCCCATGAGTGGAAGTGCCCTATGCTCCCTAAGCCGTGTTTTTTAGATGTTTCAGGACCCACCGTACACTTCTCCAGAGTGGCTGTTGGCAATTTACATCCCGCCCATCAGCGTAGCCAGGCTCCCATTTCTCCATGGCCTGTCCTGCATTTCTGGTTTTGACACTTTTTTCAGCGTAGCCCTTTCGACCGATGGGTAGCGAGACTTCTTTGTAGCGCTGATTTGCCTTTCCAGGTTGCTTGGTTGTCCAAAAAGGGCGTATGCGTTTTTTCCTGAATATATTCAGGAAAAAACGCATAGGCCCTTTTTGGCCAAGGGCATCATTGTAGACATTTTGCCACTTTTTATGTGCTTTTAAGGCGATTCGAATCTACCTCCTGAAATCTGTTTCGTGCAATTCCGCCTTGCTTTCAAATCCTCTTCGTTGCCTTCCCTCAATATATTTGTGGACGAGAGTTATCATTTATAACTCTGCAGGTTTGTGAATTGCAGTGCCCCTGAGCTCCATTTTTCAACTTGCTTTTTTGGGAGCTGGCCGCAAAAGTGCGGGATTGCCTCAGGCCCTATTCTGGTTCTGGGCGGCAGGCTGAGCCTGTGGTTAATTCTTCTTCCTGATGGGAAAATAGGGTGACCTGTGCCTGTCCCAACACCAGGGACTAGTCTCTCATTGGTTCCGCATCTTCCCGTTCATCCTCAGGACAAATTGCAACCTGTACGGAACAGGAGGTTAAAGGTGCTGATTCTCCAAGTAGGGAGATTGCTACTAAAGTAGCTTAAATGGTGAACCCGAGCACAAGGAGATGAGAAATGAAGTGCGTTTTAGAAACCTTTCGCGATCACACGGTGTACCACCTGCTGGGTTTATCATGCATGTTTTCGATGTACGAAGATGCCCTTGAACCTGGAGATTTGGGACCCATGGGATGGGTACCATGCAGTATTACTTTAAAGGGTCTGCGTTTGCTCCCCCAACCTCACCAAACCTCTCAGCCCCGAGAGTGTCCACCCTTATGTCTCATCCAGCTGTGGGTCTAGATATGGTCAATCCAGGTTGCATCACAGCCCCTGAACGAATTTTGTAAGAATTTCTCTCTCTTTCACTGTCTTTGTTTCATGGGTTTTTAAAAGTAATTTATTTTTATAATGGGGTTTAGCTGCTTTTCACGGCTGTGTTTATGCGGCTTTACACCCACTTGACTCACATCCAGAGAGATATCAATATATAGGTTTTATGATTCTTACTACTCAGATATATTCTTGTGCGGTGAATAGGGGGTGTAGAGTCCAGTTCACTGAGCAAGAAGTAGGTCTTCTCTATGACATATTGGGTTTATGGAACGGTATGTGAGCTAATTTGAAACCCTTGTTTTATGCATCACCCCACCTCACCTTTCCCGTTAAGCAGCCATAGTGTGTTTTCTAAACGTGTGACTCTGTTCTGTTTTGTAATTCAGTTCAAGTGTAGCGGTTTTTACATTCCCTCTATAAGTGATAGCTTATGATAAGTGTCTTTTTCTGTGTGACTTATTTCACTTAGAATCGTCGTACCTAAATCCACTCATCATGCTCCTACTAGCCTCATGACATTGATTTCATAGCTGAGTGATATTCCATTGTACATAAGGACCACCACTTGTTTATCCATTTTTCTCTTTCCTGGGATATTTAAGGTGTAAGGAAGTGGAGGTTCTTGTCAACAGAGCAGCCCTAAACTTTGGGGTGCCTGTGTCTTGCTGATTTTTAGTTTTCCCATTTTATACGCCCATGAGTGGAAGTGCCCTAAGCTCCCTAAGCCGTGTTTTTTAGATGTTTCAGGACCCACCGTACACTTCTCCAGAGTGGCTGTTGGCAATTTACATCCCGCCCATCAGCGTAGCAAGGCTCCAATTTCTCCATAGCCTGTCCTGCATTTCTGGTTTTGAGACTTTTTTCAGCGTAGCCCTTTCGACCGATGGGTAGCGAGACTTCTTTGTAGCGCTGATTTGCCTTTCCAGGTTGCTTGGTTGGCCAAAAAGGGCGTATGCGTTTTTTCCTGAATATATTCAGGAAAAAATGCATACGCCCTTTTTGGCCAAGGGCATCATTGTAGACATTTGGCCACTTTTCATGTGCTTTTAAGGCGATTCGAATCTACCTCCTGAAATCTGTTTCGTGCAATTCCGCCTTGCTTTCAAATCCTCTTCGTTGCCTTCCCTCAATATATTTGTGGACGAGAGTTATCATTTATAACTCTGCAGTTTTGTGAATTGCAGTGCCCCTGAGCTCCATTTTTCAACTTGCTTTTTTGGGAGCAGGCCGCAAAAGTGCGGGATTGCCTCAGGCCCTATTCTGGTTCTGGGCGGCAGGCTGAGCCTGTTGTTAATTTTTCTTCCTGATGGGAAAATAGAGTGACCTGTGCCTGTCCCAACACCAAGGACTAGTCTCTCATTGGTTCCGCATCTTCCCGTTCATCCTCAGGACAAATTGCAACCTGTACGGAACAGGAGGTTAAAGGTGCTGATTCTCCAAGTAGGGAGATTGCTAGTAAAGTAGCTTAAATGGTGAACCCGAGAACAAGGAGATGAGAAATGAAGTGCGTTTTAGAAACCTTTCGCGATCACACGGTGTACCACCTGCTGGGTTTATCATGCATGTTTTCGATGTACGAAGATGCCCTTGAACCTGGAGATTTGGGACCCATGGGATGGGTACCATGCAGTATTACTTTAAAGGGTCTGCGTTTGCTCCCCCAACCTCACCAAACCTCTCAGCCCCGAGAGTGTCCACCCTTATGTCTCATCCAGCTGTGGGTCTAGATATGGTCAATCCAGGTTGCATCACAGCCCGTGAACGAATTTTGTAAGAATTTCTCTCTCTTTCACTGTCTTTGTTTCATGGGTTTTTAAAAGTAATTTATTTTTATAATGGGGTTTAGCTGCTTTTCACGGCTGTGTTTATACGGCCTTACACCCACTTGACTCACTTCCAGAGAGATATCAATATATAGGTTTTATGATTCTTACTACTCAGATATATTCTTGTGCGGTGAATAGGGGGTGTAGAGTCTAGTTCACTGAGCAAGGAGTGTGTCTTGTCTATTACATATTGGGTTTATGGAACGGTATGTGAGCTAATTTGAAACCCTTGTTTTATGCATCACCCCACCTCACCTTTCCCGTTAAGCAGCCATAGTATGTTTTCTAAACGCGTGACTCTGTTCTGTTTTGTAATTCAGTTCAAGTGTAGCGGTTTTTACATTCCCTCTATAAGTGATAGCTTATGATAAGTGTCTTTTTCTGTGTGACTTATTTCACTTAGAATCGTCGTACCTAAATCCACTCATCATGCTCCTACTAGCCTTATGACATTGATTTCATAGCTGAGTGATATTCCATTGTACATAAGGACCACCACTTCTTTATCCATTTTTCTCTTTCCTGGGATATTTAAGGTGTAAGGAAGTGGAGGTTCTTGTCAACAGAGCAGCCCTAAACTTTGGGGTGCCTGTGTCTTGCTGATTTTTAGTTTTCCCAATTTATACGCCCATGAGTGGAAGTGCCCTATGCTCCCTAAGCCGTGTTTTTTAGATGTTTCAGGACCCACCGTACACTTCTCCAGAGTGGCTGTTGGCAATTTACATCCCGCCCATCAGCGTAGCAAGGCTCCCATTTCTCCATGGCCTGTCCTGCATTTCTGGTTTTGAGACTTTTTTCAGCGTAGCCCTTTCGACCGATGGGTAGCGAGACTTCTTTGTAGCGCTGATTTGCCTTTCCAGGTTGCTTGGTTGACCAAAAAGGGCGTATGCGTTTTTTCCTGAATATATTCAGGAAAAAACGCATACGCCTTTTTTAGCCAAGGGCATCATTGTAGACATTTTGCCACTTTTCATGTGCTTTTAAGGCGATTCGAATCTACCTCCTGAAATCTGTTTCGTGCAATTCCGCCTTGCTTTCAAATCCTCTTCGTTGCCTTCCCTCAATATATTTGTGGACGAGAGTTATCATTTATAACTCTGCAGGTTTGTGAATTGCAGTGCCCCTGAGCTCCATTTTTCAACTTGCTTTTTTGGGAGCTGGCCGCAAAAGTGCGGGATTGCCTCAGGCCCTATTATGGTTCTGGGCGGCAGGCTGAGCCTGTGGTTAGTTCTTCTTCCTGATGGGAAAATAGGGTGACCTGTGCCTGTCCCAACACCTAGATCCAGTCTCTCATTGGTTTCCCCTCTTCCCGTTCATCCTCAGGAAAAATTGCAACCTGTAGGGAAGAGGAGGTTAAAGGTGCTGATTCTCCAAGTAGGGAGATTCCTAGTAAAATAGCTTAAATAGTGAACCTGAGCACAGGGAGATGAGAAAGGAGGTACGTTTTAGAAACCTTTCCCGATCACACGGTGTACCACCTTCTGGGTTTCTCATGCATGTTTTCGATGTACGAAGATGCCCTTGAACCTGGAGATTTGGAACCCATGGGATGGGTACCACGCAGTATTACTTTAAAGGGTCTGCGTTTGCTCCCCCAACCTCACCAAACCTCTCAGCCCCGAGAGTGTCCACCCTTATGTCTCATCCAGCTGTGGGTCTAGATATGGCCAATCCAGGTTGCATCACAGCCCCTGAACAAATTTTTTAAGAATTTCTCTCTCTTTCACTGTCTTTGTTTCATGGGTTTTTAAAAGCAATTTATTTTTATAATGGGGTTTAGCTGCTTTTCACGGCTGTGTTTATGCGGCTTTACACCCACTTGACTCACTGCAAGAGAGATATCAATATATAGGTTTTATGATTCTTACTACTCAGATATATTCTTTTGTGGTGAATAGGGGGTGTAGAGTCCAGTTCACTGAGCAAGGAGTAGGTCTTCTCTATGACATATTGGGTTTATGGAACGGTATGTGAGCTAATTTGAAACCCTTGTTTTATGCATCACCCCACCTCACCTTTCCCGTTAAGCAGCCATAGTGTGTTTTCTAAACGTGTGACTCCGTTCTGTTTTGTAATTCAGTTCAAGTGTAGCGGTTTTTACATTCCCTCTATAAGTGATAGCTTATGATAAGTGTCTTTTTCTCTGTGACTTATTTCACTTAGAATCGTCGTACCTAAATCCACTCATCATGCTCCTACTAGCCTCATGACATTGATTTCATAGCTGAGTGATATTCCATTGTACATAAGGACCACCACTTCTTTATCCATTTTTCTCTTTCCTGGGATATGTAAGGTGTAAGGAAGTGGAGGTTCTTGTCAACAGAGCAGCCCTAAACTTTGGGGTGCCTGTGTCTTGCTGATTTTTAGTTTTCCCATTTTATACGCCCATGAGTGGAAGTGCCCTATGCTCCCTAAGCCGTGTTTTTTAGATGTTTCAGGACCCACCGTACACTTCTCCAGAGTGGCTGTTGGCAATTTACATCCCGCCCATCAGCGTAGCAAGGCTCCCATTTCTCCATGGCCTGTCCTGCATTTCTGGTTTTGAGACTTTTTTCAGCGTAGCCCTTTCGACCGATGGATAGCGAGACTTCTTTGTAGCGCTGATTTGCCTTTCCAGGTTGCTTGGTTGGCCTAAAAGGGCGTATGCGTTTTTTCCTGAATATATTCAGGAAAAAACGCATACGCCCTTTTTGGCCAAGGGCATCATTGTAGACATTTGGCCACTTTTCATGTGCTTTTAAGGCGATTCGAATCTACCTCCTGAAATCTGTTTCGTGCAATTCCGCCTTGCTTTCAAATCCTCTTCGTTGCCTTCCCTCAATATATTTGTGGACGAGAGTTATCATTTATAACTCTGCAGTTTTGTGAATTGCAGTGCCCCTGAGCTCCATTTTTCAACTTGCTTTTTTGGGAGCAGGCCGCAAAAGTGCGGGATTGCCTCAGGCCCTATTCTGGTTCTGGGCGGCAGGCTGAGCCTGTTGTTAATTTTTCTTCCTGATGGGAAAATAGAGTGACCTGTGCCTGTCCCAACACCAAGGACTAGTCTCTCATTGGTTCCGCATCTTCCCGTTCATCCTCAGGACAAATTGCAACCTGTACGGAACAGGAGGTTAAAGGTGCTAATTCTCCAAGTAGGGAGATTGCTAGTAAAGTAGCTTAAATGGTGAACCCGAGCACAAGGAGATGAGAAATGAAGTGCGTTTTAGAAACCTTTCGCGATCACACGGTGTACCACCTGCTGGGTTTATCATGCATGTTTTCGATGTACGAAGATGCCCTTGAACCTGGAGATTTGGGACCCATGGGATGGGTACCATGCAGTATTACTTTAAAGGGTCTGCGTTTGCTCCCCCAACCTCACCAAACCTCTCAGCCCCGAGAGTGTCCACCCTTATGTCTCATCCAGCTGTGGGTCTAGATATGGTCAATCCAGGTTGCATCACAGCCCGTGAACGAATTTTGTAAGAATTTCTCTCTCTTTCACTGTCTTTGTTTCATGGGTTTTTAAAAGTAATTTATTTTTATAATGGGGTTTAGCTGCTTTTCACGGCTGTGTTTATACGGCCTTACACCCACTTGACTCACTTCCAGAGAGATATCAATATATAGGTTTTATGATTCTTACTACTCAGATATATTCTTGTGCGGTGAATAGGGGGTGTGGAGTCTAGTTCACTGAGCAAGGAGTGTGTCTTGTCTATTACATATTGGGTTTATGGAACGGTATGTGAGCTAATTTGAAACCCTTGTTTTATGCATCACCCCACCTCACCTTTCCCGTTAAGCAGCCATAGTATGTTTTCTAAACGCGTGACTCTGTTCTGTTTTGTAATTCAGTTCAAGTGTAGCGGTTTTTACATTCCCTCTATAAGTGATAGCTTATGATAAGTGTCTTTTTCTGTGTGACTTATTTCACTTAGAATTGTCGTACCTAAATCCACTCATCATGCTCCTACTAGCCTTATGACATTGATTT
The DNA here is from genome assembly GCF_965194825.1 of Balaenoptera physalus. Lineage (NCBI taxonomy): Eukaryota > Metazoa > Chordata > Mammalia > Artiodactyla > Balaenopteridae > Balaenoptera > Balaenoptera physalus. Next base: position 373,320 of record NW_028126218.1, read on the forward strand.
CATAGCTGAGTGATATTCCATTGTACATAAGGACCACCACTTCTTTATCCATTTTTCTCTTTCCTGGGATATTTAAGGTGTAAGGAAGTGGAGGTTCTTGTCAACAGAGCAGCCCTAAACTTTGGGGTGCCTGTGTCTTGCTGATTTTTAGTTTTCCCAATTTATACGCCCATGAGTGGAAGTGCCCTATGCTCCCTAAGCCGTGTTTTTTAGATGTTTCAGGACCCACCGTACACTTCTCCAGAGTGGCTGTTGGCAATTTACATCCCGCCCATCAGCGTAGCAAGGCTCCCATTTCTCCATGGCCTGTCCTGCATTTCTGGTTTTGACATTTTTTTCAGCGTAGCCCTTTCGACCGATAGGTAGCGAGACTTCTTTGTAGCGCTGATTTGCCTTTCCAGGTTGCTTGGTTGGCCAAAAAGGGCGTATGCGTTTTTTCCTGAATATATTCAGGAAAAAACGCATACGCACTTTTTGGCCAAGGGCATCATTGTAGACATTTTGCCACTTTTTATGTGCTTTTAAGGCGATTCGAATCTACCTCCTGAAATCTGTTTCGTGCAATTCCGCCTTGCTTTCAAATCCTCTTCGTTGCCTTCCCTCAATATATTTGTGGACGAGAGTTATCATTTATAACTCTGCAGGTTTGTGAATTGCAGTGCCCCTGAGCTCCATTTTTCAACTTGCTTTTTTGGGAGCTGGCCGCAAAAGTGCGGGATTGCCTCAGGCCCTATTCTGGTTCTGGGCGGCAGGCTGAGCCTGTGGTTAATTCTTCTTCCTGATGGGAAAATAGGGTGACCTCTGCCTGTCCCAACACCTAGATCCAGTCTCTCATTGGTTGCCCCTCTTCCCGTTCATCCTCAGGACAAATTGCAACCTGTACGGAACAGGAGGTTAAAGGTGCTGATTCTCCAAGTAGGGAGATTCCTAGTAAAATAGCTTAAATAGTGAACCTGAGCACAGGGAGATGAGAAAGGAGGTACGTTTTAGAAACCTTTCCCGATCACACGGTGTACCACCTTCTGGGTTTCTCATGCATGTTTTCGATGTACGAAGATGCCCTTGAACCTGGAGATTTGGGACCCATGGGATGGGTACCATGCAGTATTACTTTAAAGGGTCTGCGTTTGCTCCCCCAACCTCACCAAACCTCTCAGCCCCGAGAGTGTCCACCCTTATGTCTCATCCAGCTGTGGGTCTAGATATGGTCAATCCAGGTTGCATCACAGCCCCTGAACGAATTTTGTAAGAATTTCTCTCTCTTTCACTGTCTTTGTTTCATGGGTTTTTAAAAGTAATTTATTTTTATAATGGGGTTTAGCTGCTTTTCACGGCTGTGTTTATGCGGCTTTACACCCACTTGACTCACATCCAGAGAGATATCAATATATAGGTTTTATGATTCTTACTACTCAGATATATTCTTGTGCGGTGAATAGGGGGTGTAGAGTCCAGTTCACTGAGCAAGAAGTAGGTCTTCTCTATGATATATTGGGTTTATGGAACGGTATGTGAGCTAATTTGAAACCCTTGTTTTATGCATCACCCCACCTCACCTTTCCCGTTAAGCAGCCATAGTGTGTTTTCTAAACGTGTGACTCTGTTCTGTTTTGTAATTCAGTTCAAGTGTAGCGGTTTTTACATTCCCTCTGTAAGTGATAGCTTATGATAAGTGTCTTTTTCTGTGTGACTTATTTCACTTAGAATCGTCGTACCTAAATCCACTCATCATGCTCCTACTAGCCTCATGACATTGATTTCATAGCTGAGTGATATTCCATTGTACATAAGGACCACCACTTCTTTATCCATTTTTCTCTTTCCTGGGATATTTAAGGTGTAAGGAAGTGGAGGTTCTTGTCAACAGAGCAGCCCTAAACTTTGGGGTGCCTGTGTCTTGCTGATTTTTAGTTTTCCCATTTTATACGCCCATGAGTGGAAGTGCCCTAAGCTCCCTAAGCCGTGTTTTTTAGATGTTTCAGGACCCACCGTACACTTCTCCAGAGTGGCTGTTGGCAATTTACATCCCGCCCATCAGCGTAGCAAGGCTCCCATTTCTCCATGGCCTGTCCTGCATTTCTGGTTTTGAGACTTTTTTCAGCGTAGCCCTTTCGACCGATGGGTAGCGAGACTTCTTTGTAGCGCTGATTTGCCTTTCCAGGTTGCTTGGTTGGCCAAAAAGGGCGTATGCGTTTTTTCCTGAATATATTCAGGAAAAAATGCATACGCCCTTTTTGGCCAAGGGCATCATTGTAGACATTTGGCCACTTTTCATGTGCTTTTAAGGCGATTCGAATCTACCTCCTGAAATCTGTTTCGTGCAATTCCGCCTTGCTTTCAAATCCTCTTCGTTGCCTTCCCTCAATATATTTGTGGACGAGAGTTATCATTTATAACTCTGCAGGTTTGTGAATTTCAGTGCCCCTGAGCTCCATTTTTCAACTTGCTTTTTTGGGAGCTGGCCGCAAAAGTGCGGGATTGCCTCAGGCCCTATTATGGTTCTGGGCGGCAGGCTGAGCCTGTGGTTAGTTCTTCTTCCTGATGGGAAAATAGGGTGACCTGTGCCTGTCCCAACACCTAGATCCAGTCTCTCATTGGTTTCCCCTCTTCCCGTTCATCCTCAGGAAAAATTGCAACCTGTAGGGAAGAGGAGGTTAAAGGTGCTGATTCTCCAAGTAGGGAGATTCCTAGTAAAATAGCTTAAATAGTGAACCTGAGCACAGGGAGATGAGAAAGGAGGTACGTTTTAGAAACCTTTCCCGATCACACGGTGTACCACCTTCTGGGTTTCTCATGCATGTTTTCGATGTACGAAGATGCCCTTGAACCTGGAGATTTGGAACCCATGGGATGGGTACCACGCAGTATTACTTTAAAGGGTCTGCGTTTGCTCCCCCAACCTCACCAAACCTCTCAGCCCCGAGAGTGTCCACCCTTATGTCTCATCCAGCTGTGGGTCTAGATATGGCCAATCCAGGTTGCATCACAGCCCCTGAACAAATTTTTTAAGAATTTCTCTCTCTTTCACTGTCTTTGTTTCATGGGTTTTTAAAAGCAATTTATTTTTATAATGGGGTTTAGCTGCTTTTCACGGCTGTGTTTATGAGGCTTTACACCCACTTGACTCACTGCAAGAGAGATATCAATATATAGGTTTTATGATTCTTACTACTCAGATATATTCTTTTGTGGTGAATAGGGGGTGTAGAGTCCAGTTCACTGAGCAAGGAGTAGGTCTTCTCTATGACATATTGGGTTTATGGAACGGTATGTGAGCTAATTTGAAACCCTTGTTTTATGCATCACCCCACCTCACCTTTCCCGTTAAGCAGCCATAGTGTGTTTTCTAAACGTGTGACTCCGTTCTGTTTTGTAATTCAGTTCAAGTGTAGCGGTTTTTACATTCCCTCTATAAGTGATAGCTTATGATAAGTGTCTTTTTCTCTGTGACTTATTTCACTTAGAATCGTCGTACCTAAATCCACTCATCATGCTCCTACTAGCCTCATGACATTGATTTCATAGCTGAGTGATATTCCATTGTACATAAGGACCACCACTTCTTTATCCATTTTTCTCTTTCCTGGGATATGTAAGGTGTAAGGAAGTGGAGGTTCTTGTCAACAGAGCAGCCCTAAACTTTGGGGTGCCTGTGTCTTGCTGATTTTTAGTTTTCCCATTTTATACGCCCATGAGTGGAAGTGCCCTATGCTCCCTAAGCCGTGTTTTTTAGATGTTTCAGGACCCACCGTACACTTCTCCAGAGTGGCTGTTGGCAATTTACATCCCGCCCATCAGCGTAGCAAGGCTCCCATTTCTCCATGGCCTGTCCTGCATTTCTGGTTTTGAGACTTTTTTCAGCGTAGCCCTTTCGACCGATGGATAGCGAGACTTCTTTGTAGCGCTGATTTGCCTTTCCAGGTTGCTTGGTTGGCCTAAAAGGGCGTATGCGTTTTTTCCTGAATATATTCAGGAAAAAACGCATACGCCCTTTTTGGCCAAGGGCATCATTGTAGACATTTGGCCACTTTTCATGTGCTTTTAAGGCGATTCGAATCTACCTCCTGAAATCTGTTTCGTGCAATTCCGCCTTGCTTTCAAATCCTCTTCGTTGCCTTCCCTCAATATATTTGTGGACGAGAGTTATCATTTATAACTCTGCAGTTTTGTGAATTGCAGTGCCCCTGAGCTCCATTTTTCAACTTGCTTTTTTGGGAGCAGGCCGCAAAAGTGCGGGATTGCCTCAGGCCCTATTCTGGTTCTGGGCGGCAGGCTGAGCCTGTTGTTAATTTTTCTTCCTGATGGGAAAATAGAGTGACCTGTGCCTGTCCCAACACCAAGGACTAGTCTCTCATTGGTTCCGCATCTTCCCGTTCATCCTCAGGACAAATTGCAACCTGTACGGAACAGGAGGTTAAAGGTGCTGATTCTCCAAGTAGGGAGATTGCTAGTAAAGTAGCTTAAATGGTGAACCCGAGCACAAGGAGATGAGAAATGAAGTGCGTTTTAGAAACCTTTCGCGATCACACGGTGTACCACCTGCTGGGTTTATCATGCATGTTTTCGATGTACGAAGATGCCCTTGAACCTGGAGATTTGGGACCCATGGGATGGGTACCATGCAGTATTACTTTAAAGGGTCTGCGTTTGCTCCCCCAACCTCACCAAACCTCTCAGCCCCGAGAGTGTCCACCCTTATGTCTCATCCAGCTGTGGGTCTAGATATGGTCAATCCAGGTTGCATCACAGCCCGTGAACGAATTTTGTAAGAATTTCTCTCTCTTTCACTGTCTTTGTTTCATGGGTTTTTAAAAGTAATTTATTTTTATAATGGGGTTTAGCTGCTTTTCACGGCTGTGTTTATACGGCCTTACACCCACTTGACTCACTTCCAGAGAGATATCAATATATAGGTTTTATGATTCTTACTACTCAGATATATTCTTGTGCGGTGAATAGGGGGTGTGGAGTCTAGTTCACTGAGCAAGGAGTGTGTCTTGTCTATTACATATTGGGTTTATGGAACGGTATGTGAGCTAATTTGAAACCCTTGTTTTATGCATCACCCCACCTCACCTTTCCCGTTAAGCAGCCATAGTATGTTTTCTAAACGCGTGACTCTGTTCTGTTTTGTAATTCAGTTCAAGTGTAGCGGTTTTTACATTCCCTCTATAAGTGATAGCTTATGATAAGTGTCTTTTTCTGTGTGACTTATTTCACTTAGAATTGTCGTACCTAAATCCACTCATCATGCTCCTACTAGCCTTATGACATTGATTTCATAGCTGAGTGATATTCCATTGTACATAAGGACCACCACTTCTTTATCCATTTTTCTCTTTCCTGGGATATTTAAGGTGTAAGGAAGTGGAGGTTCTTGTCAACAGAGCAGCCCTAAACTTTGGGGTGCCTGTGTCTTGCTGATTTTTAGTTTTCCCAATTTATACGCCCATGAGTGGAAGTGCCCTATGCTCCCTAAGCCGTGTTTTTTAGATGTTTCAGGACCCACCGTACACTTCTCCAGAGTGGCTGTTGGCAATTTACATCCCGCCCATCAGCGTAGCAAGGCTCCCATTTCTCCATGGCCTGTCCTGCATTTCTGGTTTTGACATTTTTTTCAGCGTAGCCCTTTCGACCGATAGGTAGCGAGACTTCTTTGTAGCGCTGATTTGCCTTTCCAGGTTGCTTGGTTGGCCAAAAAGGGCGTATGCGTTTTTTCCTGAATATATTCAGGAAAAAACGCATACGCACTTTTTGGCCAAGGGCATCATTGTAGACATTTTGCCACTTTTTATGTGCTTTTAAGGCGATTCGAATCTACCTCCTGAAATCTGTTTCGTGCAATTCCGCCTTGCTTTCAAATCCTCTTCGTTGCCTTCCCTCAATATATTTGTGGACGAGAGTTATCATTTATAACTCTGCAGGTTTGTGAATTGCAGTGCCCCTGAGCTCCATTTTTCAACTTGCTTTTTTGGGAGCTGGCCGCAAAAGTGCGGGATTGCCTCAGGCCCTATTCTGGTTCTGGGCGGCAGGCTGAGCCTGTGGTTAATTCTTCTTCCTGATGGGAAAATAGGGTGACCTCTGCCTGTCCCAACACCTAGATCCAGTCTCTCATTGGTTGCCCCTCTTCCCGTTCATCCTCAGGACAAATTGCAACCTGTACGGAACAGGAGGTTAAAGGTGCTGATTCTCCAAGTAGGGAGATTCCTAGTAAAATAGCTTAAATAGTGAACCTGAGCACAGGGAGATGAGAAAGGAGGTACGTTTTAGAAACCTTTCCCGATCACACGGTGTACCACCTTCTGGGTTTCTCATGCATGTTTTCGATGTACGAAGATGCCCTTGAACCTGGAGATTTGGGACCCATGGGATGGGTACCATGCAGTATTACTTTAAAGGGTCTGCGTTTGCTCCCCCAACCTCACCAAACCTCTCAGCCCCGAGAGTGTCCACCCTTATGTCTCATCCAGCTGTGGGTCTAGATATGGTCAATCCAGGTTGCATCACAGCCCCTGAACGAATTTTGTAAGAATTTCTCTCTCTTTCACTGTCTTTGTTTCATGGGTTTTTAAAAGTAATTTATTTTTATAATGGGGTTTAGCTGCTTTTCACGGCTGTGTTTATGCGGCTTTACACCCACTTGACTCACATCCAGAGAGATATCAATATATAGGTTTTATGATTCTTACTACTCAGATATATTCTTGTGCGGTGAATAGGGGGTGTAGAGTCCAGTTCACTGAGCAAGAAGTAGGTCTTCTCTATGATATATTGGGTTTATGGAACGGTATGTGAGCTAATTTGAAACCCTTGTTTTATGCATCACCCCACCTCACCTTTCCCGTTAAGCAGCCATAGTGTGTTTTCTAAACGTGTGACTCTGTTCTGTTTTGTAATTCAGTTCAAGTGTAGCGGTTTTTACATTCCCTCTGTAAGTGATAGCTTATGATAAGTGTCTTTTTCTGTGTGACTTATTTCACTTAGAATCGTCGTACCTAAATCCACTCATCATGCTCCTACTAGCCTCATGACATTGATTTCATAGCTGAGTGATATTCCATTGTACATAAGGACCACCACTTCTTTATCCATTTTTCTCTTTCCTGGGATATTTAAGGTGTAAGGAAGTGGAGGTTCTTGTCAACAGAGCAGCCCTAAACTTTGGGGTGCCTGTGTCTTGCTGATTTTTAGTTTTCCCATTTTATACGCCCATGAGTGGAAGTGCCCTAAGCTCCCTAAGCCGTGTTTTTTAGATGTTTCAGGACCCACCGTACACTTCTCCAGAGTGGCTGTTGGCAATTTACATCCCGCCCATCAGCGTAGCAAGGCTCCCATTTCTCCATGGCCTGTCCTGCATTTCTGGTTTTGAGACTTTTTTCAGCGTAGCCCTTTCGACCGATGGGTAGCGAGACTTCTTTGTAGCGCTGATTTGCCTTTCCAGGTTGCTTGGTTGGCCAAAAAGGGCGTATGCGTTTTTTCCTGAATATATTCAGGAAAAAATGCATACGCCCTTTTTGGCCAAGGGCATCATTGTAGACATTTGGCCACTTTTCATGTGCTTTTAAGGCGATTCGAATCTACCTCCTGAAATCTGTTTCGTGCAATTCCGCCTTGCTTTCAAATCCTCTTCGTTGCCTTCCCTCAATATATTTGTGGACGAGAGTTATCATTTATAACTCTGCAGTTTTGTGAATTGCAGTGCCCCTGAGCTCCATTTTTCAACTTGCTTTTTTGGGAGTAGGCCGCAAAAGTGCGGGATTGCCTCAGGCCCTATTCTGGTTCTGGGCGGCAGGCTGAGCCTGTGGTTAATTCTTCTTCCTGATGGGAAAATAGGGTGACCTGTGCCTGTCCCAACACCTAGATCCAGTCTCTCATTGGTTGCCCCTCTTCCCGTTCATCCTCAGGAAAAATTGCAACCTGTACGGAAGAGGAGGTTAAGGTGCTGATTCTCCAAGTAGGGAGATTGCTAGTAAAGTATCTTAAATAGTGAACCTGAGCACAAGGATATGAGAAATGAGGTGCGTTTTAGAAACCTTTCCCGATCACACGGTGTACCACCTTCTGGGTTTCTCATGCATGTTTTCGATGTACGAAGATGCCCTTGAACCTGGAGATTTGGGACCCATGGGATGGGTACCACGCAGTATTACTTTAAAGAGTCTGCGTTTGCTCCCCCAACCTCACCAAACCTCTCAGCCCCGAGAGTGTCCACCCTTATGTCTCATCCAGCTGTGGGTCTAGATATGGTCAATCCAGGTTGCATCACAGCCCGTGAACGAATTTTGTAAGAATTTCTCTCTCTTTCACTGTCTTTGTTTCATGGGTTTTTAAAAGCAATTTATTTTTATAATGGGGTTTAGCTGCTTTTCACAGCTGTGTTTATACGGCCTTACACCCACTTGACTCACTTCCAGAGAGATATCAATATATAGGTTTTATGATTCTTACTACTCAGATATATTCTTGTGCGGTGAATAGGGGGTGTAGAGTCTAGTTCACTGAGCAAGGAGTGTGTCTTGTCTATTACATATTGGTTTTATGGAACGGTATGTGAGCTAATTTGAATCCCTTGTTTTATGCATCACCCCACCTCACCTTTCCCGTTAAGCAGCCATAGTATGTTTTCTAAACGCGTGACTCTGTTCTGTTTTGTAATTCAGTTCAAGTGTAGCGGTTTTTACATTCCCTCTATAAGTGATAGCTTATGATAAGTGTCTTTTTCTGTGTGACTTATTTCACTTAGAATCGTCGTACCTAAATCCACTCATCATGCTCCTACTAGCCTTATGACATTGATTTCATAGCTGAGTGATATTCCATTGTACATAAGGACCACCACTTCTTTATCCATTTTTCTCTTTCCTGGGATATTTAAGGTGTAAGGAAGTGGAGGTTCTTGTCAACAGAGCAGCCCTAAACTTTGGGGTGCCTGTGTCTTGCTGATTTTTAGTTTTCCCAATTTATACGCCCATGAGTGGAAGTGCCCTATGCTCCCTAAGCCGTGTTTTTTAGATGTTTCAGGACCCACCGTACACTTCTCCAGAGTGGCTGTTGGCAATTTACATCCCGCCCATCAGCGTAGCAAGGCTCCCATTTCTCCATGGCCTGTCCTGCATTTCTGGTTTTGAGACTTTTTTCAGCGTAGCCCTTTCGACCGATGGGTAGCGAGACTTCTTTGTAGCGCTGATTTGCCTTTCCAGGTTGCTTGGTTGACCAAAAAGGGCGTATGCGTTTTTTCCTGAATATATTCAGGAAAAAACGCATACGCCTTTTTTAGCCAAGGGCATCATTGTAGACATTTTGCCACTTTTCATGTGCTTTTAAGGCGATTCGAATCTACCTCCTGAAATCTGTTTCGTGCAATTCCGCCTTGCTTTCAAATCCTCTTCGTTGCCTTCCCTCAATATATTTGTGGACGAGAGTTATCATTTATAACTCTGCAGGTTTGTGAATTGCAGTGCCCCTGAGCTCCATTTTTCAACTTGCTTTTTTGGGAGCTGGCCGCAAAAGTGCGGGATTGCCTCAGGCCCTATTATGGTTCTGGGCGGCAGGCTGAGCCTGTGGTTAGTTCTTCTTCCTGATGGGAAAATAGGGTGACCTGTGCCTGTCCCAACACCTAGATCCAGTCTCTCATTGGTTTCCCCTCTTCCCGTTCATCCTCAGGAAAAATTGCAACCTGTAGGGAAGAGGAGGTTAAAGGTGCTGATTCTCCAAGTAGGGAGATTCCTAGTAAAATAGCTTAAATAGTGAACCTGAGCACAGGGAGATGAGAAAGGAGGTACGTTTTAGAAACCTTTCCCGATCACACGGTGTACCACCTTCTGGGTTTCTCATGCATGTTTTCGATGTACGAAGATGCCCTTGAACCTGGAGATTTGGAACCCATGGGATGGGTACCACGCAGTATTACTTTAAAGGGTCTGCGTTTGCTCCCCCAACCTCACCAAACCTCTCAGCCCCGAGAGTGTCCACCCTTATGTCTCATCCAGCTGTGGGTCTAGATATGGCCAATCCAGGTTGCATCACAGCCCCTGAACAAATTTTTTAAGAATTTCTCTCTCTTTCACTGTCTTTGTTTCATGGGTTTTTAAAAGCAATTTATTTTTATAATGGGGTTTAGCTGCTTTTCACGGCTGTGTTTATGCGGCTTTACACCCACTTGACTCACTGCAAGAGAGATATCAATATATAGGTTTTATGATTCTTACTACTCAGATATATTCTTTTGTGGTGAATAGGGGGTGTAGAGTCCAGTTCACTGAGCAAGGAGTAGGTCTTCTCTATGACATATTGGGTTTATGGAACGGTATGTGAGCTAATTTGAAACTCTTGTTTTATGCATCACCCCACCTCACCTTTCCCGTTAAGCAGCCATAGTGTGTTTTCTAAACGTGTGACTCTGTTCTGTTTTGTAATTCAGTTCAAGTGTAGCGGTTTTTACATTCCCTCTATAAGTGATAGCTTATGATAAGTGTCTTTTTCTGTGTGACTTATTTCACTTAGAATCGTCGTACCTAAATCCACTCATCATGCTCCTACTAGCCTTATGACATTGATTTCATAGCTGAGTGATATTCCATTGTACATAAGGACCACCACTTCTTTATCCATTTTTCTCTTTCCTGGGATATTTAAGGTGTAAGGAAGTGGAGGTTCTTGTCAACAGAGCAGCCCTAAACTTTGGGGTGCCTGTGTCTTGCTGATTTTTAGTTTTCCCAATTTATACGCCCATGAGTGGAAGTGTCCTATGCTCCCTAAGCCGTGTTTTTTAGATGTTTCAGGACCCACCGTACACTACTCCAGAGTGGCTGTTGGCAATTTACATCCCGCCCATCAGCGTAGCAAGGCTCCCATTTCTCCATGGCCTGTCCTGCATTTCTGGTTTTGAGACTTTTTTCAGCGTAGCCCTTTCGACCGATGGGTAGCGAGACTTCTTTGTAGCGCTGATTTGCCTTTCCAGGTTGCTTGGTTGACCAAAAAGGGCGTATGCGTTTTTTCCTGAATATATTCAGGAAAAAACGCATACGCATTTTTTGGCCAAGGGCATCATTGTAGACATTTTGCCACTTTTCATGTGCTTTTAAGGCGATTCGAATCTACCTCCTGAAATCTGTTTCGTGCAATTCCGCCTTGCTTTCAAATCCTCTTCGTTGCCTTCCCTCAATATATTTGTGGACGAGAGTTATCATTTATAACTCTGCAGGTTTGTGAATTTCAGTGCCCCTGAGCTCCATTTTTCAACTTGCTTTTTTGGGAGCTGGCCGCAAAAGTGCGGGATTGCCTCAGGCCCTATTATGGTTCTGGGCGGCAGGCTGAGCCTGTGGTTAGTTCTTCTTCCTGATGGGAAAATAGGGTGACCTGTGCCTGTCCCAACACCTAGATCCAGTCTCTCATTGGTTTCCCCTCTTCCCGTTCATCCTCAGGAAAAATTGCAACCTGTAGGGAAGAGGAGGTTAAAGGTGCTGATTCTCCAAGTAGGGAGATTCCTAGTAAAATAGCTTAAATAGTGAACCTGAGCACAGGGAGATGAGAAAGGAGGTACGTTTTAGAAACCTTTCCCGATCACACGGTGTACCACCTTCTGGGTTTCTCATGCATGTTTTCGATGTACGAAGATGCCCTTGAACCTGGAGATTTGGAACCCATGGGATGGGTACCACGCAGTATTACTTTAAAGGGTCTGCGTTTGCTCCCCCAACCTCACCAAACCTCTCAGCCCCGAGAGTGTCCACCCTTATGTCTCATCCAGCTGTGGGTCTAGATATGGCCAATCCAGGTTGCATCACAGCCCCTGAACAAATTTTTTAAGAATTTCTCTCTCTTTCACTGTCTTTGTTTCATGGGTTTTTAAAAGCAATTTATTTTTATAATGGGGTTTAGCTGCTTTTCACGGCTGTGTTTATGCGGCTTTACACCCACTTGACTCACTGCAAGAGAGATATCAATATATAGGTTTTATGATTCTTACTACTCAGATATATTCTTTTGTGGTGAATAGGGGGTGTAGAGTCCAGTTCACTGAGCAAGGAGTAGGTCTTCTCTATGACATATAGGGTTTATGGAACGGTATGTGAGCTAATTTGAAACTCTTGTTTTATGCATCACCCCACCTCACCTTTCCCGTTAAGCAGCCATAGTGTGTTTTCTAAACGTGTGACTCTGTTCTGTTTTGTAATTCAGTTCAAGTGTAGCGGTTTTTACATTCCCTCTATAAGTGATAGCTTATGATAAGTGTCTTTTTCTGTGTGACTTATTTCACTTAGAATCGTCGTACCTAAATCCACTCATCATGCTCCTACTAGCCTTATGACATTGATTTCATAGCTGAGTGATATTCCATTGTACATAAGGACCACCACTTCTTTATCCATTTTTCTCTTTCCTGGGATATTTAAGGTGTAAGGAAGTGGAGGTTCTTGTCAACAGAGCAGCCCTAAACTTTGGGGTGCCTGTGTCTTGCTGATTTTTAGTTTTCCCAATTTATACGCCCATGAGTGGAAGTGCCCTATGCTCCCTAAGCCGTGTTTTTTAGATGTTTCAGGACCCACCGTACACTTCTCCAGAGTGGCTGTTGGCAATTTACATCCCGCCCATCAGCGTAGCAAGGCTCCCATTTCTCCATGGCCTGTCCTGCATTTCTGGTTTTGACACTTTTTTCAGCGTAGCCCTTTCGACCGATGGGTAGCGAGACTTCTTTGTAGCGCTGATTTGCCTTTCCAGGTTGCTTGGTTGTCCAAAAAGGGCGTATGCGTTTTTTCCTGAATATATTCAGGAAAAAACGCATAGGCCCTTTTTGGCCAAGGGCATCATTGTAGACATTTTGCCACTTTTTATGTGCTTTTAAGGCGATTCGAATCTACCTCCTGAAATCTGTTTCGTGCAATTCCGCCTTGCTTTCAAATCCTCTTCGTTGCCTTCCCTCAATATATTTGTGGACGAGAGTTATCATTTATAACTCTGCAGGTTTGTGAATTGCAGTGCCCCTGAGCTCCATTTTTCAACTTGCTTTTTTGGGAGCTGGCCGCAAAAGTGCGGGATTGCCTCAGGCCCTATTCTGGTTCTGGGCGGCAGGCTGAGCCTGTGGTTAATTCTTCTTCCTGATGGGAAAATAGTGTGACCTGTGCCTGTCCCAACACCAAGGACTAGTCTCTCATTGGTTCCGCATCTTCCCGTTCATCCTCAGGACAAATTGCAACCTGTAGGGAAGAGGAGGTTAAAGGTGCTGATTCTCCAAGTAGGGAGATTGCTAGTAAAGTAGCTTAAATGGTGAACCCGAGCACAAGGAGATGAGAAATGAAGTGCGTTTTAGAAACCTTTCGCGATCACACGGTGTACCACCTGCTGGGTTTATCATGCATGTTTTCGATGTACGAAGATGCCCTTGAACCTGGAGATTTGGGACCCATGGGATGTGTACCATGCAGTATTACTTTAAAGGGTCTGCGTTTGCTCCCCCAACCTCACCAAACCTCTCAGCCCCGAGAGTGTCCACCCTTATGTCTCATCCAGCTGTGGGTCTAGATATGGTCAATCCAGGTTGCATCACAGCCCGTGAACGAATTTTGTAAGAATTTCTCTCTCTTTCACTGTCTTTGTTTCATGGGTTTTTAAAAGTAATTTATTTTTATAATGGGGTTTAGCTGCTTTTCACGGCTGTGTTTATGCGGCTTTACACCCACTTGACTCACATCCAGAGAGATATCAATATATAGGTTTTATGATTCTTACTACTCAGATATATTCTTGTGCGGTGAATAGGGGGTGTAGAGTCCAGTTCACTGAGCAAGAAGTAGGTCTTCTCTATGACATATTGGGTTTATGGAACGGTATGTGAGCTAATTTGAAACCCTTGTTTTATGTATCACCCCACCTCACCTTTCCCGTTAAGCAGCCATAGTGTGTTTTCTAAACGTGTGACTCTGTTCTGTTTTGTAATTCAGTTCAAGTGTAGCGGTTTTTACATTCCCTCTATAAGTGATAGCTTATGATAAGTGTCTTTTTCTGTGTGACTTATTTCACTTAGAATCGTCGTACCTAAATCCACTCATCATGCTCCTACTAGCCTCATGACATTGATTTCATAGCTGAGTGATATTCCATTGTACATAAGGACCACCACTTGTTTATCCATTTTTCTCTTTCCTGGGATATTTAAGGTGTAAGGAAGTGGAGGTTCTTGTCAACAGAGCAGCCCTAAACTTTGGGGTGCCTGTGTCTTGCTGATTTTTAGTTTTCCCATTTTATACGCCCATGAGTGGAAGTGCCCTAAGCTCCCTAAGCCGTGTTTTTTAGATGTTTCAGGACCCACCGTACACTTCTCCAGAGTGGCTGTTGGCAATTTACATCCCGCCCATCAGCGTAGCAAGGCTCCCATTTCTCCATAGCCTGTCCTGCATTTCTGGTTTTGAGACTTTTTTCAGCGTAGCCCTTTCGACCGATGGGTAGCGAGACTTCTTTGTAGCGCTGATTTGCCTTTCCAGGTTGCTTGGTTGGCCAAAAAGGGCGTATGCGTTTTTTCCTGAATATATTCAGGAAAAAATGCATACGCCCTTTTTGGCCAAGGGCATCATTGTAGACATTTGGCCACTTTTCATGTGCTTTTAAGGCGATTCGAATCTACCTCCTGAAATCTGTTTCGTGCAATTCCGCCTTGCTTTCAAATCCTCTTCGTTGCCTTCCCTCAATATATTTGTGGACGAGAGTTATCATTTATAACTCTGCAGTTTTGTGAATTGCAGTGCCCCTGAGCTCCATTTTTCAACTTGCTTTTTTGGGAGCAGGCCGCAAAAGTGCGGGATTGCCTCAGGCCCTATTCTGGTTCTGGGCGGCAGGCTGAGCCTGTGGTTAATTCTTCTTCCTGATGGGAAAATAGGGTGACCTGTGCCTGTCCCAACACCTAGATCCAGTCTTTCATTGGTTGCCCCTCTTCCCGTTCATCCTCAGGAAAAATTGCAACCTGTACGGAAGAGGAGGTTAAGGTGCTGATTCTCCAAGTAGGGAGATTGCTAGTAAAGTATCTTAAATAGTGAACCTGAGCACAAGGATATGAGAAATGAGGTGCGTTTTAGAAACCTTTCCCGATCACACGGTGTACCACCTTCTGGGTTTCTCATGCATGTTTTCGATGTACGAAGATGCCCTTGAACCTGGAGATTTGGGACCCATGGGATGGGTACCACGCAGTATTACTTTAAAGGGTCTGCGTTTGCTCCCCCAACCTCACCAAACCTCTCAGCCCCGAGAGTGTCCACCCTTATGTCTCATCCAGCTGTGGGTCTAGATATGGCCAATCCAGGTTGCATCACAGCCCCTGAACAAATTTTGTAAGAATTTCTCTCTCTTTTACTGTCTTTGTTTCATGGGTTTTTAAAAGCAATTTATTTTTATAATGGGGTTTAGCTGCTTTTCACGGCTGTGTTTATGCGGCTTTACACCCACTTGACTCACTGCAAGAGAGATATCAATATATAGGTTTTATGATTCTTACTACTCAGATATATTCTTTTGTGGTGAATAGGGGGTGTAGAGTCCAGTTCACTGAGCAAGGAGTAGGTCTTCTCTATGACATATTGGGTTTATGGAACGGTATGTGACCTAATTTGAAACTCTTGTTTTATGCATCACCCCACCTCACCTTTCCCGTTAAGCAGCCATAGTGTGTTTTCTAAACGTGTGATTCTGTTCTGTTTTGTAATTCAGTTCAAGTGTAGCGATTTTTACATTCCCTCTATAAGTGATAGCTTATGATAAGTGTCTTTTTCTGTGTGACTTATTTCACTTAGAATCGTCGTACCTAAATCCACTCATCATGCTCCTACTAGCCTTATGACATTGATTTCATAGCTGAGTGATATTCCATTGTACATAAGGACCACCACTTCTTTATCCATTTTTCTCTTTCCTGGGATATTTAAGGTGTAAGGAAGTGGAGGTTCTTGTCAACAGAGCAGCCCTAAACTTTGGGGTGCCTGTGTCTTGCTGATTTTTAGTTTTCCCAATTTATACGCCCATGAGTGGAAGTGCCCTATGCTCCCTAAGCCGTGTTTTTTAGATGTTTCAGGACCCACCGTACACTTCTCCAGAGTGGCTGTTGGCAATTTACATCCCGCCCATCAGCGTAGCAAGGCTCCCATTTCTCCATGGCCTGTCCTGCATTTCTGGTTTTGAGACTTTTTTCAGCGTAGCCCTTTCGACCGATGGGTAGCGAGACTTCTTTGTAGCGCTGATTTGCCTTTCCAGGTTGCTTGGTTGACCAAAAAGGGCGTATGCGTTTTTTCCTGAATATATTCAGGAAAAAACGCATACGCATTTTTTGGCCAAGGGCATCATTGTAGACATTTTGCCACTTTTCATGTGCTTTTAAGGCGATTCGAATCTACCTCCTGAAATCTGTTTCGTGCAATTCCGCCTTGCTTTCAAATCCTCTTCGTTGCCTTCCCTCAATATATTTGTGGACGAGAGTTATCATTTATAACTCTGCAGGTTTGTGAATTTCAGTGCCCCTGAGCTCCATTTTTCAACTTGCTTTTTTGGGAGCTGGCCGCAAAAGTGCGGGATTGCCTCAGGCCCTATTATGGTTCTGGGCGGCAGGCTGAGCCTGTGGTTAGTTCTTCTTCCTGATGGGAAAATAGGGTGACCTGTGCCTGTCCCAACACCTAGATCCAGTCTCTCATTGGTTTCCCCTCTTCCCGTTCATCCTCAGGAAAAATTGCAACCTGTAGGGAAGAGGAGGTTAAAGGTGCTGATTCTCCAAGTAGGGAGATTCCTAGTAAAATAGCTTAAATAGTGAACCTGAGCACAGGGAGATGAGAAAGGAGGTACGTTTTAGAAACCTTTCCCGATCACACGGTGTACCACCTTCTGGGTTTCTCATGCATGTTTTCGATGTACGAAGATGCCCTTGAACCTGGAGATTTGGAACCCATGGGATGGGTACCACGCAGTATTACTTTAAAGGGTCTGCGTTTGCTCCCCCAACCTCACCAAACCTCTCAGCCCCGAGAGTGTCCACCCTTATGTCTCATCCAGCTGTGGGTCTAGATATGGCCAATCCAGGTTGCATCACAGCCCCTGAACAAATTTTTTAAGAATTTCTCTCTCTTTCACTGTCTTTGTTTCATGGGTTTTTAAAAGCAATTTATTTTTATAATGGGGTTTAGCTGCTTTTCACGGCTGTGTTTATGCGGCTTTACACCCACTTGACTCACATCCAGAGAGATATCAATATATAGGTTTTATGATTCTTACTACTCAGATATATTCTTGTGCGGTGAATAGGGGGTGTAGAGTCCAGTTCACTGAGCAAGAAGTAGGTCTTCTCTATGACATATTGGGTTTATGGAACGGTATGTGAGCTAATTTGAAACCCTTGTTTTATGCATCACCCCACCTCACCTTTCCCGTTAAGCAGCCATAGTGTGTTTTCTAAACGTGTGACTCTGTTCTGTTTTGTAATTCAGTTCAAGTGTAGCGGTTTTTACATTCCCTCTATAAGTGATAGCTTATGATAAGTGTCTTTTTCTGTGTGACTTATTTCACTTAGAATCGTCGTACCTAAATCCACTCATCATGCTCCTACTAGCCTCATGACATTGATTTCATAGCTGAGTGATATTCCATTGTACATAAGGACCACCACTTGTTTATCCATTTTTCTCTTTCCTGGGATATTTAAGGTGTAAGGAAGTGGAGGTTCTTGTCAACAGAGCAGCCCTAAACTTTGGGGTGCCTGTGTCTTGCTGATTTTTAGTTTTCCCATTTTATACGCCCATGAGTGGAAGTGCCCTAAGCTCCCTAAGCCGTGTTTTTTAGATGTTTCAGGACCCACCGTACACTTCTCCAGAGTGGCTGTTGGCAATTTACATCCCGCCCATCAGCGTAGCAAGGCTCCCATTTCTCCATAGCCTGTCCTGCATTTCTGGTTTTGAGACTTTTTTCAGCGTAGCCCTTTCGACCGATGGGTAGCGAGACTTCTTTGTAGCGCTGATTTGCCTTTCCAGGTTGCTTGGTTGGCCAAAAAGGGCGTATGCGTTTTTTCCTGAATATATTCAGGAAAAAATGCATACGCCCTTTTTGGCCAAGGGCATCATTGTAGACATTTGGCCACTTTTCATGTGCTTTTAAGGCGATTCGAATCTACCTCCTGAAATCTGTTTCGTGCAATTCCGCCTTGCTTTCAAATCCTCTTCGTTGCCTTCCCTCAATATATTTGTGGACGAGAGTTATCATTTATAACTCTGCAGTTTTGTGAATTGCAGTGCCCCTGAGCTCCATTTTTCAACTTGCTTTTTTGGGAGCAGGCCGCAAAAGTGCGGGATTGCCTCAGGCCCTATTCTGGTTCTGGGCGGCAGGCTGAGCCTGTGGTTAATTCTTCTTCCTGATGGGAAAATAGGGTGACCTGTGCCTGTCCCAACACCTAGATCCAGTCTTTCATTGGTTGCCCCTCTTCCCGTTCATCCTCAGGAAAAATTGCAACCTGTACGGAAGAGGAGGTTAAGGTGCTGATTCTCCAAGTAGGGAGATTGCTAGTAAAGTATCTTAAATAGTGAACCTGAGCACAAGGATATGAGAAATGAGGTGCGTTTTAGAAACCTTTCCCGATCACACGGTGTACCACCTTCTGGGTTTCTCATGCATGTTTTCGATGTACGAAGATGCCCTTGAACCTGGAGATTTGGGACCCATGGGATGGGTACCACGCAGTATTACTTTAAAGGGTCTGCGTTTGCTCCCCCAACCTCACCAAACCTCTCAGCCCCGAGAGTGTCCACCCTTATGTCTCATCCAGCTGTGGGTCTAGATATGGCCAATCCAGGTTGCATCACAGCCCCTGAACAAATTTTGTAAGAATTTCTCTCTCTTTTACTGTCTTTGTTTCATGGGTTTTTAAAAGCAATTTATTTTTATAATGGGGTTTAGCTGCTTTTCACGGCTGTGTTTATGCGGCTTTACACCCACTTGACTCACTGCAAGAGAGATATCAATATATAGGTTTTATGATTCTTACTACTCAGATATATTCTTTTGTGGTGAATAGGGGGTGTAGAGTCCAGTTCACTGAGCAAGGAGTAGGTCTTCTCTATGACATATTGGGTTTATGGAACGGTATGTGAGCTAATTTGAAACTCTTGTTTTATGCATCACCCCACCTCACCTTTCCCGTTAAGCAGCCATAGTGTGTTTTCTAAACGTGTGACTCTGTTCTGTTTTGTAATTCAGTTCAAGTGTAGCGATTTTTACATTCCCTCTATAAGTGATAGCTTATGATAAGTGTCTTTTTCTGTGTGACTTATTTCACTTAGAATCGTCGTACCTAAATCCACTCATCATGCTCCTACTAGCCTTATGACATTGATTTCATAGCTGAGTGATATTCCATTGTACATAAGGACCACCACTTCTTTATCCATTTTTCTCTTTCCTGGGATATTTAAGGTGTAAGGAAGTGGAGGTTCTTGTCAACAGAGCAGCCCTAAACTTTGGGGTGCCTGTGTCTTGCTGATTTTTAGTTTTCCCAATTTATACGCCCATGAGTGGAAGTGCCCTATGCTCCCTAAGCCGTGTTTTTTAGATGTTTCAGGACCCACCGTACACTTCTCCAGAGTGGCTGTTGGCAATTTACATCCCGCCCATCAGCGTAGCAAGGCTCCCATTTCTCCATGGCCTGTCCTGCATTTCTGGTTTTGAGACTTTTTTCAGCGTAGCCCTTTCGACCGATGGGTAGCGAGACTTCTTTGTAGCGCTGATTTGCCTTTCCAGGTTGCTTGGTTGACCAAAAAGGGCGTATGCGTTTTTTCCTGAATATATTCAGGAAAAAACGCATACGCATTTTTTGGCCAAGGGCATCATTGTAGACATTTTGCCACTTTTCATGTGCTTTTAAGGCGATTCGAATCTACCTCCTGAAATCTGTTTCGTGCAATTCCGCCTTGCTTTCAAATCCTCTTCGTTGCCTTCCCTCAATATATTTGTGGACGAGAGTTATCATTTATAACTCTGCAGGTTTGTGAATTTCAGTGCCCCTGAGCTCCATTTTTCAACTTGCTTTTTTGGGAGCTGGCCGCAAAAGTGCGGGATTGCCTCAGGCCCTATTATGGTTCTGGGCGGCAGGCTGAGCCTGTGGTTAGTTCTTCTTCCTGATGGGAAAATAGGGTGACCTGTGCCTGTCCCAACACCTAGATCCAGTCTCTCATTGGTTTCCCCTCTTCCCGTTCATCCTCAGGAAAAATTGCAACCTGTAGGGAAGAGGAGGTTAAAGGTGCTGATTCTCCAAGTAGGGAGATTCCTAGTAAAATAGCTTAAATAGTGAACCTGAGCACAGGGAGATGAGAAAGGAGGTACGTTTTAGAAACCTTTCCCGATCACACGGTGTACCACCTTCTGGGTTTCTCATGCATGTTTTCGATGTACGAAGATGCCCTTGAACCTGGAGATTTGGAACCCATGGGATGGGTACCACGCAGTATTACTTTAAAGGGTCTGCGTTTGCTCCCCCAACCTCACCAAACCTCTCAGCCCCGAGAGTGTCCACCCTTATGTCTCATCCAGCTGTGGGTCTAGATATGGCCAATCCAGGTTGCATCACAGCCCCTGAACAAATTTTTTAAGAATTTCTCTCTCTTTCACTGTCTTTGTTTCATGGGTTTTTAAAAGCAATTTATTTTTATAATGGGGTTTAGCTGCTTTTCACGGCTGTGTTTATGCGGCTTTACACCCACTTGACTCACTGCAAGAGAGATATCAATATATAGGTTTTATGATTCTTACTACTCAGATATATTCTTTTCTGGTGAATAGGGGGTGTAGAGTCCAGTTCACTGAGCAAGGAGTAGGTCTTCTCTATGACATATAGGGTTTATGGAACGGTATGTGAGCTAATTTGAAACTCTTGTTTTATGCATCACCCCACCTCACCTTTCCCGTTAAGCAGCCATAGTGTGTTTTCTAAACGTGTGACTCTGTTCTGTTTTGTAATTCAGTTCAAGTGTAGCGGTTTTTACATTCCCTCTATAAGTGATAGCTTATGATAAGTGTCTTTTTCTGTGTGACTTATTTCACTTAGAATCGTCGTACCTAAATCCACTCATCATGCTCCTACTAGCCTTATGACATTGATTTCATAGCTGAGTGATATTCCATTGTACATAAGGACCACCACTTCTTTATCCATTTTTCTCTTTCCTGGGATATTTAAGGTGTAAGGAAGTGGAGGTTCTTGTCAACAGAGCAGCCCTAAACTTTGGGGTGCCTGTGTCTTGCTGATTTTTAGTTTTCCCAATTTATACGCCCATGAGTGGAAGTGCCCTATGCTCCCTAAGCCGTGTTTTTTAGATGTTTCAGGACCCACCGTACACTTCTCCAGAGTGGCTGTTGGCAATTTACATCCCGCCCATCAGCGTAGCAAGGCTCCCATTTCTCCATGGCCTGTCCTGCATTTCTGGTTTTGACACTTTTTTCAGCGTAGCCCTTTCGACCGATGGGTAGCGAGACTTCTTTGTAGCGCTGATTTGCCTTTCCAGGTTGCTTGGTTGTCCAAAAAGGGCGTATGCGTTTTTTCCTGAATATATTCAGGAAAAAACGCATAGGCCCTTTTTGGCCAAGGGCATCATTGTAGACATTTTGCCACTTTTTATGTGCTTTTAAGGCGATTCGAATCTACCTCCTGAAATCTGTTTCGTGCAATTCCGCCTTGCTTTCAAATCCTCTTCGTTGCCTTCCCTCAATATATTTGTGGACGAGAGTTATCATTTATAACTCTGCAGGTTTGTGAATTGCAGTGCCCCTGAGCTCCATTTTTCAACTTGCTTTTTTGGGAGCTGGCCGCAAAAGTGCGGGATTGCCTCAGGCCCTATTCTGGTTCTGGGCGGCAGGCTGAGCCTGTGGTTAATTCTTCTTCCTGATGGGAAAATAGTGTGACCTGTGCCTGTCCCAACACCAAGGACTAGTCTCTCATTGGTTCCGCATCTTCCCGTTCATCCTCAGGACAAATTGCAACCTGTAGGGAAGAGGAGGTTAAAGGTGCTGATTCTCCAAGTAGGGAGATTGCTAGTAAAGTAGCTTAAATGGTGAACCCGAGCACAAGGAGATGAGAAATGAAGTGCGTTTTAGAAACCTTTCGCGATCACACGGTGTACCACCTGCTGGGTTTATCATGCATGTTTTCGATGTACGAAGATGCCCTTGAACCTGGAGATTTGGGACCCATGGGATGTGTACCATGCAGTATTACTTTAAAGGGTCTGCGTTTGCTCCCCCAACCTCACCAAACCTCTCAGCCCCGAGAGTGTCCACCCTTATGTCTCATCCAGCTGTGGGTCTAGATATGGTCAATCCAGGTTGCATCACAGCCCGTGAACGAATTTTGTAAGAATTTCTCTCTCTTTCACTGTCTTTGTTTCATGGGTTTTTAAAAGTAATTTATTTTTATAATGGGGTTTAGCTGCTTTTCACGGCTGTGTTTATGCGGCTTTACACCCACTTGACTCACATCCAGAGAGATATCAATATATAGGTTTTATGATTCTTACTACTCAGATATATTCTTGTGCGGTGAATAGGGGGTGTAGAGTCCAGTTCACTGAGCAAGAAGTAGGTCTTCTCTATGACATATTGGGTTTATGGAACGGTATGTGAGCTAATTTGAAACCCTTGTTTTATGCATCACCCCACCTCACCTTTCCCGTTAAGCAGCCATAGTGTGTTTTCTAAACGTGTGACTCTGTTCTGTTTTGTAATTCAGTTCAAGTGTAGCGGTTTTTACATTCCCTCTATAAGTGATAGCTTATGATAAGTGTCTTTTTCTGTGTGACTTATTTCACTTAGAATCGTCGTACCTAAATCCACTCATCATGCTCCTACTAGCCTCATGACATTGATTTCATAGCTGAGTGATATTCCATTGTACATAAGGACCACCACTTGTTTATCCATTTTTCTCTTTCCTGGGATATTTAAGGTGTAAGGAAGTGGAGGTTCTTGTCAACAGAGCAGCCCTAAACTTTGGGGTGCCTGTGTCTTGCTGATTTTTAGTTTTCCCATTTTATACGCCCATGAGTGGAAGTGCCCTAAGCTCCCTAAGCCGTGTTTTTTAGATGTTTCAGGACCCACCGTACACTTCTCCAGAGTGGCTGTTGGCAATTTACATCCCGCCCATCAGCGTAGCAAGGCTCCCATTTCTCCATAGCCTGTCCTGCATTTCTGGTTTTGAGACTTTTTTCAGCGTAGCCCTTTCGACCGATGGGTAGCGAGACTTCTTTGTAGCGCTGATTTGCCTTTCCAGGTTGCTTGGTTGGCCAAAAAGGGCGTATGCGTTTTTTCCTGAATATATTCAGGAAAAAATGCATACGCCCTTTTTGGCCAAGGGCATCATTGTAGACATTTGGCCACTTTTCATGTGCTTTTAAGGCGATTCGAATCTACCTCCTGAAATCTGTTTCGTGCAATTCCGCCTTGCTTTCAAATCCTCTTCGTTGCCTTCCCTCAATATATTTGTGGACGAGAGTTATCATTTATAACTCTGCAGTTTTGTGAATTGCAGTGCCCCTGAGCTCCATTTTTCAACTTGCTTTTTTGGGAGCAGGCCGCAAAAGTGCGGGATTGCCTCAGGCCCTATTCTGGTTCTGGGCGGCAGGCTGAGCCTGTGGTTAATTCTTCTTCCTGATGGGAAAATAGGGTGACCTGTGCCTGTCCCAACACCTAGATCCAGTCTTTCATTGGTTGCCCCTCTTCCCGTTCATCCTCAGGAAAAATTGCAACCTGTACGGAAGAGGAGGTTAAGGTGCTGATTCTCCAAGTAGGGAGATTGCTAGTAAAGTATCTTAAATAGTGAACCTGAGCACAAGGATATGAGAAATGAGGTGCGTTTTAGAAACCTTTCCCGATCACACGGTGTACCACCTTCTGGGTTTCTCATGCATGTTTTCGATGTACGAAGATGCCCTTGAACCTGGAGATTTGGGACCCATGGGATGGGTACCACGCAGTATTACTTTAAAGGGTCTGCGTTTGCTCCCCCAACCTCACCAAACCTCTCAGCCCCGAGAGTGTCCACCCTTATGTCTCATCCAGCTGTGGGTCTAGATATGGCCAATCCAGGTTGCATCACAGCCCCTGAACAAATTTTGTAAGAATTTCTCTCTCTTTTACTGTCTTTGTTTCATGGGTTTTTAAAAGCAATTTATTTTTATAATGGGGTTTAGCTGCTTTTCACGGCTGTGTTTATGCGGCTTTACACCCACTTGACTCACTGCAAGAGAGATATCAATATATAGGTTTTATGATTCTTACTACTCAGATATATTCTTTTGTGGTGAATAGGGGGTGTAGAGTCCAGTTCACTGAGCAAGGAGTAGGTCTTCTCTATGACATATTGGGTTTATGGAACGGTATGTGACCTAATTTGAAACTCTTGTTTTATGCATCACCCCACCTCACCTTTCCCGTTAAGCAGCCATAGTGTGTTTTCTAAACGTGTGATTCTGTTCTGTTTTGTAATTCAGTTCAAGTGTAGCGATTTTTACATTCCCTCTATAAGTGATAGCTTATGATAAGTGTCTTTTTCTGTGTGACTTATTTCACTTAGAATCGTCGTACCTAAATCCACTCATCATGCTCCTACTAGCCTTATGACATTGATTTCATAGCTGAGTGATATTCCATTGTACATAAGGACCACCACTTCTTTATCCATTTTTCTCTTTCCTGGGATATTTAAGGTGTAAGGAAGTGGAGGTTCTTGTCAACAGAGCAGCCCTAAACTTTGGGGTGCCTGTGTCTTGCTGATTTTTAGTTTTCCCAATTTATACGCCCATGAGTGGAAGTGCCCTATGCTCCCTAAGCCGTGTTTTTTAGATGTTTCAGGACCCACCGTACACTTCTCCAGAGTGGCTGTTGGCAATTTACATCCCGCCCATCAGCGTAGCAAGGCTCCCATTTCTCCATGGCCTGTCCTGCATTTCTGGTTTTGAGACTTTTTTCAGCGTAGCCCTTTCGACCGATGGGTAGCGAGACTTCTTTGTAGCGCTGATTTGCCTTTCCAGGTTGCTTGGTTGACCAAAAAGGGCGTATGCGTTTTTTCCTGAATATATTCAGGAAAAAACGCATACGCATTTTTTGGCCAAGGGCATCATTGTAGACATTTTGCCACTTTTCATGTGCTTTTAAGGCGATTCGAATCTACCTCCTGAAATCTGTTTCGTGCAATTCCGCCTTGCTTTCAAATCCTCTTCGTTGCCTTCCCTCAATATATTTGTGGACGAGAGTTATCATTTATAACTCTGCAGGTTTGTGAATTTCAGTGCCCCTGAGCTCCATTTTTCAACTTGCTTTTTTGGGAGCTGGCCGCAAAAGTGCGGGATTGCCTCAGGCCCTATTATGGTTCTGGGCGGCAGGCTGAGCCTGTGGTTAGTTCTTCTTCCTGATGGGAAAATAGGGTGACCTGTGCCTGTCCCAACACCTAGATCCAGTCTCTCATTGGTTTCCCCTCTTCCCGTTCATCCTCAGGAAAAATTGCAACCTGTAGGGAAGAGGAGGTTAAAGGTGCTGATTCTCCAAGTAGGGAGATTCCTAGTAAAATAGCTTAAATAGTGAACCTGAGCACAGGGAGATGAGAAAGGAGGTACGTTTTAGAAACCTTTCCCGATCACACGGTGTACCACCTTCTGGGTTTCTCATGCATGTTTTCGATGTACGAAGATGCCCTTGAACCTGGAGATTTGGAACCCATGGGATGGGTACCACGCAGTATTACTTTAAAGGGTCTGCGTTTGCTCCCCCAACCTCACCAAACCTCTCAGCCCCGAGAGTGTCCACCCTTATGTCTCATCCAGCTGTGGGTCTAGATATGGCCAATCCAGGTTGCATCACAGCCCCTGAACAAATTTTTTAAGAATTTCTCTCTCTTTCACTGTCTTTGTTTCATGGGTTTTTAAAAGCAATTTATTTTTATAATGGGGTTTAGCTGCTTTTCACGGCTGTGTTTATGCGGCTTTACACCCACTTGACTCACATCCAGAGAGATATCAATATATAGGTTTTATGATTCTTACTACTCAGATATATTCTTTTGTGGTGAATAGGGGGTGTAGAGTCCAGTTCACTGAGCAAGGAGTAGGTCTTCTCTATGACATATTGGGTTTATGGAACGGTATGTGAGCTAATTTGAAACTCTTGTTTTATGCATCACCCCACCTCACCTTTCCCGTTAAGCAGCCATAGTGTGTTTTCTAAACGTGTGACTCTGTTCTGTTTTGTAATTCAGTTCAAGTGTAGCGGTTTTTACATTCCCTCTATAAGTGATAGCTTATGATAAGTGTCTTTTTCTCAGTGACTTATTTCACTTAGAATCGTCGTACCTAAATCCACTCATCATGCTCCTACTAGCCTTATGACATTGATTTCATAGCTGAGTGATATTCCATTGTACATAAGGACCACCACTTCTTTATCCATTTTTCTCTTTCCTGGGATATTTAAGGTGTAAGGAAGTGGAGGTTCTTGTCAACAGAGCAGCCCTAAACTTTGGGGTGCCTGTGTCTTGCTGATTTTTAGTTTTCCCAATTTATACGCCCATGAGTGGAAGTGCCCTATGCTCCCTAAGCCGTGTTTTTTAGTTGTTTCAGGACCCACCGTACACTTCTCCAGAGTGGCTGTTGGCAATTTACATCCAGCCCATCAGCGTAGCAAGGCTCCCATTTCTCCATGGCCTGTCCTGCATTTCTGGTTTTGACACTTTTTTCAGCGTAGCCCTTTCGACCGATGGGTAGCGAGACTTCTTTGTAGCGCTGATTTGCCTTTCCAGGTTGCTTGGTTGGCCTAAAAGGGCGTATGCGTTTTTTCCTGAATATATTCAGGAAAAAACGCATACGCCCTTTTTGGCCAAGGGCATCATTGTAGACATTTGGCCACTTTTCATGTGCTTTTAAGGCGATTCGAATCTACCTCCTGAAATCTGTTTCGTGCAATTCCGCCTTGCTTTCAAATCCTCTTCGTTGCCTTCCCTCAATATATTTGTGGACGAGAGTTATCATTTATAACTCTGCAGTTTTGTGAATTGCAGTGCCCCTGAGCTCCATTTTTCAACTTGCTTTTTTGGGAGCAGGCCGCAAAAGTGCGGGATTGCCTCAGGCCCTATTCTGGTTCTGGGCGGCAGGCTGAGCCTGTTGTTAATTTTTCTTCCTGATGGGAAAATAGAGTGACCTGTGCCTGTCCCAACACCAAGGACTAGTCTCTCATTGGTTCCGCATCTTCCCGTTCATCCTCAGGACAAATTGCAACCTGTACGGAACAGGAGGTTAAAGGTGCTGATTCTCCAAGTAGGGAGATTGCTAGTAAAGTAGCTTAAATGGTGAACCCGAGCACAAGGAGATGAGAAATGAAGTGCGTTTTAGAAACCTTTCGCGATCACACGGTGTACCACCTGCTGGGTTTATCATGCATGTTTTCGATGTACGAAGATGCCCTTGAACCTGGAGATTTGGGACCCATGGGATGGGTACCATGCAGTATTACTTTAAAGGGTCTGCGTTTGCTCCCCCAACCTCACCAAACCTCTCAGCCCCGAGAGTGTCCACCCTTATGTCTCATCCAGCTGTGGGTCTAGATATGGTCAATCCAGGTTGCATCACAGCCCGTGAACGAATTTTGTAAGAATTTCTCTCTCTTTCACTGTCTTTGTTTCATGGGTTTTTAAAAGTAATTTATTTTTATAATGGGGTTTAGCTGCTTTTCACGGCTGTGTTTATACGGCCTTACACCCACTTGACTCACTTCCAGAGAGATATCAATATATAGGTTTTATGATTCTTACTACTCAGATATATTCTTGTGCAGTGAATAGGGGGTGTAGAGTCTAGTTCACTGAGCAAGGAGTGTGTCTTGTCTATTACATATTGGGTTTATGGAACGGTATGTGAGCTAATTTGAAACCCTTGTTTTATGCATCACCCCACCTCACCTTTCCCGTTAAGCAGCCATAGTATGTTTTCTAAACGCGTGACTCTGTTCTGTTTTGTAATTCAGTTCAAGTGTAGCGGTTTTTACATTCCCTCTATAAGTGATAGCTTATGATAAGTGTCTTTTTCTGTGTGACTTATTTCACTTAGAATTGTCGTACCTAAATCCACTCATCATGCTCCTACTAGCCTTATGACATTGATTTCATAGCTGAGTGATATTCCATTGTACATAAGGACCACCACTTCTTTATCCATTTTTCTCTTTCCTGGGATATTTAAGGTGTAAGGAAGTGGAGGTTCTTGTCAACAGAGCAGCCCTAAACTTTGGGGTGCCTGTGTCTTGCTGATTTTTAGTTTTCCCAATTTATACGCCCATGAGTGGAAGTGCCCTATGCTCCCTAAGCCGTGTTTTTTAGATGTTTCAGGACCCACCGTACACTTCTCCAGAGTGGCTGTTGGCAATTTACATCCCGCCCATCAGCGTAGCAAGGCTCCCATTTCTCCATGGCCTGTCCTGCATTTCTGGTTTTGACATTTTTTTCAGCGTAGCCCTTTCGACCGATAGGTAGCGAGACTTCTTTGTAGCGCTGATTTGCCTTTCCAGGTTGCTTGGTTGGCCAAAAAGGGCGTATGCGTTTTTTCCTGAATATATTCAGGAAAAAACGCATACGCACTTTTTGGCCAAGGGCATCATTGTAGACATTTTGCCACTTTTTATGTGCTTTTAAGGCGATTCGAATCTACCTCCTGAAATCTGTTTCGTGCAATTCCGCCTTGCTTTCAAATCCTCTTCGTTGCCTTCCCTCAATATATTTGTGGACGAGAGTTATCATTTATAACTCTGCAGGTTTGTGAATTGCAGTGCCCCTGAGCTCCATTTTTCAACTTGCTTTTTTGGGAGCTGGCCGCAAAAGTGCGGGATTGCCTCAGGCCCTATTCTGGTTCTGGGCGGCAGGCTGAGCCTGTGGTTAATTCTTCTTCCTGATGGGAAAATAGGGTGACCTCTGCCTGTCCCAACACCTAGATCCAGTCTCTCATTGGTTGCCCCTCTTCCCGTTCATCCTCAGGACAAATTGCAACCTGTACGGAACAGGAGGTTAAAGGTGCTGATTCTCCAAGTAGGGAGATTCCTAGTAAAATAGCTTAAATAGTGAACCTGAGCACAGGGAGATGAGAAAGGAGGTACGTTTTAGAAACCTTTCCCGATCACACGGTGTACCACCTTCTGGGTTTCTCATGCATGTTTTCGATGTACGAAGATGCCCTTGAACCTGGAGATTTGGGACCCATGGGATGGGTACCATGCAGTATTACTTTAAAGGGTCTGCGTTTGCTCCCCCAACCTCACCAAACCTCTCAGCCCCGAGAGTGTCCACCCTTATGTCTCATCCAGCTGTGGGTCTAGATATGGTCAATCCAGGTTGCATCACAGCCCCTGAACGAATTTTGTAAGAATTTCTCTCTCTTTCACTGTCTTTGTTTCATGGGTTTTTAAAAGTAATTTATTTTTATAATGGGGTTTAGCTGCTTTTCACGGCTGTGTTTATGCGGCTTTACACCCACTTGACTCACATCCAGAGAGATATCAATATATAGGTTTTATGATTCTTACTACTCAGATATATTCTTGTGCGGTGAATAGGGGGTGTAGAGTCCAGTTCACTGAGCAAGAAGTAGGTCTTCTCTATGATATATTGGGTTTATGGAACGGTATGTGAGCTAATTTGAAACCCTTGTTTTATGCATCACCCCACCTCACCTTTCCCGTTAAGCAGCCATAGTGTGTTTTCTAAACGTGTGACTCTGTTCTGTTTTGTAATTCAGTTCAAGTGTAGCGGTTTTTACATTCCCTCTGTAAGTGATAGCTTATGATAAGTGTCTTTTTCTGTGTGACTTATTTCACTTAGAATCGTCGTACCTAAATCCACTCATCATGCTCCTACTAGCCTCATGACATTGATTTCATAGCTGAGTGATATTCCATTGTACATAAGGACCACCACTTCTTTATCCATTTTTCTCTTTCCTGGGATATTTAAGGTGTAAGGAAGTGGAGGTTCTTGTCAACAGAGCAGCCCTAAACTTTGGGGTGCCTGTGTCTTGCTGATTTTTAGTTTTCCCATTTTATACGCCCATGAGTGGAAGTGCCCTAAGCTCCCTAAGCCGTGTTTTTTAGATGTTTCAGGACCCACCGTACACTTCTCCAGAGTGGCTGTTGGCAATTTACATCCCGCCCATCAGCGTAGCAAGGCTCCCATTTCTCCATGGCCTGTCCTGCATTTCTGGTTTTGAGACTTTTTTCAGCGTAGCCCTTTCGACCGATGGGTAGCGAGACTTCTTTGTAGCGCTGATTTGCCTTTCCAGGTTGCTTGGTTGGCCAAAAAGGGCGTATGCGTTTTTTCCTGAATATATTCAGGAAAAAATGCATACGCCCTTTTTGGCCAAGGGCATCATTGTAGACATTTGGCCACTTTTCATGTGCTTTTAAGGCGATTCGAATCTACCTCCTGAAATCTGTTTCGTGCAATTCCGCCTTGCTTTCAAATCCTCTTCGTTGCCTTCCCTCAATATATTTGTGGACGAGAGTTATCATTTATAACTCTGCAGTTTTGTGAATTGCAGTGCCCCTGAGCTCCATTTTTCAACTTGCTTTTTTGGGAGTAGGCCGCAAAAGTGCGGGATTGCCTCAGGCCCTATTCTGGTTCTGGGCGGCAGGCTGAGCCTGTGGTTAATTCTTCTTCCTGATGGGAAAATAGGGTGACCTGTGCCTGTCCCAACACCTAGATCCAGTCTCTCATTGGTTGCCCCTCTTCCCGTTCATCCTCAGGAAAAATTGCAACCTGTACGGAAGAGGAGGTTAAGGTGCTGATTCTCCAAGTAGGGAGATTGCTAGTAAAGTATCTTAAATAGTGAACCTGAGCACAAGGATATGAGAAATGAGGTGCGTTTTAGAAACCTTTCCCGATCACACGGTGTACCACCTTCTGGGTTTCTCATGCATGTTTTCGATGTACGAAGATGCCCTTGAACCTGGAGATTTGGGACCCATGGGATGGGTACCACGCAGTATTACTTTAAAGAGTCTGCGTTTGCTCCCCCAACCTCACCAAACCTCTCAGCCCCGAGAGTGTCCACCCTTATGTCTCATCCAGCTGTGGGTCTAGATATGGTCAATCCAGGTTGCATCACAGCCCGTGAACGAATTTTGTAAGAATTTCTCTCTCTTTCACTGTCTTTGTTTCATGGGTTTTTAAAAGTAATTTATTTTTATAATGGGGTTTAGCTGCTTTTCACAGCTGTGTTTATACGGCCTTACACCCACTTGACTCACTTCCAGAGAGATATCAATATATAGGTTTTATGATTCTTACTACTCAGATATATTCTTGTGCGGTGAATAGGGGGTGTAGAGTCTAGTTCACTGAGCAAGGAGTGTGTCTTGTCTATTACATATTGGTTTTATGGAACGGTATGTGAGCTAATTTGAATCCCTTGTTTTATGCATCACCCCACCTCACCTTTCCCGTTAAGCAGCCATAGTATGTTTTCTAAACGCGTGACTCTGTTCTGTTTTGTAATTCAGTTCAAGTGTAGCGGTTTTTACATTCCCTCTATAAGTGATAGCTTATGATAAGTGTCTTTTTCTGTGTGACTTATTTCACTTAGAATCGTCGTACCTAAATCCACTCATCATGCTCCTACTAGCCTTATGACATTGATTTCATAGCTGAGTGATATTCCATTGTACATAAGGACCACCACTTCTTTATCCATTTTTCTCTTTCCTGGGATATTTAAGGTGTAAGGAAGTGGAGGTTCTTGTCAACAGAGCAGCCCTAAACTTTGGGGTGCCTGTGTCTTGCTGATTTTTAGTTTTCCCAATTTATACGCCCATGAGTGGAAGTGCCCTATGCTCCCTAAGCCGTGTTTTTTAGATGTTTCAGGACCCACCGTACACTTCTCCAGAGTGGCTGTTGGCAATTTACATCCCGCCCATCAGCGTAGCAAGGCTCCCATTTCTCCATGGCCTGTCCTGCATTTCTGGTTTTGAGACTTTTTTCAGCGTAGCCCTTTCGACCGATGGGTAGCGAGACTTCTTTGTAGCGCTGATTTGCCTTTCCAGGTTGCTTGGTTGACCAAAAAGGGCGTATGCGTTTTTTCCTGAATATATTCAGGAAAAAACGCATACGCCTTTTTTAGCCAAGGGCATCATTGTAGACATTTTGCCACTTTTCATGTGCTTTTAAGGCGATTCGAATCTACCTCCTGAAATCTGTTTCGTGCAATTCCGCCTTGCTTTCAAATCCTCTTCGTTGCCTTCCCTCAATATATTTGTGGACGAGAGTTATCATTTATAACTCTGCAGGTTTGTGAATTGCAGTGCCCCTGAGCTCCATTTTTCAACTTGCTTTTTTGGGAGCTGGCCGCAAAAGTGCGGGATTGCCTCAGGCCCTATTATGGTTCTGGGCGGCAGGCTGAGCCTGTGGTTAGTTCTTCTTCCTGATGGGAAAATAGGGTGACCTGTGCCTGTCCCAACACCTAGATCCAGTCTCTCATTGGTTTCCCCTCTTCCCGTTCATCCTCAGGAAAAATTGCAACCTGTAGGGAAGAGGAGGTTAAAGGTGCTGATTCTCCAAGTAGGGAGATTCCTAGTAAAATAGCTTAAATAGTGAACCTGAGAACAGGGAGATGAGAAAGGAGGTACGTTTTAGAAACCTTTCCCGATCACACGGTGTACCACCTTCTGGGTTTCTCATGCATGTTTTCGATGTACGAAGATGCCCTTGAACCTGGAGATTTGGAACCCATGGGATGGGTACCACGCAGTATTACTTTAAAGGGTCTGCGTTTGCTCCCCCAACCTCACCAAACCTCTCAGCCCCGAGAGTGTCCACCCTTATGTCTCATCCAGCTGTGGGTCTAGATATGGCCAATCCAGGTTGCATCACAGCCCCTGAACAAATTTTTTAAGAATTTCTCTCTCTTTCACTGTCTTTGTTTCATGGGTTTTTAAAAGCAATTTATTTTTATAATGGGGTTTAGCTGCTTTTCACGGCTGTGTTTATGCGGCTTTACACCCACTTGACTCACTGCAAGAGAGATATCAATATATAGGTTTTATGATTCTTACTACTCAGATATATTCTTTTGTGGTGAATAGGGGGTGTAGAGTCCAGTTCACTGAGCAAGGAGTAGGTCTTCTCTATGACATATTGGGTTTATGGAACGGTATGTGAGCTAATTTGAAACTCTTGTTTTATGCATCACCCCACCTCACCTTTCCCGTTAAGCAGCCATAGTGTGTTTTCTAAACGTGTGACTCTGTTCTGTTTTGTAATTCAGTTCAAGTGTAGCGGTTTTTACATTCCCTCTATAAGTGATAGCTTATGATAAGTGTCTTTTTCTGTGTGACTTATTTCACTTAGAATCGTCGTACCTAAATCCACTCATCATGCTCCTACTAGCCTTATGACATTGATTTCATAGCTGAGTGATATTCCATTGTACATAAGGACCACCACTTCTTTATCCATTTTTCTCTTTCCTGGGATATTTAAGGTGTAAGGAAGTGGAGGTTCTTGTCAACAGAGCAGCCCTAAACTTTGGGGTGCCTGTGTCTTGCTGATTTTTAGTTTTCCCAATTTATACGCCCATGAGTGGAAGTGCCCTATGCTCCCTAAGCCGTGTTTTTTAGATGTTTCAGGACCCACCGTACACTTCTCCAGAGTGGCTGTTGGCAATTTACATCCCGCCCATCAGCGTAGCAAGGCTCCCATTTCTCCATGGCCTGTCCTGCATTTCTGGTTTTGAGACTTTTTTCAGCGTAGCCCTTTCGACCGATGGGTAGCGAGACTTCTTTGTAGCGCTGATTTGCCTTTCCAGGTTGCTTGGTTGACCAAAAAGGGCGTATGCGTTTTTTCCTGAATATATTCAGGAAAAAACGCATACGCCTTTTTTAGCCAAGGGCATCATTGTAGACATTTTGCCACTTTTCATGTGCTTTTAAGGCGATTCGAATCTACCTCCTGAAATCTGTTTCGTGCAATTCCGCCTTGCTTTCAAATCCTCTTCGTTGCCTTCCCTCAATATATTTGTGGACGAGAGTTATCATTTATAACTCTGCAGGTTTGTGAATTGCAGTGCCCCTGAGCTCCATTTTTCAACTTGCTTTTTTGGGAGCTGGCCGCAAAAGTGCGGGATTGCCTCAGGCCCTATTATGGTTCTGGGCGGCAGGCTGAGCCTGTGGTTAGTTCTTCTTCCTGATGGGAAAATAGGGTGACCTGTGCCTGTCCCAACACCTAGATCCAGTCTCTCATTGGTTTCCCCTCTTCCCGTTCATCCTCAGGAAAAATTGCAACCTGTAGGGAAGAGGAGGTTAAAGGTGCTGATTCTCCAAGTAGGGAGATTCCTAGTAAAATAGCTTAAATAGTGAACCTGAGCACAGGGAGATGAGAAAGGAGGTACGTTTTAGAAACCTTTCCCGATCACACGGTGTACCACCTTCTGGGTTTCTCATGCATGTTTTCGATGTACGAAGATGCCCTTGAACCTGGAGATTTGGAACCCATGGGATGGGTACCACGCAGTATTACTTTAAAGGGTCTGCGTTTGCTCCCCCAACCTCACCAAACCTCTCAGCCCCGAGAGTGTCCACCCTTATGTCTCATCCAGCTGTGGGTCTAGATATGGCCAATCCAGGTTGCATCACAGCCCCTGAACAAATTTTTTAAGAATTTCTCTCTCTTTCACTGTCTTTGTTTCATGGGTTTTTAAAAGCAATTTATTTTTATAATGGGGTTTAGCTGCTTTTCACGGCTGTGTTTATGCGGCTTTACACCCACTTGACTCACTGCAAGAGAGATATCAATATATAGGTTTTATGATTCTTACTACTCAGATATATTCTTTTGTGGTGAATAGGGGGTGTAGAGTCCAGTTCACTGAGCAAGGAGTAGGTCTTCTCTATGACATATTGGGTTTATGGAACGGTATGTGAGCTAATTTGAAACTCTTGTTTTATGCATCACCCCACCTCACCTTTCCCGTTAAGCAGCCATAGTGTGTTTTCTAAACGTGTGACTCTGTTCTGTTTTGTAATTCAGTTCAAGTGTAGCGGTTTTTACATTCCCTCTATAAGTGATAGCTTATGATAAGTGTCTTTTTCTGTGTGACTTATTTCACTTAGAATCGTCGTACCTAAATCCACTCATCATGCTCCTACTAGCCTTATGACATTGATTTCATAGCTGAGTGATATTCCATTGTACATAAGGACCACCACTTCTTTATCCATTTTTCTCTTTCCTGGGATATTTAAGGTGTAAGGAAGTGGAGGTTCTTGTCAACAGAGCAGCCCTAAACTTTGGGGTGCCTGTGTCTTGCTGATTTTTAGTTTTCCCAATTTATACGCCCATGAGTGGAAGTGTCCTATGCTCCCTAAGCCGTGTTTTTTAGATGTTTCAGGACCCACCGTACACTACTCCAGAGTGGCTGTTGGCAATTTACATCCCGCCCATCAGCGTAGCAAGGCTCCCATTTCTCCATGGCCTGTCCTGCATTTCTGGTTTTGAGACTTTTTTCAGCGTAGCCCTTTCGACCGATGGGTAGCGAGACTTCTTTGTAGCGCTGATTTGCCTTTCCAGGTTGCTTGGTTGACCAAAAAGGGCGTATGCGTTTTTTCCTGAATATATTCAGGAAAAAACGCATACGCATTTTTTGGCCAAGGGCATCATTGTAGACATTTTGCCACTTTTCATGTGCTTTTAAGGCGATTCGAATCTACCTCCTGAAATCTGTTTCGTGCAATTCCGCCTTGCTTTCAAATCCTCTTCGTTGCCTTCCCTCAATATATTTGTGGACGAGAGTTATCATTTATAACTCTGCAGGTTTGTGAATTTCAGTGCCCCTGAGCTCCATTTTTCAACTTGCTTTTTTGGGAGCTGGCCGCAAAAGTGCGGGATTGCCTCAGGCCCTATTATGGTTCTGGGCGGCAGGCTGAGCCTGTGGTTAGTTCTTCTTCCTGATGGGAAAATAGGGTGACCTGTGCCTGTCCCAACACCTAGATCCAGTCTCTCATTGGTTTCCCCTCTTCCCGTTCATCCTCAGGAAAAATTGCAACCTGTAGGGAAGAGGAGGTTAAAGGTGCTGATTCTCCAAGTAGGGAGATTCCTAGTAAAATAGCTTAAATAGTGAACCTGAGCACAGGGAGATGAGAAAGGAGGTACGTTTTAGAAACCTTTCCCGATCACACGGTGTACCACCTTCTGGGTTTCTCATGCATGTTTTCGATGTACGAAGATGCCCTTGAACCTGGAGATTTGGAACCCATGGGATGGGTACCACGCAGTATTACTTTAAAGGGTCTGCGTTTGCTCCCCCAACCTCACCAAACCTCTCAGCCCCGAGAGTGTCCACCCTTATGTCTCATCCAGCTGTGGGTCTAGATATGGCCAATCCAGGTTGCATCACAGCCCCTGAACAAATTTTTTAAGAATTTCTCTCTCTTTCACTGTCTTTGTTTCATGGGTTTTTAAAAGCAATTTATTTTTATAATGGGGTTTAGCTGCTTTTCACGGCTGTGTTTATGCGGCTTTACACCCACTTGACTCACTGCAAGAGAGATATCAATATATAGGTTTTATGATTCTTACTACTCAGATATATTCTTTTGTGGTGAATAGGGGGTGTAGAGTCCAGTTCACTGAGCAAGGAGTAGGTCTTCTCTATGACATATAGGGTTTATGGAACGGTATGTGAGCTAATTTGAAACTCTTGTTTTATGCATCACCCCACCTCACCTTTCCCGTTAAGCAGCCATAGTGTGTTTTCTAAACGTGTGACTCTGTTCTGTTTTGTAATTCAGTTCAAGTGTAGCGGTTTTTACATTCCCTCTATAAGTGATAGCTTATGATAAGTGTCTTTTTCTGTGTGACTTATTTCACTTAGAATCGTCGTACCTAAATCCACTCATCATGCTCCTACTAGCCTTATGACATTGATTTCATAGCTGAGTGATATTCCATTGTACATAAGGACCACCACTTCTTTATCCATTTTTCTCTTTCCTGGGATATTTAAGGTGTAAGGAAGTGGAGGTTCTTGTCAACAGAGCAGCCCTAAACTTTGGGGTGCCTGTGTCTTGCTGATTTTTAGTTTTCCCAATTTATACGCCCATGAGTGGAAGTGCCCTATGCTCCCTAAGCCGTGTTTTTTAGATGTTTCAGGACCCACCGTACACTTCTCCAGAGTGGCTGTTGGCAATTTACATCCCGCCCATCAGCGTAGCAAGGCTCCCATTTCTCCATGGCCTGTCCTGCATTTCTGGTTTTGACACTTTTTTCAGCGTAGCCCTTTCGACCGATGGGTAGCGAGACTTCTTTGTAGCGCTGATTTGCCTTTCCAGGTTGCTTGGTTGGCCAAAAAGGGCGTATGCGTTTTTTCCTGAATATATTCAGGAAAAAATGCATACGCCCTTTTTGGCCAAGGGCATCATTGTAGACATTTGGCCACTTTTCATGTGCTTTTAAGGCGATTCGAATCTACCTCCTGAAATCTGTTTCGTGCAATTCCGCCTTGCTTTCAAATCCTCTTCGTTGCCTTCCCTCAATATATTTGTGGACGAGAGTTATCATTTATAACTCTGCAGTTTTGTGAATTGCAGTGCCCCTGAGCTCCATTTTTCAACTTGCTTTTTTGGGAGCAGGCCGCAAAAGTGCGGGATTGCCTCAGGCCCTATTCTGGTTCTGGGCGGCAGGCTGAGCCTGTGGTTAATTCTTCTTCCTGATGGGAAAATAGGGTGACCTGTGCCTGTCCCAACACCTAGATCCAGTCTTTCATTGGTTGCCCCTCTTCCCGTTCATCCTCAGGAAAAATTGCAACCTGTACGGAAGAGGAGGTTAAGGTGCTGATTCTCCAAGTAGGGAGATTGCTAGTAAAGTATCTTAAATAGTGAACCTGAGCACAAGGATATGAGAAATGAGGTGCGTTTTAGAAACCTTTCCCGATCACACGGTGTACCACCTTCTGGGTTTCTCATGCATGTTTTCGATGTACGAAGATGCCCTTGAACCTGGAGATTTGGGACCCATGGGATGGGTACCACGCAGTATTACTTTAAAGGGTCTGCGTTTGCTCCCCCAACCTCACCAAACCTCTCAGCCCCGAGAGTGTCCACCCTTATGTCTCATCCAGCTGTGGGTCTAGATATGGCCAATCCAGGTTGCATCACAGCCCCTGAACAAATTTTGTAAGAATTTCTCTCTCTTTTACTGTCTTTGTTTCATGGGTTTTTAAAAGCAATTTATTTTTATAATGGGGTTTAGCTGCTTTTCACGGCTGTGTTTATGCGGCTTTACACCCACTTGACTCACTGCAAGAGAGATATCAATATATAGGTTTTATGATTCTTACTACTCAGATATATTCTTTTGTGGTGAATAGGGGGTGTAGAGTCCAGTTCACTGAGCAAGGAGTAGGTCTTCTCTATGACATATTGGGTTTATGGAACGGTATGTGAGCTAATTTGAAACTCTTGTTTTATGCATCACCCCACCTCACCTTTCCCGTTAAGCAGCCATAGTGTGTTTTCTAAACGTGTGACTCTGTTCTGTTTTGTAATTCAGTTCAAGTGTAGCGATTTTTACATTCCCTCTATAAGTGATAGCTTATGATAAGTGTCTTTTTCTGTGTGACTTATTTCACTTAGAATCGTCGTACCTAAATCCACTCATCATGCTCCTACTAGCCTTATGACATTGATTTCATAGCTGAGTGATATTCCATTGTACATAAGGACCACCACTTCTTTATCCATTTTTCTCTTTCCTGGGATATTTAAGGTGTAAGGAAGTGGAGGTTCTTGTCAACAGAGCAGCCCTAAACTTTGGGGTGCCTGTGTCTTGCTGATTTTTAGTTTTCCCAATTTATACGCCCATGAGTGGAAGTGCCCTATGCTCCCTAAGCCGTGTTTTTTAGATGTTTCAGGACCCACCGTACACTTCTCCAGAGTGGCTGTTGGCAATTTACATCCCGCCCATCAGCGTAGCAAGGCTCCCATTTCTCCATGGCCTGTCCTGCATTTCTGGTTTTGAGACTTTTTTCAGCGTAGCCCTTTCGACCGATGGGTAGCGAGACTTCTTTGTAGCGCTGATTTGCCTTTCCAGGTTGCTTGGTTGACCAAAAAGGGCGTATGCGTTTTTTCCTGAATATATTCAGGAAAAAACGCATACGCATTTTTTGGCCAAGGGCATCATTGTAGACATTTTGCCACTTTTCATGTGCTTTTAAGGCGATTCGAATCTACCTCCTGAAATCTGTTTCGTGCAATTCCGCCTTGCTTTCAAATCCTCTTCGTTGCCTTCCCTCAATATATTTGTGGACGAGAGTTATCATTTATAACTCTGCAGGTTTGTGAATTTCAGTGCCCCTGAGCTCCATTTTTCAACTTGCTTTTTTGGGAGCTGGCCGCAAAAGTGCGGGATTGCCTCAGGCCCTATTATGGTTCTGGGCGGCAGGCTGAGCCTGTGGTTAGTTCTTCTTCCTGATGGGAAAATAGGGTGACCTGTGCCTGTCCCAACACCTAGATCCAGTCTCTCATTGGTTTCCCCTCTTCCCGTTCATCCTCAGGAAAAATTGCAACCTGTAGGGAAGAGGAGGTTAAAGGTGCTGATTCTCCAAGTAGGGAGATTCCTAGTAAAATAGCTTAAATAGTGAACCTGAGCACAGGGAGATGAGAAAGGAGGTACGTTTTAGAAACCTTTCCCGATCACACGGTGTACCACCTTCTGGGTTTCTCATGCATGTTTTCGATGTACGAAGATGCCCTTGAACCTGGAGATTTGGAACCCATGGGATGGGTACCACGCAGTATTACTTTAAAGGGTCTGCGTTTGCTCCCCCAACCTCACCAAACCTCTCAGCCCCGAGAGTGTCCACCCTTATGTC
Source organism: Balaenoptera physalus (assembly GCF_965194825.1). Lineage (NCBI taxonomy): Eukaryota > Metazoa > Chordata > Mammalia > Artiodactyla > Balaenopteridae > Balaenoptera > Balaenoptera physalus. The sequence goes on from NW_028126218.1 coordinate 413,216, forward strand.
TCATCCAGCTGTGGGTCTAGATATGGCCAATCCAGGTTGCATCACAGCCCCTGAACAAATTTTTTAAGAATTTCTCTCTCTTTCACTGTCTTTGTTTCATGGGTTTTTAAAAGCAATTTATTTTTATAATGGGGTTTAGCTGCTTTTCACGGCTGTGTTTATGCGGCTTTACACCCACTTGACTCACTGCAAGAGAGATATCAATATATAGGTTTTATGATTCTTACTACTCAGATATATTCTTTTGTGGTGAATAGGGGGTGTAGAGTCCAGTTCACTGAGCAAGGAGTAGGTCTTCTCTATGACATATTGGGTTTATGGAACGGTATGTGAGCTAATTTGAAACTCTTGTTTTATGCATCACCCCACCTCACCTTTCCCGTTAAGCAGCCATAGTGTGTTTTCTAAACGTGTGACTCTGTTCTGTTTTGTAATTCAGTTCAAGTGTAGCGGTTTTTACATTCCCTCTATAAGTGATAGCTTATGATAAGTGTCTTTTTCTGTGTGACTTATTTCACTTAGAATCGTCGTACCTAAATCCACTCATCATGCTCCTACTAGCCTTATGACATTGATTTCATAGCTGAGTGATATTCCATTGTACATAAGGACCACCACTTCTTTATCCATTTTTCTCTTTCCTGGGATATTTAAGGTGTAAGGAAGTGGAGGTTCTTGTCAACAGAGCAGCCCTAAACTTTGGGGTGCCTGTGTCTTGCTGATTTTTAGTTTTCCCAATTTATACGCCCATGAGTGGAAGTGCCCTATGCTCCCTAAGCCGTGTTTTTTAGTTGTTTCAGGACCCACCGTACACTTCTCCAGAGTGGCTGTTGGCAATTTACATCCAGCCCATCAGCGTAGCAAGGCTCCCATTTCTCCATGGCCTGTCCTGCATTTCTGGTTTTGACACTTTTTTCAGCGTAGCCCTTTCGACCGATGGGTAGCGAGACTTCTTTGTAGCGCTGATTTGCCTTTCCAGGTTGCTTGGTTGTCCAAAAAGGGCGTATGCGTTTTTTCCTGAATATATTCAGGAAAAAACGCATAGGCCCTTTTTGGCCAAGGGCATCATTGTAGACATTTTGCCACTTTTTATGTGCTTTTAAGGCGATTCGAATCTACCTCCTGAAATCTGTTTCGTGCAATTCCGCCTTGCTTTCAAATCCTCTTCGTTGCCTTCCCTCAATATATTTGTGGACGAGAGTTATCATTTATAACTCTGCAGGTTTGTGAATTGCAGTGCCCCTGAGCTCCATTTTTCAACTTGCTTTTTTGGGAGCTGGCCGCAAAAGTGCGGGATTGCCTCAGGCCCTATTCTGGTTCTGGGCGGCAGGCTGAGCCTGTGGTTAATTCTTCTTCCTGATGGGAAAATAGTGTGACCTGTGCCTGTCCCAACACCAAGGACTAGTCTCTCATTGGTTCCGCATCTTCCCGTTCATCCTCAGGACAAATTGCAACCTGTACGGAACAGGAGGTTAAAGGTGCTGATTCTCCAAGTAGGGAGATTGCTAGTAAAGTAGCTTAAATGGTGAACCCGAGCACAAGGAGATGAGAAATGAAGTGCGTTTTAGAAACCTTTCGCGATCACACGGTGTACCACCTGCTGGGTTTATCATGCATGTTTTCGATGTACGAAGATGCCCTTGAACCTGGAGATTTGGGACCCATGGGATGTGTACCATGCAGTATTACTTTAAAGGGTCTGCGTTTGCTCCCCCAACCTCACCAAACCTCTCAGCCCCGAGAGTGTCCACCCTTATGTCTCATCCAGCTGTGGGTCTAGATATGGTCAATCCAGGTTGCATCACAGCCCGTGAACGAATTTTGTAAGAATTTCTCTCTCTTTCACTGTCTTTGTTTCATGGGTTTTTAAAAGTAATTTATTTTTATAATGGGGTTTAGCTGCTTTTCACGGCTGTGTTTATGCGGCTTTACACCCACTTGACTCACATCCAGAGAGATATCAATATATAGGTTTTATGATTCTTACTACTCAGATATATTCTTGTGCGGTGAATAGGGGGTGTAGAGTCCAGTTCACTGAGCAAGAAGTAGGTCTTCTCTATGACATATTGGGTTTATGGAACGGTATGTGAGCTAATTTGAAACCCTTGTTTTATGCATCACCCCACCTCACCTTTCCCGTTAAGCAGCCATAGTGTGTTTTCTAAACGTGTGACTCTGTTCTGTTTTGTAATTCAGTTCAAGTGTAGCGGTTTTTACATTCCCTCTATAAGTGATAGCTTATGATAAGTGTCTTTTTCTGTGTGACTTATTTCACTTAGAATCGTCGTACCTAAATCCACTCATCATGCTCCTACTAGCCTCATGACATTGATTTCATAGCTGAGTGATATTCCATTGTACATAAGGACCACCACTTGTTTATCCATTTTTCTCTTTCCTGGGATATTTAAGGTGTAAGGAAGTGGAGGTTCTTGTCAACAGAGCAGCCCTAAACTTTGGGGTGCCTGTGTCTTGCTGATTTTTAGTTTTCCCATTTTATACGCCCATGAGTGGAAGTGCCCTAAGCTCCCTAAGCCGTGTTTTTTAGATGTTTCAGGACCCACCGTACACTTCTCCAGAGTGGCTGTTGGCAATTTACATCCCGCCCATCAGCGTAGCAAGGCTCCCATTTCTCCATAGCCTGTCCTGCATTTCTGGTTTTGAGACTTTTTTCAGCGTAGCCCTTTCGACCGATGGGTAGCGAGACTTCTTTGTAGCGCTGATTTGCCTTTCCAGGTTGCTTGGTTGGCCAAAAAGGGCGTATGCGTTTTTTCCTGAATATATTCAGGAAAAAATGCATACGCCCTTTTTGGCCAAGGGCATCATTGTAGACATTTGGCCACTTTTCATGTGCTTTTAAGGCGATTCGAATCTACCTCCTGAAATCTGTTTCGTGCAATTCCGCCTTGCTTTCAAATCCTCTTCGTTGCCTTCCCTCAATATATTTGTGGACGAGAGTTATCATTTATAACTCTGCAGTTTTGTGAATTGCAGTGCCCCTGAGCTCCATTTTTCAACTTGCTTTTTTGGGAGCAGGCCGCAAAAGTGCGGGATTGCCTCAGGCCCTATTCTGGTTCTGGGCGGCAGGCTGAGCCTGTGGTTAATTCTTCTTCCTGATGGGAAAATAGGGTGACCTGTGCCTGTCCCAACACCTAGATCCAGTCTTTCATTGGTTGCCCCTCTTCCCGTTCATCCTCAGGAAAAATTGCAACCTGTACGGAAGAGGAGGTTAAGGTGCTGATTCTCCAAGTAGGGAGATTGCTAGTAAAGTATCTTAAATAGTGAACCTGAGCACAAGGATATGAGAAAGGAGGTGCGTTTTAGAAACCTTTCCCGATCACACGGTGTACCACCTTCTGGGTTTCTCATGCATGTTTTCGATGTACGAAGATGCCCTTGAACCTGGAGATTTGGGACCCATGGGATGGGTACCACGCAGTATTACTTTAAAGGGTCTGCGTTTGCTCCCCCAACCTCACCAAACCTCTCAGCCCCGAGAGTGTCCACCCTTATGTCTCATCCAGCTGTGGGTCTAGATATGGCCAATCCAGGTTGCATCACAGCCCCTGAACAAATTTTGTAAGAATTTCTCTCTCTTTTACTGTCTTTGTTTCATGGGTTTTTAAAAGCAATTTATTTTTATAATGGGGTTTAGCTGCTTTTCACGGCTGTGTTTATGCGGCTTTACACCCACTTGACTCACTGCCAGAGAGATATCAATATATAGGTTTTATGATTCTTACTACTCAGATATATTCTTTTGTGGTGAATAGGGGGTGTAGAGTCCAGTTCACTGAGCAAGGAGTAGGTCTTCTCTATGACATATTGGGTTTATGGAACGGTATGTGAGCTAATTTGAAACCCTTGTTTTATGCATCACCTCACCTCACCTTTCCCGTTAAGCAGCCATAGTGTGTTTTCTAAACGTGTGACTCCGTTCTGTTTTGTAATTCAGTTCAAGTGTAGCGGTTTTTACATTCCCTCTATAAGTGATAGCTTATGATAAGTGTCTTTTTCTGTGTGACTTATTTCACTTAGAATCGTCGTACCTAAATCCACTCATCATGCTCCTACTAGCCTTATGACATTGATTTCATAGCTGAGTGATATTCCATTGTACATAAGGACCACCACTTCTTTATCCATTTTTCTCTTTCCTGGGATATTTAAGGTGTAAGGAAGTGGAGGTTCTTGTCAACAGAGCAGCCCTAAACTATGGGGTGCCTGTGTCTTGCTGATTTTTAGTTTTCGCAATTTATACGCCCATGAGTGGAAGTGCCCTATGCTCCCTAAGCCGTGTTTTTTAGATGTTTCAGGACCCACCGTACACTTCTCCAGAGTGGCTGTTGGCAATTTACATCCCGCCCATCAGCGTAGCAAGGCTCCCATTTCTCCATGGCCTGTCCTGCATTTCTGGTTTTGAGACTTTTTTCAGCGTAGCCCTTTCGACCGATGGGTAGCGAGACTTCTTTGTAGCGCTGATTTGCCTTTCCAGGTTGCTTGGTTGGCCAAAAAGGGCGTATGCGTTTTTTCCTGAATATATTCAGGAAAAAACGCATACGCCCTTTTTGGCCAAGGGCATCATTGTAGACATTTGGCCACTTTTCATGTGCTTTTAAGGCGATTCGAATCTACCTCCTGAAATCTGTTTCGTGCAATTCCGCCTTGCTTTCAAATCCTCTTCGTTGCCTTCCCTCAATATATTTGTGGACGAGAGTTATCATTTATAACTCTGCAGTTTTGTGAATTGCAGTGCCCCTGAGCTCCATTTTTCAACTTGCTTTTTTGGGAGCAGGCCGCAAAAGTGCGGGATTGCCTCAGGCCCTATTCTGGTTCTGGGCGGCAGGCTGAGCCTGTGGTTAATTCTTCATCCTGATGGGAAAATAGGGTGACCTGTGCCTGTCCCAACACCTAGATCCAGTCTCTCATTGGTTGCCCCTCTTCCCGTTCATCCTCAGGAAAAATTGCAACCTGTACGGAAGAGGAGGTTAAGGTGCTGATTCTCCAAGTAGGGAGATTGCTAGTAAAGTATCTTAAATAGTGAACCTGAGCACAAGGATATGAGAAATGAGGTGCGTTTTAGAAACCTTTCCCGATCACACGGTGTACCACCTTCTGGGTTTCTCATGCATGTTTTCGATGTACGAAGATGCCCTTGAACCTGGAGATTTGGAACCCATGGGATGGGTACCACGCAGTATTACTTTAAAGGGTCTGCGTTTGCTCCCCCAACCTCACCAAACCTCTCAGCCCCGAGAGTGTCCACCCTTATGTCTCATCCAGCTGTGGGTCTAGATATGGCCAATCCAGGTTGCATCACAGCCCCTGAACAAATTTTGTAAGAATTTCTCTCTCTTTCACTGTCTTTGTTTCATGGGTTTTTAAAAGCAATTTATTTTTATAATGGGGTTTAGCTGCTTTTCACGGCTGTGTTTATGCGGCTTTACACCCACTTGACTCACTGCCAGAGAGATATCAATATATAGGTTTTATGATTCTTACTACTCAGATATATTCTTTTGTGGTGAATAGGGGGTGTAGAGTCCAGTTCACTGAGCAAGGAGTAGGTCTTCTCTATGACATATTGGGTTTATGGAACGGTATGTGAGCTAATTTGAAACCCTTGTTTTATGCATCACCCCACCTCACCTTTCCCGTTAAGCAGCCATAGTGTGTTTTCTAAACGTGTGACTCCATTCTGTTTTGTAATTCAGTTCAAGTGTAGCGGTTTTTACATTCCCTCTATAAGTGATAGCTTATGATAAGTGTCTTTTTCTCTGTGACTTATTTCACTTAGAATCGTCGTACCTAAATCCACTCATCATGCTCCTACTAGCCTCATGACATTGATTTCATAGCTGAGTGATATTCCATTGTACATAAGGACCACCACTTCTTTATCCATTTTTCTCTTTCCTGGGATATGTAAGGTGTAAGGAAGTGGAGGTTCTTGTCAACAGAGCAGCCCTAAACTTTGGGGTGCCTGTGTCTTGCTGATTTTTAGTTTTCCCATTTTATACGCCCATGAGTGGAAGTGCCCTATGCTCCCTAAGCCGTGTTTTTTAGATGTTTCAGGACCCACCGTACACTTCTCCAGAGTGGCTGTTGGCAATTTACATCCCGCCCATCAGCGTAGCAAGGCTCCCATTTCTCCATGGCCTGTCCTGCATTTCTGGTTTTGAGACTTTTTTCAGCGTAGCCCTTTCGACCGATGGGTAGCGAGACTTCTTTGTAGCGCTGATTTGCCTTTCCAGGTTGCTTGGTTGGCCTAAAAGGGCGTATGCGTTTTTTCCTGAATATATTCAGGAAAAAACGCATACGCCCTTTTTGGCCAAGGGCATCATTGTAGACATTTGGCCACTTTTCATGTGCTTTTAAGGCGATTCGAATCTACCTCCTGAAATCTGTTTCGTGCAATTCCGCCTTGCTTTCAAATCCTCTTCGTTGCCTTCCCTCAATATATTTGTGGACGAGAGTTATCATTTATAACTCTGCAGTTTTGTGAATTGCAGTGCCCCTGAGCTCCATTTTTCAACTTGCTTTTTTGGGAGCAGGCCGCAAAAGTGCGGGATTGCCTCAGGCCCTATTCTGGTTCTGGGCGGCAGGCTGAGCCTGTGGTTAATTCTTCTTCCTGATGGGAAAATAGGGTGACCTGTGCCTGTCCCAACACCTAGATCCAGTCTCTCATTGGTTGCCCCTCTTCCCGTTCATCCTCAGGAAAAATTGCAACCTGTACGGAAGAGGAGGTTAAGGTGCTGATTCTCCAAGTAGGGAGATTGCTAGTAAAGTATCTTAAATAGTGAACCTGAGCACAAGGATATGAGAAAGGAGGTGCGTTTTAGAAACCTTTCCCGATCACACGGTGTACCACCTTCTGGGTTTCTCATGCATGTTTTCGATGTACGAAGATGCCCTTGAACCTGGAGATTTGGAACCCATGGGATGGGTACCACGCAGTATTACTTTAAAGGGTCTGCGTTTGCTCCCCCAACCTCACCAAACCTCTCAGCCCCGAGAGTGTCCACCCTTATGTCTCATCCAGCTGTGGGTCTAGATATGGCCAATCCAGGTTGCATCACAGCCCCTGAACAAATTTTGTAAGAATTTCTCTCTCTTTCACTGTCTTTGTTTCATGGGTTTTTAAAAGCAATTTATTTTTATAATGGGGTTTAGCTGCTTTTCACGGCTGTGTTTATGCGGCTTTACACCCACTTGACTCACTGCCAGAGAGATATCAATATATAGGTTTTATGATTCTTACTACTCAGATATATTCTTTTGTGTTGAATAGGGGGTGTAGAGTCCAGTTCACTGAGCAAGGAGTAGGTCTTCTCTATGACATATTGGGTTTATGGAACGGTATGTGAGCTAATTTGAAACCCTTGTTTTATGCATCACCCCACCTCACCTTTCCCGTTAAGCAGCCATAGTGTGTTTTCTAAACGTGTGACTCCGTTCTGTTTTGTAATTCAGTTCAAGTGTAGCGGTTTTTACATTCCCTCTATAAGTGATAGCTTATGATAAGTGTCTTTTTCTCTGTGACTTATTTCACTTAGAATCGTCGTACCTAAATCCACTCATCATGCTCCTACTAGCCTCATGACATTGATTTCATAGCTGAGTGATATTCCATTGTACATAAGGACCACCACTTCTTTATCCATTTTTCTCTTTCCTGGGATATGTAAGGTGTAAGGAAGTGGAGGTTCTTGTCAACAGAGCAGCCCTAAACTTTGGGGTGCCTGTGTCTTGCTGATTTTTAGTTTTCCCATTTTATACGCCCATGAGTGGAAGTGCCCTATGCTCCCTAAGCCGTGTTTTTTAGATGTTTCAGGACCCACCGTACACTTCTCCAGAGTGGCTGTTGGCAATTTACATCCCGCCCATCAGCGTAGCAAGGCTCCCATTTCTCCATGGCCTGTCCTGCATTTCTGGTTTTGAGACTTTTTTCAGCGTAGCCCTTTCGACCGATGGGTAGCGAGACTTCTTTGTAGCGCTGATTTGCCTTTCCAGGTTGCTTGGTTGGCCTAAAAGGGCGTATGCGTTTTTTCCTGAATATATTCAGGAAAAAACGCATACGCCCTTTTTGGCCAAGGGCATCATTGTAGACATTTGGCCACTTTTCATGTGCTTTTAAGGCGATTCGAATCTACCTCCTGAAATCTGTTTCGTGCAATTCCGCCTTGCTTTCAAATCCTCTTCGTTGCCTTCCCTCAATATATTTGTGGACGAGAGTTATCATTTATAACTCTGCAGTTTTGTGAATTGCAGTGCCCCTGAGCTCCATTTTTCAACTTGCTTTTTTGGGAGCAGGCCGCAAAAGTGCGGGATTGCCTCAGGCCCTATTCTGGTTCTGGGCGGCAGGCTGAGCCTGTGGTTAATTCTTCTTCCTGATGGGAAAATAGGGTGACCTGTGCCTGTCCCAACACCTAGATCCAGTCTCTCATTGGTTGCCCCTCTTCCCGTTCATCCTCAGGAAAAATTGCAACCTGTACGGAAGAGGAGGTTAAGGTGCTGATTCTCCAAGTAGGGAGATTGCTAGTAAAGTATCTTAAATAGTGAACCTGAGCACAAGGATATGAGAAATGAGGTGCGTTTTAGAAACCTTTCCCGATCACACGGTGTACCACCTTCTGGGTTTCTCATGCATGTTTTCGATGTACGAAGATGCCCTTGAACCTGGAGATTTGGGACCCATGGGATGGGTACCACGCAGTATTACTTTAAAGGGTCTGCGTTTGCTCCCCCAACCTCACCAAACCTCTCAGCCCCGAGAGTGTCCACCCTTATGTCTCATCCAGCTGTGGGTCTAGATATGGCCAATCCTGGTTGCATCACAGCCCCTGAACAAATTTTTTAAGAATTTCTCTCTCTTTCACTGTCTTTGTTTCATGGGTTTTTAAAAGCAATTTATTTTTATAATGGGGTTTAGCTGCTTTTCACGGCTGTGTTTATGCGGCTTTACACCCACTTGACTCACTGCAAGAGAGATATCAATATATAGGTTTTATGATTCTTACTACTCAGATATATTCTTTTGTGGTGAATAGGGGGTGTAGAGTCCAGTTCACTGAGCAAGGAGTAGGTCTTCTCTATGACATATTGGGTTTATGGAACGGTATGTGAGCTAATTTGAAACTCTTGTTTTATGCATCACCCCACCTCACCTTTCCCGTTAAGCAGCCATAGTGTGTTTTCTAAACGTGTGACTCTGTTCTGTTTTGTAATTCAGTTCAAGTGTAGCGGTTTTTACATTCCCTCTATAAGTGATAGCTTATGATAAGTGTCTTTTTCTGTGTGACTTATTTCACTTAGAATCGTCGTACCTAAATCCACTCATCATGCTCCTACTAGCCTTATGACATTGATTTCATAGCTGAGTGATATTCCATTGTACATAAGGACCACCACTTCTTTATCCATTTTTCTCTTTCCTGGGATATTTAAGGTGTAAGGAAGTGGAGGTTCTTGTCAACAGAGCAGCCCTAAACTTTGGGGTGCCTGTGTCTTGCTGATTTTTAGTTTTCCCAATTTATACGCCCATGAGTGGAAATGCCCTATGCTCCCTAAGCCGTGTTTTTTAGATGTTTCAGGACCCACCGTACACTTCTCCAGAGTGGCTGTTGGCAATTTACATCCCGCCCATCAGCGTAGCAAGGCTCCCATTTCTCCATGGCCTGTCCTGCATTTCTGGTTTTGAGACTTTTTTCAGCGTAGCCCTTTCGACCGATGGGTAGCGAGACTTCTTTGTAGCGCTGATTTGCCTTTCCAGGTTGCTTGGTTGACCAAAAAGGGCGTATGCGTTTTTTCCTGAATATATTCAGGAAAAAACGCATACGCCTTTTTTGGCCAAGGGCATCATTGTAGACATTTTGCCACTTTTCATGTGCTTTTAAGGCGATTCGAATCTACCTCCTGAAATCTGTTTCGTGCAATTCCGCCTTGCTTTCAAATCCTCTTCGTTGCCTTCCCTCAATATATTTGTGGACGAGAGTTATCATTTATAACTCTGCAGGTTTGTGAATTGCAGTGCCCCTGAGCTCCATTTTTCAACTTGCTTTTTTGGGAGCTGGCCGCAAAAGTGCGGGATTGCCTCAGGCCCTATTATGGTTCTGGGCGGCAGGCTGAGCCTGTGGTTAGTTCTTCTTCCTGATGGGAAAATAGGGTGACCTGTGCCTGTCCCAACACCTAGATCCAGTCTCTCATTGGTTTCCCCTCTTCCCGTTCATCCTCAGGAAAAATTGCAACCTGTAGGGAAGAGGAGGTTAAAGGTGCTGATTCTCCAAGTAGGGAGATTCCTAGTAAAATAGCTTAAATAGTGAACCTGAGCACAGGGAGATGAGAAAGGAGGTACGTTTTAGAAACCTTTCCCGATCACACGGTGTACCACCTTCTGGGTTTCTCATGCATGTTTTCGATGTACGAAGATGCCCTTGAACCTGGAGATTTGGAACCCATGGGATGGGTACCACGCAGTATTACTTTAAAGGGTCTGCGTTTGCTCCCCCAACCTCACCAAACCTCTCAGCCCCGAGAGTGTCCACCCTTATGTCTCATCCAGCTGTGGGTCTAGATATGGCCAATCCAGGTTGCATCACAGCCCCTGAACAAATTTTTTAAGAATTTCTCTCTCTTTCACTGTCTTTGTTTCATGGGTTTTTAAAAGCAATTTATTTTTATAATGGGGTTTAGCTGCTTTTCACGGCTGTGTTTATGCGGCTTTACACCCACTTGACTCACTGCAAGAGAGATATCAATATATAGGTTTTATGATTCTTACTACTCAGATATATTCTTTTGTGGTGAATAGGGGGTGTAGAGTCCAGTTCACTGAGCAAGGAGTAGGTCTTCTCTATGACATATTGGGTTTATGGAACGGTATGTGAGCTAATTTGAAACTCTTGTTTTATGCATCACCCCACCTCACCTTTCCCGTTAAGCAGCCATAGTGTGTTTTCTAAACGTGTGACTCTGTTCTGTTTTGTAATTCAGTTCAAGTGTAGCGGTTTTTACATTCCCTCTATAAGTGATAGCTTATGATAAGTGTCTTTTTCTGTGTGACTTATTTCACTTAGAATCGTCGTACCTAAATCCACTCATCATGCTCCTACTAGCCTTATGACATTGATTTCATAGCTGAGTGATATTCCATTGTACATAAGGACCACCACTTCTTTATCCATTTTTCTCTTTCCTGGGATATTTAAGGTGTAAGGAAGTGGAGGTTCTTGTCAACAGAGCAGCCCTAAACTTTGGGGTGCCTGTGTCTTGCTGATTTTTAGTTTTCCCAATTTATACGCCCATGAGTGGAAGTGCCCTATGCTCCCTAAGCCGTGTTTTTTAGATGTTTCAGGACCCACCGTACACTTCTCCAGAGTGGCTGTTGGCAATTTACATCCCGCCCATCAGCGTAGCAAGGCTCCCATTTCTCCATGGCCTGTCCTGCATTTCTGGTTTTGACACTTTTTTCAGCGTAGCCCTTTCGACCGATGGGTAGCGAGACTTCTTTGTAGCGCTGATTTGCCTTTCCAGGTTGCTTGGTTGTCCAAAAAGGGCGTATGCGTTTTTTCCTGAATATATTCAGGAAAAAACGCATAGGCCCTTTTTGGCCAAGGGCATCATTGTAGACATTTTGCCACTTTTTATGTGCTTTTAAGGCGATTCGAATCTACCTCCTGAAATCTGTTTCGTGCAATTCCGCCTTGCTTTCAAATCCTCTTCGTTGCCTTCCCTCAATATATTTGTGGACGAGAGTTATCATTTATAACTCTGCAGGTTTGTGAATTGCAGTGCCCCTGAGCTCCATTTTTCAACTTGCTTTTTTGGGAGCTGGCCGCAAAAGTGCGGGATTGCCTCAGGCCCTATTCTGGTTCTGGGCGGCAGGCTGAGCCTGTGGTTAATTCTTCTTCCTGATGGGAAAATAGGGTGACCTGTGCCTGTCCCAACACCAAGGACTAGTCTCTCATTGGTTCCGCATCTTCCCGTTCATCCTCAGGACAAATTGCAACCTGTACGGAACAGGAGGTTAAAGGTGCTGATTCTCCAAGTAGGGAGATTGCTAGTAAAGTAGCTTAAATGGTGAACCCGAGCACAAGGAGATGAGAAATGAAGTGCGTTTTAGAAACCTTTCGCGATCACACGGTGTACCACCTGCTGGGTTTATCATGCATGTTTTCGATGTACGAAGATGCCCTTGAACCTGGAGATTTGGGACCCATGGGATGTGTACCATGCAGTATTACTTTAAAGGGTCTGCGTTTGCTCCCCCAACCTCACCAAACCTCTCAGCCCCGAGAGTGTCCACCCTTATGTCTCATCCAGCTGTGGGTCTAGATATGGTCAATCCAGGTTGCATCACAGCCCGTGAACGAATTTTGTAAGAATTTCTCTCTCTTTCACTGTCTTTGTTTCATGGGTTTTTAAAAGTAATTTATTTTTATAATGGGGTTTAGCTGCTTTTCACGGCTGTGTTTATACGGCCTTACACCCACTTGACTCACTTCCAGAGAGATATCAATATATAGGTTTTATGATTCTTACTACTCAGATATATTCTTGTGCGGTGAATAGGGGGTGTAGAGTCTAGTTCACTGAGCAAGGAGTGTGTCTTGTCTATTACATATTGGGTTTATGGAACGGTATGTGAGCTAATTTGAATCCCTTGTTTTATGCATCACCCCACCTCACCTTTCCCGTTAAGCAGCCATAGTGTGTTTTCTAAACGTGTGACTCTGTTCTGTTTTGTAATTCAGTTCAAGTGTAGCGGTTTTTACATTCCCTCTATAAGTGATAGCTTATGATAAGTGTCTTTTTCTGTGTGACTTATTTCACTTAGAATCGTCGTACCTAAATCCACTCATCATGCTCCTACTAGCCTCATGACATTGATTTCATAGCTGAGTGATATTCCATTGTACATAAGGACCACCACTTCTTTATCCATTTTTCTCTTTCCTGGGATATTTAAGGTGTAAGGAAGTGGAGGTTCTTGTCAACAGAGCAGCCCTAAACTTTGGGGTGCCTGTGTCTTGCTGATTTTTAGTTTTCCCATTTTATACGCCCATGAGTGGAAGTGCCCTAAGCTCCCTAAGCCGTGTTTTTTAGATGTTTCAGGACCCACCGTACACTTCTCCAGAGTGGCTGTTGGCAATTTACATCCCGCCCATCAGCGTAGCAAGGCTCCCATTTCTCCATGGCCTGTCCTGCATTTCTGGTTTTGAGACTTTTTTCAGCGTAGCCCTTTCGACCGATGGGTAGCGAGACTTCTTTGTAGCGCTGATTTGCCTTTCCAGGTTGCTTGGTTGTCCAAAAAGGGCGTATGCGTTTTTTCCTGAATATATTCAGGAAAAAACACATACGCCCTTTTTGGCCAAGGGCATCATTGTAGACATTTTGCCACTTTTTATGTGCTTTTAAGGCGATTCGAATCTACCTCCTGAAATCTGTTTCGTGCAATTCCGCCCTGCTTTCAAATCTTCTTCATTGCCTTCCCTCAATATATTTGTGGACGAGAGTTATCATTTATAACTCTGCAGGTTTGTGAATTGCAGTGCCCCTGAGCTCCATTTTTCAACTTGCTTTTTTGGGAGCTGGCCGCAAAAGTGCGGGATTGCCTCAGGCCCTATTCTGGTTCTGGGCGGCAGGCTGAGCCTGTGGTTAATTCTTCTTCCTGATGGGAAAATAGGGTGACCTGTGCCTGTCCCAACACCTAGATTCAGTCTCTCATTGGTTGCCCCTCTTCCCGTTCATCCTCAGGACAAATTGCAACCTGTACGGAACAGGAGGTTAAAGGTGCTGATTCTCCAAGTAGGGAGATTCCTAGTAAAATAGCTTAAATAGTGAACCTGAGCACAGGGAGATGAGAAAGGAGGTTCGTTTTAGAAACCTTTCCCGATCACACGGTGTACCACCTTCTGGGTTTCTCATGCATGTTTTCGATGTACGAAGATGCCCTTGAACCTGGAGATTTGGGACCCATGGGATGGGTACCATGCAGTATTACTTTAAAGGGTCTGCGTTTGCTCCCCCAACCTCACCAAACCTCTCAGCCCCGAGAGTGTCCACCCTTATGTCTCATCCAGCTGTGGGTCTAGATATGGTCAATCCAGGTTGCATCACAGCCCCTGAACGAATTTTGTAAGAATTTCTCTCTCTTTCACTGTCTTTGTTTCATGGGTTTTTAAAAGTAATTTATTTTTATAATGGGGTTTAGCTGCTTTTCACGGCTGTGTTTATGCGGCTTTACACCCACTTGACTCACATCCAGAGAGATATCAATATATAGGTTTTATGATTCTTACTACTCAGATATATTCTTTTGTGGTGAATAGGGGGTGTAGAGTCCAGTTCACTGAGCAAGGAGTAGGTCTTCTCTATGACATATTGGGTTTATGGAACGGTATGTGAGCTAATTTGAAACTCTTGTTTTATGCATCACCCCACCTCACCTTTCCCGTTAAGCAGCCATAGTGTGTTTTCTAAACGTGTGACTCTGTTCTGTTTTGTAATTCAGTTCAAGTGTAGCGGTTTTTACATTCCCTCTATAAGTGATAGCTTATGATAAGTGTCTTTTTCTGTGTGACTTATTTCACTTAGAATCGTCGTACCTAAATCCACTCATCATGCTCCTACTAGCCTTATGACATTGATTTCATAGCTGAGTGATATTCCATTGTACATAAGGACCACCACTTCTTTATCCATTTTTCTCTTTCCTGGGATATTTAAGGTGTAAGGAAGTGGAGGTTCTTGTCAACAGAGCAGCCCTAAACTTTGGGGTGCCTGTGTCTTGCTGATTTTTAGTTTTCCCAATTTATACGCCCATGAGTGGAAGTGTCCTATGCTCCCTAAGCCGTGTTTTTTAGATGTTTCAGGACCCACCGTACACTACTCCAGAGTGGCTGTTGGCAATTTACATCCCGCCCATCAGCGTAGCAAGGCTCCCATTTCTCCATGGCCTGTCCTGCATTTCTGGTTTTGAGACTTTTTTCAGCGTAGCCCTTTCGACCGATGGGTAGCGAGACTTCTTTGTAGCGCTGATTTGCCTTTCCAGGTTGCTTGGTTGACCAAAAAGGGCGTATGCGTTTTTTCCTGAATATATTCAGGAAAAAACACATACGCATTTTTTGGCCAAGGGCATCATTGTAGACATTTTGCCACTTTTCATGTGCTTTTAAGGCGATTCGAATCTACCTCCTGAAATCTGTTTCGTGCAATTCCGCCTTGCTTTCAAATCCTCTTCGTTGCCTTCCCTCAATATATTTGTGGACGAGAGTTATCATTTATAACTCTGCAGGTTTGTGAATTTCAGTGCCCCTGAGCTCCATTTTTCAACTTGCTTTTTTGGGAGATGGCCGCAAAAGTGCGGGATTGCCTCAGGCCCTATTATGGTTCTGGGCGGCAGGCTGAGCCTGTGGTTAGTTCTTCTTCCTGATGGGAAAATAGGGTGACCTGTGCCTGTCCCAACACCTAGATCCAGTCTCTCATTGGTTTCCCCTCTTCCCGTTCATCCTCAGGAAAAATTGCAACCTGTAGGGAAGAGGAGGTTAAAGGTGCTGATTCTCCAAGTAGGGAGATTCCTAGTAAAATAGCTTAAATAGTGAACCTGAGCACAGGGAGATGAGAAAGGAGGTACGTTTTAGAAACCTTTCCCGATCACACGGTGTACCACCTTCTGGGTTTCTCATGCATGTTTTCGATGTACGAAGATGCCCTTGAACCTGGAGATTTGGAACCCATGGGATGGGTACCACGCAGTATTACTTTAAAGGGTCTGCGTTTGCTCCCCCAACCTCACCAAACCTCTCAGCCCCGAGAGTGTCCACCCTTATGTCTCATCCAGCTGTGGGTCTAGATATGGCCAATCCAGGTTGCATCACAGCCCCTGAACAAATTTTTTAAGAATTTCTCTCTCTTTCACTGTCTTTGTTTCATGGGTTTTTAAAAGCAATTTATTTTTATAATGGGGTTTAGCTGCTTTTCACGGCTGTGTTTATGCGGCTTTACACCCACTTGACTCACTGCAAGAGAGATATCAATATATAGGTTTTATGATTCTTACTACTCAGATATATTCTTTTGTGGTGAATAGGGGGTGTAGAGTCCAGTTCACTGAGCAAGGAGTAGGTCTTCTCTATGACATATTGGGTTTATGGAACGGTATGTGAGCTAATTTGAAACCCTTGTTTTATGCATCACCCCACCTCACCTTTCCCGTTAAGCAGCCATAGTGTGTTTTCTAAACGTGTGACTCCGTTCTGTTTTGTAATTCAGTTCAAGTGTAGCGGTTTTTACATTCCCTCTATAAGTGATAGCTTATGATAAGTGTCTTTTTCTCTGTGACTTATTTCACTTAGAATCGTCGTACCTAAATCCACTCATCATGCTCCTACTAGCCTCATGACATTGATTTCATAGCTGAGTGATATTCCATTGTACATAAGGACCACCACTTCTTTATCCATTTTTCTCTTTCCTGGGATATGTAAGGTGTAAGGAAGTGGAGGTTCTTGTCAACAGAGCAGCCCTAAACTTTGGGGTGCCTGTGTCTTGCTGATTTTTAGTTTTCCCATTTTATACGCCCATGAGTGGAAGTGCCCTATGCTCCCTAAGCCGTGTTTTTTAGATGTTTCAGGACCCACCGTACACTTCTCCAGAGTGGCTGTTGGCAATTTACATCCCGCCCATCAGCGTAGCAAGGCTCCCATTTCTCCATGGCCTGTCCTGCATTTCTGGTTTTGAGACTTTTTTCAGCGTAGCCCTTTCGACCGATGGGTAGCGAGACTTCTTTGTAGCGCTGATTTGCCTTTCCAGGTTGCTTGGTTGGCCTAAAAGGGCGTATGCGTTTTTTCCTGAATATATTCAGGAAAAAACGCATACGCCCTTTTTGGCCAAGGGCATCATTGTAGACATTTGGCCACTTTTCATGTGCTTTTAAGGCGATTCGAATCTACCTCCTGAAATCTGTTTCGTGCAATTCCGCCTTGCTTTCAAATCCTCTTCGTTGCCTTCCCTCAATATATTTGTGGACGAGAGTTATCATTTATAACTCTGCAGTTTTGTGAATTGCAGTGCCCCTGAGCTCCATTTTTCAACTTGCTTTTTTGGGAGCAGGCCGCAAAAGTGCGGGATTGCCTCAGGCCCTATTCTGGTTCTGGGCGGCAGGCTGAGCCTGTTGTTAATTTTTCTTCCTGATGGGAAAATAGAGTGACCTGTGCCTGTCCCAACACCAAGGACTAGTCTCTCATTGGTTCCGCATCTTCCCGTTCATCCTCAGGACAAATTGCAACCTGTACGGAACAGGAGGTTAAAGGTGCTGATTCTCCAAGTAGGGAGATTGCTAGTAAAGTAGCTTAAATGGTGAACCCGAGCACAAGGAGATGAGAAATGAAGTGCGTTTTAGAAACCTTTCGCGATCACACGGTGTACCACCTGCTGGGTTTATCATGCATGTTTTCGATGTACGAAGATGCCCTTGAACCTGGAGATTTGGGACCCATGGGATGGGTACCATGCAGTATTACTTTAAAGGGTCTGCGTTTGCTCCCCCAACCTCACCAAACCTCTCAGCCCCGAGAGTGTCCACCCTTATGTCTCATCCAGCTGTGGGTCTAGATATGGTCAATCCAGGTTGCATCACAGCCCGTGAACGAATTTTGTAAGAATTTCTCTCTCTTTCACTGTCTTTGTTTCATGGGTTTTTAAAAGTAATTTATTTTTATAATGGGGTTTAGCTGCTTTTCACGGCTGTGTTTATACGGCCTTACACCCACTTGACTCACTTCCAGAGAGATATCAATATATAGGTTTTATGATTCTTACTACTCAGATATATTCTTGTGCGGTGAATAGGGGGTGTGGAGTCTAGTTCACTGAGCAAGGAGTGTGTCTTGTCTATTACATATTGGGTTTATGGAACGGTATGTGAGCTAATTTGAAACCCTTGTTTTATGCATCACCCCACCTCACCTTTCCCGTTAAGCAGCCATAGTATGTTTTCTAAACGCGTGACTCTGTTCTGTTTTGTAATTCAGTTCAAGTGTAGCGGTTTTTACATTCCCTCTATAAGTGATAGCTTATGATAAGTGTCTTTTTCTGTGTGACTTATTTCACTTAGAATTGTCGTACCTAAATCCACTCATCATGCTCCTACTAGCCTTATGACATTGATTTCATAGCTGAGTGATATTCCATTGTACATAAGGACCACCACTTCTTTATCCATTTTTCTCTTTCCTGGGATATTTAAGGTGTAAGGAAGTGGAGGTTCTTGTCAACAGAGCAGCCCTAAACTTTGGGGTGCCTGTGTCTTGCTGATTTTTAGTTTTCCCAATTTATACGCCCATGAGTGGAAGTGCCCTATGCTCCCTAAGCCGTGTTTTTTAGATGTTTCAGGACCCACCGTACACTTCTCCAGAGTGGCTGTTGGCAATTTACATCCCGCCCATCAGCGTAGCAAGGCTCCCATTTCTCCATGGCCTGTCCTGCATTTCTGGTTTTGACATTTTTTTCAGCGTAGCCCTTTCGACCGATAGGTAGCGAGACTTCTTTGTAGCGCTGATTTGCCTTTCCAGGTTGCTTGGTTGGCCAAAAAGGGCGTATGCGTTTTTTCCTGAATATATTCAGGAAAAAACGCATACGCACTTTTTGGCCAAGGGCATCATTGTAGACATTTTGCCACTTTTTATGTGCTTTTAAGGCGATTCGAATCTACCTCCTGAAATCTGTTTCGTGCAATTCCGCCTTGCTTTCAAATCCTCTTCGTTGCCTTCCCTCAATATATTTGTGGACGAGAGTTATCATTTATAACTCTGCAGGTTTGTGAATTGCAGTGCCCCTGAGCTCCATTTTTCAACTTGCTTTTTTGGGAGCTGGCCGCAAAAGTGCGGGATTGCCTCAGGCCCTATTCTGGTTCTGGGCGGCAGGCTGAGCCTGTGGTTAATTCTTCTTCCTGATGGGAAAATAGGGTGACCTCTGCCTGTCCCAACACCTAGATCCAGTCTCTCATTGGTTGCCCCTCTTCCCGTTCATCCTCAGGACAAATTGCAACCTGTACGGAACAGGAGGTTAAAGGTGCTGATTCTCCAAGTAGGGAGATTCCTAGTAAAATAGCTTAAATAGTGAACCTGAGCACAGGGAGATGAGAAAGGAGGTACGTTTTAGAAACCTTTCCCGATCACACGGTGTACCACCTTCTGGGTTTCTCATGCATGTTTTCGATGTACGAAGATGCCCTTGAACCTGGAGATTTGGGACCCATGGGATGGGTACCATGCAGTATTACTTTAAAGGGTCTGCGTTTGCTCCCCCAACCTCACCAAACCTCTCAGCCCCGAGAGTGTCCACCCTTATGTCTCATCCAGCTGTGGGTCTAGATATGGTCAATCCAGGTTGCATCACAGCCCCTGAACGAATTTTGTAAGAATTTCTCTCTCTTTCACTGTCTTTGTTTCATGGGTTTTTAAAAGTAATTTATTTTTATAATGGGGTTTAGCTGCTTTTCACGGCTGTGTTTATGCGGCTTTACACCCACTTGACTCACATCCAGAGAGATATCAATATATAGGTTTTATGATTCTTACTACTCAGATATATTCTTGTGCGGTGAATAGGGGGTGTAGAGTCCAGTTCACTGAGCAAGAAGTAGGTCTTCTCTATGATATATTGGGTTTATGGAACGGTATGTGAGCTAATTTGAAACCCTTGTTTTATGCATCACCCCACCTCACCTTTCCCGTTAAGCAGCCATAGTGTGTTTTCTAAACGTGTGACTCTGTTCTGTTTTGTAATTCAGTTCAAGTGTAGCGGTTTTTACATTCCCTCTGTAAGTGATAGCTTATGATAAGTGTCTTTTTCTGTGTGACTTATTTCACTTAGAATCGTCGTACCTAAATCCACTCATCATGCTCCTACTAGCCTCATGACATTGATTTCATAGCTGAGTGATATTCCATTGTACATAAGGACCACCACTTCTTTATCCATTTTTCTCTTTCCTGGGATATTTAAGGTGTAAGGAAGTGGAGGTTCTTGTCAACAGAGCAGCCCTAAACTTTGGGGTGCCTGTGTCTTGCTGATTTTTAGTTTTCCCATTTTATACGCCCATGAGTGGAAGTGCCCTAAGCTCCCTAAGCCGTGTTTTTTAGATGTTTCAGGACCCACCGTACACTTCTCCAGAGTGGCTGTTGGCAATTTACATCCCGCCCATCAGCGTAGCAAGGCTCCCATTTCTCCATGGCCTGTCCTGCATTTCTGGTTTTGAGACTTTTTTCAGCGTAGCCCTTTCGACCGATGGGTAGCGAGACTTCTTTGTAGCGCTGATTTGCCTTTCCAGGTTGCTTGGTTGGCCAAAAAGGGCGTATGCGTTTTTTCCTGAATATATTCAGGAAAAAATGCATACGCCCTTTTTGGCCAAGGGCATCATTGTAGACATTTGGCCACTTTTCATGTGCTTTTAAGGCGATTCGAATCTACCTCCTGAAATCTGTTTCGTGCAATTCCGCCTTGCTTTCAAATCCTCTTCGTTGCCTTCCCTCAATATATTTGTGGACGAGAGTTATCATTTATAACTCTGCAGTTTTGTGAATTGCAGTGCCCCTGAGCTCCATTTTTCAACTTGCTTTTTTGGGAGTAGGCCGCAAAAGTGCGGGATTGCCTCAGGCCCTATTCTGGTTCTGGGCGGCAGGCTGAGCCTGTGGTTAATTCTTCTTCCTGATGGGAAAATAGGGTGACCTGTGCCTGTCCCAACACCTAGATCCAGTCTCTCATTGGTTGCCCCTCTTCCCGTTCATCCTCAGGAAAAATTGCAACCTGTACGGAAGAGGAGGTTAAGGTGCTGATTCTCCAAGTAGGGAGATTGCTAGAAAGTATCTTAAATAGTGAACCTGAGCACAAGGATATGAGAAATGAGGTGCGTTTTAGAAACCTTTCCCGATCACACGGTGTACCACCTTCTGGGTTTCTCATGCATGTTTTCGATGTACGAAGATGCCCTTGAACCTGGAGATTTGGGACCCATGGGATGGGTACCACGCAGTATTACTTTAAAGAGTCTGCGTTTGCTCCCCCAACCTCACCAAACCTCTCAGCCCCGAGAGTGTCCACCCTTATGTCTCATCCAGCTGTGGGTCTAGATATGGTCAATCCAGGTTGCATCACAGCCCGTGAACGAATTTTGTAAGAATTTCTCTCTCTTTCACTGTCTTTGTTTCATGGGTTTTTAAAAGCAATTTATTTTTATAATGGGGTTTAGCTGCTTTTCACAGCTGTGTTTATACGGCCTTACACCCACTTGACTCACTTCCAGAGAGATATCAATATATAGGTTTTATGATTCTTACTACTCAGATATATTCTTGTGCGGTGAATAGGGGGTGTAGAGTCTAGTTCACTGAGCAAGGAGTGTGTCTTGTCTATTACATATTGGTTTTATGGAACGGTATGTGAGCTAATTTGAATCCCTTGTTTTATGCATCACCCCACCTCACCTTTCCCGTTAAGCAGCCATAGTATGTTTTCTAAACGCGTGACTCTGTTCTGTTTTGTAATTCAGTTCAAGTGTAGCGGTTTTTACATTCCCTCTATAAGTGATAGCTTATGATAAGTGTCTTTTTCTGTGTGACTTATTTCACTTAGAATCGTCGTACCTAAATCCACTCATCATGCTCCTACTAGCCTTATGACATTGATTTCATAGCTGAGTGATATTCCATTGTACATAAGGACCACCACTTCTTTATCCATTTTTCTCTTTCCTGGGATATTTAAGGTGTAAGGAAGTGGAGGTTCTTGTCAACAGAGCAGCCCTAAACTTTGGGGTGCCTGTGTCTTGCTGATTTTTAGTTTTCCCAATTTATACGCCCATGAGTGGAAGTGCCCTATGCTCCCTAAGCCGTGTTTTTTAGATGTTTCAGGACCCACCGTACACTTCTCCAGAGTGGCTGTTGGCAATTTACATCCCGCCCATCAGCGTAGCAAGGCTCCCATTTCTCCATGGCCTGTCCTGCATTTCTGGTTTTGAGACTTTTTTCAGCGTAGCCCTTTCGACCGATGGGTAGCGAGACTTCTTTGTAGCGCTGATTTGCCTTTCCAGGTTGCTTGGTTGACCAAAAAGGGCGTATGCGTTTTTTCCTGAATATATTCAGGAAAAAACGCATACGCCTTTTTTAGCCAAGGGCATCATTGTAGACATTTTGCCACTTTTCATGTGCTTTTAAGGCGATTCGAATCTACCTCCTGAAATCTGTTTCGTGCAATTCCGCCTTGCTTTCAAATCCTCTTCGTTGCCTTCCCTCAATATATTTGTGGACGAGAGTTATCATTTATAACTCTGCAGGTTTGTGAATTGCAGTGCCCCTGAGCTCCATTTTTCAACTTGCTTTTTTGGGAGCTGGCCGCAAAAGTGCGGGATTGCCTCAGGCCCTATTATGGTTCTGGGCGGCAGGCTGAGCCTGTGGTTAGTTCTTCTTCCTGATGGGAAAATAGGGTGACCTGTGCCTGTCCCAACACCTAGATCCAGTCTCTCATTGGTTTCCCCTCTTCCCGTTCATCCTCAGGAAAAATTGCAACCTGTAGGGAAGAGGAGGTTAAAGGTGCTGATTCTCCAAGTAGGGAGATTCCTAGTAAAATAGCTTAAATAGTGAACCTGAGCACAGGGAGATGAGAAAGGAGGTGCGTTTTAGAAACCTTTCCCGATCACACGGTGTACCACCTTCTGGGTTTCTCATGCATGTTTTCGATGTACGAAGATGCCCTTGAACCTGGAGATTTGGGACCCATGGGATGGGTACCACGCAGTATTACTTTAAAGGGTCTGCGTTTGCTCCCCCAACCTCACCAAACCTCTCAGCCCCGAGAGTGTCCACCCTTATGTCTCATCCAGCTGTGGGTCTAGATATGGCCAATCCAGGTTGCATCACAGCCCCTGAACAAATTTTGTAAGAATTTCTCTCTCTTTTACTGTCTTTGTTTCATGGGTTTTTAAAAGCAATTTATTTTTATAATGGGGTTTAGCTGCTTTTCACGGCTGTGTTTATGCGGCTTTACACCCACTTGACTCACTGCAAGAGAGATATCAATATATAGGTTTTATGATTCTTACTACTCAGATATATTCTTTTGTGGTGAATAGGGGGTGTAGAGTCCAGTTCACTGAGCAAGGAGTAGGTCTTCTCTATGACATATTGGGTTTATGGAACGGTATGTGAGCTAATTTGAAACTCTTGTTTTATGCATCACCCCACCTCACCTTTCCCGTTAAGCAGCCATAGTGTGTTTTCTAAACGTGTGACTCTGTTCTGTTTTGTAATTCAGTTCAAGTGTAGCGATTTTTACATTCCCTCTATAAGTGATAGCTTATGATAAGTGTCTTTTTCTGTGTGACTTATTTCACTTAGAATCGTCGTACCTAAATCCACTCATCATGCTCCTACTAGCCTTATGACATTGATTTCATAGCTGAGTGATATTCCATTGTACATAAGGACCACCACTTCTTTATCCATTTTTCTCTTTCCTGGGATATTTAAGGTGTAAGGAAGTGGAGGTTCTTGTCAACAGAGCAGCCCTAAACTTTGGGGTGCCTGTGTCTTGCTGATTTTTAGTTTTCCCAATTTATACGCCCATGAGTGGAAGTGCCCTATGCTCCCTAAGCCGTGTTTTTTAGATGTTTCAGGACCCACCGTACACTACTCCAGAGTGGCTGTTGGCAATTTACATCCCGCCCATCAGCGTAGCAAGGCTCCCATTTCTCCATGGCCTGTCCTGCATTTCTGGTTTTGAGACTTTTTTCAGCGTAGCCCTTTCGACCGATGGGTAGCGAGACTTCTTTGTAGCGCTGATTTGCCTTTCCAGGTTGCTTGGTTGACCAAAAAGGGCGTATGCGTTTTTTCCTGAATATATTCAGGAAAAAACGCATACGCATTTTTTGGCCAAGGGCATCATTGTAGACATTTTGCCACTTTTCATGTGCTTTTAAGGCGATTCGAATCTACCTCCTGAAATCTGTTTCGTGCAATTCCGCCTTGCTTTCAAATCCTCTTCGTTGCCTTCCCTCAATATATTTGTGGACGAGAGTTATCATTTATAACTCTGCAGGTTTGTGAATTTCAGTGCCCCTGAGCTCCATTTTTCAACTTGCTTTTTTGGGAGCTGGCCGCAAAAGTGCGGGATTGCCTCAGGCCCTATTATGGTTCTGGGCGGCAGGCTGAGCCTGTGGTTAGTTCTTCTTCCTGATGGGAAAATAGGGTGACCTGTGCCTGTCCCAACACCTAGATCCAGTCTCTCATTGGTTTCCCCTCTTCCCGTTCATCCTCAGGAAAAATTGCAACCTGTAGGGAAGAGGAGGTTAAAGGTGCTGATTCTCCAAGTAGGGAGATTCCTAGTAAAATAGCTTAAATAGTGAACCTGAGCACAGGGAGATGAGAAAGGAGGTACGTTTTAGAAACCTTTCCCGATCACACGGTGTACCACCTTCTGGGTTTCTCATGCATGTTTTCGATGTACGAAGATGCCCTTGAACCTGGAGATTTGGAACCCATGGGATGGGTACCACGCAGTATTACTTTAAAGGGTCTGCGTTTGCTCCCCCAACCTCACCAAACCTCTCAGCCCCGAGAGTGTCCACCCTTATGTCTCATCCAGCTGTGGGTCTAGATATGGCCAATCCAGGTTGCATCACAGCCCCTGAACAAATTTTTTAAGAATTTCTCTCTCTTTCACTGTCTTTGTTTCATGGGTTTTTAAAAGCAATTTATTTTTATAATGGGGTTTAGCTGCTTTTCACGGCTGTGTTTATGCGGCTTTACACCCACTTGACTCACTGCAAGAGAGATATCAATATATAGGTTTTATGATTCTTACTACTCAGATATATTCTTTTGTGGTGAATAGGGGGTGTAGAGTCCAGTTCACTGAGCAAGGAGTAGGTCTTCTCTATGACATATAGGGTTTATGGAACGGTATGTGAGCTAATTTGAAACTCTTGTTTTATGCATCACCCCACCTCACCTTTCCCGTTAAGCAGCCATAGTGTGTTTTCTAAACGTGTGACTCTGTTCTGTTTTGTAATTCAGTTCAAGTGTAGCGGTTTTTACATTCCCTCTATAAGTGATAGCTTATGATAAGTGTCTTTTTCTGTGTGACTTATTTCACTTAGAATCGTCGTACCTAAATCCACTCATCATGCTCCTACTAGCCTTATGACATTGATTTCATAGCTGAGTGATATTCCATTGTACATAAGGACCACCACTTCTTTATCCATTTTTCTCTTTCCTGGGATATTTAAGGTGTAAGGAAGTGGAGGTTCTTGTCAACAGAGCAGCCCTAAACTTTGGGGTGCCTGTGTCTTGCTGATTTTTAGTTTTCCCAATTTATACGCCCATGAGTGGAAGTGCCCTATGCTCCCTAAGCCGTGTTTTTTAGATGTTTCAGGACCCACCGTACACTTCTCCAGAGTGGCTGTTGGCAATTTACATCCCGCCCATCAGCGTAGCAAGGCTCCCATTTCTCCATGGCCTGTCCTGCATTTCTGGTTTTGACACTTTTTTCAGCGTAGCCCTTTCGACCGATGGGTAGCGAGACTTCTTTGTAGCGCTGATTTGCCTTTCCAGGTTGCTTGGTTGTCCAAAAAGGGCGTATGCGTTTTTTCCTGAATATATTCAGGAAAAAACGCATAGGCCCTTTTTGGCCAAGGGCATCATTGTAGACATTTTGCCACTTTTTATGTGCTTTTAAGGCGATTCGAATCTACCTCCTGAAATCTGTTTCGTGCAATTCCGCCTTGCTTTCAAATCCTCTTCGTTGCCTTCCCTCAATATATTTGTGGACGAGAGTTATCATTTATAACTCTGCAGGTTTGTGAATTGCAGTGCCCCTGAGCTCCAT
Organism: Balaenoptera physalus; assembly: GCF_965194825.1. NCBI lineage: Eukaryota > Metazoa > Chordata > Mammalia > Artiodactyla > Balaenopteridae > Balaenoptera > Balaenoptera physalus. The sequence goes on from NW_028126218.1 coordinate 439,103, forward strand.
TTTTCAACTTGCTTTTTTGGGAGCTGGCCGCAAAAGTGCGGGATTGCCTCAGGCCCTATTCTGGTTCTGGGCGGCAGGCTGAGCCTGTGGTTAATTCTTCTTCCTGATGGGAAAATAGTGTGACCTGTGCCTGTCCCAACACCAAGGACTAGTCTCTCATTGGTTCCGCATCTTCCCGTTCATCCTCAGGACAAATTGCAACCTGTAGGGAAGAGGAGGTTAAAGGTGCTGATTCTCCAAGTAGGGAGATTGCTAGTAAAGTAGCTTAAATGGTGAACCCGAGCACAAGGAGATGAGAAATGAAGTGCGTTTTAGAAACCTTTCGCGATCACACGGTTTACCACCTGCTGGGTTTATCATGCATGTTTTCGATGTACGAAGATGCCCTTGAACCTGGAGATTTGGGACCCATGGGATGTGTACCATGCAGTATTACTTTAAAGGGTCTGCGTTTGCTCCCCCAACCTCACCAAACCTCTCAGCCCCGAGAGTGTCCACCCTTATGTCTCATCCAGCTGTGGGTCTAGATATGGTCAATCCAGGTTGCATCACAGCCCGTGAACGAATTTTGTAAGAATTTCTCTCTCTTTCACTGTCTTTGATTCATGGGTTTTTAAAAGTAATTTATTTTTATAATGGGGTTTAGCTGCTTTTCACGGCTGTGTTTATGCGGCTTTACACCCACTTGACTCACATCCAGAGAGATATCAATATATAGGTTTTATGATTCTTACTACTCAGATATATTCTTGTGCGGTGAATAGGGGGTGTAGAGTCCAGTTCACTGAGCAAGAAGTAGGTCTTCTCTATGACATATTGGGTTTATGGAACGGTATGTGAGCTAATTTGAAACCCTTGTTTTATGCATCACCCCACCTCACCTTTCCCGTTAAGCAGCCATAGTGTGTTTTCTAAACGTGTGACTCTGTTCTGTTTTGTAATTCAGTTCAAGTGTAGCGGTTTTTACATTCCCTCTATAAGTGATAGCTTATGATAAGTGTCTTTTTCTGTGTGACTTATTTCACTTAGAATCGTCGTACCTAAATCCACTCATCATGCTCCTACTAGCCTCATGACATTGATTTCATAGCTGAGTGATATTCCATTGTACATAAGGACCACCACTTGTTTATCCATTTTTCTCTTTCCTGGGATATTTAAGGTGTAAGGAAGTGGAGGTTCTTGTCAACAGAGCAGCCCTAAACTTTGGGGTGCCTGTGTCTTGCTGATTTTTAGTTTTCCCATTTTATACGCCCATGAGTGGAAGTGCCCTAAGCTCCCTAAGCCGTGTTTTTTAGATGTTTCAGGACCCACCGTACACTTCTCCAGAGTGGCTGTTGGCAATTTACATCCCGCCCATCAGCGTAGCAAGGCTCCCATTTCTCCATAGCCTGTCCTGCATTTCTGGTTTTGAGACTTTTTTCAGCGTAGCCCTTTCGACCGATGGGTAGCGAGACTTCTTTGTAGCGCTGATTTGCCTTTCCAGGTTGCTTGGTTGGCCAAAAAGGGCGTATGCGTTTTTTCCTGAATATATTCAGGAAAAAATGCATACGCCCTTTTTGGCCAAGGGCATCATTGTAGACATTTGGCCACTTTTCATGTGCTTTTAAGGCGATTCGAATCTACCTCCTGAAATCTGTTTCGTGCAATTCCGCCTTGCTTTCAAATCCTCTTCGTTGCCTTCCCTCAATATATTTGTGGACGAGAGTTATCATTTATAACTCTGCAGTTTTGTGAATTGCAGTGCCCCTGAGCTCCATTTTTCAACTTGCTTTTTTGGGAGCAGGCCGCAAAAGTGCGGGATTGCCTCAGGCCCTATTCTGGTTCTGGGCGGCAGGCTGAGCCTGTGGTTAATTCTTCTTCCTGATGGGAAAATAGGGTGACCTGTGCCTGTCCCAACACCTAGATCCAGTCTTTCATTGGTTGCCCCTCTTCCCGTTCATCCTCAGGAAAAATTGCAACCTGTACGGAAGAGGAGGTTAAGGTGCTGATTCTCCAAGTAGGGAGATTGCTAGTAAAGTATCTTAAATAGTGAACCTGAGCACAAGGATATGAGAAATGAGGTGCGTTTTAGAAACCTTTCCCGATCACACGGTGTACCACCTTCTGGGTTTCTCATGCATGTTTTCGATGTACGAAGATGCCCTTGAACCTGGAGATTTGGGACCCATGGGATGGGTACCACGCAGTATTACTTTAAAGGGTCTGCGTTTGCTCCCCCAACCTCACCAAACCTCTCAGCCCCGAGAGTGTCCACCCTTATGTCTCATCCAGCTGTGGGTCTAGATATGGCCAATCCAGGTTGCATCACAGCCCCTGAACAAATTTTGTAAGAATTTCTCTCTCTTTTACTGTCTTTGTTTCATGGGTTTTTAAAAGCAATTTATTTTTATAATGGGGTTTAGCTGCTTTTCACGGCTGTGTTTATGCGGCTTTACACCCACTTGACTCACTGCAAGAGAGATATCAATATATAGGTTTTATGATTCTTACTACTCAGATATATTCTTTTGTGGTGAATAGGGGGTGTAGAGTCCAGTTCACTGAGCAAGGAGTAGGTCTTCTCTATGACATATTGGGTTTATGGAACGGTATGTGAGCTAATTTGAAACTCTTGTTTTATGCATCACCCCACCTCACCTTTCCCGTTAAGCAGCCATAGTGTGTTTTCTAAACGTGTGACTCTGTTCTGTTTTGTAATTCAGTTCAAGTGTAGCGATTTTTACATTCCCTCTATAAGTGATAGCTTATGATAAGTGTCTTTTTCTGTGTGACTTATTTCACTTAGAATCGTCGTACCTAAATCCACTCATCATGCTCCTACTAGCCTTATGACATTGATTTCATAGCTGAGTGATATTCCATTGTACATAAGGACCACCACTTCTTTATCCATTTTTCTCTTTCCTGGGATATTTAAGGTGTAAGGAAGTGGAGGTTCTTGTCAACAGAGCAGCCCTAAACTTTGGGGTGCCTGTGTCTTGCTGATTTTTAGTTTTCCCAATTTATACGCCCATGAGTGGAAGTGCCCTATGCTCCCTAAGCCGTGTTTTTTAGATGTTTCAGGACCCACCGTACACTTCTCCAGAGTGGCTGTTGGCAATTTACATCCCGCCCATCAGCGTAGCAAGGCTCCCATTTCTCCATGGCCTGTCCTGCATTTCTGGTTTTGAGACTTTTTTCAGCGTAGCCCTTTCGACCGATGGGTAGCGAGACTTCTTTGTAGCGCTGATTTGCCTTTCCAGGTTGCTTGGTTGACCAAAAAGGGCGTATGCGTTTTTTCCTGAATATATTCAGGAAAAAACGCATACGCATTTTTTGGCCAAGGGCATCATTGTAGACATTTTGCCACTTTTCATGTGCTTTTAAGGCGATTCGAATCTACCTCCTGAAATCTGTTTCGTGCAATTCCGCCTTGCTTTCAAATCCTCTTCGTTGCCTTCCCTCAATATATTTGTGGACGAGAGTTATCATTTATAACTCTGCAGGTTTGTGAATTTCAGTGCCCCTGAGCTCCATTTTTCAACTTGCTTTTTTGGGAGCTGGCCGCAAAAGTGCGGGATTGCCTCAGGCCCTATTATGGTTCTGGGCGGCAGGCTGAGCCTGTGGTTAGTTCTTCTTCCTGATGGGAAAATAGGGTGACCTGTGCCTGTCCCAACACCTAGATCCAGTCTCTCATTGGTTTCCCCTCTTCCCGTTCATCCTCAGGAAAAATTGCAACCTGTAGGGAAGAGGAGGTTAAAGGTGCTGATTCTCCAAGTAGGGAGATTCCTAGTAAAATAGCTTAAATAGTGAACCTGAGCACAGGGAGATGAGAAAGGAGGTACGTTTTAGAAACCTTTCCCGATCACACGGTGTACCACCTTCTGGGTTTCTCATGCATGTTTTCGATGTACGAAGATGCCCTTGAACCTGGAGATTTGGAACCCATGGGATGGGTACCACGCAGTATTACTTTAAAGGGTCTGCGTTTGCTCCCCCAACCTCACCAAACCTCTCAGCCCCGAGAGTGTCCACCCTTATGTCTCATCCAGCTGTGGGTCTAGATATGGCCAATCCAGGTTGCATCACAGCCCCTGAACAAATTTTTTAAGAATTTCTCTCTCTTTCACTGTCTTTGTTTCATGGGTTTTTAAAAGCAATTTATTTTTATAATGGGGTTTAGCTGCTTTTCACGGCTGTGTTTATGCGGCTTTACACCCACTTGACTCACTGCAAGAGAGATATCAATATATAGGTTTTATGATTCTTACTACTCAGATATATTCTTTTGTGGTGAATAGGGGGTGTAGAGTCCAGTTCACTGAGCAAGGAGTAGGTCTTCTCTATGACATATAGGGTTTATGGAACGGTATGTGAGCTAATTTGAAACTCTTGTTTTATGCATCACCCCACCTCACCTTTCCCGTTAAGCAGCCATAGTGTGTTTTCTAAACGTGTGACTCTGTTCTGTTTTGTAATTCAGTTCAAGTGTAGCGGTTTTTACATTCCCTCTATAAGTGATAGCTTATGATAAGTGTCTTTTTCTGTGTGACTTATTTCACTTAGAATCGTCGTACCTAAATCCACTCATCATGCTCCTACTAGCCTTATGACATTGATTTCATAGCTGAGTGATATTCCATTGTACATAAGGACCACCACTTCTTTATCCATTTTTCTCTTTCCTGGGATATTTAAGGTGTAAGGAAGTGGAGGTTCTTGTCAACAGAGCAGCCCTAAACTTTGGGGTGCCTGTGTCTTGCTGATTTTTAGTTTTCCCAATTTATACGCCCATGAGTGGAAGTGCCCTATGCTCCCTAAGCCGTGTTTTTTAGATGTTTCAGGACCCACCGTACACTTCTCCAGAGTGGCTGTTGGCAATTTACATCCCGCCCATCAGCGTAGCAAGGCTCCCATTTCTCCATGGCCTGTCCTGCATTTCTGGTTTTGACACTTTTTTCAGCGTAGCCCTTTCGACCGATGGGTAGCGAGACTTCTTTGTAGCGCTGATTTGCCTTTCCAGGTTGCTTGGTTGTCCAAAAAGGGCGTATGCGTTTTTTCCTGAATATATTCAGGAAAAAACGCATAGGCCCTTTTTGGCCAAGGGCATCATTGTAGACATTTTGCCACTTTTTATGTGCTTTTAAGGCGATTCGAATCTACCTCCTGAAATCTGTTTCGTGCAATTCCGCCTTGCTTTCAAATCCTCTTCGTTGCCTTCCCTCAATATATTTGTGGACGAGAGTTATCATTTATAACTCTGCAGGTTTGTGAATTGCAGTGCCCCTGAGCTCCATTTTTCAACTTGCTTTTTTGGGAGCTGGCCGCAAAAGTGCGGGATTGCCTCAGGCCCTATTCTGGTTCTGGGCGGCAGGCTGAGCCTGTGGTTAATTCTTCTTCCTGATGGGAAAATAGTGTGACCTGTGCCTGTCCCAACACCAAGGACTAGTCTCTCATTGGTTCCGCATCTTCCCGTTCATCCTCAGGACAAATTGCAACCTGTAGGGAAGAGGAGGTTAAAGGTGCTGATTCTCCAAGTAGGGAGATTGCTAGTAAAGTAGCTTAAATGGTGAACCCGAGCACAAGGAGATGAGAAATGAAGTGCGTTTTAGAAACCTTTCGCGATCACACGGTTTACCACCTGCTGGGTTTATCATGCATGTTTTCGATGTACGAAGATGCCCTTGAACCTGGAGATTTGGGACCCATGGGATGTGTACCATGCAGTATTACTTTAAAGGGTCTGCGTTTGCTCCCCCAACCTCACCAAACCTCTCAGCCCCGAGAGTGTCCACCCTTATGTCTCATCCAGCTGTGGGTCTAGATATGGTCAATCCAGGTTGCATCACAGCCCGTGAACGAATTTTGTAAGAATTTCTCTCTCTTTCACTGTCTTTGTTTCATGGGTTTTTAAAAGTAATTTATTTTTATAATGGGGTTTAGCTGCTTTTCACGGCTGTGTTTATGCGGCTTTACACCCACTTGACTCACATCCAGAGAGATATCAATATATAGGTTTTATGATTCTTACTACTCAGATATATTCTTGTGCGGTGAATAGGGGGTGTAGAGTCCAGTTCACTGAGCAAGAAGTAGGTCTTCTCTATGACATATTGGGTTTATGGAACGGTATGTGAGCTAATTTGAAACCCTTGTTTTATGCATCACCCCACCTCACCTTTCCCGTTAAGCAGCCATAGTGTGTTTTCTAAACGTGTGACTCTGTTCTGTTTTGTAATTCAGTTCAAGTGTAGCGGTTTTTACATTCCCTCTATAAGTGATAGCTTATGATAAGTGTCTTTTTCTGTGTGACTTATTTCACTTAGAATCGTCGTACCTAAATCCACTCATCATGCTCCTACTAGCCTCATGACATTGATTTCATAGCTGAGTGATATTCCATTGTACATAAGGACCACCACTTGTTTATCCATTTTTCTCTTTCCTGGGATATTTAAGGTGTAAGGAAGTGGAGGTTCTTGTCAACAGAGCAGCCCTAAACTTTGGGGTGCCTGTGTCTTGCTGATTTTTAGTTTTCCCATTTTATACGCCCATGAGTGGAAGTGCCCTAAGCTCCCTAAGCCGTGTTTTTTAGATGTTTCAGGACCCACCGTACACTTCTCCAGAGTGGCTGTTGGCAATTTACATCCCGCCCATCAGCGTAGCAAGGCTCCCATTTCTCCATAGCCTGTCCTGCATTTCTGGTTTTGAGACTTTTTTCAGCGTAGCCCTTTCGACCGATGGGTAGCGAGACTTCTTTGTAGCGCTGATTTGCCTTTCCAGGTTGCTTGGTTGGCCAAAAAGGGCGTATGCGTTTTTTCCTGAATATATTCAGGAAAAAATGCATACGCCCTTTTTGGCCAAGGGCATCATTGTAGACATTTGGCCACTTTTCATGTGCTTTTAAGGCGATTCGAATCTACCTCCTGAAATCTGTTTCGTGCAATTCCGCCTTGCTTTCAAATCCTCTTCGTTGCCTTCCCTCAATATATTTGTGGACGAGAGTTATCATTTATAACTCTGCAGTTTTGTGAATTGCAGTGCCCCTGAGCTCCATTTTTCAACTTGCTTTTTTGGGAGCAGGCCGCAAAAGTGCGGGATTGCCTCAGGCCCTATTCTGGTTCTGGGCGGCAGGCTGAGCCTGTGGTTAATTCTTCTTCCTGATGGGAAAATAGGGTGACCTGTGCCTGTCCCAACACCTAGATCCAGTCTTTCATTGGTTGCCCCTCTTCCCGTTCATCCTCAGGAAAAATTGCAACCTGTACGGAAGAGGAGGTTAAGGTGCTGATTCTCCAAGTAGGGAGATTGCTAGTAAAGTATCTTAAATAGTGAACCTGAGCACAAGGATATGAGAAATGAGGTGCGTTTTAGAAACCTTTCCCGATCACACGGTGTACCACCTTCTGGGTTTCTCATGCATGTTTTCGATGTACGAAGATGCCCTTGAACCTGGAGATTTGGGACCCATGGGATGGGTACCACGCAGTATTACTTTAAAGGGTCTGCGTTTGCTCCCCCAACCTCACCAAACCTCTCAGCCCCGAGAGTGTCCACCCTTATGTCTCATCCAGCTGTGGGTCTAGATATGGCCAATCCAGGTTGCATCACAGCCCCTGAACAAATTTTGTAAGAATTTCTCTCTCTTTTACTGTCTTTGTTTCATGGGTTTTTAAAAGCAATTTATTTTTATAATGGGGTTTAGCTGCTTTTCACGGCTGTGTTTATGCGGCTTTACACCCACTTGACTCACTGCAAGAGAGATATCAATATATAGGTTTTATGATTCTTACTACTCAGATATATTCTTTTGTGGTGAATAGGGGGTGTAGAGTCCAGTTCACTGAGCAAGGAGTAGGTCTTCTCTATGACATATTGGGTTTATGGAACGGTATGTGAGCTAATTTGAAACTCTTGTTTTATGCATCACCCCACCTCACCTTTCCCGTTAAGCAGCCATAGTGTGTTTTCTAAACGTGTGACTCTGTTCTGTTTTGTAATTCAGTTCAAGTGTAGCGATTTTTACATTCCCTCTATAAGTGATAGCTTATGATAAGTGTCTTTTTCTGTGTGACTTATTTCACTTAGAATCGTCGTACCTAAATCCACTCATCATGCTCCTACTAGCCTTATGACATTGATTTCATAGCTGAGTGATATTCCATTGTACATAAGGACCACCACTTCTTTATCCATTTTTCTCTTTCCTGGGATATTTAAGGTGTAAGGAAGTGGAGGTTCTTGTCAACAGAGCAGCCCTAAACTTTGGGGTGCCTGTGTCTTGCTGATTTTTAGTTTTCCCAATTTATACGCCCATGAGTGGAAGTGCCCTATGCTCCCTAAGCCGTGTTTTTTAGATGTTTCAGGACCCACCGTACACTTCTCCAGAGTGGCTGTTGGCAATTTACATCCCGCCCATCAGCGTAGCAAGGCTCCCATTTCTCCATGGCCTGTCCTGCATTTCTGGTTTTGAGACTTTTTTCAGCGTAGCCCTTTCGACCGATGGGTAGCGAGACTTCTTTGTAGCGCTGATTTGCCTTTCCAGGTTGCTTGGTTGACCAAAAAGGGCGTATGCGTTTTTTCCTGAATATATTCAGGAAAAAACGCATACGCCCTTTTTGGCCAAGGGCATCATTGTAGACATTTTGCCACTTTTCATGTGCTTTTAAGGCGATTCGAATCTACCTCCTGAAATCTGTTTCGTGCAATTCCGCCTTGCTTTCAAATCCTCTTCGTTGCCTTCCCTCAATATATTTGTGGACGAGAGTTATCATTTATAACTCTGCAGGTTTGTGAATTTCAGTGCCCCTGAGCTCCATTTTTCAACTTGCTTTTTTGGGAGCTGGCCGCAAAAGTGCGGGATTGCCTCAGGCCCTATTATGGTTCTGGGCGGCAGGCTGAGCCTGTGGTTAGTTCTTCTTCCTGATGGGAAAATAGGGTGACCTGTGCCTGTCCCAACACCTAGATCCAGTCTCTCATTGGTTTCCCCTCTTCCCGTTCATCCTCAGGAAAAATTGCAACCTGTAGGGAAGAGGAGGTTAAAGGTGCTGATTCTCCAAGTAGGGAGATTCCTAGTAAAATAGCTTAAATAGTGAACCTGAGCACAGGGAGATGAGAAAGGAGGTACGTTTTAGAAACCTTTCCCGATCACACGGTGTACCACCTTCTGGGTTTCTCATGCATGTTTTCGATGTACGAAGATGCCCTTGAACCTGGAGATTTGGAACCCATGGGATGGGTACCACGCAGTATTACTTTAAAGGGTCTGCGTTTGCTCCCCCAACCTCACCAAACCTCTCAGCCCCGAGAGTGTCCACCCTTATGTCTCATCCAGCTGTGGGTCTAGATATGGCCAATCCAGGTTGCATCACAGCCCCTGAACAAATTTTTTAAGAATTTCTCTCTCTTTCACTGTCTTTGTTTCATGGGTTTTTAAAAGCAATTTATTTTTATAATGGGGTTTAGCTGCTTTTCACGGCTGTGTTTATGCGGCTTTACACCCACTTGACTCACATCCAGAGAGATATCAATATATAGGTTTTATGATTCTTACTACTCAGATATATTCTTGTGCGGTGAATAGGGGGTGTAGAGTCCAGTTCACTGAGCAAGAAGTAGGTCTTCTCTATGACATATTGGGTTTATGGAACGGTATGTGAGCTAATTTGAAACCCTTGTTTTATGCATCACCCCACCTCACCTTTCCCGTTAAGCAGCCATAGTGTGTTTTCTAAACGTGTGACTCTGTTCTGTTTTGTAATTCAGTTCAAGTGTAGCGGTTTTTACATTCCCTCTATAAGTGATAGCTTATGATAAGTGTCTTTTTCTGTGTGACTTATTTCACTTAGAATCGTCGTACCTAAATCCACTCATCATGCTCCTACTAGCCTCATGACATTGATTTCATAGCTGAGTGATATTCCATTGTACATAAGGACCACCACTTGTTTATCCATTTTTCTCTTTCCTGGGATATTTAAGGTGTAAGGAAGTGGAGGTTCTTGTCAACAGAGCAGCCCTAAACTTTGGGGTGCCTGTGTCTTGCTGATTTTTAGTTTTCCCATTTTATACGCCCATGAGTGGAAGTGCCCTAAGCTCCCTAAGCCGTGTTTTTTAGATGTTTCAGGACCCACCGTACACTTCTCCAGAGTGGCTGTTGGCAATTTACATCCCGCCCATCAGCGTAGCAAGGCTCCCATTTCTCCATAGCCTGTCCTGCATTTCTGGTTTTGAGACTTTTTTCAGCGTAGCCCTTTCGACCGATGGGTAGCGAGACTTCTTTGTAGCGCTGATTTGCCTTTCCAGGTTGCTTGGTTGGCCAAAAAGGGCGTATGCGTTTTTTCCTGAATATATTCAGGAAAAAATGCATACGCCCTTTTTGGCCAAGGGCATCATTGTAGACATTTGGCCACTTTTCATGTGCTTTTAAGGCGATTCGAATCTACCTCCTGAAATCTGTTTCGTGCAATTCCGCCTTGCTTTCAAATCCTCTTCGTTGCCTTCCCTCAATATATTTGTGGACGAGAGTTATCATTTATAACTCTGCAGTTTTGTGAATTGCAGTGCCCCTGAGCTCCATTTTTCAACTTGCTTTTTTGGGAGCAGGCCGCAAAAGTGCGGGATTGCCTCAGGCCCTATTCTGGTTCTGGGCGGCAGGCTGAGCCTGTGGTTAATTCTTCTTCCTGATGGGAAAATAGGGTGACCTGTGCCTGTCCCAACACCTAGATCCAGTCTTTCATTGGTTGCCCCTCTTCCCGTTCATCCTCAGGAAAAATTGCAACCTGTACGGAAGAGGAGGTTAAGGTGCTGATTCTCCAAGTAGGGAGATTGCTAGTAAAGTATCTTAAATAGTGAACCTGAGCACAAGGATATGAGAAAGGAGGTGCGTTTTAGAAACCTTTCCCGATCACACGGTGTACCACCTTCTGGGTTTCTCATGCATGTTTTCGATGTACGAAGATGCCCTTGAACCTGGAGATTTGGGACCCATGGGATGGGTACCACGCAGTATTACTTTAAAGGGTCTGCATTTGCTCCCCCAACCTCACCAAACCTCTCAGCCCCGAGAGTGTCCACCCTTATGTCTCATCCAGCTGTGGGTCTAGATATGGCCAATCCAGGTTGCATCACAGCCCCTGAACAAATTTTGTAAGAATTTCTCTCTCTTTTACTGTCTTTGTTTCATGGGTTTTTAAAAGCAATTTATTTTTATAATGGGGTTTAGCTGCTTTTCACGGCTGTGTTTATGCGGCTTTACACCCACTTGACTCACTGCAAGAGAGATATCAATATATAGGTTTTATGATTCTTACTACTCAGATATATTCTTTTGTGGTGAATAGGGGGTGTAGAGTCCAGTTCACTGAGCAAGGAGTAGGTCTTCTCTATGACATATTGGGTTTATGGAACGGTATGTGAGCTAATTTGAAACTCTTGTTTTATGCATCACCCCACCTCACCTTTCCCGTTAAGCAGCCATAGTGTGTTTTCTAAACGTGTGACTCTGTTCTGTTTTGTAATTCAGTTCAAGTGTAGCGATTTTTACATTCCCTCTATAAGTGATAGCTTATGATAAGTGTCTTTTTCTGTGTGACTTATTTCACTTAGAATCGTCGTACCTAAATCCACTCATCATGCTCCTACTAGCCTTATGACATTGATTTCATAGCTGAGTGATATTCCATTGTACATAAGGACCACCACTTCTTTATCCATTTTTCTCTTTCCTGGGATATTTAAGGTGTAAGGAAGTGGAGGTTCTTGTCAACAGAGCAGCCCTAAACTTTGGGGTGCCTGTGTCTTGCTGATTTTTAGTTTTCCCAATTTATACGCCCATGAGTGGAAGTGCCCTATGCTCCCTAAGCCGTGTTTTTTAGATGTTTCAGGACCCACCGTACACTTCTCCAGAGTGGCTGTTGGCAATTTACATCCCGCCCATCAGCGTAGCAAGGCTCCCATTTCTCCATGGCCTGTCCTGCATTTCTGGTTTTGAGACTTTTTTCAGCGTAGCCCTTTCGACCGATGGGTAGCGAGACTTCTTTGTAGCGCTGATTTGCCTTTCCAGGTTGCTTGGTTGACCAAAAAGGGCGTATGCGTTTTTTCCTGAATATATTCAGGAAAAAACGCATACGCATTTTTTGGCCAAGGGCATCATTGTAGACATTTTGCCACTTTTCATGTGCTTTTAAGGCGATTCGAATCTACCTCCTGAAATCTGTTTCGTGCAATTCCGCCTTGCTTTCAAATCCTCTTCGTTGCCTTCCCTCAATATATTTGTGGACGAGAGTTATCATTTATAACTCTGCAGGTTTGTGAATTTCAGTGCCCCTGAGCTCCATTTTTCAACTTGCTTTTTTGGGAGCTGGCCGCAAAAGTGCGGGATTGCCTCAGGCTCTATTATGGTTCTGGGCGGCAGGCTGAGCCTGTGGTTAGTTCTTCTTCCTGATGGGAAAATAGGGTGACCTGTGCCTGTCCCAACACCTAGATCCAGTCTCTCATTGGTTTCCCCTCTTCCCGTTCATCCTCAGGAAAAATTGCAACCTGTAGGGAAGAGGAGGTTAAAGGTGCTGATTCTCCAAGTAGGGAGATTCCTAGTAAAATAGCTTAAATAGTGAACCTGAGCACAGGGAGATGAGAAAGGAGGTACGTTTTAGAAACCTTTCCCGATCACACGGTGTACCACCTTCTGGGTTTCTCATGCATGTTTTCGATGTACGAAGATGCCCTTGAACCTGGAGATTTGGAACCCATGGGATGGGTACCACGCAGTATTACTTTAAAGGGTCTGCGTTTGCTCCCCCAACCTCACCAAACCTCTCAGCCCCGAGAGTGTCCACCCTTATGTCTCATCCAGCTGTGGGTCTAGATATGGCCAATCCAGGTTGCATCACAGCCCCTGAACAAATTTTGTAAGAATTTCTCTCTCTTTCACTGTCTTTGTTTCATGGGTTTTTAAAAGCAATTTATTTTTATAATGGGGTTTAGCTGCTTTTCACGGCTGTGTTTATGCGGCTTTACACCCACTTGACTCACTGCAAGAGAGATATCAATATATAGGTTTTATGATTCTTACTACTCAGATATATTCTTTTGTGGTGAATAGGGGGTGTAGAGTCCAGTTCACTGAGCAAGGAGTAGGTCTTCTCTATGACATATTGGGTTTATGGAACGGTATGTGAGCTAATTTGAAACTCTTGTTTTATGCATCACCCCACCTCACCTTTCCCGTTAAGCAGCCATAGTGTGTTTTCTAAACGTGTGACTCTGTTCTGTTTTGTAATTCAGTTCAAGTGTAGCGGTTTTTACATTCCCTCTATAAGTGATAGCTTATGATAAGTGTCTTTTTCTCAGTGACTTATTTCACTTAGAATCGTCGTACCTAAATCCACTCATCATGCTCCTACTAGCCTTATGACATTGATTTCATAGCTGAGTGATATTCCATTGTACATAAGGACCACCACTTCTTTATCCATTTTTCTCTTTCCTGGGATATTTAAGGTGTAAGGAAGTGGAGGTTCTTGTCAACAGAGCAGCCCTAAACTTTGGGGTGCCTGTGTCTTGCTGATTTTTAGTTTTCCCAATTTATACGCCCATGAGTGGAAGTGCCCTATGCTCCCTAAGCCGTGTTTTTTAGTTGTTTCAGGACCCACCGTACACTTCTCCAGAGTGGCTGTTGGCAATTTACATCCAGCCCATCAGCGTAGCAAGGCTCCCATTTCTCCATGGCCTGTCCTGCATTTCTGGTTTTGACACTTTTTTCAGCGTAGCCCTTTCGACCGATGGGTAGCGAGACTTCTTTGTAGCGCTGATTTGCCTTTCCAGGTTGCTTGGTTGGCCTAAAAGGGCGTATGCGTTTTTTCCTGAATATATTCAGGAAAAAACGCATACGCCCTTTTTGGCCAAGGGCATCATTGTAGACATTTGGCCACTTTTCATGTGCTTTTAAGGCGATTCGAATCTACCTCCTGAAATCTGTTTCGTGCAATTCCGCCTTGCTTTCAAATCCTCTTCGTTGCCTTCCCTCAATATATTTGTGGACGAGAGTTATCATTTATAACTCTGCAGTTTTGTGAATTGCAGTGCCCCTGAGCTCCATTTTTCAACTTGCTTTTTTGGGAGCAGGCCGCAAAAGTGCGGGATTGCCTCAGGCCCTATTCTGGTTCTGGGCGGCAGGCTGAGCCTGTTGTTAATTTTTCTTCCTGATGGGAAAATAGAGTGACCTGTGCCTGTCCCAACACCAAGGACTAGTCTCTCATTGGTTCCGCATCTTCCCGTTCATCCTCAGGACAAATTGCAACCTGTACGGAACAGGAGGTTAAAGGTGCTGATTCTCCAAGTAGGGAGATTGCTAGTAAAGTAGCTTAAATGGTGAACCCGAGCACAAGGAGATGAGAAATGAAGTGCGTTTTAGAAACCTTTCGCGATCACACGGTGTACCACCTGCTGGGTTTATCATGCATGTTTTCGATGTACGAAGATGCCCTTGAACCTGGAGATTTGGGACCCATGGGATGGGTACCATGCAGTATTACTTTAAAGGGTCTGCGTTTGCTCCCCCAACCTCACCAAACCTCTCAGCCCCGAGAGTGTCCACCCTTATGTCTCATCCAGCTGTGGGTCTAGATATGGTCAATCCAGGTTGCATCACAGCCCGTGAACGAATTTTGTAAGAATTTCTCTCTCTTTCACTGTCTTTGTTTCATGGGTTTTTAAAAGTAATTTATTTTTATAATGGGGTTTAGCTGCTTTTCACGGCTGTGTTTATACGGCCTTACACCCACTTGACTCACTTCCAGAGAGATATCAATATATAGGTTTTATGATTCTTACTACTCAGATATATTCTTGTGCGGTGAATAGGGGGTGTAGAGTCTAGTTCACTGAGCAAGGAGTGTGTCTTGTCTATTACATATTGGGTTTATGGAACGGTATGTGAGCTAATTTGAAACCCTTGTTTTATGCATCACCCCACCTCACCTTTCCCGTTAAGCAGCCATAGTATGTTTTCTAAACGCGTGACTCTGTTCTGTTTTGTAATTCAGTTCAAGTGTAGCGGTTTTTACATTCCCTCTATAAGTGATAGCTTATGATAAGTGTCTTTTTCTGTGTGACTTATTTCACTTAGAATTGTCGTACCTAAATCCACTCATCATGCTCCTACTAGCCTTATGACATTGATTTCATAGCTGAGTGATATTCCATTGTACATAAGGACCACCACTTCTTTATCCATTTTTCTCTTTCCTGGGATATTTAATGTGTAAGGAAGTGGAGGTTCTTGTCAACAGAGCAGCCCTAAACTTTGGGGTGCCTGTGTCTTGCTGATTTTTAGTTTTCCCAATTTATACGCCCATGAGTGGAAGTGCCCTATGCTCCCTAAGCCGTGTTTTTTAGATGTTTCAGGACCCACCGTACACTTCTCCAGAGTGGCTGTTGGCAATTTACATCCCGCCCATCAGCGTAGCAAGGCTCCCATTTCTCCATGGCCTGTCCTGCATTTCTGGTTTTGACATTTTTTTCAGCGTAGCCCTTTCGACCGATAGGTAGCGAGACTTCTTTGTAGCGCTGATTTGCCTTTCCAGGTTGCTTGGTTGGCCAAAAAGGGCGTATGCGTTTTTTCCTGAATATATTCAGGAAAAAACGCATACGCACTTTTTGGCCAAGGGCATCATTGTAGACATTTTGCCACTTTTTATGTGCTTTTAAGGCGATTCGAATCTACCTCCTGAAATCTGTTTCGTGCAATTCCGCCTTGCTTTCAAATCCTCTTCGTTGCCTTCCCTCAATATATTTGTGGACGAGAGTTATCATTTATAACTCTGCAGGTTTGTGAATTGCAGTGCCCCTGAGCTCCATTTTTCAACTTGCTTTTTTGGGAGCTGGCCGCAAAAGTGCGGGATTGCCTCAGGCCCTATTCTGGTTCTGGGCGGCAGGCTGAGCCTGTGGTTAATTCTTCTTCCTGATGGGAAAATAGGGTGACCTCTGCCTGTCCCAACACCTAGATCCAGTCTCTCATTGGTTGCCCCTCTTCCCGTTCATCCTCAGGACAAATTGCAACCTGTACGGAACAGGAGGTTAAAGGTGCTGATTCTCCAAGTAGGGAGATTCCTAGTAAAATAGCTTAAATAGTGAACCTGAGCACAGGGAGATGAGAAAGGAGGTACGTTTTAGAAACCTTTCCCGATCACACGGTGTACCACCTTCTGGGTTTCTCATGCATGTTTTCGATGTACGAAGATGCCCTTGAACCTGGAGATTTGGGACCCATGGGATGGGTACCATGCAGTATTACTTTAAAGGGTCTGCGTTTGCTCCCCCAACCTCACCAAACCTCTCAGCCCCGAGAGTGTCCACCCTTATGTCTCATCCAGCTGTGGGTCTAGATATGGTCAATCCAGGTTGCATCACAGCCCCTGAACGAATTTTGTAAGAATTTCTCTCTCTTTCACTGTCTTTGTTTCATGGGTTTTTAAAAGTAATTTATTTTTATAATGGGGTTTAGCTGCTTTTCACGGCTGTGTTTATGCGGCTTTACACCCACTTGACTCACATCCAGAGAGATATCAATATATAGGTTTTATGATTCTTACTACTCAGATATATTCTTGTGCGGTGAATAGGGGGTGTAGAGTCCAGTTCACTGAGCAAGAAGTAGGTCTTCTCTATGATATATTGGGTTTATGGAACGGTATGTGAGCTAATTTGAAACCCTTGTTTTATGCATCACCCCACCTCACCTTTCCCGTTAAGCAGCCATAGTGTGTTTTCTAAACGTGTGACTCTGTTCTGTTTTGTAATTCAGTTCAAGTGTAGCGGTTTTTACATTCCCTCTGTAAGTGATAGCTTATGATAAGTGTCTTTTTCTGTGTGACTTATTTCACTTAGAATCGTCGTACCTAAATCCACTCATCATGCTCCTACTAGCCTCATGACATTGATTTCATAGCTGAGTGATATTCCATTGTACATAAGGACCACCACTTCTTTATCCATTTTTCTCTTTCCTGGGATATTTAAGGTGTAAGGAAGTGGAGGTTCTTGTCAACAGAGCAGCCCTAAACTTTGGGGTGCCTGTGTCTTGCTGATTTTTAGTTTTCCCATTTTATACGCCCATGAGTGGAAGTGCCCTAAGCTCCCTAAGCCGTGTTTTTTAGATGTTTCAGGACCCACCGTACACTTCTCCAGAGTGGCTGTTGGCAATTTACATCCCGCCCATCAGCGTAGCAAGGCTCCCATTTCTCCATGGCCTGTCCTGCATTTCTGGTTTTGAGACTTTTTTCAGCGTAGCCCTTTCGACCGATGGGTAGCGAGACTTCTTTGTAGCGCTGATTTGCCTTTCCAGGTTGCTTGGTTGGCCAAAAAGGGCGTATGCGTTTTTTCCTGAATATATTCAGGAAAAAATGCATACGCCCTTTTTGGCCAAGGGCATCATTGTAGACATTTGGCCACTTTTCATGTGCTTTTAAGGCGATTCGAATCTACCTCCTGAAATCTGTTTCGTGCAATTCCGCCTTGCTTTCAAATCCTCTTCGTTGCCTTCCCTCAATATATTTGTGGACGAGAGTTATCATTTATAACTCTGCAGTTTTGTGAATTGCAGTGCCCCTGAGCTCCATTTTTCAACTTGCTTTTTTGGGAGTAGGCCGCAAAAGTGCGGGATTGCCTCAGGCCCTATTCTGGTTCTGGGCGGCAGGCTGAGCCTGTGGTTAATTCTTCTTCCTGATGGGAAAATAGGGTGACCTGTGCCTGTCCCAACACCTAGATCCAGTCTCTCATTGGTTGCCCCTCTTCCCGTTCATCCTCAGGAAAAATTGCAACCTGTACGGAAGAGGAGGTTAAGGTGCTGATTCTCCAAGTAGGGAGATTGCTAGTAAAGTATCTTAAATAGTGAACCTGAGCACAAGGATATGAGAAATGAGGTGCGTTTTAGAAACCTTTCCCGATCACACGGTGTACCACCTTCTGGGTTTCTCATGCATGTTTTCGATGTACGAAGATGCCCTTGAACCTGGAGATTTGGGACCCATGGGATGGGTACCACGCAGTATTACTTTAAAGAGTCTGCGTTTGCTCCCCCAACCTCACCAAACCTCTCAGCCCCGAGAGTGTCCACCCTTATGTCTCATCCAGCTGTGGGTCTAGATATGGTCAATCCAGGTTGCATCACAGCCCGTGAACGAATTTTGTAAGAATTTCTCTCTCTTTCACTGTCTTTGTTTCATGGGTTTTTAAAAGTAATTTATTTTTATAATGGGGTTTAGCTGCTTTTCACAGCTGTGTTTATACGGCCTTACACCCACTTGACTCACTTCCAGAGAGATATCAATATATAGGTTTTATGATTCTTACTACTCAGA
The DNA here is from genome assembly GCF_965194825.1 of Balaenoptera physalus. NCBI lineage: Eukaryota > Metazoa > Chordata > Mammalia > Artiodactyla > Balaenopteridae > Balaenoptera > Balaenoptera physalus. Next base: position 457,441 of record NW_028126218.1, read on the forward strand.
TATATTCTTGTGCGGTGAATAGGGGGTGTAGCGTCTAGTTCACTGAGCAAGGAGTGTGTCTTGTCTATTACATATTGGTTTTATGGAACGGTATGTGAGCTAATTTGAATCCCTTGTTTTATGCATCACCCCACCTCACCTTTCCCGTTAAGCAGCCATAGTATGTTTTCTAAACGCGTGACTCTGTTCTGTTTTGTAATTCAGTTCAAGTGTAGCGGTTTTTACATTCCCTCTATAAGTGATAGCTTATGATAAGTGTCTTTTTCTGTGTGACTTATTTCACTTAGAATCGTCGTACCTAAATCCACTCATCATGCTCCTACTAGCCTTATGACATTGATTTCATAGCTGAGTGATATTCCATTGTACATAAGGACCACCACTTCTTTATCCATTTTTCTCTTTCCTGGGATATTTAAGGTGTAAGGAAGTGGAGGTTCTTGTCAACAGAGCAGCCCTAAACTTTGGGGTGCCTGTGTCTTGCTGATTTTTAGTTTTCCCAATTTATACGCCCATGAGTGGAAGTGCCCTATGCTCCCTAAGCCGTGTTTTTTAGATGTTTCAGGACCCACCGTACACTTCTCCAGAGTGGCTGTTGGCAATTTACATCCCGCCCATCAGCGTAGCAAGGCTCCCATTTCTCCATGGCCTGTCCTGCATTTCTGGTTTTGAGACTTTTTTCAGCGTAGCCCTTTCGACCGATGGGTAGCGAGACTTCTTTGTAGCGCTGATTTGCCTTTCCAGGTTGCTTGGTTGACCAAAAAGGGCGTATGCGTTTTTTCCTGAATATATTCAGGAAAAAACGCATACGCCTTTTTTAGCCAAGGGCGTCATTGTAGACATTTTGCCACTTTTCATGTGCTTTTAAGGCGATTCGAATCTACCTCCTGAAATCTGTTTCGTGCAATTCCGCCTTGCTTTCAAATCCTCTTCGTTGCCTTCCCTCAATATATTTGTGGACGAGAGTTATCATTTATAACTCTGCAGGTTTGTGAATTGCAGTGCCCCTGAGCTCCATTTTTCAACTTGCTTTTTTGGGAGCTGGCCGCAAAAGTGCGGGATTGCCTCAGGCCCTATTATGGTTCTGGGCGGCAGGCTGAGCCTGTGGTTAGTTCTTCTTCCTGATGGGAAAATAGGGTGACCTGTGCCTGTCCCAACACCTAGATCCAGTCTCTCATTGGTTTCCCCTCTTCCCGTTCATCCTCAGGAAAAATTGCAACCTGTAGGGAAGAGGAGGTTAAAGGTGCTGATTCTCCAAGTAGGGAGATTCCTAGTAAAATAGCTTAAATAGTGAACCTGAGCACAGGGAGATGAGAAAGGAGGTACGTTTTAGAAACCTTTCCCGATCACACGGTGTACCACCTTCTGGGTTTCTCATGCATGTTTTCGATGTACGAAGATGCCCTTGAACCTGGAGATTTGGAACCCATGGGATGGGTACCACGCAGTATTACTTTAAAGGGTCTGCGTTTGCTCCCCCAACCTCACCAAACCTCTCAGCCCCGAGAGTGTCCACCCTTATGTCTCATCCAGCTGTGGGTCTAGATATGGCCAATCCAGGTTGCATCACAGCCCCTGAACAAATTTTGTAAGAATTTCTCTCTCTTTCACTGTCTTTGTTTCATGGGTTTTTAAAAGCAATTTATTTTTATAATGGGGTTTAGCTGCTTTTCACGGCTGTGTTTATGCGGCTTTACACCCACTTGACTCACTGCAAGAGAGATATCAATATATAGGTTTTATGATTCTTACTACTCAGATATATTCTTTTGTGGTGAATAGGGGGTGTAGAGTCCAGTTCACTGAGCAAGGAGTAGGTCTTCTCTATGACATATTGGGTTTATGGAACGGTATGTGAGCTAATTTGAAACTCTTGTTTTATGCATCACCCCACCTCACCTTTCCCGTTAAGCAGCCATAGTGTGTTTTCTAAACGTGTGACTCTGTTCTGTTTTGTAATTCAGTTCAAGTGTAGCGGTTTTTACATTCCCTCTATAAGTGATAGCTTATGATAAGTGTCTTTTTCTCAGTGACTTATTTCACTTAGAATCGTCGTACCTAAATCCACTCATCATGCTCCTACTAGCCTTATGACATTGATTTCATAGCTGAGTGATATTCCATTGTACATAAGGACCACCACTTCTTTATCCATTTTTCTCTTTCCTGGGATATTTAAGGTGTAAGGAAGTGGAGGTTCTTGTCAACAGAGCAGCCCTAAACTTTGGGGTGCCTGTGTCTTGCTGATTTTTAGTTTTCCCAATTTATACGCCCATGAGTGGAAGTGCCCTATGCTCCCTAAGCCGTGTTTTTTAGTTGTTTCAGGACCCACCGTACACTTCTCCAGAGTGGCTGTTGGCAATTTACATCCAGCCCATCAGCGTAGCAAGGCTCCCATTTCTCCATGGCCTGTCCTGCATTTCTGGTTTTGACACTTTTTTCAGCGTAGCCCTTTCGACCGATGGGTAGCGAGACTTCTTTGTAGCGCTGATTTGCCTTTCCAGGTTGCTTGGTTGTCCAAAAAGGGCGTATGCGTTTTTTCCTGAATATATTCAGGAAAAAACGCATAGGCCCTTTTTGGCCAAGGGCATCATTGTAGACATTTTGCCACTTTTTATGTGCTTTTAAGGCGATTCGAATCTACCTCCTGAAATCTGTTTCGTGCAATTCCGCCTTGCTTTCAAATCCTCTTCGTTGCCTTCCCTCAATATATTTGTGGACGAGAGTTATCATTTATAACTCTGCAGGTTTGTGAATTGCAGTGCCCCTGAGCTCCATTTTTCAACTTGCTTTTTTGGGAGCTGGCCGCAAAAGTGCGGGATTGCCTCAGGCCCTATTCTGGTTCTGGGCGGCAGGCTGAGCCTGTGGTTAATTCTTCTTCCTGATGGGAAAATAGTGTGACCTGTGCCTGTCCCAACACCAAGGACTAGTCTCTCATTGGTTCCGCATCTTCCCGTTCATCCTCAGGACAAATTGCAACCTGTAGGGAAGAGGAGGTTAAAGGTGCTGATTCTCCAAGTAGGGAGATTGCTAGTAAAGTAGCTTAAATGGTGAACCCGAGCACAAGGAGATGAGAAATGAAGTGCGTTTTAGAAACCTTTCGCGATCACACGGTGTACCACCTGCTGGGTTTATCATGCATGTTTTCGATGTACGAAGATGCCCTTGAACCTGGAGATTTGGGACCCATGGGATGTGTACCATGCAGTATTACTTTAAAGGGTCTGCGTTTGCTCCCCCAACCTCACCAAACCTCTCAGCCCCGAGAGTGTCCACCCTTATGTCTCATCCAGCTGTGGGTCTAGATATGGTCAATCCAGGTTGCATCACAGCCCGTGAACGAATTTTGTAAGAATTTCTCTCTCTTTCACTGTCTTTGTTTCATGGGTTTTTAAAAGTAATTTATTTTTATAATGGGGTTTAGCTGCTTTTCACGGCTGTGTTTATGCGGCTTTACACCCACTTGACTCACATCCAGAGAGATATCAATATATAGGTTTTATGATTCTTACTACTCAGATATATTCTTGTGCGGTGAATAGGGGGTGTAGAGTCCAGTTCACTGAGCAAGAAGTAGGTCTTCTCTATGACATATTGGGTTTATGGAACGGTATGTGAGCTAATTTGAAACCCTTGTTTTATGCATCACCCCACCTCACCTTTCCCGTTAAGCAGCCATAGTGTGTTTTCTAAACGTGTGACTCTGTTCTGTTTTGTAATTCAGTTCAAGTGTAGCGGTTTTTACATTCCCTCTATAAGTGATAGCTTATGATAAGTGTCTTTTTCTGTGTGACTTATTTCACTTAGAATCGTCGTACCTAAATCCACTCATCATGCTCCTACTAGCCTCATGACATTGATTTCATAGCTGAGTGATATTCCATTGTACATAAGGACCACCACTTGTTTATCCATTTTTCTCTTTCCTGGGATATTTAAGGTGTAAGGAAGTGGAGGTTCTTGTCAACAGAGCAGCCCTAAACTTTGGGGTGCCTGTGTCTTGCTGATTTTTAGTTTTCCCATTTTATACGCCCATGAGTGGAAGTGCCCTAAGCTCCCTAAGCCGTGTTTTTTAGATGTTTCAGGACCCACCGTACACTTCTCCAGAGTGGCTGTTGGCAATTTACATCCCGCCCATCAGCGTAGCAAGGCTCCCATTTCTCCATAGCCTGTCCTGCATTTCTGGTTTTGAGACTTTTTTCAGCGTAGCCCTTTCGACCGATGGGTAGCGAGACTTCTTTGTAGCGCTGATTTGCCTTTCCAGGTTGCTTGGTTGGCCAAAAAGGGCGTATGTGTTTTTTCCTGAATATATTCAGGAAAAAATGCATACGCCCTTTTTGGCCAAGGGCATCATTGTAGACATTTGGCCACTTTTCATGTGCTTTTAAGGCGATTCGAATCTACCTCCTGAAATCTGTTTCGTGCAATTCCGCCTTGCTTTCAAATCCTCTTCGTTGCCTTCCCTCAATATATTTGTGGACGAGAGTTATCATTTATAACTCTGCAGTTTTGTGAATTGCAGTGCCCCTGAGCTCCATTTTTCAACTTGCTTTTTTGGGAGCAGGCCGCAAAAGTGCGGGATTGCCTCAGGCCCTATTCTGGTTCTGGGCGGCAGGCTGAGCCTGTGGTTAATTCTTCTTCCTGATGGGAAAATAGGGTGACCTGTGCCTGTCCCAACACCTAGATCCAGTCTTTCATTGGTTGCCCCTCTTCCCGTTCATCCTCAGGAAAAATTGCAACCTGTACGGAAGAGGAGGTTAAGGTGCTGATTCTCCAAGTAGGGAGATTGCTAGTAAAGTATCTTAAATAGTGAACCTGAGCACAAGGATATGAGAAATGAGGTGCGTTTTAGAAACCTTTCCCGATCACACGGTGTACCACCTTCTGGGTTTCTCATGCATGTTTTCGATGTACGAAGATGCCCTTGAACCTGGAGATTTGGGACCCATGGGATGGGTACCACGCAGTATTACTTTAAAGGGTCTGCGTTTGCTCCCCCAACCTCACCAAACCTCTCAGCCCCGAGAGTGTCCACCCTTATGTCTCATCCAGCTGTGGGTCTAGATATGGCCAATCCAGGTTGCATCACAGCCCCTGAACAAATTTTGTAAGAATTTCTCTCTCTTTTACTGTCTTTGTTTCATGGGTTTTTAAAAGCAATTTATTTTTATAATGGGGTTTAGCTGCTTTTCACGGCTGTGTTTATGCGGCTTTACACCCACTTGACTCACTGCAAGAGAGATATCAATATATAGGTTTTATGATTCTTACTACTCAGATATATTCTTTTGTGGTGAATAGGGGGTGTAGAGTCCAGTTCACTGAGCAAGGAGTAGGTCTTCTCTATGACATATTGGGTTTATGGAACGGTATGTGAGCTAATTTGAAACTCTTGTTTTATGCATCACCCCACCTCACCTTTCCCGTTAAGCAGCCATAGTGTGTTTTCTAAACGTGTGACTCTGTTCTGTTTTGTAATTCAGTTCAAGTGTAGCGATTTTTACATTCCCTCTATAAGTGATAGCTTATGATAAGTGTCTTTTTCTGTGTGACTTATTTCACTTAGAATCGTCGTACCTAAATCCACTCATCATGCTCCTACTAGCCTTATGACATTGATTTCATAGCTGAGTGATATTCCATTGTACATAAGGACCACCACTTCTTTATCCATTTTTCTCTTTCCTGGGATATTTAAGGTGTAAGGAAGTGGAGGTTCTTGTCAACAGAGCAGCCCTAAACTTTGGGGTGCCTGTGTCTTGCTGATTTTTAGTTTTCCCAATTTATACGCCCATGAGTGGAAGTGCCCTATGCTCCCTAAGCCGTGTTTTTTAGATGTTTCAGGACCCACCGTACACTTCTCCAGAGTGGCTGTTGGCAATTTACATCCCGCCCATCAGCGTAGCAAGGCTCCCATTTCTCCATGGCCTGTCCTGCATTTCTGGTTTTGAGACTTTTTTCAGCGTAGCCCTTTCGACCGATGGGTAGCGAGACTTCTTTGTAGCGCTGATTTGCCTTTCCAGGTTGCTTGGTTGACCAAAAAGGGCGTATGCGTTTTTTCCTGAATATATTCAGGAAAAAACGCATACGCATTTTTTGGCCAAGGGCATCATTGTAGACATTTTGCCACTTTTCATGTGCTTTTAAGGCGATTCGAATCTACCTCCTGAAATCTGTTTCGTGCAATTCCGCCTTGCTTTCAAATCCTCTTCGTTGCCTTCCCTCAATATATTTGTGGACGAGAGTTATCATTTATAACTCTGCAGGTTTGTGAATTTCAGTGCCCCTGAGCTCCATTTTTCAACTTGCTTTTTTGGGAGCTGGCCGCAAAAGTGCGGGATTGCCTCAGGCCCTATTATGGTTCTGGGCGGCAGGCTGAGCCTGTGGTTAGTTCTTCTTCCTGATGGGAAAATAGGGTGACCTGTGCCTGTCCCAACACCTAGATCCAGTCTCTCATTGGTTTCCCCTCTTCCCGTTCATCCTCAGGAAAAATTGCAACCTGTAGGGAAGAGGAGGTTAAAGGTGCTGATTCTCCAAGTAGGGAGATTCCTAGTAAAATAGCTTAAATAGTGAACCTGAGCACAGGGAGATGAGAAAGGAGGTACGTTTTAGAAACCTTTCCCGATCACACGGTGTACCACCTTCTGGGTTTCTCATGCATGTTTTCGATGTACGAAGATGCCCTTGAACCTGGAGATTTGGAACCCATGGGATGGGTACCACGCAGTATTACTTTAAAGGGTCTGCGTTTGCTCCCCCAACCTCACCAAACCTCTCAGCCCCGAGAGTGTCCACCCTTATGTCTCATCCAGCTGTGGGTCTAGATATGGCCAATCCAGGTTGCATCACAGCCCCTGAACAAATTTTTTAAGAATTTCTCTCTCTTTCACTGTCTTTGTTTCATGGGTTTTTAAAAGCAATTTATTTTTATAATGGGGTTTAGCTGCTTTTCACGGCTGTGTTTATGCGGCTTTACACCCACTTGACTCACTGCAAGAGAGATATCAATATATAGGTTTTATGATTCTTACTACTCAGATATATTCTTTTGTGGTGAATAGGGGGTGTAGAGTCCAGTTCACTGAGCAAGGAGTAGGTCTTCTCTATGACATATTGGGTTTATGGAACGGTATGTGAGCTAATTTGAAACTCTTGTTTTATGCATCACCCCACCTCACCTTTCCCGTTAAGCAGCCATAGTGTGTTTTCTAAACGTGTGACTCTGTTCTGTTTTGTAATTCAGTTCAAGTGTAGCGGTTTTTACATTCCCTCTATAAGTGATAGCTTATGATAAGTGTCTTTTTCTGTGTGACTTATTTCACTTAGAATCGTCGTACCTAAATCCACTCATCATGCTCCTACTAGCCTTATGACATTGATTTCATAGCTGAGTGATATTCCATTGTACATAAGGACCACCACTTCTTTATCCATTTTTCTCTTTCCTGGGATATTTAAGGTGTAAGGAAGTGGAGGTTCTTGTCAACAGAGCAGCCCTAAACTTTGGGGTGCCTGTGTCTTGCTGATTTTTAGTTTTCCCAATTTATACGCCCATGAGTGGAAGTGCCCTATGCTCCCTAAGCCGTGTTTTTTAGTTGTTTCAGGACCCACCGTACACTTCTCCAGAGTGGCTGTTGGCAATTTACATCCAGCCCATCAGCGTAGCAAGGCTCCCATTTCTCCATGGCCTGTCCTGCATTTCTGGTTTTGACACTTTTTTCAGCGTAGCCCTTTCGACCGATGGGTAGCGAGACTTCTTTGTAGCGCTGATTTGCCTTTCCAGGTTGCTTGGTTGTCCAAAAAGGGCCTATGCGTTTTTTCCTGAATATATTCAGGAAAAAACGCATAGGCCCTTTTTGGCCAAGGGCATCATTGTAGACATTTTGCCACTTTTTATGTGCTTTTAAGGCGATTCGAATCTACCTCCTGAAATCTGTTTCGTGCAATTCCGCCTTGCTTTCAAATCCTCTTCGTTGCCTTCCCTCAATATATTTGTGGACGAGAGTTATCATTTATAACTCTGCAGGTTTGTGAATTGCAGTGCCCCTGAGCTCCATTTTTCAACTTGCTTTTTTGGGAGCTGGCCGCAAAAGTGCGGGATTGCCTCAGGCCCTATTCTGGTTCTGGGCGGCAGGCTGAGCCTGTGGTTAATTCTTCTTCCTGATGGGAAAATAGTGTGACCTGTGCCTGTCCCAACACCAAGGACTAGTCTCTCATTGGTTCCGCATCTTCCCGTTCATCCTCAGGACAAATTGCAACCTGTACGGAACAGGAGGTTAAAGGTGCTGATTCTCCAAGTAGGGAGATTGCTAGTAAAGTAGCTTAAATGGTGAACCCGAGCACAAGGAGATGAGAAATGAAGTGCGTTTTAGAAACCTTTCGCGATCACACGGTGTACCACCTGCTGGGTTTATCATGCATGTTTTCGATGTACGAAGATGCCCTTGAACCTGGAGATTTGGGACCCATGGGATGTGTACCATGCAGTATTACTTTAAAGGGTCTGCGTTTGCTCCCCCAACCTCACCAAACCTCTCAGCCCCGAGAGTGTCCACCCTTATGTCTCATCCAGCTGTGGGTCTAGATATGGTCAATCCAGGTTGCATCACAGCCCGTGAACGAATTTTGTAAGAATTTCTCTCTCTTTCACTGTCTTTGTTTCATGGGTTTTTAAAAGTAATTTATTTTTATAATGGGGTTTAGCTGCTTTTCACGGCTGTGTTTATGCGGCTTTACACCCACTTGACTCACATCCAGAGAGATATCAATATATAGGTTTTATGATTCTTACTACTCAGATATATTCTTGTGCGGTGAATAGGGGGTGTAGAGTCCAGTTCACTGAGCAAGAAGTAGGTCTTCTCTATGACATATTGGGTTTATGGAACGGTATGTGAGCTAATTTGAAACCCTTGTTTTATGCATCACCCCACCTCACCTTTCCCGTTAAGCAGCCATAGTGTGTTTTCTAAACGTGTGACTCTGTTCTGTTTTGTAATTCAGTTCAAGTGTAGCGGTTTTTACATTCCCTCTATAAGTGATAGCTTATGATAAGTGTCTTTTTCTGTGTGACTTATTTCACTTAGAATCGTCGTACCTAAATCCACTCATCATGCTCCTACTAGCCTCATGACATTGATTTCATAGCTGAGTGATATTCCATTGTACATAAGGACCACCACTTGTTTATCCATTTTTCTCTTTCCTGGGATATTTAAGGTGTAAGGAAGTGGAGGTTCTTGTCAACAGAGCAGCCCTAAACTTTGGGGTGCCTGTGTCTTGCTGATTTTTAGTTTTCCCATTTTATACGCCCATGAGTGGAAGTGCCCTAAGCTCCCTAAGCCGTGTTTTTTAGATGTTTCAGGACCCACCGTACACTTCTCCAGAGTGGCTGTTGGCAATTTACATCCCGCCCATCAGCGTAGCAAGGCTCCCATTTCTCCATGGCCTGTCCTGCATTTCTGGTTTTGAGACTTTTTTCAGCGTAGCCCTTTCGACCGATGGGTAGCGAGACTTCTTTGTAGCGCTGATTTGCCTTTCCAGGTTGCTTGGTTGGCCAAAAAGGGCGTATGCGTTTTTTCCTGAATATATTCAGGAAAAAATGCATACGCCCTTTTTGGCCAAGGGCATCATTGTAGACATTTGGCCACTTTTCATGTGCTTTTAAGGCGATTCGAATCTACCTCCTGAAATCTGTTTCGTGCAATTCCGCCTTGCTTTCAAATCCTCTTCGTTGCCTTCCCTCAATATATTTGTGGACGAGAGTTATCATTTATAACTCTGCAGTTTTGTGAATTGCAGTGCCCCTGAGCTCCATTTTTCAACTTGCTTTTTTGGGAGCAGGCCGCAAAAGTGCGGGATTGCCTCAGGCCCTATTCTGGTTCTGGGCGGCAGGCTGAGCCTGTGGTTAATTCTTCTTCCTGATGGGAAAATAGGGTGACCTGTGCCTGTCCCAACACCTAGATCCAGTCTTTCATTGGTTGCCCCTCTTCCCGTTCATCCTCAGGAAAAATTGCAACCTGTACGGAAGAGGAGGTTAAGGTGCTGATTCTCCAAGTAGGGAGATTGCTAGTAAAGTATCTTAAATAGTGAACCTGAGCACAAGGATATGAGAAAGGAGGTGCGTTTTAGAAACCTTTCCCGATCACACGGTGTACCACCTTCTGGGTTTCTCATGCATGTTTTCGATGTACGAAGATGCCCTTGAACCTGGAGATTTGGGACCCATGGGATGGGTACCACGCAGTATTACTTTAAAGGGTCTGCGTTTGCTCCCCCAACCTCACCAAACCTCTCAGCCCCGAGAGTGTCCACCCTTATGTCTCATCCAGCTGTGGGTCTAGATATGGCCAATCCAGGTTGCATCACAGCCCCTGAACAAATTTTGTAAGAATTTCTCTCTCTTTTACTGTCTTTGTTTCATGGGTTTTTAAAAGCAATTTATTTTTATAATGGGGTTTAGCTGCTTTTCACGGCTGTGTTTATGCGGCTTTACACCCACTTGACTCACTGCCAGAGAGATATCAATATATAGGTTTTATGATTCTTACTACTCAGATATATTCTTTTGTGGTGAATAGGGGGTGTAGAGTCCAGTTCACTGAGCAAGGAGTAGGTCTTCTCTATGACATATTGGGTTTATGGAACGGTATGTGAGCTAATTTGAAACCCTTGTTTTATGCATCACCTCACCTCACCTTTCCCGTTAAGCAGCCATAGTGTGTTTTCTAAACGTGTGACTCCGTTCTGTTTTGTAATTCAGTTCAAGTGTAGCGGTTTTTACATTCCCTCTATAAGTGATAGCTTATGATAAGTGTCTTTTTCTGTGTGACTTATTTCACTTAGAATCGTCGTACCTAAATCCACTCATCATGCTCCTACTAGCCTTATGACATTGATTTCATAGCTGAGTGATATTCCATTGTACATAAGGACCACCACTTCTTTATCCATTTTTCTCTTTCCTGGGATATTTAAGGTGTAAGGAAGTGGAGGTTCTTGTCAACAGAGCAGCCCTAAACTATGGGGTGCCTGTGTCTTGCTGATTTTTAGTTTTCGCAATTTATACGCCCATGAGTGGAAGTGCCCTATGCTCCCTAAGCCGTGTTTTTTAGATGTTTCAGGACCCACCGTACACTTCTCCAGAGTGGCTGTTGGCAATTTACATCCCGCCCATCAGCGTAGCAAGGCTCCCATTTCTCCATGGCCTGTCCTGCATTTCTGGTTTTGAGACTTTTTTCAGCGTAGCCCTTTCGACCGATGGGTAGCGAGACTTCTTTGTAGCGCTGATTTGCCTTTCCAGGTTGCTTGGTTGGCCAAAAAGGGCGTATGCGTTTTTTCCTGAATATATTCAGGAAAAAACGCATACGCCCTTTTTGGCCAAGGGCATCATTGTAGACATTTGGCCACTTTTCATGTGCTTTTAAGGCGATTCGAATCTACCTCCTGAAATCTGTTTCGTGCAATTCCGCCTTGCTTTCAAATCCTCTTCGTTGCCTTCCCTCAATATATTTGTGGACGAGAGTTATCATTTATAACTCTGCAGTTTTGTGAATTGCAGTGCCCCTGAGCTCCATTTTTCAACTTGCTTTTTTGGGAGCAGGCCGCAAAAGTGCGGGATTGCCTCAGGCCCTATTCTGGTTCTGGGCGGCAGGCTGAGCCTGTGGTTAATTCTTCTTCCTGATGGGAAAATAGGGTGACCTGTGCCTGTCCCAACACCTAGATCCAGTCTCTCATTGGTTGCCCCTCTTCCCGTTCATCCTCAGGAAAAATTGCAACCTGTACGGAAGAGGAGGTTAAGGTGCTGATTCTCCAAGTAGGGAGATTGCTAGTAAAGTATCTTAAATAGTGAACCTGAGCACAAGGATATGAGAAATGAGGTGCGTTTTAGAAACCTTTCCCGATCACACGGTGTACCACCTTCTGGGTTTCTCATGCATGTTTTCGATGTACGAAGATGCCCTTGAACCTGGAGATTTGGAACCCATGGGATGGGTACCACGCAGTATTACTTTAAAGGGTCTGCGTTTGCTCCCCCAACCTCACCAAACCTCTCAGCCCCGAGAGTGTCCACCCTTATGTCTCATCCAGCTGTGGGTCTAGATATGGCCAATCCAGGTTGCATCACAGCCCCTGAACAAATTTTGTAAGAATTTCTCTCTCTTTCACTGTCTTTGTTTCATGGGTTTTTAAAAGCAATTTATTTTTATAATGGGGTTTAGCTGCTTTTCACGGCTGTGTTTATGCGGCTTTACACCCACTTGACTCACTGCCAGAGAGATATCAATATATAGGTTTTATGATTCTTACTACTCAGATATATTCTTTTGTGGTGAATAGGGGGTGTAGAGTCCAGTTCACTGAGCAAGGAGTAGGTCTTCTCTATGACATATTGGGTTTATGGAACGGTATGTGAGCTAATTTGAAACCCTTGTTTTATGCATCACCCCACCTCACCTTTCCCGTTAAGCAGCCATAGTGTGTTTTCTAAACGTGTGACTCCATTCTGTTTTGTAATTCAGTTCAAGTGTAGCGGTTTTTACATTCCCTCTATAAGTGATAGCTTATGATAAGTGTCTTTTTCTCTGTGACTTATTTCACTTAGAATCGTCGTACCTAAATCCACTCATCATGCTCCTACTAGCCTCATGACATTGATTTCATAGCTGAGTGATATTCCATTGTACATAAGGACCACCACTTCTTTATCCATTTTTCTCTTTCCTGGGATATGTAAGGTGTAAGGAAGTGGAGGTTCTTGTCAACAGAGCAGCCCTAAACTTTGGGGTGCCTGTGTCTTGCTGATTTTTAGTTTTCCCATTTTATACGCCCATGAGTGGAAGTGCCCTATGCTCCCTAAGCCGTGTTTTTTAGATGTTTCAGGACCCACCGTACACTTCTCCAGAGTGGCTGTTGGCAATTTACATCCCGCCCATCAGCGTAGCAAGGCTCCCATTTCTCCATGGCCTGTCCTGCATTTCTGGTTTTGAGACTTTTTTCAGCGTAGCCCTTTCGACCGATGGGTAGCGAGACTTCTTTGTAGCGCTGATTTGCCTTTCCAGGTTGCTTGGTTGGCCTAAAAGGGCGTATGCGTTTTTTCCTGAATATATTCAGGAAAAAACGCATACGCCCTTTTTGGCCAAGGGCATCATTGTAGACATTTGGCCACTTTTCATGTGCTTTTAAGGCGATTCGAATCTACCTCCTGAAATCTGTTTCGTGCAATTCCGCCTTGCTTTCAAATCCTCTTCGTTGCCTTCCCTCAATATATTTGTGGACGAGAGTTATCATTTATAACTCTGCAGTTTTGTGAATTGCAGTGCCCCTGAGCTCCATTTTTCAACTTGCTTTTTTGGGAGCAGGCCGCAAAAGTGCGGGATTGCCTCAGGCCCTATTCTGGTTCTGGGCGGCAGGCTGAGTCTGTGGTTAATTCTTCTTCCTGATGGGAAAATAGGGTGACCTGTGCCTGTCCCAACACCTAGATCCAGTCTCTCATTGGTTGCCCCTCTTCCCGTTCATCCTCAGGAAAAATTGCAACCTGTACGGAAGAGGAGGTTAAGGTGCTGATTCTCCAAGTAGGGAGATTGCTAGTAAAGTATCTTAAATAGTGAACCTGAGCACAAGGATATGAGAAATGAGGTGCGTTTTAGAAACCTTTCCCGATCACACGGTGTACCACCTTCTGGGTTTCTCATGCATGTTTTCGATGTACGAAGATGCCCTTGAACCTGGAGATTTGGGACCCATGGGATGGGTACCACGCAGTATTACTTTAAAGGGTCTGCGTTTGCTCCCCCAACCTCACCAAACCTCTCAGCCCCGAGAGTGTCCACCCTTATGTCTCATCCAGCTGTGGGTCTAGATATGGCCAATCCAGGTTGCATCACAGCCCCTGAACAAATTTTGTAAGAATTTCTCTCTCTTTCACTGTCTTTGTTTCATGGGTTTTTAAAAGCAATTTATTTTTATAATGGGGTTTAGCTGCTTTTCACGGCTGTGTTTATGCGGCTTTACACCCACTTGACTCACTGCCAGAGAGATATCAATATATAGGTTTTATGATTCTTACTACTCAGATATATTCTTTTGTGGTGAATAGGGGGTGTAGAGTCCAGTTCACTGAGCAAGGAGTAGGTCTTCTCTATGACATATTGGGTTTATGGAACGGTATGTGAGCTAATTTGAAACCCTTGTTTTATGCATCACCCCACCTCACCTTTCCCGTTAAGCAGCCATAGTGTGTTTTCTAAACGTGTGACTCCGTTCTGTTTTGTAATTCAGTTCAAGTGTAGCGGTTTTTACATTCCCTCTATAAGTGATAGCTTATGATAAGTGTCTTTTTCTCTGTGACTTATTTCACTTAGAATCGTCGTACCTAAATCCACTCATCATGCTCCTACTAGCCTCATGACATTGATTTCATAGCTGAGTGATATTCCATTGTACATAAGGACCACCACTTCTTTATCCATTTTTCTCTTTCCTGGGATATGTAAGGTGTAAGGAAGTGGAGGTTCTTGTCAACAGAGCAGCCCTAAACTTTGGGGTGCCTGTGTCTTGCTGATTTTTAGTTTTCCCATTTTATACGCCCATGAGTGGAAGTGCCCTATGCTCCCTAAGCCGTGTTTTTTAGATGTTTCAGGACCCACCGTACACTTCTCCAGAGTGGCTGTTGGCAATTTACATCCCGCCCATCAGCGTAGCAAGGCTCCCATTTCTCCATGGCCTGTCCTGCATTTCTGGTTTTGAGACTTTTTTCAGCGTAGCCCTTTCGACCGATGGGTAGCGAGACTTCTTTGTAGCGCTGATTTGCCTTTCCAGGTTGCTTGGTTGGCCTAAAAGGGCGTATGCGTTTTTTCCTGAATATATTCAGGAAAAAACGCATACGCCCTTTTTGGCCAAGGGCATCATTGTAGACATTTGGCCACTTTTCATGTGCTTTTAAGGCGATTCGAATCTACCTCCTGAAATCTGTTTCGTGCAATTCCGCCTTGCTTTCAAATCCTCTTCGTTGCCTTCCCTCAATATATTTGTGGACGAGAGTTATCATTTATAACTCTGCAGTTTTGTGAATTGCAGTGCCCCTGAGCTCCATTTTTCAACTTGCTTTTTTGGGAGCAGGCCGCAAAAGTGCGGGATTGCCTCAGGCCCTATTCTGGTTCTGGGCGGCAGGCTGAGCCTGTGGTTAATTCTTCTTCCTGATGGGAAAATAGGGTGACCTGTGCCTGTCCCAACACCTAGATCCAGTCTCTCATTGGTTGCCCCTCTTCCCGTTCATCCTCAGGAAAAATTGCAACCTGTACGGAAGAGGAGGTTAAGGTGCTGATTCTCCAAGTAGGGAGATTGCTAGTAAAGTATCTTAAATAGTGAACCTGAGCACAAGGATATGAGAAATGAGGTGCGTTTTAGAAACCTTTCCCGATCACACGGTGTACCACCTTCTGGGTTTCTCATGCATGTTTTCGATGTACGAAGATGCCCTTGAACCTGGAGATTTGGGACCCATGGGATGGGTACCACGCAGTATTACTTTAAAGGGTCTGCGTTTGCTCCCCCAACCTCACCAAACCTCTCAGCCCCGAGAGTGTCCACCCTTATGTCTCATCCAGCTGTGGGTCTAGATATGGCCAATCCTGGTTGCATCACAGCCCCTGAACAAATTTTTTAAGAATTTCTCTCTCTTTCACTGTCTTTGTTTCATGGGTTTTTAAAAGCAATTTATTTTTATAATGGGGTTTAGCTGCTTTTCACGGCTGTGTTTATGCGGCTTTACACCCACTTGACTCACTGCAAGAGAGATATCAATATATAGGTTTTATGATTCTTACTACTCAGATATATTCTTTTGTGGTGAATAGGGGGTGTAGAGTCCAGTTCACTGAGCAAGGAGTAGGTCTTCTCTATGACATATTGGGTTTATGGAACGGTATGTGAGCTAATTTGAAACTCTTGTTTTATGCATCACCCCACCTCACCTTTCCCGTTAAGCAGCCATAGTGTGTTTTCTAAACGTGTGACTCTGTTCTGTTTTGTAATTCAGTTCAAGTGTAGCGGTTTTTACATTCCCTCTATAAGTGATAGCTTATGATAAGTGTCTTTTTCTGTGTGACTTATTTCACTTAGAATCGTCGTACCTAAATCCACTCATCATGCTCCTACTAGCCTTATGACATTGATTTCATAGCTGAGTGATATTCCATTGTACATAAGGACCACCACTTCTTTATCCATTTTTCTCTTTCCTGGGATATTTAAGGTGTAAGGAAGTGGAGGTTCTTGTCAACAGAGCAGCCCTAAACTTTGGGGTGCCTGTGTCTTGCTGATTTTTAGTTTTCCCAATTTATACGCCCATGAGTGGAAGTGCCCTATGCTCCCTAAGCCGTGTTTTTTAGATGTTTCAGGACCCACCGTACACTTCTCCAGAGTGGCTGTTGGCAATTTACATCCCGCCCATCAGCGTAGCAAGGCTCCCATTTCTCCATGGCCTGTCCTGCATTTCTGGTTTTGAGACTTTTTTCAGCGTAGCCCTTTCGACCGATGGGTAGCGAGACTTCTTTGTAGCGCTGATTTGCCTTTCCAGGTTGCTTGGTTGACCAAAAAGGGCGTATGCGTTTTTTCCTGAATATATTCAGGAAAAAACGCATACGCCTTTTTTGGCCAAGGGCATCATTGTAGACATTTTGCCACTTTTCATGTGCTTTTAAGGCGATTCGAATCTACCTCCTGAAATCTGTTTCGTGCAATTCCGCCTTGCTTTCAAATCCTCTTCGTTGCCTTCCCTCAATATATTTGTGGACGAGAGTTATCATTTATAACTCTGCAGGTTTGTGAATTGCAGTGCCCCTGAGCTCCATTTTTCAACTTGCTTTTTTGGGAGCTGGCCGCAAAAGTGCGGGATTGCCTCAGGCCCTATTATGGTTCTGGGCGGCAGGCTGAGCCTGTGGTTAGTTCTTCTTCCTGATGGGAAAATAGGGTGACCTGTGCCTGTCCCAACACCTAGATCCAGTCTCTCATTGGTTTCCCCTCTTCCCGTTCATCCTCAGGAAAAATTGCAACCTGTAGGGAAGAGGAGGTTAAAGGTGCTGATTCTCCAAGTAGGGAGATTCCTAGTAAAATAGCTTAAATAGTGAACCTGAGCACAGGGAGATGAGAAAGGAGGTACGTTTTAGAAACCTTTCCCGATCACACGGTGTACCACCTTCTGGGTTTCTCATGCATGTTTTCGATGTACGAAGATGCCCTTGAACCTGGAGATTTGGAACCCATGGGATGGGTACCACGCAGTATTACTTTAAAGGGTCTGCGTTTGCTCCCCCAACCTCACCAAACCTCTCAGCCCCGAGAGTGTCCACCCTTATGTCTCATCCAGCTGTGGGTCTAGATATGGCCAATCCAGGTTGCATCACAGCCCCTGAACAAATTTTTTAAGAATTTCTCTCTCTTTCACTGTCTTTGTTTCATGGGTTTTTAAAAGCAATTTATTTTTATAATGGGGTTTAGCTGCTTTTCACGGCTGTGTTTATGCGGCTTTACACCCACTTGACTCACTGCAAGAGAGATATCAATATATAGGTTTTATGATTCTTACTACTCAGATATATTCTTTTGTGGTGAATAGGGGGTGTAGAGTCCAGTTCACTGAGCAAGGAGTAGGTCTTCTCTATGACATATTGGGTTTATGGAACGGTATGTGAGCTAATTTGAAACTCTTGTTTTATGCATCACCCCACCTCACCTTTCCCGTTAAGCAGCCATAGTGTGTTTTCTAAACGTGTGACTCTGTTCTGTTTTGTAATTCAGTTCAAGTGTAGCGGTTTTTACATTCCCTCTATAAGTGATAGCTTATGATAAGTGTCTTTTTCTCAGTGACTTATTTCACTTAGAATCGTCGTACCTAAATCCACTCATCATGCTCCTACTAGCCTTATGACATTGATTTCATAGCTGAGTGATATTCCATTGTACATAAGGACCACCACTTCTTTATCCATTTTTCTCTTTCCTGGGATATTTAAGGTGTAAGGAAGTGGAGGTTCTTGTCAACAGAGCAGCCCTAAACTTTGGGGTGCCTGTGTCTTGCTGATTTTTAGTTTTCCCAATTTATACGCCCATGAGTGGAAGTGCCCTATGCTCCCTAAGCCGTGTTTTTTAGTTGTTTCAGGACCCACCGTACACTTCTCCAGAGTGGCTGTTGGCAATTTACATCCAGCCCATCAGCGTAGCAAGGCTCCCATTTCTCCATGGCCTGTCCTGCATTTCTGGTTTTGACACTTTTTTCAGCGTAGCCCTTTCGACCGATGGGTAGCGAGACTTCTTTGTAGCGCTGATTTGCCTTTCCAGGTTGCTTGGTTGGCCTAAAAGGGCGTATGCGTTTTTTCCTGAATATATTCAGGAAAAAACGCATACGCCCTTTTTGGCCAAGGGCATCATTGTAGACATTTGGCCACTTTTCATGTGCTTTTAAGGCGATTCGAATCTACCTCCTGAAATCTGTTTCGTGCAATTCCGCCTTGCTTTCAAATCCTCTTCGTTGCCTTCCCTCAATATATTTGTGGACGAGAGTTATCATTTATAACTCTGCAGTTTTGTGAATTGCAGTGCCCCTGAGCTCCATTTTTCAACTTGCTTTTTTGGGAGCAGGCCGCAAAAGTGCGGGATTGCCTCAGGCCCTATTCTGGTTCTGGGCGGCAGGCTGAGCCTGTTGTTAATTTTTCTTCCTGATGGGAAAATAGAGTGACCTGTGCCTGTCCCAACACCAAGGACTAGTCTCTCATTGGTTCCGCATCTTCCCGTTCATCCTCAGGACAAATTGCAACCTGTACGGAACAGGAGGTTAAAGGTGCTGATTCTCCAAGTAGGGAGATTGCTAGTAAAGTAGCTTAAATGGTGAACCCGAGCACAAGGAGATGAGAAATGAAGTGCGTTTTAGAAACCTTTCGCGATCACACGGTGTACCACCTGCTGGGTTTATCATGCATGTTTTCGATGTACGAAGATGCCCTTGAACCTGGAGATTTGGGACCCATGGGATGGGTACCATGCAGTATTACTTTAAAGGGTCTGCGTTTGCTCCCCCAACCTCACCAAACCTCTCAGCCCCGAGAGTGTCCACCCTTATGTCTCAACCAGCTGTGGGTCTAGATATGGTCAATCCAGGTTGCATCACAGCCCGTGAACGAATTTTGTAAGAATTTCTCTCTCTTTCACTGTCTTTGTTTCATGGGTTTTTAAAAGTAATTTATTTTTATAATGGGGTTTAGCTGCTTTTCACGGCTGTGTTTATACGGCCTTACACCCACTTGACTCACTTCCAGAGAGATATCAATATATAGGTTTTATGATTCTTACTACTCAGATATATTCTTGTGCGGTGAATAGGGGGTGTAGAGTCTAGTTCACTGAGCAAGGAGTGTGTCTTGTCTATTACATATTGGGTTTATGGAACGGTATGTGAGCTAATTTGAAACCCTTTTTTTATGCATCACCCCACCTCACCTTTCCCGTTAAGCAGCCATAGTATGTTTTCTAAACGCGTGACTCTGTTCTGTTTTGTAATTCAGTTCAAGTGTAGCGGTTTTTACATTCCCTCTATAAGTGATAGCTTATGATAAGTGTCTTTTTCTGTGTGACTTATTTCACTTAGAATTGTCGTACCTAAATCCACTCATCATGCTCCTACTAGCCTTATGACATTGATTTCATAGCTGAGTGATATTCCATTGTACATAAGGACCACCACTTCTTTATCCATTTTTCTCTTTCCTGGGATATTTAAGGTGTAAGGAAGTGGAGGTTCTTGTCAACAGAGCAGCCCTAAACTTTGGGGTGCCTGTGTCTTGCTGATTTTTAGTTTTCCCAATTTATACGCCCATGAGTGGAAGTGCCCTATGCTCCCTAAGCCGTGTTTTTTAGATGTTTCAGGACCCACCGTACACTTCTCCAGAGTGGCTGTTGGCAATTTACATCCCGCCCATCAGCGTAGCAAGGCTCCCATTTCTCCATGGCCTGTCCTGCATTTCTGGTTTTGACATTTTTTTCAGCGTAGCCCTTTCGACCGATAGGTAGCGAGACTTCTTTGTAGCGCTGATTTGCCTTTCCAGGTTGCTTGGTTGGCCAAAAAGGGCGTATGCGTTTTTTCCTGAATATATTCAGGAAAAAACGCATACGCACTTTTTGGCCAAGGGCATCATTGTAGACATTTTGCCACTTTTTATGTGCTTTTAAGGCGATTCGAATCTACCTCCTGAAATCTGTTTCGTGCAATTCCGCCTTGCTTTCAAATCCTCTTCGTTGCCTTCCCTCAATATATTTGTGGACGAGAGTTATCATTTATAACTCTGCAGGTTTGTGAATTGCAGTGCCCCTGAGCTCCATTTTTCAACTTGCTTTTTTGGGAGCTGGCCGCAAAAGTGCGGGATTGCCTCAGGCCCTATTCTGGTTCTGGGCGGCAGGCTGAGCCTGTGGTTAATTCTTCTTCCTGATGGGAAAATAGGGTGACCTCTGCCTGTCCCAACACCTAGATCCAGTCTCTCATTGGTTGCCCCTCTTCCCGTTCATCCTCAGGACAAATTGCAACCTGTACGGAACAGGAGGTTAAAGGTGCTGATTCTCCAAGTAGGGAGATTCCTAGTAAAATAGCTTAAATAGTGAACCTGAGCACAGGGAGATGAGAAAGGAGGTACGTTTTAGAAACCTTTCCCGATCACACGGTGTACCACCTTCTGGGTTTCTCATGCATGTTTTCGATGTACGAAGATGCCCTTGAACCTGGAGATTTGGGACCCATGGGATGGGTACCATGCAGTATTACTTTAAAGGGTCTGCGTTTGCTCCCCCAACCTCACCAAACCTCTCAGCCCCGAGAGTGTCCACCCTTATGTCTCATCCAGCTGTGGGTCTAGATATGGTCAATCCAGGTTGCATCACAGCCCCTGAACGAATTTTGTAAGAATTTCTCTCTCTTTCACTGTCTTTGTTTCATGGGTTTTTAAAAGTAATTTATTTTTATAATGGGGTTTAGCTGCTTTTCACGGCTGTGTTTATGCGGCTTTACACCCACTTGACTCACATCCAGAGAGATATCAATATATAGGTTTTATGATTCTTACTACTCAGATATATTCTTGTGCGGTGAATAGGGGGTGTAGAGTCCAGTTCACTGAGCAAGAAGTAGGTCTTCTCTATGATATATTGGGTTTATGGAACGGTATGTGAGCTAATTTGAAACCCTTGTTTTATGCATCACCCCACCTCACCTTTCCCGTTAAGCAGCCATAGTGTGTTTTCTAAACGTGTGACTCTGTTCTGTTTTGTAATTCAGTTCAAGTGTAGCGGTTTTTACATTCCCTCTGTAAGTGATAGCTTATGATAAGTGTCTTTTTCTGTGTGACTTATTTCACTTAGAATCGTCGTACCTAAATCCACTCATCATGCTCCTACTAGCCTCATGACATTGATTTCATAGCTGAGTGATATTCCATTGTACATAAGGACCACCACTTCTTTATCCATTTTTCTCTTTCCTGGGATATTTAAGGTGTAAGGAAGTGGAGGTTCTTGTCAACAGAGCAGCCCTAAACTTTGGGGTGCCTGTGTCTTGCTGATTTTTAGTTTTCCCATTTTATACGCCCATGAGTGGAAGTGCCCTAAGCTCCCTAAGCCGTGTTTTTTAGATGTTTCAGGACCCACCGTACACTTCTCCAGAGTGGCTGTTGGCAATTTACATCCCGCCCATCAGCGTAGCAAGGCTCCCATTTCTCCATGGCCTGTCCTGCATTTCTGGTTTTGAGACTTTTTTCAGCGTAGCCCTTTCGACCGATGGGTAGCGAGACTTCTTTGTAGCGCTGATTTGCCTTTCCAGGTTGCTTGGTTGGCCAAAAAGGGCGTATGCATTTTTTCCTGAATATATTCAGGAAAAAATGCATACGCCCTTTTTGGCCAAGGGCATCATTGTAGACATTTGGCCACTTTTCATGTGCTTTTAAGGCGATTCGAATCTACCTCCTGAAATCTGTTTCGTGCAATTCCGCCTTGCTTTCAAATCCTCTTCGTTGCCTTCCCTCAATATATTTGTGGACGAGAGTTATCATTTATAACTCTGCAGTTTTGTGAATTGCAGTGCCCCTGAGCTCCATTTTTCAACTTGCTTTTTTGGGAGTAGGCCGCAAAAGTGCGGGATTGCCTCAGGCCCTATTCTGGTTCTGGGCGGCAGGCTGAGCCTGTGGTTAATTCTTCTTCCTGATGGGAAAATAGGGTGACCTGTGCCTGTCCCAACACCTAGATCCAGTCTCTCATTGGTTGCCCCTCTTCCCGTTCATCCTCAGGAAAAATTGCAACCTGTACGGAAGAGGAGGTTAAGGTGCTGATTCTCCAAGTAGGGAGATTGCTAGTAAAGTATCTTAAATAGTGAACCTGAGCACAAGGATATGAGAAATGAGGTGCGTTTTAGAAACCTTTCCCGATCACACGGTGTACCACCTTCTGGGTTTCTCATGCATGTTTTCGATGTACGAAGATGCCCTTGAACCTGGAGATTTGGGACCCATGGGATGGGTACCACGCAGTATTACTTTAAAGAGTCTGCGTTTGCTCCCCCAACCTCACCAAACCTCTCAGCCCCGAGAGTGTCCACCCTTATGTCTCATCCAGCTGTGGGTCTAGATATGGTCAATCCAGGTTGCATCACAGCCCGTGAACGAATTTTGTAAGAATTTCTCTCTCTTTCACTGTCTTTGTTTCATGGGTTTTTAAAAGTAATTTATTTTTATAATGGGGTTTAGCTGCTTTTCACAGCTGTGTTTATACGGCCTTACACCCACTTGACTCACTTCCAGAGAGATATCAATATATAGGTTTTATGATTCTTACTACTCAGATATATTCTTGTGCGGTGAATAGGGGGTGTAGAGTCTAGTTCACTGAGCAAGGAGTGTGTCTTGTCTATTACATATTGGTTTTATGGAACGGTATGTGAGCTAATTTGAATCCCTTGTTTTATGCATCACCCCACCTCACCTTTCCCGTTAAGCAGCCATAGTATGTTTTCTAAACGCGTGACTCTGTTCTGTTTTGTAATTCAGTTCAAGTGTAGCGGTTTTTACATTCCCTCTATAAGTGATAGCTTATGATAAGTGTCTTTTTCTGTGTGACTTATTTCACTTAGAATCGTCGTACCTAAATCCACTCATCATGCTCCTACTAGCCTTATGACATTGATTTCATAGCTGAGTGATATTCCATTGTACATAAGGACCACCACTTCTTTATCCATTTTTCTCTTTCCTGGGATATTTAAGGTGTAAGGAAGTGGAGGTTCTTGTCAACAGAGCAGCCCTAAACTTTGGGGTGCCTGTGTCTTGCTGATTTTTAGTTTTCCCAATTTATACGCCCATGAGTGGAAGTGCCCTATGCTCCCTAAGCCGTGTTTTTTAGATGTTTCAGGACCCACCGTACACTTCTCCAGAGTGGCTGTTGGCAATTTACATCCCGCCCATCAGCGTAGCAAGGCTCCCATTTCTCCATGGCCTGTCCTGCATTTCTGGTTTTGAGACTTTTTTCAGCGTAGCCCTTTCGACCGATGGGTAGCGAGACTTCTTTGTAGCGCTGATTTGCCTTTCCAGGTTGCTTGGTTGACCAAAAAGGGCGTATGCGTTTTTTCCTGAATATATTCAGGAAAAAACGCATACGCCTTTTTTAGCCAAGGGCATCATTGTAGACATTTTGCCACTTTTCATGTGCTTTTAAGGCGATTCGAATCTACCTCCTGAAATCTGTTTCGTGCAATTCCGCCTTGCTTTCAAATCCTCTTCGTTGCCTTCCCTCAATATATTTGTGGACGAGAGTTATCATTTATAACTCTGCAGGTTTGTGAATTGCAGTGCCCCTGAGCTCCATTTTTCAACTTGCTTTTTTGGGAGCTGGCCGCAAAAGTGCGGGATTGCCTCAGGCCCTATTATGGTTCTGGGCGGCAGGCTGAGCCTGTGGTTAGTTCTTCTTCCTGATGGGAAAATAGGGTGACCTGTGCCTGTCCCAACACCTAGATCCAGTCTCTCATTGGTTTCCCCTCTTCCCGTTCATCCTCAGGAAAAATTGCAACCTGTAGGGAAGAGGAGGTTAAAGGTGCTGATTCTGCAAGTAGGGAGATTCCTAGTAAAATAGCTTAAATAGTGAACCTGAGCACAGGGAGATGAGAAAGGAGGTACGTTTTAGAAACCTTTCCCGATCACACGGTGTACCACCTTCTGGGTTTCTCATGCATGTTTTCGATGTACGAAGATGCCCTTAAACCTGGAGATTTGGAACCCATGGGATGGGTACCACGCAGTATTACTTTAAAGGGTCTGCGTTTGCTCCCCCAACCTCTCAGCCCCGAGAGTGTCCACCCTTATGTCTCATCCAGCTGTGGGTCTAGATATGGCCAATCCAGGTTGCATCACAGCCCCTGAACAAATTTTTTAAGAATTTCTCTCTCTTTCACTGTCTTTGTTTCATGGGTTTTTAAAAGCAATTTATTTTTATAATGGGGTTTAGCTGCTTTTCACGGCTGTGTTTATGCGGCTTTACACCCACTTGACTCACTGCAAGAGAGATATCAATATATAGGTTTTATGATTCTTACTACTCAGATATATTCTTTTGTGGTGAATAGGGGGTGTAGAGTCCAGTTCACTGAGCAAGGAGTAGGTCTTCTCTATGACATATAGGGTTTATGGAACGGTATGTGAGCTAATTTGAAACTCTTGTTTTATGCATCACCCCACCTCACCTTTCCCGTTAAGCAGCCATAGTGTGTTTTCTAAACGTGTGACTCTGTTCTGTTTTGTAATTCAGTTCAAGTGTAGCGGTTTTTACATTCCCTCTATAAGTGATAGCTTATGATAAGTGTCTTTTTCTGTGTGACTTATTTCACTTAGAATCGTCGTACCTAAATCCACTCATCATGCTCCTACTAGCCTTATGACATTGATTTCATAGCTGAGTGATATTCCATTGTACATAAGGACCACCACTTCTTTATCCATTTTTCTCTTTCCTGGGATATTTAAGGTGTAAGGAAGTGGAGGTTCTTGTCAACAGAGCAGCCCTAAACTTTGGGGTGCCTGTGTCTTGCTGATTTTTAGTTTTCCCAATTTATACGCCCATGAGTGGAAGTGCCCTATGCTCCCTAAGCCGTGTTTTTTAGATGTTTCAGGACCCACCGTACACTTCTCCAGAGTGGCTGTTGGCAATTTACATCCCGCCCATCAGCGTAGCAAGGCTCCCATTTCTCCATGGCCTGTCCTGCATTTCTGGTTTTGACACTTTTTTCAGCGTAGCCCTTTCGACCGATGGGTAGCGAGACTTCTTTGTAGCGCTGATTTGCCTTTCCAGGTTGCTTGGTTGTCCAAAAAGGGCGTATGCGTTTTTTCCTGAATATATTCAGGAAAAAACGCATAGGCCCTTTTTGGCCAAGGGCATCATTGTAGACATTTTGCCACTTTTTATGTGCTTTTAAGGCGATTCGAATCTACCTCCTGAAATCTGTTTCGTGCAATTCCGCCTTGCTTTCAAATCCTCTTCGTTGCCTTCCCTCAATATATTTGTGGACGAGAGTTATCATTTATAACTCTGCAGGTTTGTGAATTGCAGTGCCCCTGAGCTCCATTTTTCAACTTGCTTTTTTGGGAGCTGGCCGCAAAAGTGCGGGATTGCCTCAGGCCCTATTCTGGTTCTGGGCGGCAGGCTGAGCCTGTGGTTAATTCTTCTTCCTGATGGGAAAATAGTGTGACCTGTGCCTGTCCCAACACCAAGGACTAGTCTCTCATTGGTTCCGCATCTTCCCGTTCATCCTCAGGACAAATTGCAACCTGTACGGAACAGGAGGTTAAAGGTGCTGATTCTCCAAGTAGGGAGATTGCTAGTAAAGTAGCTTAAATGGTGAACCCGAGCACAAGGAGATGAGAAATGAAGTGCGTTTTAGAAACCTTTCGCGATCACACGGTGTACCACCTGCTGGGTTTATCATGCATGTTTTCGATGTACGAAGATGCCCTTGAACCTGGAGATTTGGGACCCATGGGATGTGTACCATGCAGTATTACTTTAAAGGGTCTGCGTTTGCTCCCCCAACCTCACCAAACCTCTCAGCCCCGAGAGTGTCCACCCTTATGTCTCATCCAGCTGTGGGTCTAGATATGGTCAATCCAGGTTGCATCACAGCCCGTGAACGAATTTTGTAAGAATTTCTCTCTCTTTCACTGTCTTTGTTTCATGGGTTTTTAAAAGTAATTTATTTTTATAATGGGGTTTAGCTGCTTTTCACGGCTGTGTTTATGCGGCTTTACACCCACTTGACTCACATCCAGAGAGATATCAATATATAGGTTTTATGATTCTTACTACTCAGATATATTCTTGTGCGGTGAATAGGGGGTGTAGAGTCCAGTTCACTGAGCAAGAAGTAGGTCTTCTCTATGACATATTGGGTTTATGGAACGGTATGTGAGCTAATTTGAAACCCTTGTTTTATGCATCACCCCACCTCACCTTTCCCGTTAAGCAGCCATAGTGTGTTTTCTAAACGTGTGACTCTGTTCTGTTTTGTAATTCAGTTCAAGTGTAGCGGTTTTTACATTCCCTCTATAAGTGATAGCTTATGATAAGTGTCTTTTTCTGTGTGACTTATTTCACTTAGAATCGTCGTACCTAAATCCACTCATCATGCTCCTACTAGCCTCATGACATTGATTTCATAGCTGAGTGATATTCCATTGTACATAAGGACCACCACTTGTTTATCCATTTTTCTCTTTCCTGGGATATTTAAGGTGTAAGGAAGTGGAGGTTCTTGTCAACAGAGCAGCCCTAAACTTTGGGGTGCCTGTGTCTTGCTGATTTTTAGTTTTCCCATTTTATACGCCCATGAGTGGAAGTGCCCTAAGCTCCCTAAGCCGTGTTTTTTAGATGTTTCAGGACCCACCGTACACTTCTCCAGAGTGGCTGTTGGCAATTTACATCCCGCCCATCAGCGTAGCAAGGCTCCCATTTCTCCATAGCCTGTCCTGCATTTCTGGTTTTGAGACTTTTTTCAGCGTAGCCCTTTCGACCGATGGGTAGCGAGACTTCTTTGTAGCGCTGATTTGCCTTTCCAGGTTGCTTGGTTGGCCAAAAAGGGCGTATGCGTTTTTTCCTGAATATATTCAGGAAAAAATGCATACGCCCTTTTTGGCCAAGGGCATCATTGTAGACATTTGGCCACTTTTCATGTGCTTTTAAGGCGATTCGAATCTACCTCCTGAAATCTGTTTCGTGCAATTCCGCCTTGCTTTCAAATCCTCTTCGTTGCCTTCCCTCAATATATTTGTGGACGAGAGTTATCATTTATAACTCTGCAGTTTTGTGAATTGCAGTGCCCCTGAGCTCCATTTTTCAACTTGCTTTTTTGGGAGCAGGCCGCAAAAGTGCGGGATTGCCTCAGGCCCTATTCTGGTTCTGGGCGGCAGGCTGAGCCTGTGGTTAATTCTTCTTCCTGATGGGAAAATAGGGTGACCTGTGCCTGTCCCAACACCTAGATCCAGTCTTTCATTGGTTGCCCCTCTTCCCGTTCATCCTCAGGAAAAATTGCAACCTGTACGGAAGAGGAGGTTAAGGTGCTGATTCTCCAAGTAGGGAGATTGCTAGTAAAGTATCTTAAATAGTGAACCTGAGCACAAGGATATGAGAAATGAGGTGCGTTTTAGAAACCTTTCCCGATCACACGGTGTACCACCTTCTGGGTTTCTCATGCATGTTTTCGATGTACGAAGATGCCCTTGAACCTGGAGATTTGGGACCCATGGGATGGGTACCACGCAGTATTACTTTAAAGGGTCTGCATTTGCTCCCCCAACCTCACCAAACCTCTCAGCCCCGAGAGTGTCCACCCTTATGTCTCATCCAGCTGTGGGTCTAGATATGGCCAATCCAGGTTGCATCACAGCCCCTGAACAAATTTTGTAAGAATTTCTCTCTCTTTTACTGTCTTTGTTTCATGGGTTTTTAAAAGCAATTTATTTTTATAATGGGGTTTAGCTGCTTTTCACGGCTGTGTTTATGCGGCTTTACACCCACTTGACTCACTGCAAGAGAGATATCAATATATAGGTTTTATGATTCTTACTACTCAGATATATTCTTTTGTGGTGAATAGGGGGTGTAGAGTCCAGTTCACTGAGCAAGGAGTAGGTCTTCTCTATGACATATTGGGTTTATGGAACGGTATGTGAGCTAATTTGAAACTCTTGTTTTATGCATCACCCCACCTCACCTTTCCCGTTAAGCAGCCATAGTGTGTTTTCTAAACGTGTGACTCTGTTCTGTTTTGTAATTCAGTTCAAGTGTAGCGATTTTTACATTCCCTCTATAAGTGATAGCTTATGATAAGTGTCTTTTTCTGTGTGACTTATTTCACTTAGAATCGTCGTACCTAAATCCACTCATCATGCTCCTACTAGCCTTATGACATTGATTTCATAGCTGAGTGATATTCCATTGTACATAAGGACCACCACTTCTTTATCCATTTTTCTCTTTCCTGGGATATTTAAGGTGTAAGGAAGTGGAGGTTCTTGTCAACAGAGCAGCCCTAAACTTTGGGGTGCCTGTGTCTTGCTGATTTTTAGTTTTCCCAATTTATACGCCCATGAGTGGAAGTGCCCTATGCTCCCTAAGCCGTGTTTTTTAGATGTTTCAGGACCCACCGTACACTTCTCCAGAGTGGCTGTTGGCAATTTACATCCCGCCCATCAGCGTAGCAAGGCTCCCATTTCTCCATGGCCTGTCCTGCATTTCTGGTTTTGAGACTTTTTTCAGCGTAGCCCTTTCGACCGATGGGTAGCGAGACTTCTTTGTAGCGCTGATTTGCCTTTCCAGGTTGCTTGGTTGACCAAAAAGGGCGTATGCGTTTTTTCCTGAATATATTCAGGAAAAAACGCATACGCATTTTTTGGCCAAGGGCATCATTGTAGACATTTTGCCACTTTTCATGTGCTTTTAAGGCGATTCGAATCTACCTCCTGAAATCTGTTTCGTGCAATTCCGCCTTGCTTTCAAATCCTCTTCGTTGCCTTCCCTCAATATATTTGTGGACGAGAGTTATCATTTATAACTCTGCAGGTTTGTGAATTTCAGTGCCCCTGAGCTCCATTTTTCAACTTGCTTTTTTGGGAGCTGGCCGCAAAAGTGCGGGATTGCCTCAGGCCCTATTATGGTTCTGGGCGGCAGGCTGAGCCTGTGGTTAGTTCTTCTTCCTGATGGGAAAATAGGGTGACCTGTGCCTGTCCCAACACCTAGATCCAGTCTCTCATTGGTTTCCCCTCTTCCCGTTCATCCTCAGGAAAAATTGCAACCTGTAGGGAAGAGGAGGTTAAAGGTGCTGATTCTCCAAGTAGGGAGATTCCTAGTAAAATAGCTTAAATAGTGAACCTGAGCACAGGGAGATGAGAAAGGAGGTACGTTTTAGAAACCTTTCCCGATCACACGGTGTACCACCTTCTGGGTTTCTCATGCATGTTTTCGATGTACGAAGATGCCCTTGAACCTGGAGATTTGGAACCCATGGGATGGGTACCACGCAGTATTACTTTAAAGGGTCTGCGTTTGCTCCCCCAACCTCACCAAACCTCTCAGCCCCGAGAGTGTCCACCCTTATGTCTCATCCAGCTGTGGGTCTAGATATGGCCAATCCAGGTTGCATCACAGCCCCTGAACAAATTTTTTAAGAATTTCTCTCTCTTTCACTGTCTTTGTTTCATGGGTTTTTAAAAGCAATTTATTTTTATAATGGGGTTTAGCTGCTTTTCACGGCTGTGTTTATGCGGCTTTACACCCACTTGACTCACTGCAAGAGAGATATCAATATATAGGTTTTATGATTCTTACTACTCAGATATATTCTTTTGTGGTGAATAGGGGGTGTAGAGTCCAGTTCACTGAGCAAGGAGTAGGTCTTCTCTATGACATATTGGGTTTATGGAACGGTATGTGAGCTAATTTGAAACTCTTGTTTTATGCATCACCCCACCTCACCTTTCCCGTTAAGCAGCCATAGTGTGTTTTCTAAACGTGTGACTCTGTTCTGTTTTGTAATTCAGTTCAAGTGTAGCGGTTTTTACATTCCCTCTATAAGTGATAGCTTATGATAAGTGTCTTTTTCTGTGTGACTTATTTCACTTAGAATCGTCGTACCTAAATCCACTCATCATGCTCCTACTAGCCTTATGACATTGATTTCATAGCTGAGTGATATTCCATTGTACATAAGGACCACCACTTCTTTATCCATTTTTCTCTTTCCTGGGATATTTAAGGTGTAAGGAAGTGGAGGTTCTTGTCAACAGAGCAGCCCTAAACTTTGGGGTGCCTGTGTCTTGCTGATTTTTAGTTTTCCCAATTTATACGCCCATGAGTGGAAGTGCCCTATGCTCCCTAAGCCGTGTTTTTTAGTTGTTTCAGGACCCACCGTACACTTCTCCAGAGTGGCTGTTGGCAATTTACATCCAGCCCATCAGCGTAGCAAGGCTCCCATTTCTCCATGGCCTGTCCTGCATTTCTGGTTTTGACACTTTTTTCAGCGTAGCCCTTTCGACCGATGGGTAGCGAGACTTCTTTGTAGCGCTGATTTGCCTTTCCAGGTTGCTTGGTTGTCCAAAAAGGGCGTATGCGTTTTTTCCTGAATATATTCAGGAAAAAACGCATAGGCCCTTTTTGGCCAAGGGCATCATTGTAGACATTTTGCCACTTTTTATGTGCTTTTAAGGCGATTCGAATCTACCTCCTGAAATCTGTTTCGTGCAATTCCGCCTTGCTTTCAAATCCTCTTCGTTGCCTTCCCTCAATATATTTGTGGACGAGAGTTATCATTTATAACTCTGCAGGTTTGTGAATTGCAGTGCCCCTGAGCTCCATTTTTCAACTTGCTTTTTTGGGAGCTGGCCGCAAAAGTGCGGGATTGCCTCAGGCCCTATTCTGGTTCTGGGCGGCAGGCTGAGCCTGTGGTTAATTCTTCTTCCTGATGGGAAAATAGTGTGACCTGTGCCTGTCCCAACACCAAGGACTAGTCTCTCATTGGTTCCGCATCTTCCCGTTCATCCTCAGGACAAATTGCAACCTGTACGGAACAGGAGGTTAAAGGTGCTGATTCTCCAAGTAGGGAGATTGCTAGTAAAGTAGCTTAAATGGTGAACCCGAGCACAAGGAGATGAGAAATGAAGTGCGTTTTAGAAACCTTTCGCGATCACACGGTGTACCACCTGCTGGGTTTATCATGCATGTTTTCGATGTACGAAGATGCCCTTGAACCTGGAGATTTGGGACCCATGGGATGTGTACCATGCAGTATTACTTTAAAGGGTCTGCGTTTGCTCCCCCAACCTCACCAAACCTCTCAGCCCCGAGAGTGTCCACCCTTATGTCTCATCCAGCTGTGGGTCTAGATATGGTCAATCCAGGTTGCATCACAGCCCGTGAACGAATTTTGTAAGAATTTCTCTCTCTTTCACTGTCTTTGTTTCATGGGTTTTTAAAAGTAATTTATTTTTATAATGGGGTTTAGCTGCTTTTCACGGCTGTGTTTATGCGGCTTTACACCCACTTGACTCACATCCAGAGAGATATCAATATATAGGTTTTATGATTCTTACTACTCAGATATATTCTTGTGCGGTGAATAGGGGGTGTAGAGTCCAGTTCACTGAGCAAGAAGTAGGTCTTCTCTATGACATATTGGGTTTATGGAACGGTATGTGAGCTAATTTGAAACCCTTGTTTTATGCATCACCCCACCTCACCTTTCCCGTTAAGCAGCCATAGTGTGTTTTCTAAACGTGTGACTCTGTTCTGTTTTGTAATTCAGTTCAAGTGTAGCGGTTTTTACATTCCCTCTATAAGTGATAGCTTATGATAAGTGTCTTTTTCTGTGTGACTTATTTCACTTAGAATCGTCGTACCTAAATCCACTCATCATGCTCCTACTAGCCTCATGACATTGATTTCATAGCTGAGTGATATTCCATTGTACATAAGGACCACCACTTGTTTATCCATTTTTCTCTTTCCTGGGATATTTAAGGTGTAAGGAAGTGGAGGTTCTTGTCAACAGAGCAGCCCTAAACTTTGGGGTGCCTGTGTCTTGCTGATTTTTAGTTTTCCCATTTTATACGCCCATGAGTGGAAGTGCCCTAAGCTCCCTAAGCCGTGTTTTTTAGATGTTTCAGGACCCACCGTACACTTCTCCAGAGTGGCTGTTGGCAATTTACATCCCGCCCATCAGCGTAGCAAGGCTCCCATTTCTCCATAGCCTGTCCTGCATTTCTGGTTTTGAGACTTTTTTCAGCGTAGCCCTTTCGACCGATGGGTAGCGAGACTTCTTTGTAGCGCTGATTTGCCTTTCCAGGTTGCTTGGTTGGCCAAAAAGGGCGTATGCGTTTTTTCCTGAATATATTCAGGAAAAAATGCATACGCCCTTTTTGGCCAAGGGCATCATTGTAGACATTTGGCCACTTTTCATGTGCTTTTAAGGCGATTCGAATCTACCTCCTGAAATCTGTTTCGTGCAATTCCGCCTTGCTTTCAAATCCTCTTCGTTGCCTTCCCTCAATATATTTGTGGACGAGAGTTATCATTTATAACTCTGCAGTTTTGTGAATTGCAGTGCCCCTGAGCTCCATTTTTCAACTTGCTTTTTTGGGAGCAGGCCGCAAAAGTGCGGGATTGCCTCAGGCCCTATTCTGGTTCTGGGCGGCAGGCTGAGCCTGTGGTTAATTCTTCTTCCTGATGGGAAAATAGGGTGACCTGTGCCTGTCCCAACACCTAGATCCAGTCTTTCATTGGTTGCCCCTCTTCCCGTTCATCCTCAGGAAAAATTGCAACCTGTACGGAAGAGGAGGTTAAGGTGCTGATTCTCCAAGTAGGGAGATTGCTAGTAAAGTATCTTAAATAGTGAACCTGAGCACAAGGATATGAGAAAGGAGGTGCGTTTTAGAAACCTTTCCCGATCACACGGTGTACCACCTTCTGGGTTTCTCATGCATGTTTTCGATGTACGAAGATGCCCTTGAACCTGGAGATTTGGGACCCATGGGATGGGTACCACGCAGTATTACTTTAAAGGGTCTGCGTTTGCTCCCCCAACCTCACCAAACCTCTCAGCCCCGAGAGTGTCCACCCTTATGTCTCATCCAGCTGTGGGTCTAGATATGGCCAATCCAGGTTGCATCACAGCCCCTGAACAAATTTTGTAAGAATTTCTCTCTCTTTTACTGTCTTTGTTTCATGGGTTTTTAAAAGCAATTTATTTTTATAATGGGGTTTAGCTGCTTTTCACGGCTGTGTTTATGCGGCTTTACACCCACTTGACTCACTGCCAGAGAGATATCAATATATAGGTTTTATGATTCTTACTACTCAGATATATTCTTTTGTGGTGAATAGGGGGTGTAGAGTCCAGTTCACTGAGCAAGGAGTAGGTCTTCTCTATGACATATTGGGTTTATGGAACGGTATGTGAGCTAATTTGAAACCCTTGTTTTATGCATCACCTCACCTCACCTTTCCCGTTAAGCAGCCATAGTGTGTTTTCTAAACGTGTGACTCCGTTCTGTTTTGTAATTCAGTTCAAGTGTAGCGGTTTTTACATTCCCTCTATAAGTGATAGCTTATGATAAGTGTCTTTTTCTGTGTGACTTATTTCACTTAGAATCGTCGTACCTAAATCCACTCATCATGCTCCTACTAGCCTTATGACATTGATTTCATAGCTGAGTGATATTCCATTGTACATAAGGACCACCACTTCTTTATCCATTTTTCTCTTTCCTGGGATATTTAAGGTGTAAGGAAGTGGAGGTTCTTGTCAACAGAGCAGCCCTAAACTATGGGGTGCCTGTGTCTTGCTGATTTTTAGTTTTCGCAATTTATACGCCCATGAGTGGAAGTGCCCTATGCTCCCTAAGCCGTGTTTTTTAGATGTTTCAGGACCCACCGTACACTTCTCCAGAGTGGCTGTTGGCAATTTACATCCCGCCCATCAGCGTAGCAAGGCTCCCATTTCTCCATGGCCTGTCCTGCATTTCTGGTTTTGAGACTTTTTTCAGCGTAGCCCTTTCGACCGATGGGTAGCGAGACTTCTTTGTAGCGCTGATTTGCCTTTCCAGGTTGCTTGGTTGGCCAAAAAGGGCGTATGCGTTTTTTCCTGAATATATTCAGGAAAAAACGCATACGCCCTTTTTGGCCAAGGGCATCATTGTAGACATTTGGCCACTTTTCATGTGCTTTTAAGGCGATTCGAATCTACCTCCTGAAATCTGTTTCGTGCAATTCCGCCTTGCTTTCAAATCCTCTTCGTTGCCTTCCCTCAATATATTTGTGGACGAGAGTTATCATTTATAACTCTGCAGTTTTGTGAATTGCAGTGCCCCTGAGCTCCATTTTTCAACTTGCTTTTTTGGGAGCAGGCCGCAAAAGTGCGGGATTGCCTCAGGCCCTATTCTGGTTCTGGGCGGCAGGCTGAGCCTGTGGTTAATTCT
Organism: Balaenoptera physalus; assembly: GCF_965194825.1. Lineage (NCBI taxonomy): Eukaryota > Metazoa > Chordata > Mammalia > Artiodactyla > Balaenopteridae > Balaenoptera > Balaenoptera physalus. The sequence continues at coordinate 491,979 of NW_028126218.1, forward strand.
TCTTCCTGATGGGAAAATAGGGTGACCTGTGCCTGTCCCAACACCTAGATCCAGTCTCTCATTGGTTGCCCCTCTTCCCGTTCATCCTCAGGAAAAATTGCAACCTGTACGGAAGAGGAGGTTAAGGTGCTGATTCTCCAAGTAGGGAGATTGCTAGTAAAGTATCTTAAATAGTGAACCTGAGCACAAGGATATGAGAAATGAGGTGCGTTTTAGAAACCTTTCCCGATCACACGGTGTACCACCTTCTGGGTTTCTCATGCATGTTTTCGATGTACGAAGATGCCCTTGAACCTGGAGATTTGGAACCCATGGGATGGGTACCACGCAGTATTACTTTAAAGGGTCTGCGTTTGCTCCCCCAACCTCACCAAACCTCTCAGCCCCGAGAGTGTCCACCCTTATGTCTCATCCAGCTGTGGGTCTAGATATGGCCAATCCAGGTTGCATCACAGCCCCTGAACAAATTTTGTAAGAATTTCTCTCTCTTTCACTGTCTTTGTTTCATGGGTTTTTAAAAGCAATTTATTTTTATAATGGGGTTTAGCTGCTTTTCACGGCTGTGTTTATGCGGCTTTACACCCACTTGACTCACTGCCAGAGAGATATCAATATATAGGTTTTATGATTCTTACTACTCAGATATATTCTTTTGTGGTGAATAGGGGGTGTAGAGTCCAGTTCACTGAGCAAGGAGTAGGTCTTCTCTATGACATATTGGGTTTATGGAACGGTATGTGAGCTAATTTGAAACCCTTGTTTTATGCATCACCCCACCTCACCTTTCCCGTTAAGCAGCCATAGTGTGTTTTCTAAACGTGTGACTCCATTCTGTTTTGTAATTCAGTTCAAGTGTAGCGGTTTTTACATTCCCTCTATAAGTGATAGCTTATGATAAGTGTCTTTTTCTCTGTGACTTATTTCACTTAGAATCGTCGTACCTAAATCCACTCATCATGCTCCTACTAGCCTCATGACATTGATTTCATAGCTGAGTGATATTCCATTGTACATAAGGACCACCACTTCTTTATCCATTTTTCTCTTTCCTGGGATATGTAAGGTGTAAGGAAGTGGAGGTTCTTGTCAACAGAGCAGCCCTAAACTTTGGGGTGCCTGTGTCTTGCTGATTTTTAGTTTTCCCATTTTATACGCCCATGAGTGGAAGTGCCCTATGCTCCCTAAGCCGTGTTTTTTAGATGTTTCAGGACCCACCGTACACTTCTCCAGAGTGGCTGTTGGCAATTTACATCCCGCCCATCAGCGTAGCAAGGCTCCCATTTCTCCATGGCCTGTCCTGCATTTCTGGTTTTGAGACTTTTTTCAGCGTAGCCCTTTCGACCGATGGGTAGCGAGACTTCTTTGTAGCGCTGATTTGCCTTTCCAGGTTGCTTGGTTGGCCTAAAAGGGCGTATGCGTTTTTTCCTGAATATATTCAGGAAAAAACGCATACGCCCTTTTTGGCCAAGGGCATCATTGTAGACATTTGGCCACTTTTCATGTGCTTTTAAGGCGATTCGAATCTACCTCCTGAAATCTGTTTCGTGCAATTCCGCCTTGCTTTCAAATCCTCTTCGTTGCCTTCCCTCAATATATTTGTGGACGAGAGTTATCATTTATAACTCTGCAGTTTTGTGAATTGCAGTGCCCCTGAGCTCCATTTTTCAACTTGCTTTTTTGGGAGCAGGCCGCAAAAGTGCGGGATTGCCTCAGGCCCTATTCTGGTTCTGGGCGGCAGGCTGAGCCTGTGGTTAATTCTTCTTCCTGATGGGAAAATAGGGTGACCTGTGCCTGTCCCAACACCTAGATCCAGTCTCTCATTGGTTGCCCCTCTTCCCGTTCATCCTCAGGAAAAATTGCAACCTGTACGGAAGAGGAGGTTAAGGTGCTGATTCTCCAAGTAGGGAGATTGCTAGTAAAGTATCTTAAATAGTGAACCTGAGCACAAGGATATGAGAAATGAGGTGCGTTTTAGAAACCTTTCCCGATCACACGGTGTACCACCTTCTGGGTTTCTCATGCATGTTTTCGATGTACGAAGATGCCCTTGAACCTGGAGATTTGGGACCCATGGGATGGGTACCACGCAGTATTACTTTAAAGGGTCTGCGTTTGCTCCCCCAACCTCACCAAACCTCTCAGCCCCGAGAGTGTCCACCCTTATGTCTCATCCAGCTGTGGGTCTAGATATGGCCAATCCAGGTTGCATCACAGCCCCTGAACAAATTTTGTAAGAATTTCTCTCTCTTTCACTGTCTTTGTTTCATGGGTTTTTAAAAGCAATTTATTTTTATAATGGGGTTTAGCTGCTTTTCACGGCTGTGTTTATGCGGCTTTACACCCACTTGACTCACTGCCAGAGAGATATCAATATATAGGTTTTATGATTCTTACTACTCAGATATATTCTTTTGTGGTGAATAGGGGGTGTAGAGTCCAGTTCACTGAGCAAGGAGTAGGTCTTCTCTATGACATATTGGGTTTATGGAACGGTATGTGAGCTAATTTGAAACCCTTGTTTTATGCATCACCCCACCTCACCTTTCCCGTTAAGCAGCCATAGTGTGTTTTCTAAACGTGTGACTCTGTTCTGTTTTGTAATTCAGTTCAAGTGTAGCGGTTTTTACATTCCCTCTATAAGTGATAGCTTATGATAAGTGTCTTTTTCTGTGTGACTTATTTCACTTAGAATCGTCGTACCTAAATCCACTCATCATGCTGCTACTAGCCTTATGACATTGATTTCATGGCTGAGTGATATTCCATTGTACATAAGGACCACCACTTCTTTATCCATTTTTCTCTTTCCTGGGATATTTAAGGTGTAAGGAAGTGGAGGTTCTTGTCAACAGAGCAGCCCTAAACTTTGGGGTGCCTGTGTCATGCTGATTTTTAGTTTTCCCAATTTATACGCCCATGAGTGGAAGTGCCCTATGCTCCCTAAGCCGTGTTTTTTAGTTGTTTCAGGACCCACCGTACACTACTCCAGAGTGGCTGTTGGCAATTTACATCCCGCCCATCAGCGTAGCAAGGCTCCCATTTCTCCATGGCCTGTCCTGCATTTCTGGTTTAGACACTTTTTTCAGCGTAGCCCTTTTGACCGATGGGTAGCGAGACTTCTTTGTAGCGCTGATTTGCCTTTCCAGGTTGCTTGGTTGGCCAAAAAGGGCGTATGCGTTTTTTCCTGAATATATTCAGGAAAAAACGCATACGCCCTTTTTGGCCAAGGGCATCATTGTAGACATTTGGCCACTTTTTATGTGCTTTTAAGGCGATTCGAATCTACCTCCTGAAATCTGTTTCGTGCAATTCCGCCTTGCTTTCAAATCTTCTTCATTGCCTTCCCTCAATATATTTGTGGACGAGAGTTATCATTTATAACTCTGCAGGTTTGTGAATTGCAGTGCCCCTGAGCTCCATTTTTCAACTTGCTTTTTTGGGAGCTGGCCGCAAAAGTGCGGGATTGCCTCAGGCCCTATTCTGGTTCTGGGCGGCAGGCTGAGCCTGTGGTTAATTCTTCTTCCTGATGGGAAAATAGGGTGACCTGTGCCTGTCCCAACACCTAGATCCAGTCTCTCATTGGTTGCCCCTCTTCCCGTTCATCCTCAGGAAAAATTGCAACCTGTACGGAAGAGAAGGTTAAAGGTGCTGATTCTCCAAGTTGGGAGATTGCTAGTAAAGTATCTTAAATGGTGAACCTGAGCACAAGCATATGAGAAATGAGGTGCGTTTTAGAAACATTTCCCGATCACACGGTGTACCACCTTCTGGGTTTCTCATGCATGTTTTCGATGTATGAAGATGCCCTTGAACCTGGAGATTTGGGACCCATGGGATGGGTACCACGCAGTATTACTTTAAAGGGTCTGCGTTTGCTCCCCCAACCTCACCAAACCTCTCAGCCCCGAGAGTGTCCACCCTTATGTCTCATCCAGCTGTGGGTCTAGATATGGTCAATCCAGGTTGCATCACAGCCCCTGAACGAATTGTGTAAGAATTTCTCTCTCTTTCACTGTCTTTGTTTCATGGGTTTTTAAAAGTAATTTATTTTTATAATGGGGTTTAGCTGCTTTTCACGGCTGTGTTGATGCGGCTTTACACCCATTTGACTCACTTCCAGAGAGATATCAATATATAGGTTTTAAGATTCTTAATACTCAGATCTATTCTTGTGCAGTGAATAGGGGGTGTAGAGTCCAGTTCACTGAGCAAGGAGTAGGTCTTGTCTATTACATATTGGGTTTATGGAACGGTATGTGAGCTAATTTGAAACCCTTGTTTTATGCATCACCCCACCTCACCTTTCCCGTTAAGCAGCCATAGTGTGTTTTCTAAACGTGTGACTCTGTTCTGTTTTGTAATTCAGTTCAAGTGTAGCGGTTTTTACATTCCCTCTATAAGTGATAGCTTATGATAAGTGTCTTTTTCTATGTGACTTATTTCACTTAGAATCGTCGTACCTAAATCCACTCATCATGCTGCTACTAGCCTTATGTCATTGATTTCATGGCTGAGTGATATTCCATTGTACATAAGGACCACCACTTCTTTATTCATTTTTCTCTTTCCTGGGATATTTAAGGTGTAAGGAAGTGGAGGTTCTTGTCAACAGAGCAGCCCTAAACTTTGGGGTGCCTGTGTCTTGCTGATTTTTAGTTTTCCCAATTTATACGCCCATGAGTGGAAGTGCCCTATGCTCCCTAAGCCGTGTTTTTAGATGTTTCAGGACCCACCGTACACTTCTCCAGAGTGGCTGTTGGCAATTTACATCCCGCCCATCAGCTTAGCAAGGCTCCCATTTCTCCATGGCCTGTCCTGCATTTCTGGTTTTGACAATTTTTTCAGCGTAGCCCTTTTGACCGATGGGTAGCGAGACTTCTTTGTAGCGCTGATTTGCCTTTCCAGGTTGCTTGGTTGTCCAAAAAGGGCGTATGCGTTTTTTCCTGAATATATTCAGGAAAAAACGCATACGTCCTTTTTGGCCAAGGGCATCATTGTAGACATTTTGCCACTTTTTATGTGCTTTTAAGGCGATTCGAATCTACCTCCTGAAATCTGTTTCGTGCAATTCCGCCTTGCTTTCAAATCCTCTTCATTGCCTTCCCTCAATATATTTGTGGACGAGAGTTATCATTTATAACTCTGCAGGTTTGTGAATTGCAGTGCCCCTGAGCTCCATTTTTCAACTTGCTTTTTTGGGAGCTGGCCGCAAAAGTGCGGGATTGCCTCAGGCCCTATTCTGGTTCTGGGCGGCAGGCTGAGCCTGTGGTTAATTCTTCTTCCTGATGGGAAAATAGGGTGACCTGTGCCTGTCCCAACACCTAGATCCAGTCTCTCATTGGTTGCCCCTCTTCCCGTTCATCCTCAGGAAAAATTGCAACCTGTACGGAAGAGAAGGTTAAAGGTGCTGATTCTCCAAGTAGGGAGATTGCTAGTAAAGTATCTTAAATGGTGAACCTGAGCACAAGCATATGAGAAATGAGGTGCGTTTTAGAAACATTTCCCGATCACACGGTGTACCACCTTCTGGGTTTCTCATGCATGTTTTCGATGTATGAAGATGCCCTTGAACCTGGAGATTTGGGACCCATGGGATGGGTACCACGCAGTATTACTTTAAAGGGTCTGCGTTTGCTCCCCCAACCTCACCAAACCTCTCAGCCCCGAGAGTGTCCACCCTTATGTCTCATCCAGCTGTGGGTCTAGATATGGTCAATCCAGGTTGCATCACAGCCCCTGAACGAATTGTGTAAGAATTTCTCTCTCTTTCACTGTCTTTGTTTCATGGGTTTTTAAAAGTAATTTATTTTTATAATGGGGTTTAGCTGCTTTTCACGGCTGTGTTGATGCGGCTTTAAACCCATTTGACTCACTTCCAGAGAGATATCAATATATAGGTTTTAAGATTCTTAATACTCAGATATATTCTTGTGCAGTGAATAGGGGGTGTAGAGTCCAGTTCACTGAGCAAGGAGTAGGTCTTGTCTATTACATATTGGGTTTATGGAACGGTATGTGAGCTAATTTGAAACCCTTGTTTTATGCATCACCTCACCTCACCTTTCCCGTTAAGCAGCCATAGTGTGTTTTCTAAACGTGTGACTCTGTTCTGTTTTGTAATTCAGTTCAAGTGTAGCGGTTTTTACATTCCCTCTATAAGTGATAGCTTATGATAAGTGTCTTTTTCTATGTGACTTATTTCACTTAGAATCGTCGTACCTAAATCCACTCATCATGCTGCTACTAGCCTTATGTCATTGATTTCATGGCTGAGTGATATTCCATTGTACATAAGGACCACCACTTCTTTATTCATTTTTCTCTTTCCTGGGATATTTAAGGTGTAAGGAAGTGGAGGTTCTTGTCAACAGAGCAGCCCTAAACTTTGGGGTGCCTGTGTCTTGCTGATTTTTAGTTTTCCCATTTTATACGCCCATGAGTGGAAGTGCCCTATGCTCCCTAAGCCGTGTTTTTTAGATGTTTCAGGACCCACCGTACACTTCTCCAGAGTGGCTGTTGGCAATTTACATCCCGCCCATCAGCGTAGCAAGGCTCCCATTTCTCCATGGCCTGTCCTGCATTTCTGGTTTTGAGACTTTTTTCAGCGTAGCCCTTTCGACCGATGGGTAGCGAGACTTCTTTGTAGCGCTGATTTGCCTTTCCAGGTTGCTTGGTTGGCCTAAAAGGGCGTATGCGTTTTTTCCTGAATATATTCAGGAAAAAACGCATACGCCCTTTTTGGCCAAGGGCATCATTGTAGACATTTGGCCACTTTTCATGTGCTTTTAAGGCGATTCGAATCTACCTCCTGAAATCTGTTTCGTGCAATTCCGCCTTGCTTTCAAATCCTCTTCGTTGCCTTCCCTCAATATATTTGTGGACGAGAGTTATCATTTATAACTCTGCAGTTTTGTGAATTGCAGTGCCCCTGAGCTCCATTTTTCAACTTGCTTTTTTGGGAGCAGGCCGCAAAAGTGCGGGATTGCCTCAGGCCCTATTCTGGTTCTGGGCGGCAGGCTGAGCCTGTGGTTAATTCTTCTTCCTGATGGGAAAATAGGGTGACCTGTGCCTGTCCCAACACCTAGATCCAGTCTCTCATTGGTTGCCCCTCTTCCCGTTCATCCTCAGGAAAAATTGCAACCTGTACGGAAGAGGAGGTTAAGGTGCTGATTCTCCAAGTAGGGAGATTGCTAGTAAAGTATCTTAAATAGTGAACCTGAGCACAAGGATATGAGAAATGAGGTGCGTTTTAGAAACCTTTCCCGATCACACGGTGTACCACCTTCTGGGTTTCTCATGCATGTTTTCGATGTACGAAGATGCCCTTGAACCTGGAGATTTGGGACCCATGGGATGGGTACCACGCAGTATTACTTTAAAGGGTCTGCGTTTGCTCCCCCAACCTCACCAAACCTCTCAGCCCCGAGAGTGTCCACCCTTATGTCTCATCCAGCTGTGGGTCTAGATATGGCCAATCCAGGTTGCATCACAGCCCCTGAACAAATTTTGTAAGAATTTCTCTCTCTTTCACTGTCTTTGTTTCATGGGTTTTTAAAAGCAATTTATTTTTATAATGGGGTTTAGCTGCTTTTCACGGCTGTGTTTATGCGGCTTTACACCCACTTGACTCACTGCCAGAGAGATATCAATATATAGGTTTTATGATTCTTACTACTCAGATATATTCTTTTGTGGTGAATAGGGGGTGTAGAGTCCAGTTCACTGAGCAAGGAGTAGGTCTTCTCTATGACATATTGGGTTTATGGAACGGTATGTGAGCTAATTTGAAACCCTTGTTTTATGCATCACCCCACCTCACCTTTCCCGTTAAGCAGCCATAGTGTGTTTTCTAAACGTGTGACTCTGTTCTGTTTTGTAATTCAGTTCAAGTGTAGCGGTTTTTACATTCCCTCTATAAGTGATAGCTTATGATAAGTGTCTTTTTCTGTGTGACTTATTTCACTTAGAATCGTCGTACCTAAATCCACTCATCATGCTGCTACTAGCCTTATGACATTGATTTCATGGCTGAGTGATATTCCATTGTACATAAGGACCACCACTTCTTTATCCATTTTTCTCTTTCCTGGGATATTTAAGGTGTAAGGAAGTGGAGGTTCTTGTCAACAGAGCAGCCCTAAACTTTGGGGTGCCTGTGTCATGCTGATTTTTAGTTTTCCCAATTTATACGCCCATGAGTGGAAGTGCCCTATGCTCCCTAAGCCGTGTTTTTTAGTTGTTTCAGGACCCACCGTACACTACTCCAGAGTGGCTGTTGGCAATTTACATCCCGCCCATCAGCGTAGCAAGGCTCCCATTTCTCCATGGCCTGTCCTGCATTTCTGGTTTAGACACTTTTTTCAGCGTAGCCCTTTTGACCGATGGGTAGCGAGACTTCTTTGTAGCGCTGATTTGCCTTTCCAGGTTGCTTGGTTGGCCAAAAAGGGCGTATGCGTTTTTTCCTGAATATATTCAGGAAAAAACGCATACGCCCTTTTTGGCCAAGGGCATCATTGTAGACATTTGGCCACTTTTTATGTGCTTTTAAGGCGATTCGAATCTACCTCCTGAAATCTGTTTCGTGCAATTCCGCCTTGCTTTCAAATCTTCTTCATTGCCTTCCCTCAATATATTTGTGGACGAGAGTTATCATTTATAACTCTGCAGGTTTGTGAATTGCAGTGCCCCTGAGCTCCATTTTTCAACTTGCTTTTTTGGGAGCTGGCCGCAAAAGTGCGGGATTGCCTCAGGCCCTATTCTGGTTCTGGGCGGCAGGCTGAGCCTGTGGTTAATTCTTCTTCCTGATGGGAAAATAGGGTGACCTGTGCCTGTCCCAACACCTAGATCCAGTCTCTCATTGGTTGCCCCTCTTCCCGTTCATCCTCAGGAAAAATTGCAACCTGTACGGAAGAGAAGGTTAAAGGTGCTGATTCTCCAAGTTGGGAGATTGCTAGTAAAGTATCTTAAATGGTGAACCTGAGCACAAGCATATGAGAAATGAGGTGCGTTTTAGAAACATTTCCCGATCACACGGTGTACCACCTTCTGGGTTTCTCATGCATGTTTTCGATGTATGAAGATGCCCTTGAACCTGGAGATTTGGGACCCATGGGATGGGTACCACGCAGTATTACTTTAAAGGGTCTGCGTTTGCTCCCCCAACCTCACCAAACCTCTCAGCCCCGAGAGTGTCCACCCTTATGTCTCATCCAGCTGTGGGTCTAGATATGGTCAATCCAGGTTGCATCACAGCCCCTGAACGAATTGTGTAAGAATTTCTCTCTCTTTCACTGTCTTTGTTTCATGGGTTTTTAAAAGTAATTTATTTTTATAATGGGGTTTAGCTGCTTTTCACGGCTGTGTTGATGCGGCTTTACACCCATTTGACTCACTTCCAGAGAGATATCAATATATAGGTTTTAAGATTCTTAATACTCAGATCTATTCTTGTGCAGTGAATAGGGGGTGTAGAGTCCAGTTCACTGAGCAAGGAGTAGGTCTTGTCTATTACATATTGGGTTTATGGAACGGTATGTGAGCTAATTTGAAACCCTTGTTTTATGCATCACCCCACCTCACCTTTCCCGTTAAGCAGCCATAGTGTGTTTTCTAAACGTGTGACTCTGTTCTGTTTTGTAATTCAGTTCAAGTGTAGCGGTTTTTACATTCCCTCTATAAGTGATAGCTTATGATAAGTGTCTTTTTCTATGTGACTTATTTCACTTAGAATCGTCGTACCTAAATCCACTCATCATGCTGCTACTAGCCTTATGTCATTGATTTCATGGCTGAGTGATATTCCATTGTACATAAGGACCACCACTTCTTTATTCATTTTTCTCTTTCCTGGGATATTTAAGGTGTAAGGAAGTGGAGGTTCTTGTCAACAGAGCAGCCCTAAACTTTGGGGTGCCTGTGTCTTGCTGATTTTTAGTTTTCCCAATTTATACGCCCATGAGTGGAAGTGCCCTATGCTCCCTAAGCCGTGTTTTTAGATGTTTCAGGACCCACCGTACACTTCTCCAGAGTGGCTGTTGGCAATTTACATCCCGCCCATCAGCTTAGCAAGGCTCCCATTTCTCCATGGCCTGTCCTGCATTTCTGGTTTTGACAATTTTTTCAGCGTAGCCCTTTTGACCGATGGGTAGCGAGACTTCTTTGTAGCGCTGATTTGCCTTTCCAGGTTGCTTGGTTGTCCAAAAAGGGCGTATGCGTTTTTTCCTGAATATATTCAGGAAAAAACGCATACGTCCTTTTTGGCCAAGGGCATCATTGTAGACATTTTGCCACTTTTTATGTGCTTTTAAGGCGATTCGAATCTACCTCCTGAAATCTGTTTCGTGCAATTCCGCCTTGCTTTCAAATCCTCTTCATTGCCTTCCCTCAATATATTTGTGGACGAGAGTTATCATTTATAACTCTGCAGGTTTGTGAATTGCAGTGCCCCTGAGCTCCATTTTTCAACTTGCTTTTTTGGGAGCTGGCCGCAAAAGTGCGGGATTGCCTCAGGCCCTATTCTGGTTCTGGGCGGCAGGCTGAGCCTGTGGTTAATTCTTCTTCCTGATGGGAAAATAGGGTGACCTGTGCCTGTCCCAACACCTAGATCCAGTCTCTCATTGGTTGCCCCTCTTCCCGTTCATCCTCAGGAAAAATTGCAACCTGTACGGAAGAGAAGGTTAAAGGTGCTGATTCTCCAAGTAGGGAGATTGCTAGTAAAGTATCTTAAATGGTGAACCTGAGCACAAGCATATGAGAAATGAGGTGCGTTTTAGAAACATTTCCCGATCACACGGTGTACCACCTTCTGGGTTTCTCATGCATGTTTTCGATGTATGAAGATGCCCTTGAACCTGGAGATTTGGGACCCATGGGATGGGTACCACGCAGTATTACTTTAAAGGGTCTGCGTTTGCTCCCCCAACCTCACCAAACCTCTCAGCCCCGAGAGTGTCCACCCTTATGTCTCATCCAGCTGTGGGTCTAGATATGGTCAATCCAGGTTGCATCACAGCCCCTGAACGAATTGTGTAAGAATTTCTCTCTCTTTCACTGTCTTTGTTTCATGGGTTTTTAAAAGTAATTTATTTTTATAATGGGGTTTAGCTGCTTTTCACGGCTGTGTTGATGCGGCTTTAAACCCATTTGACTCACTTCCAGAGAGATATCAATATATAGGTTTTAAGATTCTTAATACTCAGATATATTCTTGTGCAGTGAATAGGGGGTGTAGAGTCCAGTTCACTGAGCAAGGAGTAGGTCTTGTCTATTACATATTGGGTTTATGGAACGGTATGTGAGCTAATTTGAAACCCTTGTTTTATGCATCACCTCACCTCACCTTTCCCGTTAAGCAGCCATAGTGTGTTTTCTAAACGTGTGACTCTGTTCTGTTTTGTAATTCAGTTCAAGTGTAGCGGTTTTTACATTCCCTCTATAAGTGATAGCTTATGATAAGTGTCTTTTTCTATGTGACTTATTTCACTTAGAATCGTCGTACCTAAATCCACTCATCATGCTGCTACTAGCCTTATGTCATTGATTTCATGGCTGAGTGATATTCCATTGTACATAAGGACCACCACTTCTTTATTCATTTTTCTCTTTCCTGGGATATTTAAGGTGTAAGGAAGTGGAGGTTCTTGTCAACAGAGCAGCCCTAAACTTTGGGGTGCCTGTGTCTTGCTGATTTTTAGTTTTCCCATTTTATACGCCCATGAGTGGAAGTGCCCTATGCTCCCTAAGCCGTGTTTTTTAGATGTTTCAGGACCCACCGTACACTTCTCCAGAGTGGCTGTTGGCAATTTACATCCCGCCCATCAGCGTAGCAAGGCTCCCATTTCTCCATGGCCTGTCCTGCATTTCTGGTTTTGAGACTTTTTTCAGCGTAGCCCTTTCGACCGATGGGTAGCGAGACTTCTTTGTAGCGCTGATTTGCCTTTCCAGGTTGCTTGGTTGGCCTAAAAGGGCGTATGCGTTTTTTCCTGAATATATTCAGGAAAAAACGCATACGCCCTTTTTGGCCAAGGGCATCATTGTAGACATTTGGCCACTTTTCATGTGCTTTTAAGGCGATTCGAATCTACCTCCTGAAATCTGTTTCGTGCAATTCCGCCTTGCTTTCAAATCCTCTTCGTTGCCTTCCCTCAATATATTTGTGGACGAGAGTTATCATTTATAACTCTGCAGTTTTGTGAATTGCAGTGCCCCTGAGCTCCATTTTTCAACTTGCTTTTTTGGGAGCAGGCCGCAAAAGTGCGGGATTGCCTCAGGCCCTATTCTGGTTCTGGGCGGCAGGCTGAGCCTGTGGTTAATTCTTCTTCCTGATGGGAAAATAGGGTGACCTGTGCCTGTCCCAACACCTAGATCCAGTCTCTCATTGGTTGCCCCTCTTCCCGTTCATCCTCAGGAAAAATTGCAACCTGTACGGAAGAGGAGGTTAAGGTGCTGATTCTCCAAGTAGGGAGATTGCTAGTAAAGTATCTTAAATAGTGAACCTGAGCACAAGGATATGAGAAATGAGGTGCGTTTTAGAAACCTTTCCCGATCACACGGTGTACCACCTTCTGGGTTTCTCATGCATGTTTTCGATGTACGAAGATGCCCTTGAACCTGGAGATTTGGGACCCATGGGATGGGTACCACGCAGTATTACTTTAAAGGGTCTGCGTTTGCTCCCCCAACCTCACCAAACCTCTCAGCCCCGAGAGTGTCCACCCTTATGTCTCATCCAGCTGTGGGTCTAGATATGGCCAATCCAGGTTGCATCACAGCCCCTGAACAAATTTTGTAAGAATTTCTCTCTCTTTCACTGTCTTTGTTTCATGGGTTTTTAAAAGCAATTTATTTTTATAATGGGGTTTAGCTGCTTTTCACGGCTGTGTTTATGCGGCTTTACACCCACTTGACTCACTGCCAGAGAGATATCAATATATAGGTTTTATGATTCTTACTACTCAGATATATTCTTTTGTGGTGAATAGGGGGTGTAGAGTCCAGTTCACTGAGCAAGGAGTAGGTCTTCTCTATGACATATTGGGTTTATGGAACGGTATGTGAGCTAATTTGAAACCCTTGTTTTATGCATCACCCCACCTCACCTTTCCCGTTAAGCAGCCATAGTGTGTTTTCTAAACGTGTGACTCTGTTCTGTTTTGTAATTCAGTTCAAGTGTAGCGGTTTTTACATTCCCTCTATAAGTGATAGCTTATGATAAGTGTCTTTTTCTGTGTGACTTATTTCACTTAGAATCGTCGTACCTAAATCCACTCATCATGCTGCTACTAGCCTTATGACATTGATTTCATGGCTGAGTGATATTCCATTGTACATAAGGACCACCACTTCTTTATCCATTTTTCTCTTTCCTGGGATATTTAAGGTGTAAGGAAGTGGAGGTTCTTGTCAACAGAGCAGCCCTAAACTTTGGGGTGCCTGTGTCATGCTGATTTTTAGTTTTCCCAATTTATACGCCCATGAGTGGAAGTGCCCTATGCTCCCTAAGCCGTGTTTTTTAGTTGTTTCAGGACCCACCGTACACTACTCCAGAGTGGCTGTTGGCAATTTACATCCCGCCCATCAGCGTAGCAAGGCTCCCATTTCTCCATGGCCTGTCCTGCATTTCTGGTTTAGACACTTTTTTCAGCGTAGCCCTTTTGACCGATGGGTAGCGAGACTTCTTTGTAGCGCTGATTTGCCTTTCCAGGTTGCTTGGTTGGCCAAAAAGGGCGTATGCGTTTTTTCCTGAATATATTCAGGAAAAAACGCATACGCCCTTTTTGGCCAAGGGCATCATTGTAGACATTTGGCCACTTTTTATGTGCTTTTAAGGCGATTCGAATCTACCTCCTGAAATCTGTTTCGTGCAATTCCGCCTTGCTTTCAAATCTTCTTCATTGCCTTCCCTCAATATATTTGTGGACGAGAGTTATCATTTATAACTCTGCAGGTTTGTGAATTGCAGTGCCCCTGAGCTCCATTTTTCAACTTGCTTTTTTGGGAGCTGGCCGCAAAAGTGCGGGATTGCCTCAGGCCCTATTCTGGTTCTGGGCGGCAGGCTGAGCCTGTGGTTAATTCTTCTTCCTGATGGGAAAATAGGGTGACCTGTGCCTGTCCCAACACCTAGATCCAGTCTCTCATTGGTTGCCCCTCTTCCCGTTCATCCTCAGGAAAAATTGCAACCTGTACGGAAGAGAAGGTTAAAGGTGCTGATTCTCCAAGTTGGGAGATTGCTAGTAAAGTATCTTAAATGGTGAACCTGAGCACAAGCATATGAGAAATGAGGTGCGTTTTAGAAACATTTCCCGATCACACGGTGTACCACCTTCTGGGTTTCTCATGCATGTTTTCGATGTATGAAGATGCCCTTGAACCTGGAGATTTGGGACCCATGGGATGGGTACCACGCAGTATTACTTTAAAGGGTCTGCGTTTGCTCCCCCAACCTCACCAAACCTCTCAGCCCCGAGAGTGTCCACCCTTATGTCTCATCCAGCTGTGGGTCTAGATATGGTCAATCCAGGTTGCATCACAGCCCCTGAACGAATTGTGTAAGAATTTCTCTCTCTTTCACTGTCTTTGTTTCATGGGTTTTTAAAAGTAATTTATTTTTATAATGGGGTTTAGCTGCTTTTCACGGCTGTGTTGATGCGGCTTTACACCCATTTGACTCACTTCCAGAGAGATATCAATATATAGGTTTTAAGATTCTTAATACTCAGATCTATTCTTGTGCAGTGAATAGGGGGTGTAGAGTCCAGTTCACTGAGCAAGGAGTAGGTCTTGTCTATTACATATTGGGTTTATGGAACGGTATGTGAGCTAATTTGAAACCCTTGTTTTATGCATCACCCCACCTCACCTTTCCCGTTAAGCAGCCATAGTGTGTTTTCTAAACGTGTGACTCTGTTCTGTTTTGTAATTCAGTTCAAGTGTAGCGGTTTTTACATTCCCTCTATAAGTGATAGCTTATGATAAGTGTCTTTTTCTATGTGACTTATTTCACTTAGAATCGTCGTACCTAAATCCACTCATCATGCTGCTACTAGCCTTATGTCATTGATTTCATGGCTGAGTGATATTCCATTGTACATAAGGACCACCACTTCTTTATTCATTTTTCTCTTTCCTGGGATATTTAAGGTGTAAGGAAGTGGAGGTTCTTGTCAACAGAGCAGCCCTAAACTTTGGGGTGCCTGTGTCTTGCTGATTTTTAGTTTTCCCAATTTATACGCCCATGAGTGGAAGTGCCCTATGCTCCCTAAGCCGTGTTTTTAGATGTTTCAGGACCCACCGTACACTTCTCCAGAGTGGCTGTTGGCAATTTACATCCCGCCCATCAGCTTAGCAAGGCTCCCATTTCTCCATGGCCTGTCCTGCATTTCTGGTTTTGACAATTTTTTCAGCGTAGCCCTTTTGACCGATGGGTAGCGAGACTTCTTTTTAGCGCTGATTTGCCTTTCCAGGTTGCTTGGTTGTCCAAAAAGGGCGTATGCGTTTTTTCCTGAATATATTCAGGAAAAAACGCATACGTCCTTTTTGGCCAAGGGCATCATTGTAGACATTTTGCCACTTTTTATGTGCTTTTAAGGCGATTCGAATCTACCTCCTGAAATCTGTTTCGTGCAATTCCGCCTTGCTTTCAAATCCTCTTCATTGCCTTCCCTCAATATATTTGTGGACGAGAGTTATCATTTATAACTCTGCAGGTTTGTGAATTGCAGTGCCCCTGAGCTCCATTTTTCAACTTGCTTTTTTGGGAGCTGGCCGCAAAAGTGCGGGATTGCCTCAGGCCCTATTCTGGTTCTGGGCGGCAGGCTGAGCCTGTGGTTAATTCTTCTTCCTGATGGGAAAATAGGGTGACCTGTGCCTGTCCCAACACCTAGATCCAGTCTCTCATTGGTTGCCCCTCTTCCCGTTCATCCTCAGGAAAAATTGCAACCTGTACGGAAGAGAAGGTTAAAGGTGCTGATTCTCCAAGTAGGGAGATTGCTAGTAAAGTATCTTAAATGGTGAACCTGAGCACAAGCATATGAGAAATGAGGTGCGTTTTAGAAACATTTCCCGATCACACGGTGTACCACCTTCTGGGTTTCTCATGCATGTTTTCGATGTATGAAGATGCCCTTGAACCTGGAGATTTGGGACCCATGGGATGGGTACCACGCAGTATTACTTTAAAGGGTCTGCGTTTGCTCCCCCAACCTCACCAAACCTCTCAGCCCCGAGAGTGTCCACCCTTATGTCTCATCCAGCTGTGGGTCTAGATATGGTCAATCCAGGTTGCATCACAGCCCCTGAACGAATTGTGTAAGAATTTCTCTCTCTTTCACTGTCTTTGTTTCATGGGTTTTTAAAAGTAATTTATTTTTATAATGGGGTTTAGCTGCTTTTCACGGCTGTGTTGATGCGGCTTTAAACCCATTTGACTCACTTCCAGAGAGATATCAATATATAGGTTTTAAGATTCTTAATACTCAGATATATTCTTGTGCAGTGAATAGGGGGTGTAGAGTCCAGTTCACTGAGCAAGGAGTAGGTCTTGTCTATTACATATTGGGTTTATGGAACGGTATGTGAGCTAATTTGAAACCCTTGTTTTATGCATCACCTCACCTCACCTTTCCCGTTAAGCAGCCATAGTGTGTTTTCTAAACGTGTGACTCTGTTCTGTTTTGTAATTCAGTTCAAGTGTAGCGGTTTTTACATTCCCTCTATAAGTGATAGCTTATGATAAGTGTCTTTTTCTATGTGACTTATTTCACTTAGAATCGTCGTACCTAAATCCACTCATCATGCTGCTACTAGCCTTATGTCATTGATTTCATGGCTGAGTGATATTCCATTGTACATAAGGACCACCACTTCTTTATTCATTTTTCTCTTTCCTGGGATATTTAAGGTGTAAGGAAGTGGAGGTTCTTGTCAACAGAGCAGCCCTAAACTTTGGGGTGCCTGTGTCTTGCTGATTTTTAGTTTTCCCATTTTATACGCCCATGAGTGGAAGTGCCCTATGCTCCCTAAGCCGTGTTTTTTAGATGTTTCAGGACCCACCGTACACTTCTCCAGAGTGGCTGTTGGCAATTTACATCCCGCCCATCAGCGTAGCAAGGCTCCCATTTCTCCATGGCCTGTCCTGCATTTCTGGTTTTGAGACTTTTTTCAGCGTAGCCCTTTCGACCGATGGGTAGCGAGACTTCTTTGTAGCGCTGATTTGCCTTTCCAGGTTGCTTGGTTGGCCTAAAAGGGCGTATGCGTTTTTTCCTGAATATATTCAGGAAAAAACGCATACGCCCTTTTTGGCCAAGGGCATCATTGTAGACATTTGGCCACTTTTCATGTGCTTTTAAGGCGATTCGAATCTACCTCCTGAAATCTGTTTCGTGCAATTCCGCCTTGCTTTCAAATCCTCTTCGTTGCCTTCCCTCAATATATTTGTGGACGAGAGTTATCATTTATAACTCTGCAGTTTTGTGAATTGCAGTGCCCCTGAGCTCCATTTTTCAACTTGCTTTTTTGGGAGCAGGCCGCAAAAGTGCGGGATTGCCTCAGGCCCTATTCTGGTTCTGGGCGGCAGGCTGAGCCTGTGGTTAATTCTTCTTCCTGATGGGAAAATAGGGTGACCTGTGCCTGTCCCAACACCTAGATCCAGTCTCTCATTGGTTTCCCCTCTTCCCGTTCATCCTCAGGAAAAATTGCAACCTGTAGGGAAGAGGAGGTTAAAGGTGCTGATTCTCCAAGTAGGGAGATTCCTAGTAAAATAGCTTAAATAGTGAACCTGAGCACAGGGAGATGAGAAAGGAGGTACGTTTTAGAAACCTTTCCCGATCACACGGTGTACCACCTTCTGGGTTTCTCATGCATGTTTTCGATGTACGAAGATGCCCTTGAACCTGGAGATTTGGAACCCATGGGATGGGTACCACGCAGTATTACTTTAAAGGGTCTGCGTTTGCTCCCCCAACCTCACCAAACCTCTCAGCCCCGAGAGTGTCCACCCTTATGTCTCATCCAGCTGTGGGTCTAGATATGGCCAATCCAGGTTGCATCACAGCCCCTGAACAAATTTTTTAAGAATTTCTCTCTCTTTCACTGTCTTTGTTTCATGGGTTTTTAAAAGCAATTTATTTTTATAATGGGGTTTAGCTGCTTTTCACGGCTGTGTTTATGCGGCTTTACACCCACTTGACTCACTGCAAGAGAGATATCAATATATAGGTTTTATGATTCTTACTACTCAGATATATTCTTTTGTGGTGAATAGGGGGTGTAGAGTCCAGTTCACTGAGCAAGGAGTAGGTCTTCTCTATGACATATTGGGTTTATGGAACGGTATGTGAGCTAATTTGAAACTCTTGTTTTATGCATCACCCCACCTCACCTTTCCCGTTAAGCAGCCATAGTGTGTTTTCTAAACGTGTGACTCTGTTCTGTTTTGTAATTCAGTTCAAGTGTAGCGGTTTTTACATTCCCTCTATAAGTGATAGCTTATGATAAGTGTCTTTTTCTGTGTGACTTATTTCACTTAGAATCGTCGTACCTAAATCCACTCATCATGCTCCTACTAGCCTTATGACATTGATTTCATAGCTGAGTGATATTCCATTGTACATAAGGACCACCACTTCTTTATCCATTTTTCTCTTTCCTGGGATATTTAAGGTGTAAGGAAGTGGAGGTTCTTGTCAACAGAGCAGCCCTAAACTTTGGGGTGCCTGTGTCTTGCTGATTTTTAGTTTTCCCAATTTATACGCCCATGAGTGGAAGTGCCCTATGCTCCCTAAGCCGTGTTTTTTAGATGTTTCAGGACCCACCGTACACTTCTCCAGAGTGGCTGTTGGCAATTTACATCCCGCCCATCAGCGTAGCAAGGCTCCCATTTCTCCATGGCCTGTCCTGCATTTCTGGTTTTGACACTTTTTTCAGCGTAGCCCTTTCGACCGATGGGTAGCGAGACTTCTTTGTAGCGCTGATTTGCCTTTCCAGGTTGCTTGGTTGTCCAAAAAGGGCGTATGCGTTTTTTCCTGAATATATTCAGGAAAAAACGCATAGGCCCTTTTTGGCCAAGGGCATCATTGTAGACATTTTGCCACTTTTTATGTGCTTTTAAGGCGATTCGAATCTACCTCCTGAAATCTGTTTCGTGCAATTCCGCCTTGCTTTCAAATCCTCTTCGTTGCCTTCCCTCAATATATTTGTGGACGAGAGTTATCATTTATAACTCTGCAGGTTTGTGAATTGCAGTGCCCCTGAGCTCCATTTTTCAACTTGCTTTTTTGGGAGCTGGCCGCAAAAGTGCGGGATTGCCTCAGGCCCTATTCTGGTTCTGGGCGGCAGGCTGAGCCTGTGGTTAATTCTTCTTCCTGATGGGAAAATAGGGTGACCTGTGCCTGTCCCAACACCAAGGACTAGTCTCTCATTGGTTCCGCATCTTCCCGTTCATCCTCAGGACAAATTGCAACCTGTACGGAACAGGAGGTTAAAGGTGCTGATTCTCCAAGTAGGGAGATTGCTAGTAAAGTAGCTTAAATGGTGAACCCGAGCACAAGGAGATGAGAAATGAAGTGCGTTTTAGAAACCTTTCGCGATCACACGGTGTACCACCTGCTGGGTTTATCATGCATGTTTTCGATGTACGAAGATGCCCTTGAACCTGGAGATTTGGGACCCATGGGATGTGTACCATGCAGTATTACTTTAAAGGGTCTGCGTTTGCTCCCCCAACCTCACCAAACCTCTCAGCCCCGAGAGTGTCCACCCTTATGTCTCATCCAGCTGTGGGTCTAGATATGGTCAATCCAGGTTGCATCACAGCCCGTGAACGAATTTTGTAAGAATTTCTCTCTCTTTCACTGTCTTTGTTTCATGGGTTTTTAAAAGTAATTTATTTTTATAATGGGGTTTAGCTGCTTTTCACGGCTGTGTTTATACGGCCTTACACCCACTTGACTCACTTCCAGAGAGATATCAATATATAGGTTTTATGATTCTTACTACTCAGATATATTCTTGTGCGGTGAATAGGGGGTGTAGAGTCTAGTTCACTGAGCAAGGAGTGTGTCTTGTCTATTACATATTGGGTTTATGGAACGGTATGTGAGCTAATTTGAATCCCTTGTTTTATGCATCACCCCACCTCACCTTTCCCGTTAAGCAGCCATAGTGTGTTTTCTAAACGTGTGACTCTGTTCTGTTTTGTAATTCAGTTCAAGTGTAGCGGTTTTTACATTCCCTCTATAAGTGATAGCTTATGATAAGTGTCTTTTTTGTGTGACTTATTTCACTTAGAATCGTCGTACCTAAATCCACTCATCATGCTCCTACTAGCCTCATGACATTGATTTCATAGCTGAGTGATATTCCATTGTACATAAGGACCACCACTTCTTTATCCATTTTTCTCTTTCCTGGGATATTTAAGGTGTAAGGAAGTGGAGGTTCTTGTCAACAGAGCAGCCCTAAACTTTGGGGTGCCTGTGTCTTGCTGATTTTTAGTTTTCCCATTTTATACGCCCATGAGTGGAAGTGCCCTAAGCTCCCTAAGCCGTGTTTTTTAGATGTTTCAGGACCCACCGTACACTTCTCCAGAGTGGCTGTTGGCAATTTACATCCCGCCCATCAGCGTAGCAAGGCTCCCATTTCTCCATGGCCTGTCCTGCATTTCTGGTTTTGAGACTTTTTTCAGCGTAGCCCTTTCGACCGATGGGTAGCGAGACTTCTTTGTAGCGCTGATTTGCCTTTCCAGGTTGCTTGGTTGTCCAAAAAGGGCGTATGCGTTTTTTCCTGAATATATTCAGGAAAAAACACATACGCCCTTTTTGGCCAAGGGCATCATTGTAGACATTTTGCCACTTTTTATGTGCTTTTAAGGCGATTCGAATCTACCTCCTGAAATCTGTTTCGTGCAATTCCGCCCTGCTTTCAAATCTTCTTCATTGCCTTCCCTCAATATATTTGTGGACGAGAGTTATCATTTATAACTCTGCAGGTTTGTGAATTGCAGTGCCCCTGAGCTCCATTTTTCAACTTGCTTTTTTGGGAGCTGGCCGCAAAAGTGCGGGATTGCCTCAGGCCCTATTCTGGTTCTGGGCGGCAGGCTGAGCCTGTGGTTAATTCTTCTTCCTGATGGGAAAATAGGGTGACCTGTGCCTGTCCCAACACCTAGATTCAGTCTCTCATTGGTTGCCCCTCTTCCCGTTCATCCTCAGGACAAATTGCAACCTGTACGGAACAGGAGGTTAAAGGTTCTGATTCTCCAAGTAGGGAGATTCCTAGTAAAATAGCTTAAATAGTGAACCTGAGCACAGGGAGATGAGAAAGGAGGTACGTTTTAGAAACCTTTCCCGATCACACGGTGTACCACCTTCTGGGTTTCTCATGCATGTTTTCGATGTACGAAGATGCCCTTGAACCTGGAGATTTGGGACCCATGGGATGGGTACCATGCAGTATTACTTTAAAGGGTCTGCGTTTGCTCCCCCAACCTCACCAAACCTCTCAGCCCCGAGAGTGTCCACCCTTATGTCTCATCCAGCTGTGGGTCTAGATATGGTCAATCCAGGTTGCATCACAGCCCCTGAACGAATTTTGTAAGAATTTCTCTCTCTTTCACTGTCTTTGTTTCATGGGTTTTTAAAAGTAATTTATTTTTATAATGGGGTTTAGCTGCTTTTCACGGCTGTGTTTATGCGGCTTTACACCCACTTGACTCACATCCAGAGAGATATCAATATATAGGTTTTATGATTCTTACTACTCAGATATATTCTTGTGCGGTGAATAGGGGGTGTAGAGTCCAGTTCACTGAGCAAGAAGTAGGTCTTCTCTATGACATATTGGGTTTATGGAACGGTATGTGAGCTAATTTGAAACCCTTGTTTTATGCATCACCCCACCTCACCTTTCCCGTTAAGCAGCCATAGTGTGTTTTCTAAACGTGTGACTCTGTTCTGTTTTGTAATTCAGTTCAAGTGTAGCGGTTTTTACATTCCCTCTATAAGTGATAGCTTATGATAAGTGTCTTTTTCTGTGTGACTTATTTCACTTAGAATCGTCGTACCTAAATCCACTCATCATGCTCCTACTAGCCTCATGACATTGATTTCATAGCTGAGTGATATTCCATTGTACATAAGGACCACCACTTGTTTATCCATTTTTCTCTTTCCTGGGATATTTAAGGTGTAAGGAAGTGGAGGTTCTTGTCAACAGAGCAGCCCTAAACTTTGGGGTGCCTGTGTCTTGCTGATTTTTAGTTTTCCCATTTTATACGCCCATGAGTGGAAGTGCCCTAAGCTCCCTAAGCCGTGTTTTTTAGATGTTTCAGGACCCACCGTACACTTCTCCAGAGTGGCTGTTGGCAATTTACATCCCGCCCATCAGCGTAGCAGGGCTCCCATTTCTCCATAGCCTGTCCTGCATTTCTGGTTTTGAGACTTTTTTCAGCGTAGCCCTTTCGACCGATGGGTAGCGAGACTTCTTTGTAGCGCTGATTTGCCTTTCCAGGTTGCTTGGTTGGCCAAAAAGGGCGTATGCGTTTTTTCCTGAATATATTCAGGAAAAAATGCATACGCCCTTTTTGTCCAAGGGCATCATTGTAGACATTTGGCCACTTTTCATGTGCTTTTAAGGCGATTCGAATCTACCTCCTGAAATCTGTTTCGTGCAATTCCGCCTTGCTTTCAAATCCTCTTCGTTGCCTTCCCTCAATATATTTGTGGACGAGAGTTATCATTTATAACTCTGCAGTTTTGTGAATTGCAGTGCCCCTGAGCTCCATTTTTCAACTTGCTTTTTTGGGAGCAGGCCGCAAAAGTGCGGGATTGCCTCAGGCCCTATTCTGGTTCTGGGCGGCAGGCTGAGCCTGTGGTTAATTCTTCTTCCTGATGGGAAAATAGGGTGACCTGTGCCTGTCCCAACACCTAGATCCAGTCTTTCATTGGTTGCCCCTCTTCCCGTTCATCCTCAGGAAAAATTGCAACCTGTACGGAAGAGGAGGTTAAGGTGCTGATTCTCCAAGTAGGGAGATTGCTAGTAAAGTATCTTAAATAGTGAACCTGAGCACAAGGATATGAGAAATGAGGTGCGTTTTAGAAACCTTTCCCGATCACACGGTGTACCACCTTCTGGGTTTCTCATGCATGTTTTCGATGTACGAAGATGCCCTTGAACCTGGAGATTTGGGACCCATGGGATGGGTACCACGCAGTATTACTTTAAAGGGTCTGCGTTTGCTCCCCCAACCTCACCAAACCTCTCAGCCCCGAGAGTGTCCACCCTTATGTCTCATCCAGCTGTGGGTCTAGATATGGCCAATCCAGGTTGCATCACAGCCCCTGAACAAATTTTGTAAGAATTTCTCTCTCTTTCACTGTCTTTGTTTCATGGGTTTTTAAAAGCAATTTATTTTTATAATGGGGTTTAGCTGCTTTTCACGGCTGTGTTTATGCGGCTTTACACCCACTTGACTCACTGCCAGAGAGATATCAATATATAGGTTTTATGATTCTTACTACTCAGATATATTCTTTTGTGGTGAATAGGGGGTGTAGAGTCCAGTTCACTGAGCAAGGAGTAGGTCTTCTCTATGACATATTGGGTTTATGGAACGGTATGTGAGCTAATTTGAAACCCTTGTTTTATGCATCACCCCACCTCACCTTTCCCGTTAAGCAGCCATAGTGTGTTTTCTAAACGTGTGACTCCGTTCTGTTTTGTAATTCAGTTCAAGTGTAGCGGTTTTTACATTCCCTCTATAAGTGATAGCTTATGATAAGTGTCTTTTTCTGTGTGACTTATTTCACTTAGAATCGTCGTACCTAAATCCACTCATCATGCTCCTACTAGCCTTATGACATTGATTTCATAGCTGAGTGATATTCCATTGTACATAAGGACCACCACTTCTTTATCCATTTTTCTCTTTCCTGGGATATTTAAGGTGTAAGGAAGTGGAGGTTCTTGTCAACAGAGCAGCCCTAAACTATGGGGTGCCTGTGTCTTGCTGATTTTTAGTTTTCGCAATTTATACGCCCATGAGTGGAAGTGCCCTATGCTCCCTAAGCCGTGTTTTTTAGATGTTTCAGGACCCACCGTACACTTCTCCAGAGTGGCTGTTGGCAATTTACATCCCGCCCATCAGCGTAGCAAGGCTCCCATTTCTCCATGGCCTGTCCTGCATTTCTGGTTTTGACACTTTTTTCAGCGTAGCCCTTTCGACCGATGGGTAGCGAGACTTCTTTGTAGCGCTGATTTGCCTTTCCAGGTTGCTTGGTTGGCCAAAAAGGGCGTATGCGTTTTTTCCTGAATATATTCAGGAAAAAACGCATACGCCCTTTTTGGCCAAGGGCATCATTGTAGACATTTGGCCACTTTTCATGTGCTTTTAAGGCGATTCGAATCTACCTCCTGAAATCTGTTTCGTGCAATTCCGCCTTGCTTTCAAATCCTCTTCGTTGCCTTCCCTCAATATATTTGTGGACGAGAGTTATCATTTATAACTCTGCAGTTTTGTGAATTGCAGTGCCCCTGAGCTCCATTTTTCAACTTGCTTTTTTGGGAGCAGGCCGCAAAAGTGCGGGATTGCCTCAGGCCCTATTCTGGTTCTGGGCGGCAGGCTGAGCCTGTGGTTAATTCTTCTTCCTGATGGGAAAATAGGGTGACCTGTGCCTGTCCCAACACCTAGATCCAGTCTCTCATTGGTTGCCCCTCTTCCCGTTCATCCTCAGGAAAAATTGCAACCTGTACGGAAGAGGAGGTTAAGGTGCTGATTCTCCAAGTAGGGAGATTGCTAGTAAAGTATCTTAAATAGTGAACCTGAGCACAAGGATATGAGAAATGAGGTGCGTTTTAGAAACCTTTCCCGATCACACGGTGTACCACCTTCTGGGTTTCTCATGCATGTTTTCGATGTACGAAGATGCCCTTGAACCTGGAGATTTGGAACCCATGGGATGGGTACCACGCAGTATTACTTTAAAGGGTCTGCGTTTGCTCCCCCAACCTCACCAAACCTCTCAGCCCCGAGAGTGTCCACCCTTATGTCTCATCCAGCTGTGGGTCTAGATATGGCCAATCCAGGTTGCATCACAGCCCCTGAACAAATTTTGTAAGAATTTCTCTCTCTTTCACTGTCTTTGTTTCATGGGTTTTTAAAAGCAATTTATTTTTATAATGGGGTTTAGCTGCTTTTCACGGCTGTGTTTATGCAGCTTTACACCCACTTGACTCACTGCCAGAGAGATATCAATATATAGGTTTTATGATTCTTACTACTCAGATATATTATTTTGTGGTGAATAGGGGGTGTAGAGTCCAGTTCACTGAGCAAGGAGTAGGTCTTCTCTATGACATATTGGGTTTATGGAACGGTATGTGAGCTAATTTGAAACCCTTGTTTTATGCATCACCCCACCTCACCTTTCCCGTTAAGCAGCCATAGTGTGTTTTCTAAACGTGTGACTCCGTTCTGTTTTGTAATTCAGTTCAAGTGTAGCGGTTTTTACATTCCCTCTATAAGTGACAGCTTATGATAAGTGTCTTTTTCTCTGTGACTTATTTCACTTAGAATCGTCGTACCTAAATCCACTCATCATGCTCCTACTAGCCTCATGACATTGATTTCATAGCTGAGTGATATTCCATTGTACATAAGGACCACCACTTCTTTATCCATTTTTCTCTTTCCTGGGATATGTAAGGTGTAAGGAAGTGGAGGTTCTTGTCAACAGAGCAGCCCTAAACCTTGGGGTGCCTGTGTCTTGCTGATTTTTAGTTTTCCCATTTTATACGCCCATGAGTGGAAGTGCCCTATGCTCCCTAAGCCGTGTTTTTTAGATGTTTCAGGACCCACCGTACACTTCTCCAGAGTGGCTGTTGGCAATTTACATCCCGCCCATCAGCGTAGCAAGGCTCCCATTTCTCCATGGCCTGTCCTGCATTTCTGGTTTTGAGACTTTTTTCAGCGTAGCCCTTTCGACCGATGGGTAGCGAGACTTCTTTGTAGCGCTGATTTGCCTTTCCAGGTTGCTTGGTTGGCCTAAAAGGGCGTATGCGTTTTTTCCTGAATATATTCAGGAAAAAACGCATACGCCCTTTTTGGCCAAGGGCATCATTGTAGACATTTGGCCACTTTTCATGTGCTTTTAAGGCGATTCGAATCTACCTCCTGAAATCTGTTTCGTGCAATTCCGCCTTGCTTTCAAATCCTCTTCGTTGCCTTCCCTCAATATATTTGTGGACGAGAGTTATCATTTATAACTCTGCAGTTTTGTGAATTGCAGTGCCCCTGAGCTCCATTTTTCAACTTGCTTTTTTGGGAGCAGGCCGCAAAAGTGCGGGATTGCCTCAGGCCCTATTCTGGTTCTGGGCGGCAGGCTGAGCCTGTGGTTAATTCTTCTTCCTGATGGGAAAATAGGGTGACCTGTGCCTGTCCCAACACCTAGATCCAGTCTCTCATTGGTTGCCCCTCTTCCCGTTCATCCTCAGGAAAAATTGCAACCTGTACGGAAGAGGAGGTTAAGGTGCTGATTCTCCAAGTAGGGAGATTGCTAGTAAAGTATCTTAAATAGTGAACCTGAGCACAAGGATATGAGAAATGAGGTGCGTTTTAGAAACCTTTCCCGATCACACGGTGTACCACCTTCTGGGTTTCTCATGCATGTTTTCGATGTACGAAGATGCCCTTGAACCTGGAGATTTGGAACCCATGGGATGGGTACCACGCAGTATTACTTTAAAGGGTCTGCGTTTGCTCCCCCAACCTCACCAAACCTCTCAGCCCCGAGAGTGTCCACCCTTATGTCTCATCCAGCTGTGGGTCTAGATATGGCCAATCCAGGTTGCATCACAGCCCCTGAACAAATTTTGTAAGAATTTCTCTCTCTTTCACTGTCTTTGTTTCATGGGTTTTTAAAAGCAATTTATTTTTATAATGGGGTTTAGCTGCTTTTCACGGCTGTGTTTATGCGGCTTTACACCCACTTGACTCACTGCCAGAGAGATATCAATATATAGGTTTTATGATTCTTACTACTCAGATATATTCTTTTGTGGTGAATAGGGGGTGTAGAGTCCAGTTCACTGAGCAAGGAGTAGGTCTTCTCTATGACATATTGGGTTTATGGAACGGTATGTGAGCTAATTTGAAACCCTTGTTTTATGCATCACCCCACCTCACCTTTCCCGTTAAGCAGCCATAGTGTGTTTTCTAAACGTGTGACTCCGTTCTGTTTTGTAATTCAGTTCAAGTGTAGCGGTTTTTACATTCCCTCTATAAGTGATAGCTTATGATAAGTGTCTTTTTCTCTGTGACTTATTTCACTTAGAATCGTCGTACCTAAATCCACTCATCATGCTCCTACTAGCCTCATGACATTGATTTCATAGCTGAGTGATATTCCATTGTACATAAGGACCACCACTTCTTTATCCATTTTTCTCTTTCCTGGGATATGTAAGGTGTAAGGAAGTGGAGGTTCTTGTCAACAGAGCAGCCCTAAACTTTGGGGTGCCTGTGTCTTGCTGATTTTTAGTTTTCCCATTTTATACGCCCATGAGTGGAAGTGCCCTATGCTCCCTAAGCCGTGTTTTTTAGATGTTTCAGGACCCACCGTACACTTCTCCAGAGTGGCTGTTGGCAATTTACATCCCGCCCATCAGCGTAGCAAGGCTCCCATTTCTCCATGGCCTGTCCTGCATTTCTGGTTTTGAGACTTTTTTCAGCGTAGCCCTTTCGACCGATGGGTAGCGAGACTTCTTTGTAGCGCTGATTTGCCTTTCCAGGTTGCTTGGTTGGCCTAAAAGGGCGTATGCGTTTTTTCCTGAATATATTCAGGAAAAAACGCATACGCCCTTTTTGGCCAAGGGCATCATTGTAGACATTTGGCCACTTTTCATGTGCTTTTAAGGCGATTCGAATCTACCTCCTGAAATCTGTTTCGTGCAATTCCGCCTTGCTTTCAAATCCTCTTCGTTGCCTTCCCTCAATATATTTGTGGACGAGAGTTATCATTTATAACTCTGCAGTTTTGTGAATTGCAGTGCCCCTGAGCTCCATTTTTCAACTTGCTTTTTTGGGAGCAGGCCGCAAAAGTGCGGGATTGCCTCAGGCCCTATTCTGGTTCTGGGCGGCAGGCTGAGCCTGTGGTTAATTCTTCTTCCTGATGGGAAAATAGGGTGACCTGTGCCTGTCCCAACACCTAGATCCAGTCTCTCATTGGTTGCCCCTCTTCCCGTTCATCCTCAGGAAAAATTGCAACCTGTACGGAAGAGGAGGTTAAGGTGCTGATTCTCCAAGTAGGGAGATTGCTAGTAAAGTATCTTAAATAGTGAACCTGAGCACAAGGATATGAGAAATGAGGTGCGTTTTAGAAACCTTTCCCGATCACACGGTGTACCACCTTCTGGGTTTCTCATGCATGTTTTCGATGTACGAAGATGCCCTTGAACCTGGAGATTTGGGACCCATGGGATGGGTACCACGCAGTATTACTTTAAAGGGTCTGCGTTTGCTCCCCCAACCTCACCAAACCTCTCAGCCCCGAGAGTGTCCACCCTTATGTCTCATCCAGCTGTGGGTCTAGATATGGCCAATCCAGGTTGCATCACAGCCCCTGAACAAATTTTTTAAGAATTTCTCTCTCTTTCACTGTCTTTGTTTCATGGGTTTTTAAAAGCAATGTATTTTTATAATGGGGTTTAGCTGCTTTTCACGGCTGTGTTTATGCGGCTGTACACCCACTTGACTCACTGCCAGAGAGATATCAATATATAGGTTTTATGTTTCTTACTACTCAGATATATTCTTGTGGGGTGAATAGGGGGTGTAGAGTCCAGTTCACTGAGCAAGGAGTAGGTCTTCTCTATGACATATTGGGTTTATGGAACGGTATGTGAGCTAATTTGAAACCCTTGTTTTATGCATCACCCCACCTCACCTTTCCCGTTAAGCAGCCATAGTGTGTTTTCTAAACGTGTGACTCTGTTCTGTTTTGTAATTCAGTTCAAGTGTAGCGGTTTTTACATTCCCTCTATAAGTGATAGCTTATGATAAGTGTCTTTTTCTGTGTGACTTATTTCACTTAGAATCGTCGTACCTAAATCCACTCATCATGCTGCTACTAGCCTTATGACATTGATTTCATGGCTGAGTGATATTCCATTGTACATAAGGACCACCACTTCTTTATCCATTTTTCTCTTTCCTGGGATATTTAAGGTGTAAGGAAGTGGAGGTTCTTGTCAACAGAGCAGCCCTAAACTTTGGGGTGCCTGTGTCATGCTGATTTTTAGTTTTCCCAATTTATACGCCCATGAGTGGAAGTGCCCTATGCTCCCTAAGCCGTGTTTTTTAGATGTTTCAGGACCCACCGTACACTACTCCAGAGTGGCTGTTGGCAATTTACATCCCGCCCATCAGCGTAGCAAGGCTCCCATTTCTCCATGGCCTGTCCTGCATTTCTGGTTTTGACACTTTTTTCAGCGTAGCCCTTTTGACCGATGGGTAGCGAGACTTCTTTGTAGCGCTGATTTGCCTTTCCAGGTTGCTTGGTTGGCCAAAAAGGGCGTATGCGTTTTTTCCTGAATATATTCAGGAAAAAACGCATACGCCCTTTTTGGCCAAGGGCATCATTGTAGACATTTGGCCACTTTTTATGTGCTTTTAAGGCGATTCGAATCTACCTCCTGAAATCTGTTTCGTGCAATTCCGCCTTGCTTTCAAATCTTCTTCATTGCCTTCCCTCAATATATTTGTGGACGAGAGTTATCATTTATAACTCTGCAGGTTTGTGAATTGCAGTGCCCCTGAGCTCCATTTTTCAACTTGCTTTTTTGGGAGCTGGCCGCAAAAGTGCGGGATTGCCTCAGGCCCTATTCTGGTTCTGGGCGGCAGGCTGAGCCTGTGGTTAATTCTTCTTCCTGATGGGAAAATAGGGTGACCTGTGCCTGTCCCAACACCTAGATCCAGTCTCTCATTGGTTGCCCCTCTTCCCGTTCATCCTCAGGAAAAATTGCAACCTGTACGGAAGAGAAGGTTAAAGGTGCTGATTCTCCAAGTAGGGAGATTGCTAGTAAAGTATCTTAAATGGTGAACCTGAGCACAAGCATATGAGAAATGAGGTGCGTTTTAGAAACATTTCCCGATCACACGGTGTACCACCTTCTGGGTTTCTCATGCATGTTTTCGATGTATGAAGATGCCCTTGAACCTGGAGATTTGGGACCCATGGGATGGGTACCACGCAGTATTACTTTAAAGGGTCTGCGTTTGCTCCCCCAACCTCACCAAACCTCTCAGCCCCGAGAGTGTCCACCCTTATGTCTCATCCAGCTGTGGGTCTAGATATGGTCAATCCAGGTTGCATCACAGCCCCTGAACGAATTGTGTAAGAATTTCTCTCTCTTTCACTGTCTTTGTTTCATGGGTTTTTAAAAGTAATTTATTTTTATAATGGGGTTTAGCTGCTTTTCACGGCTGTGTTGATGCGGCTTTAAACCCATTTGACTCACTTCCAGAGAGATATCAATATATAGGTTTTAAGATTCTTAATACTCAGATATATTCTTGTGCAGTGAATAGGGGGTGTAGAGTCCAGTTCACTGAGCAAGGAGTAGGTCTTGTCTATTACATATTGGGTTTATGGAACGGTATGTGAGCTAATTTGAAACCCTTGTTTTATGCATCACCTCACCTCACCTTTCCCGTTAAGCAGCCATAGTGTGTTTTCTAAACGTGTGACTCTGTTCTGTTTTGTAATTCAGTTCAAGTGTAGCGGTTTTTACATTCCCTCTATAAGTGATAGCTTATGATAAGTGTCTTTTTCTATGTGACTTATTTCACTTAGAATCGTCGTACCTAAATCCACTCATCATGCTGCTACTAGCCTTATGTCATTGATTTCATGGCTGAGTGATATTCCATTGTACATAAGGACCACCACTTCTTTATTCATTTTTCTCTTTCCTGGGATATTTAAGGTGTAAGGAAGTGGAGGTTCTTGTCAACAGAGCAGCCCTAAACTTTGGGGTGCCTGTGTCTTGCTGATTTTTAGTTTTCCCATTTTATACGCCCATGAGTGGAAGTGCCCTATGCTCCCTAAGCCGTGTTTTTTAGATGTTTCAGGACCCACCGTACACTTCTCCAGAGTGGCTGTTGGCAATTTACATCCCGCCCATCAGCGTAGCAAGGCTCCCATTTCTCCATGGCCTGTCCTGCATTTCTGGTTTTGAGACTTTTTTCAGCGTAGCCCTTTCGACCGATGGGTAGCGAGACTTCTTTGTAGCGCTGATTTGCCTTTCCAGGTTGCTTGGTTGGCCTAAAAGGGCGTATGCGTTTTTTCCTGAATATATTCAGGAAAAAACGCATACGCCCTTTTTGGCCAAGGGCATCATTGTAGACATTTGGCCACTTTTCATGTGCTTTTAAGGCGATTCGAATCTACCTCCTGAAATCTGTTTCGTGCAATTCCGCCTTGCTTTCAAATCCTCTTCGTTGCCTTCCCTCAATATATTTGTGGACGAGAGTTATCATTTATAACTCTGCAGTTTTGTGAATTGCAGTGCCCCTGAGCTCCATTTTTCAACTTGCTTTTTTGGGAGCAGGCCGCAAAAGTGCGGGATTGCCTCAGGCCCTATTCTGGTTCTGGGCGGCAGGCTGAGCCTGTGGTTAATTCTTCTTCCTGATGGGAAAATAGGGTGACCTGTGCCTGTCCCAACACCTAGATCCAGTCTCTCATTGGTTGCCCCTCTTCCCGTTCATCCTCAGGAAAAATTGCAACCTGTACGGAAGAGGAGGTTAAGGTGCTGATTCTCCAAGTAGGGAGATTGCTAGTAAAGTATCTTAAATAGTGAACCTGAGCACAAGGATATGAGAAATGAGGTGCGTTTTAGAAACCTTTCCCGATCACACGGTGTACCACCTTCTGGGTTTCTCATGCATGTTTTCGATGTACGAAGATGCCCTTGAACCTGGAGATTTGGGACCCATGGGATGGGTACCACGCAGTATTACTTTAAAGGGTCTGCGTTTGCTCCCCCAACCTCACCAAACCTCTCAGCCCCGAGAGTGTCCACCCTTATGTCTCATCCAGCTGTGGGTCTAGATATGGCCAATCCAGGTTGCATCACAGCCCCTGAACAAATTTTGTAAGAATTTCTCTCTCTTTCACTGTCTTTGTTTCATGGGTTTTTAAAAGCAATTTATTTTTATAATGGGGTTTAGCTGCTTTTCACGGCTGTGTTTATGCGGCTTTACACCCACTTGACTCACTGCCAGAGAGATATCAATATATAGGTTTTATGATTCTTACTACTCAGATATATTCTTTTGTGGTGAATAGGGGGTGTAGAGTCCAGTTCACTGAGCAAGGAGTAGGTCTTCTCTATGACATATTGGGTTTATGGAACGGTATGTGAGCTAATTTGAAACCCTTGTTTTATGCATCACCCCACCTCACCTTTCCCGTTAAGCAGCCATAGTGTGTTTTCTAAACGTGTGACTCTGTTCTGTTTTGTAATTCAGTTCAAGTGTAGCGGTTTTTACATTCCCTCTATAAGTGATAGCTTATGATAAGTGTCTTTTTCTGTGTGACTTATTTCACTTAGAATCGTCGTACCTAAATCCACTCATCATGCTGCTACTAGCCTTATGACATTGATTTCATGGCTGAGTGATATTCCATTGTACATAAGGACCACCACTTCTTTATCCATTTTTCTCTTTCCTGGGATATTTAAGGTGTAAGGAAGTGGAGGTTCTTGTCAACAGAGCAGCCCTAAACTTTGGGGTGCCTGTGTCATGCTGATTTTTAGTTTTCCCAATTTATACGCCCATGAGTGGAAGTGCCCTATGCTCCCTAAGCCGTGTTTTTTAGTTGTTTCAGGACCCACCGTACACTACTCCAGAGTGGCTGTTGGCAATTTACATCCCGCCCATCAGCGTAGCAAGGCTCCCATTTCTCCATGGCCTGTCCTGCATTTCTGGTTTAGACACTTTTTTCAGCGTAGCCCTTTTGACCGATGGGTAGCGAGACTTCTTTGTAGCGCTGATTTGCCTTTCCAGGTTGCTTGGTTGGCCAAAAAGGGCGTATGCGTTTTTTCCTGAATATATTCAGGAAAAAACGCATACGCCCTTTTTGGCCAAGGGCATCATTGTAGACATTTGGCCACTTTTTATGTGCTTTTAAGGCGATTCGAATCTACCTCCTGAAATCTGTTTCGTGCAATTCCGCCTTGCTTTCAAATCTTCTTCATTGCCTTCCCTCAATATATTTGTGGACGAGAGTTATCATTTATAACTCTGCAGGTTTGTGAATTGCAGTGCCCCTGAGCTCCATTTTTCAACTTGCTTTTTTGGGAGCTGGCCGCAAAAGTGCGGGATTGCCTCAGGCCCTATTCTGGTTCTGGGCGGCAGGCTGAGCCTGTGGTTAATTCTTCTTCCTGATGGGAAAATAGGGTGACCTGTGCCTGTCCCAACACCTAGATCCAGTCTCTCATTGGTTGCCCCTCTTCCCGTTCATCCTCAGGAAAAATTGCAACCTGTACGGAAGAGAAGGTTAAAGGTGCTGATTCTCCAAGTTGGGAGATTGCTAGTAAAGTATCTTAAATGGTGAACCTGAGCACAAGCATATGAGAAATGAGGTGCGTTTTAGAAACATTTCCCGATCACACGGTGTACCACCTTCTGGGTTTCTCATGCATGTTTTCGATGTATGAAGATGCCCTTGAACCTGGAGATTTGGGACCCATGGGATGGGTACCACGCAGTATTACTTTAAAGGGTCTGCGTTTGCTCCCCCAACCTCACCAAACCTCTCAGCCCCGAGAGTGTCCACCCTTATGTCTCATCCAGCTGTGGGTCTAGATATGGTCAATCCAGGTTGCATCACAGCCCCTGAACGAATTGTGTAAGAATTTCTCTCTCTTTCACTGTCTTTGTTTCATGGGTTTTTAAAAGTAATTTATTTTTATAATGGGGTTTAGCTGCTTTTCACGGCTGTGTTGATGCGGCTTTACACCCATTTGACTCACTTCCAGAGAGATATCAATATATAGGTTTTAAGATTCTTAATACTCAGATCTATTCTTGTGCAGTGAATAGGGGGTGTAGAGTCCAGTTCACTGAGCAAGGAGTAGGTCTTGTCTATTACATATTGGGTTTATGGAACGGTATGTGAGCTAATTTGAAACCCTTGTTTTATGCATCACCCCACCTCACCTTTCCCGTTAAGCAGCCATAGTGTGTTTTCTAAACGTGTGACTCTGTTCTGTTTTGTAATTCAGTTCAAGTGTAGCGGTTTTTACATTCCCTCTATAAGTGATAGCTTATGATAAGTGTCTTTTTCTATGTGACTTATTTCACTTAGAATCGTCGTACCTAAATCCACTCATCATGCTGCTACTAGCCTTATGTCATTGATTTCATGGCTGAGTGATATTCCATTGTACATAAGGACCACCACTTCTTTATTCATTTTTCTCTTTCCTGGGATATTTAAGGTGTAAGGAAGTGGAGGTTCTTGTCAACAGAGCAGCCCTAAACTTTGGGGTGCCTGTGTCTTGCTGATTTTTAGTTTTCCCAATTTATACGCCCATGAGTGGAAGTGCCCTATGCTCCCTAAGCCGTGTTTTTAGATGTTTCAGGACCCACCGTACACTTCTCCAGAGTGGCTGTTGGCAATTTACATCCCGCCCATCAGCTTAGCAAGGCTCCCATTTCTCCATGGCCTGTCCTGCATTTCTGGTTTTGACAATTTTTTCAGCGTAGCCCTTTTGACCGATGGGTAGCGAGACTTCTTTGTAGCGCTGATTTGCCTTTCCAGGTTGCTTGGTTGTCCAAAAAGGGCGTATGCGTTTTTTCCTGAATATATTCAGGAAAAAACGCATACGTCCTTTTTGGCCAAGGGCATCATTGTAGACATTTTGCCACTTTTTATGTGCTTTTAAGGCGATTCGAATCTACCTCCTGAAATCTGTTTCGTGCAATTCCGCCTTGCTTTCAAATCCTCTTCATTGCCTTCCCTCAATATATTTGTGGACGAGAGTTATCATTTATAACTCTGCAGGTTTGTGAATTGCAGTGCCCCTGAGCTCCATTTTTCAACTTGCTTTTTTGGGAGCTGGCCGCAAAAGTGCGGGATTGCCTCAGGCCCTATTCTGGTTCTGGGCGGCAGGCTGAGCCTGTGGTTAATTCTTCTTCCTGATGGGAAAATAGGGTGACCTGTGCCTGTCCCAACACCTAGATCCAGTCTCTCATTGGTTGCCCCTCTTCCCGTTCATCCTCAGGAAAAATTGCAACCTGTATGGAAGAGGAGGTTAATGGTGCTGATTCTCCAAGTAGGGAGATTGCTAGTAAAGTATCTTAAATGGTGAACCTGAGCACAAGCATATGAGAAATGAGGTGCGTTTTAGAAACCTTTCCCGATCACACGGTGTACCACCTTCTGGGTTTCTCATGCATGTTTTCGATGTACGAAGATGCCCTTGAACCTGGAGATTTGGGACCCATGGGATGGGTACCACGCAGTATTACTTTAAAGGGTCTGCGTTTGCTCCCCCAACCTCACCAAACCTCTCAGCCCCGAGAGTGTCCACCCTTATGTCTCATCCAGCTGTGGATCTAGATATCGTCAATCCAGGTTGCATCACAGCCCCTGAACGAATTTTGTAAGAATTTCTCTCTCTTTCACTGTCTTTGTTTCATGGGTTTTTAAAAGTAATTTATTTTTATAATGATGTTTAGCTGCTTTTCTCGGCTGTGTTTATGTGGCTTTACACCCACTTGACTCACTTCCAGAGAGATATCAATATATAGGTTTTAAGATTCTTACTACTCAGATATATTCTTGTGCGGTGAATAGGGGGTGTAGAGTCCAGTTCACTGAGCAAGGAGTAGGTCTTGTCTATTACATATTGGGTTTATGGAACGGTATGTGAGCTAATTTGAAACCCTTTTTTTATGCATCACCCCACCTCACCTTTCCCGTTAAGCAGCCATAGTGTGTTTTCTAAACGTGTGACTCTGTTCTGTTTTGTAATTCAGTTCAAGTGTAGCGGTTTTTACATTCCCTCTATAAGTGATAGCTTATGATAAGTGTCTTTTTCTGTGTGACTTATTTCACTTAGAATCGTCGTACCTAAATCCACTCATCATGCTGCTACTAGCCTTATGACATTGATTTCATGGCTGAGTGATATTCCATTGTACATAAGGACCACCACTTCTTTATCCATTTTTCTCTTTCCTGTGATATTTAAGGTGTAAGGAAGTGGAGGTTCTTGTCAACAGAGCAGCCCTAAACTTTGGGGTGCCTGTGTCTTGCTGATTTTTAGTTTTCCCAATTTATACGCCCATGAGTGGAAGTGCCCTATGCTCCCTAAGCCGTGTTTTTTAGATGTTTCAGGACCCACCGTACACTTCTCCAGAGTGGCTGCTGGCAATTTACATCCCGCCCATCAGCGTAGCAAGGCTCCCATTTCTCCATGGCCTGTCCTGCATTTCTGGTTTAGACACTTTTTTCAGCGTAGCCCTTTTGACCGATGGGTAGCGAGACTTCTTTGTAGCGCTGATTTGCCTTTCCAGGTTGCTTGGTTGGCCAAAAAGGGCTTATGCGTCTTTTCCTGAATATATTCAGGAAAGAAAGCATATGCCCTTTTTGCCCAAGGGCATCATTGTCGAACTTTTGCCACTTTTCATGTGCTTTAAAGGCGATTCGAATCTACATCCTGAAATTTGTTTCCTGCAATTCTGCCTTGCTTTCAAATCCTCTTCGTTGCTTTCCCTCAATATATTTGTGGACGAGAGTTATCATTTACAACTCTGCAGGTTTGTGAATTGCAGTGCCCCTGAGCTCCATTTTTCAACTCGCTTTTTTGGGAGCTGGCCACAAATGCGCAGGATTGCTTCAGGCTCTAATCTGGTTCTTGGGGGCAGGCTCAGCCTGTGGTTAATTCTTTTTCCTGATGGGAAAATAGACTGACCTGTGCCTGTCCCATCACCTAGATCCAGTCTCTCATTGGTTGCCCCTCTTCCCGTTCATCCTCAGGACAAATTGCAACCTGTACGGAACAGGAGGTTAAAGGTGCTGATTCTCCAAGTAGGGAGATTGCTATTAAAGCGGCTGGAATGGCGAACCCGAGCACAAGGAGATGAGAAATGAGGTTCGTTTTAGAAACCTTTCCCGATCACACGGTGTACCATCTTCTGGGATTCTCATGCATGTTTTCGATGTAGGAAGATGCCCTTGAACCTGGAGATTTGGGACCCATGGGATGGGTACCACGCAGTATTACTTTAAAGGGTCTGCATTTGCTCACCCAACCTCACCAATCCTCTTAGCCCCAGGAGTGTCCAGCCTTATGTCTCATCCAGCTGTGGGTCTAGATATGGTCAATCCAGGTTGCATCACATCCCTTGAACGAATTTTGTAACATTTTCTTTCTGTTTCTTTTTTTTTTCTTTTTTAAAATTTATTTTTATCATTTGGTAAAAGTGATTTTCAATGCTTTCTTTCTTGCTCCTGCACATCCACTTTTTTCTCTTACAGAGAGACATCCGTAAATTCTTTTAACATTCTTACCCGTCGTATATATTCTTTTCTGGTGACTAGAATGTGCTGAGTCCACTTCTTGAGCTATAGAGTAGATTTTGTCGATTACCTATTTGGTCTTTTGAACCGTATCTGTGTTAATTTCAACTCTCTGGTTTATATCTCACCCCACCCCACCTTTCCCCTTTATCAGCCATAAGTGTGTTTTGTAAATGTGTGACCCTGTTTCTGTTTTGTAATTTAGTTCATGTGTAACCATTTTTATATTCCACCTATAAATAGTATCTTGTGCCAAGTGTGTTTTTGTGTCTGAATTTTGTCACTTAGAATGATCTTATCTAAGTCCACTCGAGTTGCTGCAACTGGCCTTATTTCATTGGTTTCAAGGCTGAGTACTATTCCATTGTAGATAAGTACCATATTGTCTTTATCCATTTTTTCCTTCCAAGGACATTTATATTGTTTCCAAGTCGAGGATCCTTCAAAAGTGCTGCAGTAATAGTTAAAGTTCCTGTGTCCTATCGATTTATGGTTATCCCGAAATATATCCCCAGGAGTGGTAGTGCCGTATGCTCTTTAACTCTATTGTTTTTCAATTAAGTAGGTAAGTAATTTTGCCTGTGTTGGGTCTTCGTTATTTCATGTGGGGTTTCTCTAGTTGCAGGAAGTTGGGGCTACTCTTCGTTGAAGTGCGTGGGCTTCTCATTGCCGTGGCTTCTCTTCTTGCAGAGCACTGGCTTTAGGCACCAGGCTTCAGTAGTTGTGGCTCACGGGCTCTAGAGCACAGGCTCAGTAGTTGTCATGCATTGGCTTAGTTGCTCCGTGGCATGTGTTATCTTTCTGGACTAGGGCTCGACCCCGTGTCCTCTGCCTTGGCAGTTGGATTCTTAACGTCTGCACCACCAGGAAGTCCCTGTAGCTCTATTTTTTAGAATTTTTAGGAAACATCATACCCTCCTCCAGCGTGGCTGTTAGCAATTGACATTCCCACCATCAGCGTAGCAGGGTTCCATTTCCTCCACATCCTCTCCTCCATTTGTTGTTTTTACACTTTGTGAGGTTGGCCATTCTGACTGGGGCAAAGTGCTACATCTTTGTCGTATTGATTTGTGTTTCCTGCATATTTCCTTGGCCACAAAGGTCGTATGGGTTTCAACCTGTACACCCTTTTTGGCCAACTGAATCACAGGCAATATTGAGCAGCTTTCATGTGCTTTAACGGCAAGTCCAATCTACCTCTTGCAATCCGGTTCCTGCAATTCTGCCTTGTTTTCAAGTTCTTTTCAGTTACTTACCCCAAGACATTTTTCTACGATAGTTGTCACTTACAAGTTTGCAGGCATTGTGGATTGCAGTGCCCCTGAGCAAGTGTCTTCAACTTCTTTCTGGAAACGGCCACAAAGTGGCAGGATTGCTTCAAGCCCCATTCTGGTTACAGGGGCAGCCTGAGCCTTTGGGAAATTCCTCTTCTTGATTGGAAATTAGAGTGTCATGTGCTGTCCAAATACGTAGAGCTTATTTCTCATTCCTTCCCCCCTTTTCCCTTTCATCCTCCCAACGAATTCCAAGCCTTGCACGACCAGCTATTGAGTGTGCTGACTTCCCCAGGTGGGGAAACTCTAAGGAAAGAGGCTGGAGCAGGGAACCCTCCCCCAGGACATGTGGAGATAAGGTGACTTTTCCAAACTCTTCCTGCCCATATGGCTCCCCATCCTCTGGGGTTCTGTCTGGACATCCCATGGTTTCCAGCAGTGCGGTGCTCTGGCGCCGCCCTGCAGGGAGCAGGCCTGCTACCCGTGCCTACAGTGCCACCTGCTGGTCTCTTCGTCCTCCCATCAGGCACAGTCTTCACCTTCCCCGCTGCCTCGGATCTTCTGTCTCCTCACTGTCCTGTGATCAGTCCCTCCTCCCCACCGCCATCACCCCCCACTCCACACCCCTCCTCCAGCCTCAGGGATGACCCAGGACTGGGCTCCCCGCCTGCCCACCCTTGGTCTGTGTCCTCAATCCACCTGTGCAGACAGGTGAGGGTTCCCTCCAGAGGCTCCCAAACACTTCACCCCTACATCCTCACTGGGGTCGGCCCACGTCCTGTCAGGATGTTCCACCCTCACCAAGACCCCGATTACATGCCAAGGGCAGGCATCAGGCCTGCTGCGTGCACTGCTGTGCGTCCTGCTGTATACACAGGCATGACCCTGCCCCAGGGTGCAGGAAAGGCAGCTCTACCTCGGGATGTGGGGAGATGGACTGACCACAGGGCGGACGTCAGCTCTCGGCTCACCAGGCAAGGGCAGCCGGGTTCTCGCTCCTCGGACCCTTTCTCACCCAGCCTGACCATGACCTGGCTTTGTTCCCACCCGCGTTGTCCCTCCATTGGCCTCGCTCTTGGGAGCAGAGCAGGACAGTGTGGTCTGTGGTTACAGGCTGAGACACACAGACACTTGCTGACCCACATGCACCCATGCTGACCACACGGAAAGGACACTGTACCAGGGCCTGTGTGGTGTGGGTTCACCTGCCCACAGAGAGGCTGGGCCTCTGTCCTGGCTCTAGGAGGTCACCTTGAGTCTGACGGGAGTGTCCATGCTCCTTGGGCCTCACTCCAGGCTGGTCTGTGCTGACGGCGTGATACACGGTGGGGCTTCCTGAGTCGCCCCTGGGGGCTGGAGGCCAAGGTCAGGCACATAGTGGTCCCCACATTGACGTGACAGACCCCAATAAACCCTGCACTTCAGGACTCAGGTGGGCTTCCCTGGGCTGCCACAGCCGAGGAAGCTGGACCCTGCTCATCCCCCCATCCTTGCTGATTTTAACTTGCATCCTTCAGCATAATAAACCCTGAGTATAACATCCTCAGGGAATTCTTGAAGCCTCCAAGAAAAAAGAAGCTGGGGAGGGGGTCTCTGGGTCCCCGACTCTGCAGGTGGGGTCAGAAGTCTGTGGGGAGGAT
This sequence comes from Balaenoptera physalus, assembly GCF_965194825.1. Classification (NCBI taxonomy): domain Eukaryota; kingdom Metazoa; phylum Chordata; class Mammalia; order Artiodactyla; family Balaenopteridae; genus Balaenoptera; species Balaenoptera physalus. Next base: position 532,473 of record NW_028126218.1, read on the forward strand.
CTTGGGGCCCTGGAATCTGAAGGGCCCCTCTACCAGGGGAGGGTAGGAGACCTCTGGTGGAAGTTTAACTGAGTCCAAGGCCCTCCTGGGTAGGAGGCATCCTAGCCCCGGGGATCCTGAAGACGCCGGCTCCCTCCTCCCCTCCGCCTCCAGGCATGGTCCCTGCTCTTGAGAAATTCCCTAGGGTGGGGTCCTGGTGCTGGAGGTGCCCCGATGCTGTGGCCTCCTGAGCCTCCAGTGAGGATAATGGGAGTGGGGGAAGACTTGTTCACAGAAAGGGAGCTTCTGCTGGAACAAAGCCTGGGTCTGCTGCCCCCAACCCCAGGTGCACTGGGGCAGGAACGTGAGAGCGAGGCTCCGTCCCCTCCCAAGACACCCAGGACACATGGGCGCTGGTCGCTGGACTCCCACACAATATTAAAATCTCCCTCGCAGGCCTGTTGGGTGAGAGACACTATTTAAAGACTATTAATGGGGTCAGGGGGGCCCAGGGGGTGAGGCTGATGTGGGGAGAGTTGGAAAATCACCCAAGGATACGCTCTCCCTGCAGCGATCCCCCAGGTGAGCCCAGGTAGAGGTGGACCCCTCAAGTCAGAGCCCACATCCTGGGTCTTTGGGGGACAAATAGCCAAGCACCCCCAGTCCTTGCCTTCACCTGCTGCAGTTAGGGCCTGCCCTGTCTTCTTCATGGTCGAATTCTCACCCCTCCCAGAAGCCCTCTTGGGGGTTAATGCGATGGGGGTGTCCATGGCAGGACTGGAGGGTCTGTGGTGGGCTGGAGGTCACGTGGCAGGCAGGAGGGTTCCCACCCATCCTGCCGGTCCCCACCTCCTGGTCATAGGCCCGCACAGAGTCCACCAGGCTGTGGATGTGGTAGAATGTGCCGGGGACTGGTCCAGCCCATGCAGGTGTCTGACCACTGAGCGGTCAGTGTGGAGTGTTCACAGGGAGCCCTGGCCGTGCTCTCACTCTCCCGGGAAGGACACATCAGCGTGGTCCCTGGAATGACCGGGAGGTCAGCCACAGCGCCCCCCATCCAACCTCACTGTTACCACAAGAAACAAGAGGCAACTCCGTGCAGAAAGACAGAACATCACCAGCCTGATGCTGTCCTGAGGAAGGTCGGCTGGCATCTGGGAACTGGGTGCTATAGTGGGTTGAATGGGGGTCCCCCAGAACTTATGTCCACGTCATGCCCCCCAGAATCTGAGAATGGAACCTCATTTGGAAGTAAGGTCTTTTCAGGTATAATTAGTTACAGATCTGAAGATGAGGTCATCCTGGATCAGGGTGGCCCTAAATCAGGGACAGTGTCCTTCTAAGGGACAAGCGGAGAGACACAGACACACAGGAGACACCATGTGAAGAAAGAGGTAGAGATGGGATGGATGTGGCCACAAGCCCAGGGATGTCTGGAGCCCCCAGAAGCTGGAAGAGGCAGGCAGGACCCTCCCCTGGAGCCTCCGGAGGGAGCACGGCCCTGGGACACCTTGACCTCAGACGTCTGGCCTCCAGGACTGAGAGAGGACAGGTTTCTGTTGCTCTGAGCCTCCGTTTGTGGTCATTTGTCACAGCTGCCCTGGGAAGCTAATGCAGCTGGTGAGCAGCTCCCTGCCCTGATCTAAACCCTCCCGCCTCCCTTTAGGGGCAGCTCCCTGCGCCCGTGCTGTTTGCACAAACCATTTGGTTCATGCTGAGCCCTGGCTCCCCTTCTGGGCACTGGCATTTTGGAGGGTGAGGGCAGACAACACCACGTGACCAGCCCCGAGCCGGGTTCCAAGCCTCTAGTGAGCTTCCCTGGGGGGACGGGGGTGCGGGTAACTGTCATGGTTCTGGCCTTCGTCGCTGGGGGAAGAGACACCCTAGAGACCCTCGAGGGAAGGAGTGGGCATGAAGGGTCATGAGGTGACCGGAGCAGGGGCCCTCCCTCCCGTGTATCCCTACTGCGTGCTGTGACCCATCTCAGCTGTGAGCACACAAGCCACAAGAATGTGCTGGGTCCTGTGAGCCTCCCAGCCAGTCCCTGAAGGTGAGGGCGGCCCTGCAGACCCCAGCCCTTTCCTCCACGTCTAGTAGGTGGAAGACCCACTTCTCCTTGCCATTCCAGAAGCGGTTCTGGGGCTGTCCTGGGAGGGCTTCTGGGGTTATGCAGGCTGAGCCCCTGTTGCTAAGTCCCCACTTCCCCACAAGAACGTCCAGAGCAAGCTGTTTGCCCTGTTGCCTGAATGCCCCCCACCAGTTTTCTCAGGAAAGAATTAGGGGTTTCTGTAGCAGTGTCTGCAGGCAGCTCTGCATCTGGGCCCACGTTCACATCTTCTGTGTAAACACCGAGAACATTCCCTGACACGTGCCCCAGCTGACCACCTCTGCATGCCGACCACAGCCCCCAGTGCGGGCGTCAGAATGACCACCCGTCTCAGCCTCCTCCTCTTGTTGTCAGAGCTGCTCCAGGCCCTGCTCAGAACCCGTGGACCCACCTTTCACAGGGCTGTCCTCCACTCCCCAACTTCAGCAGGAGTTCACCTAAGTATTTAAGTTAAGGGGTCCAGAGATAAGAAAGGAAACTACAAACAAACAGATGGAACCAGCTGGGACCAAGATGGCAACGAATGTGACCTCCAACAGACCCTGAGTCTCCTCACAGGTTGAATTGACTATATCAGCATATTAAGTGACACACCTACCGGTGGCCATGACTGGACATGAAGGACCAAAACTGGGTGAAAGGAGGTGGTACCCCACTCGCTTGGGAAAAGCCCTGCCCCTTCCCCAGAAGGCCTCTTCATCCCCAACAGTAGCCACACTCCTCCTCCCTTTGTCTTTACTCTTTCAAATTAAACCACTCTCTCCAGGAGGCCGAGAAGTTGGTCTGTGAACTTAGTTCCCGCTTCTCCATTCTTTGGCCACTGAACAGAGTCTGTGCTGTGGTGGTCTCAGCTTTGGTTTTGGTATTTGCCTACTTGAACCCACATGGTAAAAGGAGACCTTCCCCGCTGAGGCAGAGCGCCTTGCCAGGCTCAGGCCCGAGCAGGGTCCATGTGACTTCACTTGGTAACAGTCTGTAAGGGGAAGGTGGTCTCTGCCCGTGGGGTGGGGGCATGGCACACGTACAGCCACAGCACCGGCTCCGTGGACGGCATGGCCCCTCGTGGGCCTGGACCGTGTGCTCTCATCCCCCCACACCTGACACCCCCTGACAGTCATGACGCGGTGACACTGGCTGCTGGGCCTCCAGTCAGGAGGGACCAGAGGCTGAACCTGGTGCCAGATCAGACGTGCCTTTTCACGGGCAGGGGACATAGGAGATATTAGGACTTTGTGTCTAGAAAACAAACCAAGCGGCTAGAAGGTGATCTGAGCTGTGGACGTGAAACCCACGTGTGAGGTGAGAGCTCCCACTGGGCACTGGCTCGGAAGCTTCCGCACAGGGGATGACCAAACCAGTGCTTCCCGCCCGACCCCTCCAGGCCTCCCTGGCGGGCACGGCTGGACCTGCGCTCATCAGGCTCCCCGACCCGGAACCTGAAGGTCTGATGCTGGCAGGGCCTGGGGACGCGAGTGGTCACCCCACCAATGCTGCTCGGCTCCTCCTCCCCAGTGACCAGGGGAGGGAAGCCCCGTGGAGTCTGAGGCCCGGCACAGGCAAAGCTCGCACACCCCCTCCTCGGGACCCCCGGCCCCGCCCTGCTTCCTCAGCCCACCGTCTGCTCCTCCCGGTGCCCGCGTCACACTGACCCACATTTCTGGTGTGGACGTCCATGTACACAAGCTGCTCCGTGTTCTATTCCCACATGGGACACCCCCATCCCTGCTTCTTCCTCATGACGGCCTGGACCTCGAATGTTCTGGGCAGGAAGAGGGCTGAGGAGGAGGCCGGTGTATCCCGTCTGCCTCCCGGGGGCCCAGACACAGGGCTTGGGGACTGCTGGGCCTTGAGGTCTGGATGCTTCCAGGTGTGGGATGAAACTGCCACTGCCCACTGGAGCTGCTCCTTCCGAGATTCAGGAAACCGGGGGACCCACCGAACGGAGCCCATCCCCAGGCTCTGCTGCAAGTCTGCTCGGATTTGCTCTCCTGATCCTGAAAACAGACCTGCGGGAAACAGGGCCTGCGATTCCCATACTGATGGTGTTCCATAGAATTTCCACTAGACCCCTTTCTACCCTGTTCTGAGCAAATTACTAGTCAGTCCACGCTACCATCACTCCACGAGCAGACCAGGAAGCTGAGGCTCCGAGAGGCCAAGTAATCCAGCCAGAAGCAAGCTATGGGACCACGGAGTGGGGTCTGCATCCGCTGCCCGCCCAGGGGGACTGCCCACTCCCCACAGCTTCCACACCTGTTCCCTTCGCCCCCCTCCCAGGACCAGCTCACAGAGCCACCTCTTGGGGAGATTCACTTACCTTCTTCTAACAGGATCTGTCTCACTATCCTGTTCTGGGATCACCCGGAAAGCTTGTCACTCTGAAGCAGGTTCAGCCTCACGTCACTACAGCAGCTTTCCTGGACCACACTCACCACCTGCACGTCCCCCCAGCTCAGACCCAGAAAAGCCCCCTCGGCCCCGAGCCCCATGGCTCTGCCTGGGCTCCCACTCCCTCCTGCCTGGTCCATCCCTCTCATGTCCCCTGCAGCACCACCAGGAGCTCCCACCTGCCCCAGGCAGGCTGTCTGCTCTGTCCTGGGGAGACCTCCATGGTGTCAGGTGGAAGACACAAGAGGTACCCGTGGGGCTTCCCTCAAGCAGCACAGTGGCCAGCACCCACCTACTGACCTCATCACTCTGGATGGACAGGGGTTCATGGGGCCTGCAGCATCTCCTGGTTCTCATTTCATCCCAGGACCGCCCACAGGGAAGTTGCTAAGCAACTCTGTGCCGGCTGCACAGAGAGGACGCTCATACACACGGCCCCCTCCCAGCACCCGGGGCTCTCATGGTCAGGCCCCTCCCAGGATATGGAGCTCACCTGAGCAGGTACCCAGCAGCCCACGGGGCTCTCATGGTCAGGCCCCTCCCAGGATATGGAGCTCACCTGAGCAGGTACCCAGCAGCCCACGAGACTCTCATGGTCAGGCCCCTCCCAGGATATGGAGCTCACCTGAGCAGGTACCCAGCAGCCCATGGGGCTCTCGTAGTCAGGCCCCTCCCAGGATATGAAGCTCACCTGAGTAGGTACCCAGCAGTCCACAGGGCTCTCGTGGTCAGGCCCCTCCCTGGATATGGAGCTTCCCTGGACAGGTACCATGGCAGGGCTGGGCACACAGGAACCGTGCACATAGCCCTCATTGCAGAGCACCCCCAGCACACCTGTCGCTCAGAGCTGACACAGAGAACCTCAGAGCAGTGCTTGAACTAACAAACAGCAGCTCCGACAGGTCTGTGACCCTAGGCTTCACTCTGTGTGGTCTCCCTCCACCTGGTCTTCCGGGGGTTTCCACTGCAGCCGGGGCACCAGGCCTCTGTCTCCACCCACCACTCCTCTTCTCCCTGACTCCTGGGTTCCTCTCATTAGGAGAGGGTCTTCTTGAAGTTGTCTTCCACTCATGGACCAGATAAAATGATTAGAAAACAAGCCAGGGCTGCCGCCCCTTGTCTATCCTGACTCTCGGGACCCTACATCTGTTCCTTGGATCTGGCCGGTGCAGCAAGACCCATTTTCTGCAACTCTGAGCCTCTGAGGGGCGAGGATTGGCTGACCTGGGCAGCCTGACCTGGCCGGCCAGCCCTCCCCAGGTGTGCCTGTGTTGAGGTCAATATAACCACCCCTCCAGGCAGCAAAAGCCCCTGCAGCTGTGCCTGACGCCATATTCTCTGTCCCGTCAGCAGTCTCGGGGCTGGGCTGGTGGGAGGGAGTAGGGCCCACGCCTCTATGGGTGGCCCAGTGTGAGTGGGGCTCTGCTGGACTTTCTGCAGGAGTTGCTGGGCTGCCACCTGCTAAAGAAGAGGATGTGTCACCCATACCTGCTGCTGGAATTTCTCCCCTGGCAGAGGTGAGGAAGTAAAAGAGCAGTGGGGGCCGGGACAGAAGGGGTACCTCAGGCAGGGAGATGGAACGCTTCCAGAAGAGTGCCCAGGGCCAGGACCATCCTGGCTGGCCTGCAGGCACCAAGTCGGCCTGCGTGTTTTCACTGGTGTGATTCCAAGCCCCTTCCTCTAGGCTTTCAAGTCCTTGCACACATTCAGGTGTTTTACCTGGGAAGGGTGGGAAAAGTTCAGCAGCAGCTGGCCTGGGGCTCAGCTCACATTTACTCAGAAACGCCTCTTCATGGTCCCCCAGCTTTGCAATGAGGACGCTTCTTGTGTGGGGGCTGCTGGCTGCATGGGAGACGATTCCCCAGCTGTGACCAACTTCAGAATTGTTTACCACTGGAGCAAGTGTCCTGATAGGGTTTTCATCAGTGTAACTAGTGGGTTCTTAATTAGCAATGTTAACGGTGATATCAGAGGTCCTGAATCAGGATGGAAATACTTATTTTACGCATGTACAGGCGTAAAAACCTGGGGAGGCCATGTGCAGCCGGCACCCTTAGGGATGGGCTTCCAACTGACCCTCAACGTTCTGGTGTCCAGCCACTGCTTTAGGATTTCTGGGTCCCAATGCTGACTCTCAGGGCTCTGCGATCCAGGCTTTGTTGGCCTTTAATGAGACCCGCACTTCCAGGATCCTACAGAGCAGGGTCTGTGTGACTGTTCTGTGGCTTCTGTAACAAATGACCACAAGCTGGGTGGTTTAAAACAACAGGAATTCATCCTCCCCCAGTCCTGGAGACCAGACATCTGAGATCAGGGTGTTGCAGGACGGAAGTCTCTCCAAAGGCTCCAGGATAGTGTTCTTCCTGCCTTTTCCAGCTTCCGGGGGCTCCAGGCATCCCCAGGCTCGTGGCTGCATCCCTCCCGTCTCTGCCTCTGTCTTCACGTGGCTTCTCCTCTGTGTCTGTGCCTCTCCTCTTTTGTCTCTCATAAGGACTCTCTCAGTTGGATTGAGGGCCACCCTAACCCAAGATGACCTCACCTTGAGATCCTTAACTACATATACAAAGACCCTTTTCCCAGATATGGTCCTGTTCACGTGTTCTCGGGGGACACATCTTTTGGGGCCGGCATTCAACCCATTACCTGTGTATAAAATAACCCTCATTTTAGGAGATTACCAAGGTCCCGTATAGACTGGCACAGACAGCAGCCATGTGGGTGGGGGTCTGGGGAGAATGAGGGCCCTGGAATCACCTGGAAGGGATGAAGTCCTGGCTGCATTAGGTGAGCTCTTCCACCATGGGGCCCGTGGAAACAGCCACTGGACTCTGTCCGTGGAAAGGGACCCAGTGCCGAGTCCAGAAGTGGTTACCTTGCAAAGCTGGCTCTTTTGGGATTTCGTCATCAGTAGCATCATGTAACCAGTAACTACGGGCTTGGAGGAGTCACTCTCTGTCACATGATGACAGCACTAGTCACTTTAGGCTCATCAAGCCTAGAATAGGAATGTTTGTAGGAGAAGAGTTTGGGAGATTGCGAAGCTTGGTTGTCAAGGAAACTGAGCAGGTTTGTCAAGGAAACTTCTCCCTTAAACTGAAGGCAGGGCTGGAAGAGCTGAACTCCAGAGATCTTGTAAAGGGGCTACTCTGAAGCACCATCACCTGAGAGGTGGTCTCAGCGTGAGCTGGGGTTTGAGAAAAGTGTGATGAGATTAAGCCTGACTTTCTGTGACAGCTGGGGAGGGCTTTGTAAAGCACCTTGGCTTTTAAGGCAGAAGTTTGTTGCTGGACAAAGTGTCTCCCAAAACTGGGCTGAAGCTCAAGCTGTCTCTTTCCCCTTCTTGTGACAGTCCAGGGCAGGTGGGTGTCAGGTCCCAGGCTCTGTCCTCCTTGTTTCTCCTCCCTGCTTCCAGGTGAGTGCTCCAACCAGCAGGGTGGGGTGACCAGGTGGGCATCATGCCCTCCGTCCTAGGATGCAGGCTGGCCAAGCCCTCACCACCTCCACCCCTTCCCCTTGGTAACACGAGACACTACACCCTAGTTGTAAGGAGTGGGAAGGCTGGGAGGTGCAGGGTAGCTGTGAACAGGAAAAAGGGAAATGGGTCCTGATGGGTAGCTGCGCAGCCCTGCTGTGAGGGTCGCCCAGACGCTAGTGCACAGACTCTGGGCCCTGTGAAGGTTCGATGCTTTGTGGTTCTGGAAATCCTATAGGAGATGGTCCACAGTAGGTGAAGCTAATGCTCTCAGTGGAGGTGGTGAAGCTAAAGATCTGCAGTTCAGACGGAAGGTGCCTATGTACATACAGGACAAAACCATCTCGTGTGAATGGACTTCAGGCACGTTTAACATGAATGCAGTCATGTTAATGCCTAGCACCTTCTATCTTGTGCCTCTCCTCAGGGACCCCCTCCTCAGTTCCTGAGGATCCTGTAACTCCCGTACAGGGGGATGGAGAGTGGGCTCTGTCCAGTCTGAGCCCTGAGTTACCCTGCGTGTGAGTCTGCTCAGGACCTCTGTAACAAATACCACAGACTGTGCAGCTTGAATAACAGACCGAACTCCCAGTCCTGGATGCTGTCTGAGATCAAGGTGTGTGCAGGCTGGCTTCTCCTGAGGCCTCTCTACTTGGTACTTAGACAGCCATCTTCTCCCCAGGTCCTCACGTGGTCTCCCCATTTGCCTATCTGTGTCCTAATCTCTTCTTGTAGAACACCAATCCTATTGGATTAAGATCCACCCTAGTGACCTCATTTTTACCTTGATCGCCTCTTTAAAAATCCCATCTCCAAATACAGCCACATCCTGGGGTCCTGGGGGTTAGGGATTCAGCATGTGAATTTGGGGGGACGTGGCTGAGCCTATCCCATCCTCCTTAGGAGCCAAGCGTGCCTCGGTCCTTCCTTCCCTCAAGTCACACGAGGTGATGTAGTGGCTCAGGGAGAGGACACTCGTGCAGAGTCTGTGTCCCAGCTGGGGAGCCCTTCTCTGCTCTCTCTGATCAGGCCGTGGCCGTGCCAGTCCCCTCGTGAGGTGAGCAGTTCTGGGGTTTCCTGCTGTGTCACATGGCCGGCTGAGGTGCTCATTGTCAGGGGACTCAGGAGCCAGCAGCCTAGTGGGGATGCCGGGGACTCTCAGGGCCTTGGCAGATGTCTCTCCCAGCAGATACCCTAGCAAAGTGGGGAAACTTTTGGGGGATTACAGGTGGGGGAGAGTCACAGTCTCGTTTATGCTTCAGAAAGACCACGTTGGTGTGGGATGTGAGGTGCACCGTGCGGGCAGGGAGTTCTATCAGGGCCTGATGGAGGAACCAGGCACAAGATCGGGCTTGGACCAGGACTGTGGGCGTAGAGGTGAATTAGTGTGGGAACTGGCCACAGACTGCTGTCGAAATTTCGGCTTCCCTGTGCACCGAGGCCAAACAGAAATACGGAGACAGGGATTTTGGAAGAAGAGAGAGATGGCTTTATTCTTCTGCCAGACAACAGGGAAGACACAGCCGGCTAGCGCCTCAAGAACTGGGCACCCCTCCTTGAGAATCAGGGAAGATTTTATACGTGGGGCTCTCGCGGTCCGGGGTATAGGATGAGGATCGAAGTAGTGAAGGTCTTGCATTCCTCCTTTCCTTTGCATTATTTCAAAACAGTCATAGTTGGCATCAGGCTGCCCGGTAATTGGGGTCCGGCAGTCTGGAAATTGCATCCGTTTGCTTCTGGTTTATCGACCGGTGACCTTGTCTCTGAAATGCAAAAACTATAGGGGGTGACTTGTTATGAAGGGCGTATAGAATGTAAGTGCTGGACATAATAAGGTTAGGGAGTGAGAGGCAGGGGATGTAACTCACACAGAGTTAGGGGTAATGGGTGCCAGAGGTAAATTACATAGTGTCAGGGAGTGAGATTAGCTTTGTAAAGTACACATCTAGTTACTACAAATTAGTGACAAAGTAAAACAAGGAGTGATTAACTCTTTCAGGCCAGATTATGTTTCTTCTCTAGCCTATTCACCGTTCCCTTTGTTTTCCTTGTTCTCAGGGGAGGGAAAACTTCATTTCTATTTTTGCTGCAGCAAGACTCTGGAGGAGCAGATGACAGTCAGTGGGACACAAGGAGAGTGGGAGCCTGGGAGACCCCAGTGTTACCGAACAAAACTTGGGGCCGCTTGCCCGAGTGCAGTAAAGCCAGTCTACTGACACCGGGTGTGGTGAAGGGAAGTGCAGCTTTAATTGTAAGAGTGCCAATACAAGGAAGCCAGGTGGCCTGTGCTCTAAAACCCCAAACTCCCTGAAGGATTTCAGCAAAGGAATTTTAAAGGCCAAGTGAAGGAGGGGCGTCGCAGGGTATGCGATCAGCTGGTGCACAATTCTCCGGTTGATGGTGAGGTAACAGGCGGTTAACATTATAAATTTTTAGGCACCAGAAGTTCCGGGGTTACCTGTTCAATATCATCAGGTAGTTAATTTCTTCCGTTTGGTGGTGGTTTCAGCATCTGTAAAACAACTCAGGAAGCATGCATCAGATACTGTTATCCAGGTACTTCAGAGAGGAGCTACAGCAGAGGATGTCGGGGAGGGGTCTGTACTGGGAAGGCCCCGTAGGGTCCTGCTCGGTTACACCTGGTGCCTGGGCTCGGCAACCTGGGAAGGTGGGGCTGCTCCTGGGTGTGGGGAGCTGCAGGATCCCAGTCCTCTGAGGGGCCTGTTAGCCCCCAAGGTGAGATGGGGGTGCAGTGACTGGACAGAGGAGTCTGGCCTGCGAGAGGGGTCGAGGCTGGAAATGTCATGGGCATCATCGCAGGGAGGGAGAGGAAAGGCCAAAGGGGGCAGGTAGGTCACAGCAGACTATGTGCAGGTGACTGCCATCCAGTTGGAAGCAACTCAGAGCCAGAAAGGAGTGGCCGTCAGGGGCTCAGCTCCATTCTCTTGTTCCTTTGTAAAACCACTGTGTCAGAGTTTGAGACACTGCCAGTAGATGTCTGGGCTCAGTGCTGCCATGGCTTCATCAAAGGGGCCCAGGGGGAACACAGAACCACTGCAGGCCCCGCCCATGTCCTCAGTAGGAATGAATCCCATCGGGGCTCCTGGGCTCACAGACTTGAGGGAACCTCTGTCCTCAGGACTGGTCTTCCTCCTTCCTCTCACCTGCTGGTCAGAGGCCCAGGCACCCCCAACCTGGCTCCACCCCCAGGGCCTGGATTCTGGGACAGCTTAGGCGTAAGCAAGATCCTCATGTTCCTTTATCTGCCTGGGGGCGAGACTGTCTTAAACGCTGCAATTGACTGATGATAGAGGGCTGAGCGTTTCCAGCAGGTATGGGTGGAAAGATGGGGCGTGAAGTTCCTGTGTCTGCAGGTTCTTCCCAGCGTGAAGATCTGTGTGTTTCCCCGGCCAGTCAACATCCGCCCAGGAAGCCCAGATCCAGCATTACGAGGGCAGAGGCTCTCCCCTTGCTTATCTGTAACTTCCCACTCCCACAGTGAGGAGCCTGGCTCCCACCATCTGCCGTTTATATATGCATTGCTCCTTTCCAGGTTACACGTGCAGAGGTTTCAGAGTTGTTAGCTACTACACCCTGGAAAGAACTTCGTAAAATAAAGCCCACTGTTTATATAGGGTCCATTTTGCCTTTAATCTACAGATTCCATTCATTTCCAAAGATAACTTAGGTCAGCACCTTTGATCCCATCCCCTACGGTGAGTTGTTTCCATATATTTCTAATACAGTTAGACTCTGTCACATAATGTATTCCATCCTGCAACACTCCTACATCCTAAATAACTAAATTTGAATAGATTATGATTGGCCCCTTGGGCTACACACATCTATGGGTTTAGACAAATGCATAGTGGCAGGTATCCATCCTAGAGTGTCACATGGAATACTTCAAACCCCCCACCGCATGATCTGCTTATCATCTGTGTAGCTTTGCCTTTCCCAGAGTGTCACCAATGGGGTCATACTGTGTGCAGCCTCCTCAGCCTGGATGCTTTCACATAGCAGTATATACTGAGGATTTATCCATGTCTTTCCATAGGCTGATGGTGCATTCCTTTCTGCTGAGTAGTATTCCACTGCATGTGTATGGGCAGAAAAACAATTTTCCCTCTACTTTTCTAGGTTCTTGGTTGAGGCCCCCCCCCTGCCCCTGAAATAAAAGACAGATTACCAGGAGAAAAGCAGAAGTTTAATTACATGTATACCTTCTGAATACAGGGGGGATAGCAAGGAAAACTGAGTCACTCCCTGAAATGACCAAAACCATCCCCTTAAATACCTCTTCAGCTAAAAACAGAAGAAATATGCTGGGGAAGGGGGGAAGACTACTTATGGCAGGTTATCATGCAAAGCACAGTAAACAAGGGTATGATTGTTTGCACATTTAAGTCAGGACTTCTCCATTGAAAAGAGTTACTTAAGATTTAATTATCCTTCCATTTTTGGTGCAAAGAGGGACATACCCTTATAAATGGAGACTTCTGTATTGTAAATGTCTTTCATAAAACAGCAATCTCAGTTTTCTGAGATACTTTTATTGGATATATTATTTTATTTTTGGCTGCATTGGGTCTTCGTTGCTGCATGCAGGCTTTTCTCTGGTTGTGGCGAGCAGGGGCTACTTTTCTTTGCAGTGCATGGGCTTCTCATTGTGGCTTTTCTTTTCGCGGAGCACAGGCTCTAGGTGTGCAGGCTTCAGTAGTTGTGGCACACGGGGTCAATAGTTGTGGCTCGTGGGCTCTAGAACGCAGGCTCAGTAGTTGTGGAGCACGGGCGTAGTTGCTCTGTGGCATGTGGGATCTTCCCGAACCAGGGCTCGAACCCGTGTCCCCTGCATTGACAGGCAGACTCTTAACCACTGAGGCTCCAGGGAAGCCCCCCCCTTTTTTTTTAAAGCAGACCAATAATCCTTTTGCCAGAGAGACATATTTTGGGGTGGCATATTCTACTCACCTTGACATGGATGTACCCCAATTTGTTTATACATTCATCTTTTGAAGGATATCCTGATTTCTTCAAGTTTTTAGCCATTATGAAAGTGCTGCTGTGCATAATTGCATCCTTGTTTGCATTTGGACATAGATTTTCAAAGCAGTTGCCTGAATACTGGAAGCATGATTGTTGGATCCCAACGTGAGACTTGTTTAGTTTTGGAAAAAACTGCCAAATTGTCTTCCAAAGTGGCTGCACATGCATCCCCCCAGCTATGAAGGAGAGCTCCTTTTGTTCCTCACCCTCTAACAATTGGTATTTTCATATTTTTGGAGTTTAGCAGTGCTAAATAGGTATGCTGTGATATCTCATGATTTTAATTTGTAATTCCCTAATGGTATATGATGTTGAGCTTGTTTCTGTATGATTTTTACCATCTGTATATCTTTTTATGGTGGGATGTCTGTTCAGATCATGCTGTTCACGTTCATGCTTAGAGGAGCCCTGTCTCCTCAGGACCCCCTGGGGCTTTGGCTTCTGGGACACGCGGGTTGCATCCACGCTGACGGCCGGGCTTCAGGACAAGCTGGGGTCGAGTCCACACTAACTGGGGTCGAGTCCACACTAACAGAAGCCGAGTCTCCTCAGGACCCCCTGAGGCTTCAGCTTTGGGACACTGTGGGGTCCAGTTCATGCTGAGAGGAGTCTGGTCTCCTCAGGACCTGCTGGGAGGTGACACCACTGAGGGAAATTGTGAGGAAATGTGGGGAGAAGGTTCCTGTGCGATGCTGACCGCTGAGGGTGTCTGTCTTCAGAGGACCCAGGAGAGGAAGGGCTTGATGTGGAAAACTGGGTTTTTGCCCGCTTTTGTGTGTGGTGTAGACAGAGTGCAGTGTTGTTCTTTGGCGAGTGGCGTCCGGTTTTCCCAGCACCGTTCATTGAGGGGACTGTCCTTTCCCTGATGTATGTTCTTGGCTCCTTGCTTGTGAATTAACTGATCACATACCTGTAGGTTGGTCCTGGGCCCTCTGCTCTGTTCCTTTGGTCTGTGAGCCTGTTTTTGTGCCAATTCCACAATTTTTGGGGAATGTAGCTTCGTAATGAAGTGTGAAGTCAGGGAGCGAGATGCCTCCAGCCCATTCTCCTTCCTCAGGGTGGCTTTGGCTCTTCTGGGTCCTTTGTGGTTCCACACACATCTTAAGATTGTTTGCTCTGTTTCTATGGAAAGTGTCTTTGGACTTTTGGTAGGGATTGTGTTGAATGTGTACATTAATTTGGCTAGAATGCATATTTTTTAAAATTAAAAAAAATTTTGGGGGAGCCTCGGGAAGATGGCGGAAGAGTAAGACGCGGAGATCACCTTCCTTCCCACAGATACAGTAGAAATACATCTACAGGCGGAACTGCTCCTACAGAACACCCACTGAACGCTGGCAGAAAACGTCAGACCGCCAAAAAGGCAAGAAACTCCCCCCATACTTGGGTAGGGCAAAAGAAAAAAGAAATAACAGAGACAAAAGAATAGGGACAGCACCTGCACCAGTGGGAGGGAGCTGTGAAGGAGGAAAGATTTCCACGCACTAGGAAGCCCCTTCACGGGCAGAGACTGCGGGTGGCAGAGGGGGGAAGCTTCAGAGCCACGGAGGAGAGCGCAGCCACAGGGGTGCGGAGGGCAAAGCGGAGAGGTTCCCGCACGGAGGAGTGGTGTTGACCAGCACTCTCCAGCCCGAGAGGCTTGTCTGCTCACCCGCCGGGGCAGGCGGGGCTGGGAGCTGAGGCTCGGGCTTTGGTCGGATCGCAGGGAGAGGACTGGGGTTGGCGGCGTGAAAACAGCCTGAAGGGGTTAGTGCACCACAGCTAGCCAAGAGGGAGTCCGGGAAAAAGTCTGCAGCTGCCGAAGAGGCAAGAGACTTTTTCTTCCCTCTTTGTTCCCTGGTGCGCGAGGAGAGGGGATTCAGAGCGCCGCCTAAACGAACTTCAGAGACGGGTGCGAGCCGCAGCTACCAGCACAGATCCCACAGCAACAGGGGTGCAGAGGGAAAAACGGAGAGATTCCCGCACAGAGGATCGGCGCCGAGCAGCACTTAGCAACTCAAGAGGTTTGTCTGCTCCCCCACTGGGGCGGGCGGGGCTGGGAGCTGAGGCTCGGCTTCGGTCGGATCGCAGGGGGAGGACTGAGGCTGGCGGCATGAACACAGCCTGAAGGGATTAGAGCACAACAGCTGGCTGGGAAGGAGACCGAGAAAAAGTCTGCAGCTGCCAAAGAGGCAAGAGACTTTTTCTTGCCTCTTTGTTTTGTGGCGCGCAAGGAGAGGGGATTCAGAGCGCCACCTAAACGAACTCCAGAGAAGGGCGCGAGCCGCGGCGATCAGCGCAGACCCCACAGCAACAGGGGCGCAGAGGAAAAAACGGAGAGACTCCCGCACAGAGGCTCGGCGCCGAGCAGCACTCACCAGCCCGAGAGGCTTGTCTGCTCAGCGGGTGGGGCTGGGAGCTGAGGCTGGGGCTTCGGTGGGATCGCAGGGAGAGGACTGGGGCTGGCGGCGTGAACACAGCCTGAAGGGGTTAGCGCACCACAGCTGGCTGGGAGGGAGACTGGGAAAAGTTCTGCAGCTGCCGAAGAGGCAAGAGACTTTTTCTTGCCTCTTTGTTTGGCTGAGCGCAAGGAGAGGGGATTCAGAGTGCCGCCTAAATGAACTCCAGAGAAAGGCGCGAGGCATTGCGATCAGCACGGACAACAGAGACGGGCGTGAGACGCCGGGGCTGCTGCTGCCGCCTCCAAAAAGCCTGTGTGTGAGCACAGGTCACTCTCCACACTGCCCCTCCCGGGAGCCTGTGTAGCACGCCACTGCCAGGGTCCCGTGATCCGGGGACAAGTTCCCCGGGAGAACGCACTGCCCGCCTCAGGCTGGTGCAACGTCACGCCGGCCTCGGCCACCGCAGGCTCACCCCGCCTCCTCTGTACACCTCCCTCCCCGCGGCCTGAGTGAGCCAGAGCCCCCGAAGCAGCTGCTCCTTTAACCCCGTCCTGTCTGGGCGGGGAATAGACGCCCTCAGGCAACCTACACGCAGAGGCGGGTCCAAATCCAAAGCTGAACCCCAGGAGCTGTGCGAACAGGGAAGATAAGGGGAAATCTCTCCCAGCAGCCTTAGAAGCAGCGGATTAAAACTCCACAAACAACTTGATGTGCCTGCATCTGTTGAATACCTGAATAGACAACGAATCATTCCAAATTCAGGAGGTGGACTTTGGGAGCATGATATACTAATTTTTCCCCTTTTCCTTTTATTTGTGAGTGTATATGTATATGCTTCTGGGTGCGATTTTGTCTGTATAGCTTTGCTTTACAATAGCTTTATTTTACTTCACTATATTATAGCCTCTTTCTTTCTTTCTTTCTTTCTTTCTATTTTTTCTCCCTTTTACTCTGAGCCATGTGGACGAAAGGCTCTTGGTGCTCCAGCCAGGCATCAGGGCCGTGCCTCTGAAGTGGGAGAGCCAACTTCAGGACACTGGTCCACAAGAGACCTCCCAGCTCCACGTAATACCAAACGGCAAAAATCTCTCAGAGATCTCCATCTCAACATCAAGACCCAGCTTCACTCAACGACGAGCAAGCTACAGTGCTGGACACCCTATGCCAAACAACTAGCAAGACAGGAACACAGCCCCATCCATTAGGAGAGAGGCTGCCTAAAATCATAATAAGGCCACAGACACCCCAAAATACACCACCAGACATGGACGTGCCCACCAGAAAGACAAGATCCAACCTCATCCACCATAGCTCAGGCACTAGTTCCCTCCACCAGGAAGCCTACACAACCCGCTGAACCAACCTTAGCCACTGGGGACAGATACCAAAAACAATGGGAACGTCGAACCTGCAGCCTGTGAAAAGGAGACCCCAAACACAGTAAGATAAGCAAAATGAGACGACAGAAAAACACACAGCAGATGAAGGAGCAGGGTCAGAACATACCAGACTTAACAAATGAAGAGGAAATGGGTAGTCTACCTGAAAAAGAATTCAGAATAATGATAGTAAGGATGATCCAAAATCTTGGAAATAGAATGGACAAAATGCAAGAAACATTTAACAAGGACGTAGAAGAACTAAAGAGGAACCAAGCAATGATGAAAACCACAATAAATGAAATTAAAAATACTCTAGATGGGATCAATAGCAGAATAACTGAGGCAGAAGAAAGGATAAGTGACCTGGAAGATAAAATGGTGGAAATAACTACTGCAGAGCAGGATAAAGAAAAAAGAATGAAAAGAACTGAGGACAGTCTCAGAGACCTCTGGGACAACATTAAACGCACCAACATTCGAATTATAGGGGTCCCAGAAGCAGAAGAGAAAAAGAAAGGGACTGAGAAGATATTTGAAGAGATTACAGTTGAAAACTTCCCTAATATGGGAAAGGAAATAGTTAATCAAGTCCTGGAAGCACAGAGAGTCCCATACAGGATAAACCCAAGGAGAAACACACCAAGACACATATTAATCAAACTGTCAAAAATTAAATATAAGGAAAACATATTAAAGGCAGCAAGGGAAAAAAAAACAAATAACACACAAGGGAATCCCCATAAGGTTAACATCTGATCTTTCAGCAGAAACTCTGCAAGCCAGAAGGGAGTGGCAGGATGTACTTAAAGTGATGAAGGAGAAAAACCTACAACCAAGATTACACTACCCAGCAAGGATCTCATTCAGATTCGATGGAGAAATTAAAACCTTTACAGACAAGCAAAAGCTGAGAGAGTTCAGCACCACCAAACCAGCTTTACAACAAATGCTAAAGGAACTTCTCTAGGCAAGAAACACAAGAGAAGGAAAACACCTACAATAACAAACCCAAAACATTTAAGAAAATGGGAATAGGAACATACATATCGATAATTACCTTGAATGTAAATGGATTAAATGCTCCCACCAAAAGACACAGGCTGACTGAATGGATACAAAAATAAGACCCATATATATGCTGTCTACAAGAGACCCACTTCAGACCTAGAGACACATATAGACTGAAAGTGAGGGGATGGAAAAAGATATTCCATGCAAATGGAAATCAAAAGAAAGCTGGAGTAGCAATTCTCATATCAGACAAAATAGACTTTAAAATAAAGACTATTACAAGAGACAAAGAAGGACACTATATAATGATCAAGGGATCGATCCAAGAGGAAGGTATAACAATTGTAAATATTTATGCACCACACATAGGAGCACCTCAATACATAAGGCAAATACTAACAGCCATAAAAGGGGAAATCGACAGCAACACAATCATAGTAGGGGACTTTAACACCCCACTCTCACCAATGGACAGATCATCCAAAATGAAAATAAATAAGGAAACACAAGCTTTAAATGATACATTAAACAAGATGGACTTAATTGATATTTATAGGACATTCCATCCAAAAACAACAGAATACACATTTTTCTCAAGTACTCATGGAACATTCTCCAGGATAGATCATATCTTGGGTCACAAATCAAGCCTTGGTAAATTTAAGAAAATTGAAATCGTATCAAGTATCTTTTCCGACCACAACGCTATGAGACTAGATATCAATTACAGGAAAAGATCTGTAAAAAATACAAACACATGGAGGCTACACAATACATTACTTAATAACGAAGTGATCACTGAAGAAATCAAAGGGGAAATCAAAAAATACCTAGAAACCAATGACAATGGAGATACGACGACCCAAAACCTATGGGACGCAGCAAAAGCAGTGCTAAGAGGGAAGTTTATAGCAATACAAGCCTACCTCAAGAAACAGGAAACATCTCGAATAAACAACCTAACCTTGCACCTAAAGCAATTAGAGAAAGAAGAACAAAAAAACCCCAAAGCCAGCAGAAGGAAAGAAATTATAAAGATCAGGTCAGAAATAAATGAAAAAGAAATGAAGGAAACAATAGCAAAAATCAATGAAACTAAAAGCTGGTTCTTTGAGAAGATAAACAAAATTGATAAACCATTAGCCAGACTCATCAAGAGAAAAAGGGAGAAGACTCAGATCAATAGAATTAGAAATGAAAAAGGAGAAGTAACCACTGACACTGCAGAAATACAAAAGATCATGAGAGATTACTACAAGCAACTCTATGCCAATAAAATGGACAACCTGGAAGAAATGGACAGATTCTTAGAAATGCACAAACTGCCGAGACTGAACCAGGAAGAAATAGAAAATATGAACAGACCAATCACAAGCACTGAAATTGAAACTGTGATTAAAAACCTTCCAACAAACAAAAGCCCAGGACCAGATGGCTTCACAGGTGAATTCTATCAAACATTTAGAGAAGATCTAACACCTATCCTTCTCAAACTTTTCCAAAATATTGCAGAGGGAGGAACACTCCCAAACTCATTCTACGAGGCCACCATCACCCTGATACCAAAACCAGACAAAGATGTCACAAAGAAAGAAAACTACAGGCCAATATCACTGATGAACATAGATGCAAAAATCCTCAACAAAATACTAGCAAACAGAATCCAACAGCACATTAAAAGGATCATACACCATGATCAAGTGGGGTTTATCCCAGGAATGCAAGGATTCTTCAATATACGCAAATCAATCAATGTCATACATCATATTAACAAACTGAAGGAGAAAAAACCATATGATCATCTCAATAGATGCAGAGAAAGCTTTCGACAAAATTCAACACCCATTTATGATAAAAGCCCTGCAGAAAGTAGGCATAGAGGGAACTTTCCTCAACATAATAAAGGCCATATATGACAAACCCACAGCCAACATTGTCCTCAATGGTGAAAAACTGAAACCATTTCCACTAAGATCAGGAACAAGACAAGGTTGCCCACTCTCACCACTATTATTCAACATAGTTTTGGAAGTGTTAGCCACAGCAATCAGAGAAGACAAAGAAATAAAAGGAATCCAAATCGGAAAAGAAGAAGTAAAGCTGTCACTATTTGCAGATGACATGATACTATACATAGAGAATCCTAAAGATGCTACCAGAAAACTCCTAGAGCTAATCAATGAATTTGGTAAAGTATCAGGATACAAAATTAACGCACAGAAATCTCTTGCATTTCTATACACTAATGACGAAAAATCTGAAAGTGAAATTAAGAAAACACTCCCATTTACCATTGCAACAAAAAGAATAAAATATCTAGGAATAAACCTACCTAAGGAGACAAAAGACCTGTATGCAGAAAATTATAAGACACTGATGAAAGAAATTAAAGATGATACAAATAGATGGAGAGATATACCATGTTCCTGGATTGGAAGAATCAACATTGTGAAAATGACTCTACTACCCAAAGCAATCTACAGATTCAATGCAATCCCTATCAAACTACCACTGGCATTTTTCACAGAACTAGAACAAAAAATTTCACAATTTGTATGGAAACACAAAAGACCCTGAATAGCCAAAGCAATCTTGAGAACGAAAAATGGAGCTGGGGGAATCAGGCTCCCTGACTTCAGACTATATTACAAAGCTTCAGTAATCAAGACAGTGTGGTACTGGCACAAAAACAGAAATATAGATCAATGGAACAGGATAGAAAGCCCAGAGATAAACCCACACACATATGGGCACCTTATTTTTGATAAAGGAGGCAAGCATATACAGTGGAGAAAAGACAGCCTCGTCAATAAGTGGTGCTGGGAAAATTGGACAGGTACATGTAAAAGTATGAAATTAGAACACTCCCTGACACCATGCACAAAAATAAACTCAAAATGGATTAAAGACCTAAGTGTAAGGGCAGACACTATCAAACTCTTAGAGGAAAACATAGGCAGAACACTCTATGACATACATCACAGCAAGATTCTTTTTGACCCAGCTCCCAGAGAAATGGAAATAAGAACACAAATAAACAAATGGGACCTAATGAAACTTAAAAGCTTTTGCACAGCAAAGGAAACCATAAACAAGACCAAAAGACAACCATCAGAATGGGAGAAAATATTTGCAAATGAAGCAACTGACAAAGGATTAATCTCCAAGATTTACAAGCAGCTCATGCAGCTCAATAACAAAAAAACGAACAACCCAATCCAAAAATGGGCCGAAGACCTAAATAGACATTTCTCCAAAGAAGATATACAGATGGCCTACAGACACATGAAAGAATGCTCAACATCATTAATCATTAGAGAAATGCAAATCAAAACTACAATGAGATATCATCTCACACCGGTCAGAATGGCCATCATCAAAAAATCTAGAAACAATAAATGCTGGAGAGGGTGTGGAGGAAAGGGAACACTCTTGCACTGTTGGTGGGAATGTAAATTGATACAGCCACTATGGAGAACAGTATGGAGGTTCCTTAAAAAACTACAAATAGAACTACCATACGACCCAGCAATCCCACTACTGGGCATATACCCTGAGAAAACCATAGGTCAAAAAGAGTCATGTACCAAAATGTTCATTGCAGCTCTATTTACAATAGCCAGGACATGGAAGCAATCTAAATGTCCATCGACAGATGAATGGATAAAGAAGATGTGGCACATATATACAATGGAATATTACTCAGCCATAAACAGAAATGAAATGGAGGTATTTGTAATGAGGTGGATGGAGTTAGAGTCTGTCATACAGAGTGAAGTAAGTCAGAAAGAGAAAAACAAATACAGTATGCTAACTCATATATACGGAATCTAAGGGAAAAAAAAGGCCATGAAGAACCTAGTGGCAAGACGGGAATAAAGACACAGAACTACTAGAGAATGGACTTGAGGATATGGGGAGGGGGTGGGGTGAGATGTGACAGGGTAAGAGAGTGTCATGGACATATATACACTACCAAATGTAAAATAGATAACTAGTGGGAAGCAGCCGCATAGCACAGGGAGATCAGCTCGGTGCTTTGTGACCACCTAGAGGGATGGGATGGGGAGGGTGGGAGGGAGGGAGATGCAAGAGGGAAGAGAAATGGGAACATATTGTATATGTATAACTGATTCACTTTGTTATAAAGCAGAAGCTAACACACCATTGTAAGGCAATTATACTTCAATAAAGATGTTAAAAAAAAAAAAATTGGGCCACACCATGTGGTATGCAGGATGCGGGATCTTAGTTCCCCAACCAGGGATCGAACCTGCGCCCCCTGCAGTGGGAGCGCAGAGTCCCAACCCCTGGATGGCCAGGGAAGTCCCACCTTAGAATGCATATTTTCACACTATTCTTTTTACCCGTGAGCACGGGGTATCTTTCCATTTATTTTTGTCTGTTCAGTTTCCTTTATCAGTGTCTTCCAGTTTTCATTGTGCAGGTCCTTCACGTCCTTGGTTAAATTTACTCCCAGTTATCTTTTTGGATGCAATTGTAAGTGGGATTTTTTTTAAATTCTTTTTCTGATGGTTCATTATCAGTGTATAGAATCACAAATGATTTTTGTGCATTGATTTTTCTTTCTTTTGTATCCTGCAGCTTTACTGAATTCATTTTTTAGTTGTAACAGTTTTTTGTTGATTGAATGTGGAAAACTAGAATTCAGAAATCCCACTGTTTCAACTACATCTAGGTCATCCACAGCACCCAAGACATAGTGTCTCCCAATATAATCTTCCCACGGTGCCTCTTGTAGTATGTGGCCTCCTACAAGGGTGATTGGCATCACCACTGTGGGTGAGCTGGATCTGGGTAGAGCTTGGCCTCTATAACAAAGTTTGATGTCTGTATTTCTGGCGTGGTACGACATGGTTGTTTGATAAGCACTTTATTTTCTAGTAAATTTCAAGTGTATACAAAACTTCAAATAGCAGTATCAAGTTTTCCACATTCACAAAATACACCAGTTTGTTTTACCCTGTGAGAGTTGGAGGGCCACTCTCCCAGGGAACCAGCACATAACCCCAAAATGGGGAATAATTATGGTTTCCACATTATAATCCTATCCCCAGACCTGCTTCAACTTTCACCAGCTGCCCCAGCTTTGTGGAAACGTATTTTTCCATTCGAATCCAGTTTTCTTTTCTTGGAACCATCACTGGGGCTTTTCCTCACTTTGAAAACCTTGCTGGATTTAAAGTGTACAAGATGAGCATGATCTGGGTGGTTTTTCTGTATGGCTTCTTTCACTTAGGAAGTTTTCAATGTTTATCCACATTGTAACATTGATCATTATTTCATTCATTTTTCCATTGTGATTAAAAACACATAACATTTACCACTTAAACCATTTTTTAAAGCTTTTTTAAAAAATTTATTTTATTTTATTTTTTGGCTGTGTCGGGTGTTTGTTGCTGTGTGCAGGCTTTCTCTAGTTGCGGCGAGCGGAGGCTACTCTTAGTTGCTGTGTGCAGGCTTCTCATTGCGGTGGCTTCTCTTGCGGAGCACGGGCTCTAGAGCACAGGCTCAGTATTTGTGGCGCATGGGCTTAGTTGCTCCACGGCATGCGGGATCTTCCAGGACCAGCGCTTGAACCCGTGTCCCCTGCATTGGCAGGCGGATTCTTAACCACTGTGCCACGAGGGAAGACCCATTTAAACCATTTTTAAGTGTACAGTGCTATGGCGTTAACTACATTCACATTGTTGTAAAAATATCTTCACCATCCATCTCCAGAACTTTATTTTCCCCATGTGAAACCATAGCCATTAAACACTAACTCACCTCAACCTCTGGCAACCTTATTCTACTTTGTCTTTGAATTTGACTTATCTGGATACCTCATACTAGTGGAATCATAGAACGTTTGTCCTTTCTGTGTCTGGCTTGTTTCACTTAGCATAATAACTTCAAGGTTCATCACATTGTAGCATGTGTGAGAATTACCTTAGTTTTAAAGGTTGAGTCATATTCCATTGTGTATATACTACACTGTACTTATCCATTCATCTGTTGAAGGATGTGTTGTGTTGCTTCCACCTTTTGGTTATTGTGAATAATGTTGCTATGAATATGAGGTACAGATATCTGTTCCAGTCCTTGCTTTCTAATAGTTTGGGTGTACACCCTGGAGTGGAATCAAGGGATCATACATTTTCCATGTTTTTGAGGAGCCACCATACAGTTTTCCACAGTGGCTGTATAATTTTACTTTATTCCTTTATATGACAGAATAATGCAGCTTATGTGTCTACCTTATTTTGCTTATCCATTTACCTGCTGATGGACATTTAAATCTTTTCTACCTTGGGCTACTGTGAACAGTGCTGCTATTAATAATTGGTGAACAAGTTTTTGTTTGAACACCTGTTTTCAATTTTTTGGGAATATGTCTAGGAGTGGAGTTGTTGAACCACATGGTAATTATATTTTATATTTTTGAGTAAATGCTAAAGTTTTGTACATATAGACTGCACCCTTGTACATCTCCACAAGTAACTTTTAAGGGTTCTAATTACTCTACATTGTTGCCAACATTTGTTATTTTTATTTATATATTTAAAAATTTATTTTTATTCTAGTGTGTGTGAAGGGGCATCACATCGTGGCTTTAATTTGCATTTTCATCATGACTACTGATGTTTGACATCTTTTCATTTCCTTGTTGACCATTTGTATGTCTTTCCTGAAGAGCAGTCCATGCAAGCCATTTGTCTGTTTCAAAAATTTTATTGTTTGTCTTTTTGTTGATGAGTTGTAAAAGTCCTGGGTATATTCTAGGTAAAGAGTCTTATCAGATATACAACGTGCCAATATTGTCTTCCATTCTGTGGGCCGTCTTTTTACTTTCTGGATAGCCTCTTTTGATGCACAAAGGTTTGTAATTTTGAGGAAATCCAATTTGTCTATTTTTTCCTTTCATTTCTTATGCTTTACTGTCAAATCTAAGAAACCATTGCTAAATTCATGGTCAAGAAGATTTAATTCCTTGGTTTATTTGAGAGTTCATACAGTCATCCTTCGGCACCCACTAGGCCAGGCTTTAGGTCTTGGGTTGAGTCAGTGTGAGGGTTCAGGGGCCATGGTTTAGGGTTATGGGCCATTGTTGGAGAGTCGTGGTAGAGGGTTGTGGTTAAAGGGTCAGGGTCGGGGATTAGAGTTTAGGGGTCAGGGGCGAGGGTCTACGGGTCTGGGGCTAGGGTTGTTAGGGGGTTAAGGTTAGAAGTTAGGGTTCTTAGGGTAAAGGTTAGAGTTATGTTTAAGCACAATTGGCCCTCATTGCCCTCCCCTCTCCCTCTCTCTGAAGCCTCCAGAATGGATAGGACTTGCCCAGGGTCAGACAGGAGTCAGGGAGCTGAGGTCAATAACTGTTTTTCTGGCCTCCCTTCCCTCAGTCCTGGGCTCTGAGAGAAGAATGAAATGTCTGTTCTTGTCTCGGACTGTTTCTTACCCAACTCAACCTCTGTCAAGGATTGGGGAGGGTGTCAGAAGTCATGCATGGTTTCCTTCTGCCCTCCTACCTGGGAAGGGTGATGATGGCCCTACTCTGCCTGGGCAGCCCCAGTTTCCAGCACAGCCCAGACAGCAGGGCACTCAGTGGACATGTGTGGATTTATACAGGACTGGGTGCAGTGACCTGCCAGCCCCCAGATGTTGCCTTCTTAAGGGTTGGTGGGGCCCTCCTGACACTGGAGGCATCCTTTGTCCCATCTGAGCGGGCACGAATAGATGATCAGGTCTCAGGCAGGACAGCCCTTGACCTCTGACTATCCAGGCAGGCATCTGTGGTCCTCTAGCTCAGTCCAGCCTGGGCATTGCCAGGCCCTCATGTATAGTTACAGAGCTGACCGTGATGCCGGGCAATTCAACAGCTACCTAGGCAGTGTACACATTCCTTTGAGAAGTTTCAACTACCAACATCCATGTGGTTGAGAAAAAGGCCTCCCCCTCACAGCCTCATAGGCTGCCAAGAGAAGTAATAATCCTCTAAACAATGGAATGTGTCCCTGACACAACAACCATACAGGAGACCATGGCCCTGAAATCCTTTGTCCTTTCAGTCGTTAGAAACTTTTGACATTCATATTCATTAAGAATCAAAGATATGGGAGCACCTGGACCTCACAATGGGAGGTTCACAGTGACACTGCATTGTCTTGGAGAGCCATGTGCATCCATGTGGCCTCTGGAAAGCCTGCCAATTATGGGTTCCATGGCATGGAATAATTCTTGAGCCTCCCATTACTTCATTGCACAAGAGTTTCCTTACCACCCTAGCATTTGGTTTCTTCACTTAGTAAATGAGAGAGAAGAAACTGGAAAATGAGCAGTATTGTTTTTCAGGGATGGGCAATTAATATGGCCAGGGAGATGGCATAACTCAAGGGCTCCCACCTCTCAGGGGCAGGAATGAGGTCTGTGTGTCTTCTGAGGGCACATGGGCTGTTTTGGGCCCACCTCTGAGATGTGAGGACCTGATGCCCAAGGAAAGAGACTTGAGTTTACCACCACCAACGATTCTGACTTGTCAGCAAGTGAAAGAACTTCTTGCAGTCTTGGGAGGACAGTAAGAGCACTGGATGAGTAGCTGCAGCCCCTGACCCTGAGTTGAACCCCTTTCTTCCTTTGGTGTCAGATTCTGTGCTGTGCAGTGAGCTGTCATTGACTTAGAATCTGTTGCTTTCTGCCAGCCAGCATCTGTTCTCAGGCCCAAGTGCCTCAGTTTTCCTTTGGGAATTACATCTCACCTGCTTCCAGTCCAAACAGTTGCAGAAGGATGACCCCATGCTCCACCCAGCTTGAAGATGGGTTTACAACCCATATCTAGTCAGTCCCATTTTCCATCTCCTGGTGATGGGTCAAGGATGAGAATGCAACCCAAGCCAGATCAAAGGCATTTAAAACCATGACCTTCTTGGAACCCAAGAAAAGGAGAAACTCTTTCTTGGAAAATGGATGGTGAGTGGTTGTCAGCCTAGAATTGCTGTTGGCCCAAGGGCAATGAGAGAGCCTGTGCCTGTGAATGGGGTCCCCCAAAGGCACTGAGCAGGACAAAGTTTTGGAGAGAAGCAAGGTCACACTGAGATAGTGTGAGCCACTGGACCTACCAGGTCCAAACCCATTCTTTAACTTGCCACTTGCAAGTATTAATTTATTTCTACCCTTACAATAAATACTAACTTATTTTACTTCAGTAAGTGTGTCCAGTCGTTGGGAAAAGAAAAATTCGTAGTTGATACATCTGAATCAATAATCCCTGATCCTTCCTCAGGTGTCCTCACTGGGTAGGCATGGCTGGGGGAGATGAAGATTCTGGGTGGGACCAGATATTAGTGGAGCTGCCAAACAGCTCTGCCTCTGTTCCTTCCCTGTCCCGGGAGAGGGAAACCCTGGGACAGTGATAGGATAACCAGTATGGGGAAGAGGTTCCTCAGTGATTAATTGGTCTTTTTGTATTTTCCTTAATTTAGTGTTCATTTTGGTAATGTGTTTTTACAAAGAAATCACCTGTTTCTTCTAGATTTCCAGTTTGTTACAGTAGGTTTCTCTTATTTGACGTTTAATTTTTCCTGTCTAATTTTCTACAGAATCATGACAAATAATGAACAAATATTGATACTCTATTATTAACCGAAGTCCTTATTCATGTTCCCTTTGTTATACCTTTCCTTGTTCCAGGATCTCAAAGGACATGGGGTCATCATATCTATTTAGTCTCTTCTGGGCTTTGACAGTTGCTCAGACTCTCCTTGTTTCCATGACCTTGACAGTGTGGAGGAGGACTGGTCAGGTATTTTATAGACTGCCGGGCACTGGGATTTGCTTGGTGTTTTTGTTGTGGTTAGACTTGGCTTTGAAAAAGCAGATCACAGAGGTGAAGTGCTTCCTCTTCACTGTATGTCAAGAGGACAGTCTCTCAAGGGAACTTCTCACTTATATTCTCAACTTTGGTCACCTAGCTGAGGTAGTGTTTGTCAAGTGTTCCCACAGTGAAGTTAATTTTTTCCCATGTCCATCCTGTGTGTCTTATTTAGGAGGAAGTCATAATGCAGAACCCACACTTGAGGAGAGAGGGGTTAGCTTCACATCCTTGATGGACAGCTGAGTGGCTATATAAATTGCTTAGAAGCTTTCTGCATAGGAGATTTCTTTTTAACACCGTTCATCAAAAACTATGTAATTTATTTTTACCAGTTTGGGCACGTGAATAATTATTGTAAACTTTTGGTTATAATCCAGTGCTACATTTTAAGACTGCTTAGTTAATTCTTGCTTTGGCTGTTGAGAGCTTTTTCCATTTGCTCCTGTTTTCATTTTACATAATTTCTTTTTTGTGGGTTTTTAAAATTTTTGGTACTTCTTTACTTTCTGATATTTTAAGATTATCCTGCTTCATATATTTACTGTCTCAGTCCTAGTATCAGCCCTTTCTTCAAAGAGCCCTTGTTCCTTTTATTAGAGAATGGTATTAAAAACGTACATGTGGGAGCTAAATATGCTCAGCTGACAGTGCATGGAAATATATGCAAGTATCCCAGCCTATGCATACACACATAATTATAAAGATTTCCATGTGGAACTATGTGCAGGCTAAAGAGAGTTTATACTGATATCTCCAACCGGATCTGTTATGACATGGATATTGTAACCTTCTCCCTTTGTTTGACTGTAACTTCTCACTCCAGTGGTAAGAAACCTGGCTTCCACCATTTGTCATTTATTAAATTCAGTGCTTGTTCCATTCAATTACTGATATAGTAGTTTCAGTAGTATTAGCTACTACCCCTCATGGAAAGAACATAGAGTCCACTGTGTATGTATGACACATTTTGTCTTTGGCCTACAGATTCTGTACATTTCCAAAGTTAACTTAGGTCAACCCATTTGTCCCACTACCAACAGTGAGTTTTTTCATACATTTCTGAATCAGATTCTTTGTTACATTCTGTATTCCAGTCTTTGACACTCCCATATCCTAAGCAGCTAAGTTTGAATAGATTGTAATTTACTTGTTGGGTTGTAAAAATCTGTGGGTATAGACAAATGCATAGTGACAGGTATTCACCACTAAAGTATCATATGGACTATTTCAACCACATATTCTATACATTGTTTACCATGTCAGTTTTGCCTTTTCTAGAATGTCATATAAATGAGGCCATACAGTGTGTAGCACTTCAGACTGGATTCTTTCACTTAGCAATGTAAGTTAGATGTATCTATTTTTTTTTTGCACGGGTTGATGGTCCATTCCTTTATATCTCTGAATACTATTGCATTGCATGTATATTAGAGGAAAAATAATTTTCCCTCTACCCTTCTATGTTCTTTATTGAGATCTCCCTTGTAATGAAAAAGAGAGGAACTAGAGAAAACAATCAGAAGTTTAATATATACCATGCATACCTCCTGTATACTTGAAAGATACCTAGGAAAACTGAGTCACTCCCTGAATTGGCCCAAGCCGTTAGCTTAAATGCTATCTTCTGCTGAGAACAAAAGAAAGATGTTAGGGAATGGAAGAAGCCATTTAAAGGAGGTTATTAGGCAAAGCACAGTAAACAAGGGTATGGTTGTTACACAGATTTACATCCAGGCCTATTTCATTGACAAGGATTTTTTATAAAAAACATTTATTTATTTGGCTGTGCCAGGTCTTAGTTGCGGCCTGTGGAATCTTTAGTTGCGGCATGTGGGCTCTTAGTTGCAGCATGCGGTATCTAGTTCCATGACCAGGAGTTGAACCCTGGCCCCCTGCATTGGGAGCATGGAGCCTTAGCCACTGGACCAGCAGGGAAGTCCCAACAAGCTTTTCTTGATATTTAGTCATCATTCAATTCCTGGTCCAGAGAGGGACAAACCCTTACAAATGGAGATATCCTTAATAAATGTAAATTTACCTCATAAAAGGGCATTTTCTACTGGGCTTTGAAAGATTCTCCTGGGTCTGCTCTTTCTTATTAATCAGTCCAAAATAATCCTTTTGTCAAATGGGCATATTTTGGGGTGGTGTATTCTGCTCTCCTTGACATGTATGTGCCCTAATTTGTTTATGAATTCACCTACAGAAGGACATTCTGATATCTTTAAGTTTTTAGCCATTATGGATAGAGCTGCTGTACATTACTTGATGCTAGTTTGGGTTTGAACACAGTTTTTTAAAGCAGTTGTCTAAATACAAGAGGTACACTTCTTGGATCCTAAGGTGAGACTTTTTAGATTTGGAAAAAATTGCCAAACTGTCTTCCAAAGTTGGTTGTACATGCATTCCACCAGCATCTTGAGTATATTCTTGTATGCTTATTTACTGCCTGTTTATCTTCTTGGGCCAGGTGTGTGTTTCAATCTTTACCAAATTTTAATGGCGTTGGCATAATTTGAGTACAAATCCTTTATCAGATATGTGCTTTGGAAATAGTTTCTTGCAGTTTGTGGTTTGTCTTCCGGTTTTCTGAATAAGGTCACCAGACCCAAAGTCATGTAGATTATTTTTTTTTCTAGGATTTTTTATAGTTTGGTAATTTAAATTCGTCTATGGGCAATTTTGAGTGAATTTTGGTTTAAGTTGTAAAGTTTGTGTCTACATTCATTTCATTACATATGGTTTGTAATTAATTGCTCCTTAACCATCTTTTGAGAAGATACAGTGAGATACTTGGCTCCATTTCAGTTTGGATTTCCAAACTTAGTATATACAGCAGAACTGCCTTCCGGATGAGGCCTCTGGGTTTGTGAGTGCGGCGCTCCCGGCTCTTCTCTGACGTCCCACAGGGGGCGCTGAACCCACCTGTCTGACCCTGGGGGCACAGGTGCACCCTGCCCACAGACTTTGCTCTGTGACAAGCAGACAGGAGCTTTGTCTCCTGTCAGGGCTTAGGCTTCTGGACCATGAGGCATTGTCCACACTGACAGCAGCTGGGTTTTCTCAGGAACCACTGGTGAGGAGACTCCACAAGAGGAAAAAACGAGCAAGTGTGGAGAATCTTCCTGTGCAGCTGACTGCTGGGTGGGTGGGGTGCTTCTTCAGGGGACTCAGGAGAGAAAGGGTTTAATGTGGAATACTGTGCACTTTTAGTTAGTTTTATGTGCAGTGTAGATGGTGACCAGTGTCGTTCTTTGGGGTCTGGTATCTAGTTTTCCTGGCACTGTTTGTTGATGGCTTTGGATAGAATCAACATTTTAATAATTGTAATTTTTCTGATGCATGAGCATGGAATATTGTTTTCTATTGTGTCTTCAATTTCTTTATCAGTGCTTTATAGTTTTCTGAGTATAGGTCTTTCATGCCCTTGGCTAAATTTATTCCTAAATAGTTTGTTCTTTTTGATGGAATTGAAAATGGGATTGTTTTCTTAATTTTTCTTGTTGGTGTTCATTATTAGTGTATAGAAACAAAACTGATTTGTGTATATTGATTCCATATTTTGCAACTTTACTGAATTTATTTTTTAACATATTTTTTGAAGTAATGTGAAAAATTGCAATACTAAAATCTCACAGTTTCTACTGCACCCCAGGTAATCCACAGGACCCAAGACATGGTAGCTACTAATATACTCTTCCCACGGTGCCTCTTAATACCATGTGGACTCCTATAAGGGAAATAAGTATCACAACTTTGGTTGAACTTGGTCTGGGTAAGTCTTGGCCTCTATAACAAAATTTGATGTCTGTCTTGTCTGATTTTCTGGCATGATACTGACACGGTTGTCTAGAAAAGTAATTTACTTACCAGTAATTTAAAATGTACAGAAAAGTTTCAGTAATGGCCAAAAGTACTCACATTTGCCACCTCACACAAAATGCTCAGTGTGTTTTGCCCAAGGAACCAGCACATAACCCCTAAATGAGGAAATCCTGATGTCTACATTATAATTTAATACTCAGCCCCACTTCAACTTTCACCTGCTGTCCCAACTGTATGAAAATGTCTTTTTCCATCCTGATCCAGTTTTCTTTTTCTGGAACCATTACTGAGTTTCCCCCTCATTTGGACAGCCTTGATGGATTTGAAGCAGACAAGATGAGCATGGGATCTAGGTTGCCTTTTCTGTATGGCTTTTTTTCACTAAGAATGTTTTTAATGTTCATTTTTGTAACAAATATCAGCACTACACTTTTTTTCATTGTCATTAAAAATACAAAACATGACTTTAACATTTAATTCTTTTTATGTATACAGTTTTGTGGTATTAACTACCTTCATATAGGTGCACAAACAAGTTAACTAACATGTGTACCTCCTGTGTGCATGGGAGATACCCAGGAAATTGAGTAACATCCTGGAACAGCCCAAGATATCACCTTAAATACCGTCTTCATCTAAAAGGAAAAAAAAGAAGGCTATAGTTGTTTCTGTCTACATTCATTTGATTGTATATGGTTTCCAATTGATGTTGTATAACTAGTTGTGGAGAAGTCATGGGATAGTTGGCTTCATTGCAGTTTGAATTTCGAAATTTAGTGCATTCTGCAGGTTTGATACAAGGTTTACAAACTTCATATTGGATCACGACATCCCATGGTGTAACTGGTATTAATGGTTTGTTCAACAATTAAAGTTCTGTGTGATATGAATTCATCCTGGAGTAATCCAGGTTAGTTTCTGTTATACATTTGTCCCAGGATGAAAGGACAAGAGAAATAAGGCCTAATTTATAAAAGTGCCTTCAAACTAATTGATACTGAAGTATAGTTGACTTACAATGTTGTGTTAATTTCTGCTGTACAGCAAAGTGATTCATATATATATATATATATACATACATATATACATATTTTTCATATTTTTTTCCATTATGGTTTATTACAGTGTATTGAATATAGTTCCCTGTGCTGTACAGTAAGACCTTGTTTATCCATCCTATATATAATAGTTTGCATCTACTAATCCCAAACACCCAATCCATCCCTCTCCCCTGTCTTCCCCTTGACAACCACAAGTCTGTTTTCTATATTTGTGAGTCGGTTTTTGTTCTGTAGATAGGTTCATTTGGGTCTCATTTTATAATCCACATATAAGTGATATCATATGGTATTTGTCGTTCTCTGTCTGCCTTACTTCACTTTGTATGATAATCTCTAGGCCCTTCCATGTAGCTGCAGATGGCATTATTTCATTCTGTTTTATGGCTAAGTAATATTCCATTGTATATATGTATCACATCTTCTATATCCATTCATCTGTTGAGGGACATTCAGGTTGCTTCCATGTCTTGGCTATTGTGAATAGTGCTGCTGTGAATACTGGGGTGCATGTATCTTTTCGAATTATAGTTTTGTCTGGATATGTGTCCAGGAGTGGGATTGCTGGTTCATATGGTAATTCTATTTTTAGTTTTTGAGGAACCTCCATACTGTTTTCCATAGTGGCTGCATCAATTTACATTCCCACCAGTAGTGTAGGAGGGTTCCCTTTTCTCCACACCCCCTCCAGCATTTATTTATAGACATTTTAATGATGGCCATTCTGACCACTATGAGGTGATAACTCACTGTAGTTTTGATTTGCATTCTCTAATAACTAGCGATGTGGAGCATCTTCTCATGTGCCTATTGGCCAACTGTATGTCTTTGGAGAAATGTCTATTTAGACCTTCTGCTTATTTTTTGATTTTTTTTTCTTTTTTGAGTTGTATGAGCTGTTTGTATATTTTAGAATTAGGCCCTTGTTGGTCGCATCATTTGCATGTATTTTCTCCCAAACAGTTAGCACAGGTTCTGGAACGACTGGATACCCACATGCAGAAGAATAAACTTGGATCCTTACCTCCCCTCACCCCGTATACAAAAATCAATGCAAAATGGACCAAAGGCCTAGATGCAAGAACCAAAATTATAAAACTCGTAGAAGAAAACATGAGAGTAAATCTTCATGACCTTGGATTTAGTCATGATTTCTTAGATCTACCAAAAGCACAAACAACAAAGGACAAAATAGATGAATTGGACTTCCTCAAAATGAAAAACAGTTGTGTATAAAAGGAGCAAGGAATAAGATAATCCACCATGCAAAATGGCACAAGATGTTTGTAAACCATGTATCTGATAAAGGACTGTAGCCCACCAGCCAAGCCCCCGGTGGTCCAGTGGAGTGTCTGTGCGGCCCCACCCGTCCTCGGTGATCAGGGGATCTCAGGCCCCACAGCACCCGAGGGGTGGACACTGGTCATCCTCTGCACCCTCAAGGAGTGAGCGCTGGATGGTCTTGAGCCCAGATGCACTCCCATTACTGCCCTCAAAGGCTGAAGCCTTCAGCATGCCTCTAGAAGGACACAGAGTATTTGCAAGTCTTTGAGAACCAAGAGAACCATCTTCACTTTTCTGAAAAGGGCATCTTATTATTTCACAGCATGACCATTTTCAGTCTGGCTCTCGGGGTGCCCTCCCACCTTCTTTATTTCTTTGAAAGTGGCCATGGTTGTTTGGCTGTCCCCAATCCCCATACCAGGTGACAAGGCCAGTGGGGCCAGATCCTGGTGGTCCTTAGCTTCGTTGGAGACTAACCCAGACTCTCAGCCTGAGATTGAACGTGGATGCCCCTGCTTCTCCCCACCACCGATCCTCATCTCCTCCCCTCTCTCTTTTCCTCTTGCTTTTCAGTCTCAGATTTACCTGATGGTCACCACTCACAGTTCCCGCAGAGCCCAGAGATTTCTCCTCGAAGGAAAGGTTCTGGAAAACCAGAGGGATAAATAAAGAATGCAGCTGATTCCCGCCTTGTGCTGACACCCAAGAAGATGAGGAGAGTGAGTGTTTTCTCATTAGAATTTTAAATCCTCCAAGTAATAGATCATTGGGGGGGCATCCTGTGTCTTCCTGCTCATTCTAATAATGTCATTCCTGAATTTTAATGTGGTAAATAATTTAAATCATAAATATGCTGAGGGGGAGATCCATTTAAAAAATGTTAGAGGTAACTCCAAGGTATTTACAACAAACAAGGACACAGAACCCTGTGTCCAGACGCTGGCTGAGAGATTCCTACCCTGAGCTGCAGTCCCCTGGAGGGTGGAGTGGCCATGACTCTCCTCCCACAGGTGAGCCTACACAGGCACATCCCACGTGGGACCACTGCATCGCAGAACCTTAGAGTGGCCAATGGCAGGCAGCTGGCTAGAGATGCGGACAAGAGAAAACTGCCCAGCAGCCTGGGACAACCCCGGGGTGAGGCCTTAGTAAGGTCCAGTGTCAGAGCCTCAGAGATAACTTGAAGAGACAGTTCAGGCTGTTAGGGACATCATCAGAGATGTACTTAGGGACATACTCAGGGCCTTAGTTATGGACAGGATTGGGGCATTATTTAATGACAGCTTAGACTATAAGGGACAGCGTCAGGGCCTAAGTTAGAGATAACGTGAGAGCCTTAGTTAGACACAATTCAGGCTGTTACTTAGGGATATCTTCAGGGCCTTAGAGCCAGCATCATGGCCATAATTAGAACAAGTGTCAGGGTGTTAGGGCCAAATCTAGGGTGTTAGTTAGGGAAAGAGTCCGGTCATTAGTTACAGACAGTGTCAGGGTTTTAGGTAGGGACAGTGGCAAGTCCTTAGTTAAGAAGAGTGTCAGGGCCTCACTTAGGGGCAGCGTCAGGATGTTAGTTAGGGAGAGTCAGGACATTAGAATGTCAGGTTCTGAGGTAGAGACAGCATCAGGGCCTTAGTTAGGGACGGCGTCAGAGACTTACCTAGGGACATATTCAGGGCCTTAGTTATGGACAGGATCAGGGTGATACTGAGGAACACCTAAAGGTACTAGGGACATCTTCAGGGCCTCAATTAGGGATAGCATCAGGGTGTTAGTTAGGGAAAGAGTCAGGTCATTAGTCACAGACAGTTTTAGCGCCTCAGGTAGAATCGGCATCAAGGCCTTAGTTAGGAAGAACATCAGGGCCTCAGTTAGGTTCAGCATCAGGACGTTAGTTAGGGCCAGCAACAGGGCCTTAGTTAGGGACAGTGTTGTCAGGCCCTCAGAGATAACTTGAGGGCCTTAGTAAGAGACAGGTTAGGCCGTTAGTTAGGGACACTTCAGAGACATTCGTAGGGATATATTCAGGGCCTTAGTAATAGAATCAGGGTGTTATTTTGTCACTGCTTAGGCACTAAGGGGCAGCATCAAAGCCTAAGTTAGGGAGGGTGTCAGCGTCTTGGGGATAGTGTTAGGGACTTTGTAAGTTATAACTTAGGCCATTAGCTAGGGACAGTGTCAGGGACTTATTAAGGGCAGTGTCAGAGACTTAATGAGGGACATCTTCAGGGGCTTAGTTATGGACAGGATCAGGTCCATACTTGGGACCAGTGTCAGGCCGTTATTTAGGGGCAGTGTCAGGGCCTTGTGTAGAGACAGCGTCAAGGCCCTTAGTTAGGAAGAGGGTCAGGGCCTTAGGACAGGGTCAGAGACGTACTTAGGCACATATTCAGGACCTTAGTAATGGACAGGATCAGGACCACAGTGAGGGACATCTAAGTCTATTAGGGACATCATCAGGGCCTTAGATAGGGTCAGCATCAGGGCCGTAGTTAGGACCAGTGTCAGGGTGTTATTTAGGGACAAAATTAGGATGTTAGTTAAGGAAAAAGTCAGGAAATTAGTTACAGACAGTGTCAGCTTCTCAGGTAGAGACTTCGGGGTCTTAGTGAGAGCATCAGCATCTCAGGTAGGAACTGCATCAGGCCATTACTTAAAGACAGTGTCAAGGCCTTAATTAGGGAGAGTGTCAGGGCCTCAGAGAAAACTTGAGGACCTTAGTAAGAGACACTTCAGGCTGTTCGTTAGGGACATCATCAGGGCATAAGTTATGGACAGGGTCAGGGTATTAGTGAAAGAGAGCTCAGGCAATTAGGCCTACTGTCAGGGCCTTAGTTAGGGGCAGCGTCAGGGAGTAGTTGGGGAAAGAGTGAGGCCATTAGGTAAAGACAGACTCAGGGCCTTAGTTAGAGACAGTGTCAAGTTCTTTGTTAGGAACACTGTCATGGCCTCAGTTAAAGATAACTTGAGGGTCTTAGAGATAGTGTCAGGGACTTAGTTATGGACATCTTTAGGGCTTCAGTTAGAGGTAACTTGAGGGCCTTAGTAAGAGACATTTTAGGTCATTAGTGACATCATCAGGACCTTGGTGCCATCTTCGGTACATCATTTATGGGCCTCATCAGGGCACTAATGAGGGACAGCTCATGTTATTAGGGACCGTGTCAGGGCTTTAGTTAGGGACTGTGTCAGGGCCTTTGTTAGGGAAAGAGTGAGGCCATTAGTTAAAGACAGAATCAGGGCCTTAGTTAGAGACAGCCTCAGTCCTTAGTTAGGGAGAGTGTCAGGGCCTCAGTTAAAGATAAGCTGAGGGCCTTTGCTAAGGACATCCTCAGGGCCTCAGGAACAGCATAAGGACCTTAATTAAGGTCAGTGTCAAGGCTTTAGTTAGAGACAGTTCAGGCCAATAGTTAGGGACATAATCAGGGCCTTTGTTAGGGACAGCCTCAGTCCTTAGAGACAGCATCAGGACCTTAGTTAGGGGGAGAGAGAAATTCATATTTAGGGAAAGCTCATGCCATTCTAGACAGCTCAGGGCCATAGTTAGTGTCAGGGTCAGGGTCTCGTAGTGAAATCGAGCAGGGCCCTGTGGGGCTCCTGGGCACGAAAGCCTTTCCTGTGTCTCCTGTTTCTTGTTTGTTGGGAATAGACTCCAGGTTCCATAACCTTCCCTGAGTTCCAAAGGGCAGATTCGAACAGTTGCTAATCAGGGAAGGGAGGGGATGCAGATACAAGGGAGGAACCATCAAGAAACAGTAGTGCAGCCTTGGGGCAGGATCCTGGTTCTGCCTCAAGGGATGTACGTAAGAGTATCTTTGGGCTCTTTACCAAACTACAACCCCCACAAAATAGAAGATTTTAGTGTTCTTCATTCCAGAGAAGCTCATCAAGAGACCATCTGAGGCCAGATTAAAGGGAGTTAAGGCCCTGTACACACACTAATCCTTAGGAGAAACTGTGTCCTTAAACCATTGCTGTAAAACTCCTCACCAGATCCTCGTGCATTGGGACACATGGTTTTTGAGGGCACGAGTTTTCTGTGTCCCCCTTTGGCTGCCAAAGCAGTAAAGCTATTCTTTTCTACTTCCTCCAATCCTCTCTCTCTGAGATTCGATTCGGCACTGGTGCACAGAGGTCGAGTTTTCGACATCAAATTTAGTACCCAGTGTGGGGCTGACTTGGGGATGGCCCCTGTGGGTCCCCTGACTTGATTGGACACTGAGATTTTCTCCATGCCAGCCTCTTTCGAGAGAGTGTAGGGTTGGAGAATTCCTTTAGAGGCCAGACCATGTGGGACCCTTGCCTGGAAAGGCCGAGCCCCAGTCATCCCAGCAGTTGGAACTCTGGGGCAGGAGTAGATGGTGGAAGAGGGACCACCCTAGCAGCTGCTGAGGCCATCCTTGCCTTGAGGACATTCCTCTCTTCCTCCATCCTGGACTGCCCCGAATGTCCTACTCCAAGAGATTATTTTGGGGAACCAGAAAAATAGCATTTGGGATGTTGCCACACCTCAGTCAGCGTGTGGTAACTCCTCTGGTATGCACTCTGAGGTCCTTTTAGCCCTGTACATTTCGGGGAACCTTGGTTCCCATTTAGGTGACTTTTCATTCCAGAAAATCTCATTTGGAAGGTGCATCACTTGAACAGAGGTCACAAGCTAAGTTGAGACTTGGAAGCTGATTTGAGTCTTGTGCTGTTTGGTTTTTGGTTTCTGTTTAGTTTTTGGTTCCTTTGGTTTGAGGCTTCCATTGGTGGTGTGGATTTTGTTTTATTCTTAGTCTGTGTGTGAGTGTTCTATGGTTCAAACATAAGAAGTGCTGCTTCTTCAGTTCCATCTGATAGCCAGTGGGCAAAATCCTGGCAGACTGGTCAACCTATAGTTGTAAACCTAAGACTAAGAAAAGAATGAAACTCTATTGTAATTTTGTCTGGCCAATGTATGGATACATTCTTGAAAAATGAGGAAAGGTGGTCTTTGAAAGGTAGCCTAAATGACTATACTATCCTTCAGCTAGAGTTATTTTGTCACAGGAAGAGAAAGACAAAAGAAGTTCCATATGTTCAAGCATTTTTGAAGCTACATAATAAACAAAGTGAGCAGCTAGGTAACAGGCTGATGGTACAAAGAGAAAAGAAAGTCACTTTGTACTAGACCTGGCTGTGTCTGAATGCGGAAAAAAATAAGGGGCAAAGTAAGATGGGTACAGAAGGTGATGAACATTTGTGAAAAGAGAACACTGAGGAAAGAGTTGTGCATGACCAGGATTTTCTAAGCTGGATTTTGTTGGAAGTGGGTTAGGGCAAGCCTGGATTTGGTTTCTCCCTCCAAAGTTTTCTTGGAATGCTGCTTTTGATTGTGGACAGCTTGTGAGTTCCTTTCCCTGTGTCTGTGATCTGTATTTTTGTTTGAAATCTCTTTACTTTGGTTCAGTGAGTAAGTGTTGTTTGGCCAATTTTAACAGTACTTTTGATCTCCATCTAACTTTGAGATGCTTTAGAAGGCCCTTGAGCCATCTCAGAGAGAACTGTTTGATTAGTATGTTAAATTACATGGAATTCCTAAAAATCTAGTATGTCGTGGTAAAATGTTATCAGTCATAATTCTAGTTATTTTTAAATGTTGCATGTAAGAGCAATAATTGTTTCTTTTGTCATTTACATTGTGATCAAATGTTTAACAGTGACCTTTTAAGTCTTTATGTGATTTATAGATAGTTATTGTTGTGCTCTAACACATTGCAAAAGTGCTCCATCTTCAAGAAGATCTATGTGAAGGACATTTTGGCAAACACAGGTCTCTGATAAATTTCATATCATAATGCCAAACTGGGTAAGAAATGAAATATCTTTTTTTTTTTTTTGAGATTTTTAGAAATTTCATGTAATGTCTGAAACATTTATATTAACATATTTCCATACATATTTCCATACAAATACAAATATAAGATTTTTAGAAATTTCATATAATGTCTGAAACATTTATATTAACATATTTCCATACAAATACAAATATAAGATTTTTAGAAATTTCATGTAATGTCTGAAACATTTATATTAACATATTTCCATACAAATAACCCAATGAAAGTTTAGTATTAGTTGTTTTGTTTGTTTGTTTTTTTATACTGCAGGTTCTTATTAGGCATCAATTTGATACACATCAGTGTATACATGTCAATCCCAATCTCCCAATTCAGCACACCACCATCCCCACCCCACTGCAGTTTTCCCCCCTTGGTGTCCATATGTCCATTCTCTACATCTGTGTCTCAACTTCTGCCCTGCAAACCGGCTCATCTGTACCATTTTTCTAGGTTCCACATACATGCATTAATATACGATATTTGTTTTTCTCTTTCTGACTTACTTCACTCTGTATGACAGTCTCTAGATCCATCCACTTCTCCACAAATGACTCAGTTTTGTTCCTTTTTATGGCTGAGTAATATTCCATTGTATATATGTACCACATCTTCTTTATGCATTCGTCTGTTGATGGGAATTTAGGTTGCTTCCATGACCTGGCTATTGTAAATACTGTTGCAATGAACATTCGGGTGCATGTGTCTTTTTGAATTACGGTTTTCTCTGGGTATACGCCCAGTAGTGGGATTGCTGGGTCATATGGTAATTCTATTTTTAGTTTTTTAAGGAACCTCCATATTGTTCTCCATAGTGGCTGTATCAATTTACATTCCCACCAACAGTGCAAGAGGGTTCCCTTTTCTCCACACCCTCTCCAGCATTTGTTGTTTGTAGATTTTCTGATGATGCCCATTCTAACAGGAGTGAGGTGATACCTCATTGTAGTTTTGATTTGCATTTCTCTAATAATTAGTGATGTTGAACATCTTTTCATGTGCTTCGTGGCCGTCTGTATGTCTTCTTTGGAGAAATGTCTATTTAGGTCTTCTGCCCATTTTTGGATTGGGGTGTTTGTTTCTTTAATATTGAGCTGAATGAGCTGTTTCTATATTTTGGAGATTAATCCTTTGTCCGTTGATTCGTTTGCAAATATTTTCTCCCATTCTGAGGGTTGTCTTTTCGTCTTGTTTATGGTTTCCTTTCTGTGCAAAAGCTTTGAAGTTTCATTAGGTCCCATTTGTTTATTTTTGTTTTTATTTCCATTACTCTAGGAGGTGGATCAAAAAAGATCTTGCTGTGATTTATGTCAAAGAGTGTTCTTCCTATGTTTTCCTCTAAGAGTTTTATAGTGTCCAGTCTTATATTTAGGTCTCTAATCCATTTTGAGTTTATTTTTGTGTATGGTGTTAGGGAGTATTCTAATTCCATTCTTTTACATGTAGTTGTCCAGTTTTCCCAGCACCACTTATTGAAGAGACTGTCTTTTCTCCATTGTATATCTTTGCCTCCTTTGTCGTAGATTAGTTGACCATAGGTGTGTGGGTTAATCTCTGGGCTTTCTATC
This sequence comes from Balaenoptera physalus, assembly GCF_965194825.1. Lineage (NCBI taxonomy): Eukaryota > Metazoa > Chordata > Mammalia > Artiodactyla > Balaenopteridae > Balaenoptera > Balaenoptera physalus. Next base: position 573,700 of record NW_028126218.1, read on the forward strand.
TTGTTCCATTGATCTATGTTTCTGTTTTAGTGCTAGTACCATATTGTCTTGATTACTGTAGCTTTGTAGTATAGTCTGAAGTCAAGGAGCCTGATTCCTCCAGCTCCATTTTTTTTGCCTCAAGACTGCTTTGGCTATTTGGGGTCTTTTGTGTCTCCATACAAATTTTAAGATTATTTGTTCTAGCTCCATAAAAAATGCCATTGGTAATTTGATAGGGATTGCATTGAATCTGTAGATTGCTTTGGGTAGTAGAGTCATTTTCACAATGTTGATTCTTCCAATCCAAGAACATGGTGTATCTCTCCATCTGTTGGTATCATCTTTAATTTCTTTCATCAGTGTCTTATAGTTTTCTGCATACAGGTCTTCTGTCTCCCTAGGTAGGTTTATTCCTAGGTATTTTATTCTTTTTGTTGCAATGGTAAATGGGAGTGTTTCCATAATTTCTCTTTCAGATTTTTCACCATCAGTGTATAGGAATGCAAGAGATTTCTGTGCATTAATTTTGTATCCTGCAACTTTACCATATTCATTAATTAGCTCTAGCAGTTTTCTGGTGGCAGTTTTAGGATTCTCTATGTATAGTATCATGTCATCCACAAACACTGACAGTTTTACTTCTTCTTTTCCAATTTGTATTCCTTTTATTTATTTTTCTTCTCTGATTGCCGTGGCTAGGACTTCCAGAACTATGTTGAATAATAGTGGTGAGAGTGGACATCCTTGTCTCGTTCCTGATCTTAGAGGAAATGCTTTCAGTTTTTCACCATTGAGAATGATGTTTGCTGTGGGTTTGTCATATATGGCCTTTATTATGTTGAGGTAGGTTCCCTCTACGCCCACTTTCTGGAGAGTTTTTATCATAAATGGGTGTTGAATTTTGTCAAAAGCTTTTTCTGCATCTATTGAGATGATCATATGGTTTTTATTCTTCAATTTGTTAATATGGTGTATCACATTGATTGATTTGCGTATATTGAAGAATCCTTGCATCCCTGGGATAAATCCCACTTGATCGTGGTGTATGATCCTTTTAATGTGTTGTTGGATTCTGTTTGCTAGAATTTTGTTGAGGATTTTTGCATCTATATTCATCAGTGATATTGGTCTGTAATTTTCTTTTTTTGTAGTGTCTTTGTCTGGTTTTGGTATCAGGGTGATGGTGGCCTCATAGAATGAGTTTGGGAGTGTTCCTTCCTCTGCAATTTTTTGGAAGAGTTTGAGAAGGATGGGTGTTAGCTCTTCTCTAAATGTTTGATAGAATTCACCTGTGAAGCCATCTGGTCCTGGACTTTTGTTTGTTGGAAGATTTTTAATCACAGTTTCAATTTCATTACTTGTGATTGGTCTGTTCATATTTTCTGTTTCTTCCTGGTTCAGTCTTGGAAGGTTATACCTTTCTAAAAATTTGTCCATTTCTTCCAGGTTGTCCATTTTATTGGCATAGAGTTGCTTGTAGTAGTCTCTTAGGATGTGTTGTATTTCTGGGGTGTCTTTTGTAACTTCTTTTTCATTTCTGAAATTATTGATTTGAGTCCTCTACCTCTTTTACTTGATGAGTCTGGCTAATGGCTTATCAATTTTGTTTATCTTTTCAAAGAACCAACTTTTAGTTTTATTGATCTTTGCTATTGTTTTCTTTGTTTCTATTTCATTTATTTCTGCTCTGATCTTTATGATTCCTTTCCTTCTGCTAACTTTGGGTTTTGTTTGTTCTTCTTTCTCTAGTTTCTTTAGGTGTAAGGTTAGATTGTTTACTTGAGATTTTTCTTGTTTCTTTAGGTAGGCTTGTATAGCTATAAACTTCCCTCTTAGAACTGCTTTCGCTGCATCCCATAGGTTTTGGGTCGTCGTGTTTTCATTGTCATTTGTCTCTAGGTATTTTTTTATTTCCTCTTTGATTTCTTCAGTGATCTCTTGGTTATTTAATAACGTATTGTTTAGCCTCCATGTGTTTGTCTTTTTTACGTTTTTTGCCCTGTAATTCATTTCTAATCTCATAGCGTTGTGGTAAGAAAAGATGCTTGATATGATTTCAATTTTCTTAAATTTACTGAGGCTTGATTTGTGACCCAAGATGTGATCTATCCTGGAGAATGTTCCATGCGCACTTGAGAAGAACGTGTAATCTGCTGTTTTGGGATGGAATGTCCTATATATATCAATTAAATCTATCTGGTCTATTGTGTCATTTAAAGCTTCTGTTTCCTTATTTATTTTCATTTTGGATGATCTGTCCATTGGTGTAAGTGAGGTGTTAAAGTCCCCCACTATGATTGTGTTACTGTCAATTTCCTCTTTTATAGCTGTTAGCAGTTGCCTTATGTATTGAGGTGCTCCTATGTTGGGTGCATATATATTTATAATTGTTATATCTTCTTCTTGGATTGATCCCTTGATCATTATGTAGTGTCCTTCCTTGTCTCTTGAAACATTCTTTATTTTAAAGTCTATTTTATGTGATATGAGTATAGCTACTCCAGCTTTCTTTTGATTTCCATTTGCATGGAATATCTTTTTCCATCCCCTCACTTTCAGTCTGTATGTGTCCCTAGGTCTAAAGTGGGTCTCTTGTAGACAGCATATATATGGGTCTTGTTTTTGTATCCATTCAGCCAGTCTATGTCTATTGGTTGGGGCATTTAATCCATTCACGTTTAAGGTAATTATCAATATGTATGTTCCTATGACCATTTTCTTAATTGTTTTGGGTTTGTTTTTGTAGGTCCTTTTCTTCTCTTGTGTTTCCCACTTAGAGAAGTTCCTTTAGCATTTGTTGTAGAGCTGGTTTGGTGGTGCTGAATTCTCTTAGCTTTTGCTTGTCTGTAAAGCTTTTGATTTCTCCATCAAATCTAAATTAGATCCTTGCCAGGTAGAGTAATCTTGGTTGTAGGTTCTTCCCTTTCATCACTTTAAGTATATCATGCCACTCCCTTCTGGCTGCAGAGTTTCTGCTGAGAAATCAGCTGTTAACCTTATGGGAGTTCCCTTGTATGTTATTTGTCGTTTTTCCCTTGCTGCTTTCAATAATTTTTCTTTGTCTTTAATTTTTGCCACTTTGATTACTATGTGTCTCGGCATGTTTCTCCTTGGGTTTATCCTGTATGGGACTCCCTGCGCTTCCTGGACTTGGGTGGCTATTTCCTTTCCCATGTTAGGGAAGTTTTCAACTATAATCTCTTCAAATATTTTCTCTGGTCCTTTCTCTCTCTCTTCACCTTCTGGGACCCGTATAATGCGAATGTTGTTGCGTTTAATGTTGTCCCAGAGGTCACTTATGCTGTCTTCATTTCTTTTCATTCTTTTTTCTTTAGTCTGTTCCGCAGCAGTGAATTCCACCATTCTGTCTTCCAGGTCTCTTATCCGTTCTTCTGCCTCAGTTATTCTGCTATTGATTCCTTCTAGTGCAGTTTTCATTTCAGTTATTGTATTGGTCATCTCTGTTTGTTTGTTCTTTAATTCTTCTAGGTCTTTGTTAATCATTTCTTGCATCTTCTCAATCTTTGCCTCTATTCTTATTCCGAGGTCCTGCATCATCTTCACTATCATTATTCTGAATTCTTTTTCTGGAAGGTTCCCTATCTCCACTTCATTTAGTTGTTTTTCTGGGATTTGTCCTTGTTCCTTCATCTGGAACATAGCCTTCTGACTTTTCATCTTGTCTATCTTCCTGTAACTGTGATTTTTGGTCCACAGGCTGCAGAATTGTAGTTTTTCTTGCTCCTGCTGTCGGCCCTATGGTGGTTGAGGCTATCTAAGAGGCTTGATGAAGCAGTCAAGGGTAGCTTAGGTTACGGATTTGGGTACGGGTTTGGGTACGGCGTAGGGTATGGGTTAGGGTTAGGGTTAGTGTTAGGGTTAGGGCTCGGTTTAGGGTACGGATAAGGATTAGGGTAAGTGTTAGGGTTAGGGTAGGGGTTAGGGTTAGGGTACGCGTTAGGGTTAGGGTAGTTATTAAATCTATCCCACTCTCTAGATACCCCTTAGCACGTAAAGGAATATTATTTGGGGGTGCAGCCAAGGAGAAGAGTTTAGACACTAGGATAAGATAAGGAACACACCCATTATAAAGAAATCACATTAGGATTCTCTTTTTAACCTGTGCCTTAAAACACTAGTGCTTAGGAAATCTACTGGAGGCAGAAGAAGTTAAGGGTAGCTTAAGGTTAGGGTTAGGGTACAGCTTAGAGTACGGGTTCGGGTACGGCGTAGGGTTTGGTTAGGGTTAGGGTTAGGGTTAGTATTAGGGTTAGGGCTCGGTTTAGGGTACGGGTTACGATTAGGGTATGTGTTACGATTAGGGTACGCGTTAGGGATAGGGTAGTTATTAAACCTATCCCAATCTCTAGATACCCCTTAGCATGTAAAGGAATATTATTTGGAGGTCAAGCCATGGAGAAGAGTTTAGACACTAGAATAAGATAAGGAACACACCCATTATAAAGAAATCACATTAGGATTCACTTTTTAAGATGTTCCTTAAAACACTAGTGCTTAGGAAATCTATTGGAGGCAGAAGCAGTCAAGGGTAGCTTAGGGTTAGGGTTAGGATGAGGGTTAGCGTTAGAGTATGGCTTAGGGTACGGGTTTGGGGAGTGGTTCGTGTACAGTGAAGGGTATGGGTTAGGGTTTGGGTTAGTGTTAGGTTTAGGGCTCGGATTAGGGTACGGGTTAGGATTAGGGCTCGGTTTAGGGTACGGGTTAGGATTAGGGTACGTTATAGGGTTAGGGTAGAGGATATGGTTAGGGTACCCGTTAGGGTTAGGGTAGGTATTAAACCTATCCCACTCTCTAGATACCCCTTAGCACGTAAAGGAATATTATTTAGGGGTCCAGCCATGGAGAAGAGTTTAGACATTAGAATAAGATAAGGAACACACCCATTATAAAGAAATCACATTAGGATTCTCCTTTTAACATGTTCCTTAAAATACTAGTGCTTAGGAAATCTATTGGAGGCAGAAGCAGTCAAGGGTAGCTAGCGTTAGGGTTAGGGTTAGGGTTAGGGTTAGGGTACGGCATAGGGTACAGTTTCGGGGATGGTTTCGGGTACGGCGTAGGGTATGGGTTAGGGTTAGGATTAATGTTAGGGTTAGGGCTACGTTTAGGGTACCGGATAGGTTTAGGGTGCGTGTTAGGGTTAGGTTAGGGGTTAGGGTTAAGTTTCGGGCTCGGTTTAGGGTACGGGATAGGATTAGGGTACCGGTTAGGGTTAGGGTAGGGGTTAGGGTTAGGGTACGCATTAGGGTTAGGGTAGTTATTAAACAGATCCCACTCTCTAGATACACCTTAGCACGTAAAGGAATATTATTTTGGGGTCCAGCTATGGAGAAGAGTTTAGACACTAGTATAAGAAAAGGGACACACCCATTATAAAGAAATCACATTAGGATTCTGTTTTTAAGCTGTTCCTTAAAACACTAGTGCTTAGGAAATCTATTGGAGGCAGAAGCCGTCAAGGGTAGCCTAGGGTTAGGGTTAGGATTAGGGTTAGGGTTAGCATACGGCTCAGGTTATGGGTTCGAGGAGGGGTTCGGGTACGGCGTAGGGTATAGGTTAGTGTTAGGTTTAGGTTTAGTGTTAATGTTAGGGCTCGGTTTAGGGTACGGTTTAGGATTAGGGTACGTGTTAGGGTTAGGGTAGGGGTTAGGGTTAGGGTTAATGATAGGGTTAGGGCTCGGTTTAGGGTACCTGATAGGTTTAGGGTACGTGTTAGTGTTAGGGTAGGGGTTAGGGTTAGGGATAGGGCTCGGTTTAGGGTACGGGTTAGGAATTATGGAACGTGTTAGAGTTAGGGTAGGGGTTAGGGTTAGTGTACGCGTTAGGGTTATGGTAGTTATTAAACCTATCCCACTCTCTAGATACCCATTAACACGTAAAGGGATATTATTTGGGGTTCCAGCCATGGAGAAGAGTTTAGACACTAGGATAAGATAAGGAACACACCCATTATAAAGAAATCACATTAGGATTCTCTTTTTAAGCTGTTCCTTAAAACACTAGTGCTTAGGAAATCTATTGGAGGCAGAAGCAGTCAAGGGTAGCCTAGGGTTAGGGTTAGGCTTAGGGTTAGGGTTAGGGTACGGCTTAGGTTACAGGTTCGGGAAGGGGTTCGGGTACGGCGTAGGGTATGGGTTAGGGTTAGGGTTAGGATTAAGGCTCGGTTTAGGGTATGGGTTAGGATTAGGGTATGGGTTAGGATTAGGGTACGTGTTAGGGTTAGGGTAGGGATTAGGGTTAGGTTTAGGGCTCGGTTTAGTGTACGGTTTAGGATTAGGGTACGTGTTAGGGTTAGGGTAGGGGTAAGGGTTAGGGTACGTGTTAGGGATGGAGTAGTTATTAAACCTATCCCATTCTCTAGATACCCTTTAGCAAGTAAAGGAATATTATTTGGGTGTCCAACCATGGAGAAGAGTTTAGACACTAGGATAAGATAAGGGACACACCCATTATAAAGAAATCACATTAGGATTCTATTTTTAAGATGTTCCTTAAAACACTAGTGCTTAGGAAATCTATTGGAGGCAGAAGCAGTCAAGGGTAGCCTAGGGTACGGGTTAGGATTCGGGTACGTGTTAGGGTTAGGGTAGGGGTTAGGGTTAGGGTACGCGTTAGGGTTAGGGTAGTTATTAAACCTATCCCACTCTCTAGATACCCCTTAGCACGTAAAGGAATATTATTTGGGGGTCCAGCCATGGAGAAGAGTTTAGACACTAGGATAAGATTAGGAACACACCCATTATAAAGAAATCACATTAGGATTATCTTTTTAAGCTGTTCCTTAAAACACTAGTGCTTAGGAAATCTATTGAAGGCAGAAGCAGTCAAGGGTAGCCTTGGGTTAGGGTTAGGCTTAGGGTTAGGGTTATGGTACGGCTTAGGGTACGGATTCGGGGAGGGGTTCGGGTACAGCGTAGGGTATGGATTAGGGTTAGGGTTAGGGTTAGTGTTAGGGTTAGGGCTCGGTTTAGAGTATGGGTAAGGATTAGGGTACGTGTTGGTTAGGGTTAGGGTAGGGGTTAGGGTTAGGGTACGCGTTAGGGGTAGGGTAGTTATTAAACCTATCCCACTCTCTAGATACCCCTTAGCACGTAAAGGAATATTATTTGGGGGTCCAGCCATGGAGAAGAGTTTAAACACTAGGATAAGATAAGTAACACACCCATTATAAAGAAATCACATTAGGATTCTCTTTTTAAGCTGTTCCATAAAGCACTAGTGCTTAGGAAATCTATTGAATGCAGAAGCAATCAAGGGTAGTCTAGGGTTATGGCTAGGCTTAGGGTTAGGGTTAGGGTACGGCTTAGGGTACGGGTTCGGAGAGGGGTTCGGGTATAGCATAGGGTACGCATTAGGGTTAGGGTTAGGTTTAGTGTTAGGGTTAGGGCTCGGTTTAGGGTACGGGTTAGGATTAGGGTACGTGTTAGGGTTAGGGTAGGGGTTAGGTTTAGGATAGGGGTTAGGGTTAGGGTACGCGTTAGGGTTAGGGTAGGGGTTAGGGTTAGGGTACGCGTTAGGGTTAGGGTAGTTATTAAACCTATCCCACTCTCTATATACCCGTTAGCACGTAAAGGAATATTATTTGGGGGTCCAGCCATGGAGAAGAGTTTAGACACTAGGATAAGATAAGGAACACACCCATTATAAAGAAATCACATTAGGATTCTCTTTTTAAGCTGTTCCTTAAAACACTAGTGCTTAGGACATCTATTCGAGGCAGAAGCAGTCAAGGGTAGCCTAGGGTTAGGGTTAGGCTTAGGGTTAGGGTTAGGGTACGGCTTAGTGTACGGGTTCAGGGAGGGGTTCGGGTACGGCGTAGGGTATGGGTTAGGGTTAGGGTTAGGGTTAGTGTTAGGGTTAGGGCTCCGTTTAGGGTACGGGTTAGGATTAGGGTACGTGTTAGGGTTAGGGTAGGGGTTAGGGTTAGGGTACGCGTTAGGGTTAGGGTTAGGGTAGTTATTAAACCTATCCCACTCTCTATATACCCCTTAGCACGTAAAGGAATATTATTTGGGGGTCCAGCCATGGAGAAGAGTTTAGACACTAGTATAAGAAAAGGGCCACAACCATTATAAAGAAATCACATTAGGATTCTCTTTTTAAGCTGTTCCTTAAAACACTAGTGCTTAGGAAATCTATTGGAGGCAGAAGCCGTCAAAGGTAGCCTAGGGTTAGGGTTAGGATTAGGGTTAGGGTTAGCGTACGGCTTAGGTTATGGGTTCGAGGAGGGGTTCGGGTACAGCGTAGGGTATAGGTTAGTGTTAGGTTTAGGTTTAGTGTTAATGTTAGGGCTCGGTTTAGGGTACGGTTTAGGATTAGGGTACGTGTTAGGGTTAGGGTATGGGTTAGGGTTAGGGTTAATGATAGGGTTAGGGCTCGGTTTAGGGTACCCGATAGGTTTAGGGTACGTGTTAGTGTTAGGGTAGGGGTTAGGGTTAGGGATAGGGCTCGGTTTAGGGTACGGGTTAGGAATTAGGGAACGTTTTAGGGTTAGGGTAGGGGTTAGGGTTAGTGTACGCGTTAGGGTTATGGTAGTTATTAAACCTATCCCACTCTCTAGATACCCATTAACACGTAAAGGAATATTATTTGGGGTTCCAGCCATGGAGAAGAGTTTAGACACTAGGGTAAGATAAGGAACACACCCATTATAAAGAAATCACATTAGGATTCTCCTTTTAAGCTGTTCCTTAAAACACTAGTGCTTAGGAAATCTATTGGAGGCAGAAGCAGTCAAGGGTAGCCTAGGGTTAGGGTTAGGCTTAGGGTTAGGGTTAGGGTACGGCTTAGGTTACAGGTTCGGGGAGGGGTTCGGGTACGGCGTAGGGTATGGGTTAGGGTTAGGGTTAGGATTAAGGCTCGGTTTAGGGTATGGGTTAGGATTAGGGTATGGGTTAGGATTAGGGTACGTGTTAGGGTTATGGTATGGGTTAGGGTTAGGGTTAATGTTAGGGTCAGGGCTCGGTTTAGGGTACCGGATAGGTTTAGGGTACGTGTTAGGGTTAGGGTAGGGATTAGGGTTAGGTTTAGGGCTCGGTTTAGTGTACGATTTAGGATTAGGGTACGTGTTAGGGTTAGGGTAGGGGTAAGGGTTAGGGTACGTGTTAGGGATGGAGTAGTTATTAAACCTATCCCGTTCTCTAGATACCCTTTAGCAAGTAAAGGAATATTATTTGGGTGTCCAACCATGGAGAAGAGTTTAGACACTAGGATAAGATAAGGGACACACCCATTATAAAGAAATCACATTAGGATTCTCTTTTTAAGCTGTTCCTTAAAACACTAGTGCTTAGGAAATCTATTGGAGGCAGAAGCAGTCAAGGGTAGCCTAGGTTTAGGGTTAGGCTTAGGGTTACTGTTAGGGTACGGCTTAGGTTACGGGTGCTGGGAGGGGTTCGGGTATGGCATAGGGTATGGGTTAGGGTTAGGGTTAGTGTTAGGGTTAGGGCTCGGTTTAGGGTACGGGTTAGGATTAGGGTACGTGTTAGGGTTAGTGTAGTGGTTAGGGTTAGGGTAGGCGTTAGGGTTAGGGTAGTTATTAAACCTATCCCACTCGCTAGATACCCCTTAGCACGTAAAGGAATATTATTTGGGGGTCCAGCCATGGAGAAGAGTTTAGACACTAGGATAAGATAAGGAACACACCCATTATAAAGAAATCACATTAGGATTCTCTTTTTAAGCTGTTCCTTAAAACACAAGTGCTTAGGAAATCTACTGGAGGCAGAAGCAGTCATGGGTAGCCTAGGGTTAGTGTTAGGCTTAGTGTTAGGGTTAGGGTACGGCTTAGTGTACGGGTTCGGGGAGGGGTTCGGGTACGGCGTAGGGTATGGGTTTGGATTAGGGTTAGGGTTAGTGTTAGGGTTAGGGCTCATTTTAGGGTATGGGTTAGGATTAGGGTACGTGTTAGGGTTAGGTTAGGGGTTAGGGTTAGGGTACGCATTAGGGTTAGGGTAGTTATTAAACCTATCCCACTCTCTAGATACCCCTTAGCACGTAAAGGAATATTATTTGGGGGTCCAGCCATGGAGAATTGTTTAGACACTAGGATAAGATAAGGAACACACCCATTATAAAGAAATCACATTAGGATTCTCTTTTTAATCTGTTCCTTAAAACACTAGTGCTTAGGACATCTATTCGAGGCAGAAGCAGTCAAGGGTAGCCTAGGGTTAGGGTTAGGCATAGGGTTAGGGTTAGGGTACGGCTTAGTGTACGGATTCGGGGAGGGGTTCGGGTACGGCATAGCCTATGGGTTAGGGTTAGGGTTAGGGTTAGTGTTAGGGTTAGGGCTCGGTTTAGGGTACGGGTTAGGATTAGGGTACGTGTTAGGGTTAGGGTAGGGGTTAGGGTTAGGGTACGCGTTAGGGTTAGGGTAGTTATTAAACCTATCCCACTCTCTAGATACCCCTTAGCACGTAAAGGAATATTATTTGGGGGTCCAGCCATGGAGAAGAGTTTAGACACTAGGATAAGATTAGGAACACACCCATTATAAAGAAATCACATTAGGATTATTTTTTAAGCTGTTCCTTAAAACACTAGTGCTTAGGAAATCTATGGAATGCAGAAGCAGTCAAGGGTAGTCTAGGGTTATGGCTAGGTTTAGGGTTAGGGTTAGGGTACGGCTTAGGGTACGGGTTCGGAGAGGGGTTCGGGTATAGCATAGGGTACGCATTAGGTTTAGGGTTAGGGTTAGTGTTAGGGTTAGGGCTCGGTTTAGGGTACGGGTTAGGATTAGGGTACGTTTTAGGGTTAGGGTAGGGGTTAGGTTTAGGATAGGGGTTAGGGTTAGGGTACGCGTTAGGGTTAGGGTAGTTATTAAAACTATCCCACTCTCTAGATACCCCTTAGCACGTAATGGAATATTATTTGGGGGTCCAGCCATGGAGAAGAGTTTAGACACTAGGATAAGATAAGGAACACACCCATTATAAAGAAATCACATTAGGATTCTCTTTTTAAGCTGTTCTTTAAAACACTAGTGCTTAGGACATCTATTCGAGGCAGAAGCAGTCAAGGGTAGCCTAGGGTTAGGGTTAGGCTTAGGGTTAGGGTTAGGGTACGGCTTAGTGTACGGGTTCAGGGAGGGGTTCGGGTACGGCGTAGGGTATGGGTTAGGGTTAGGGTTAGGGTTAGTGTTAGGGTTAGGGCTCCGTTTAGGGTACGGGTTAGGATTAGGGTACGTGTTAGGGTTAGGGTAGGGGTTAGGGTTAGGGTACGCGTTAGGGTTAGGGTAGTTATTAAACCTATCCCACTCTCTATATACCCGTTAGCACGTAAAGGAATATTATTTGGGGGTCCAGCCATGGAGAAGAGTTTAGACACTAGTATAAGAAAAAGGACACAACCATTATAAAGAAATCACATTAGGATTCTCTTTTTAAGCTCTTCCTTAAAACACTAGTGCTTAGGAAATCTATTGGAGGCAGAAGCCGTCAAAGGTAGCCTAGGGTTAGGGTTAGGATTAGGGTTAGGGTTAGCGTACGGCTTAGGTTATGGGTTCGAGGAGGGGTTCGGGTACGGCATAGGTTATAGGTTAGTGTTAGGTTTAGGTTTAGTGTTAATGTTAGGGCTCGGTTTAGGGTACGGGTTAGGATTAGGGTACGTGTTAGGGTTAGGGTATGGGTTAGGGTTAGGGTTAATGATAGTGTTAGGGCTCGGTTTAGGGTACCCGATAGGTTTAGGGTACGTGTTAGTGTTAGGGTAGGGGTTAGGGTTAGGGATAGGGCTCGGTTTAGGGTACGGGTTAGGAATTAGGGAACGTGTTAGGGTTAGGGTAGGGGTTAGGGTTAGAGTACGCGTTAGGGTTATGGTAGTTATTAAACCTATCCCACTCTCTAGATACCCATTAACACGTAAAGGAATATTATTTGGGGTTCCAGCCATGGAGAAGAATTTAGACACTAGGATAAGATAAGGAACACACCCATTATAAAGAAATCACATTAGGATTCTCTTTTTAAGCTGTTCCTTAAAACACTAGTGCTTAGGAAATCTATTGGAGGCAGAAGCAGTCAAGGGTAGCCTAGGGTTAGGTTTAGGCTTAGGGTTAGGGTTAGGGCACGGCTTAGGTTACAGGTTCGGGGAGGGGTTCGGGTACGGCGTAGGGTATGGGTTAGAGTTAGGGTTAGGATTAAGGCTCGGTTTAGGGTATGGGTTAGGATTAGGGTATGGGTTAGGATTAGGGTACGTGTTAGGGTTATGGTATGTGTTAGGGTTAGGGTTAATGTTAGGGTTAGGGCTCGGTTTAGGGTACCGGATAGGTTTAGGGTACGTTTTAGGGTTAGGGTAGGGATTAGGGTTAGGTTTAGGGCTCGGTTTAGTGTACGGTTTAAGATTAGGGTACGTGTTAGGGTTAGGGTAGGGGTAAGGGTTAGGGTACGTGTTAGGGATGGAGTAGTTATTAAACCTATCCCATTCTCTAGATACCCTTTAGCAAGTAAAGGAATATTATTTGGGTGTCCAACCATGGAGAAGAGTTTAGACACTAGGATAAGATAAGGGACACACCCATTATAAAGAAATCACATTAGGATTCTCTTTTTAAGCTGTTCCTTAAAACACTAGTGCTTAGGAAATCTATTGGAGGCAGAAGCAGTCAAGGGTAGCCTAGGTTTAGGGTTAGGCTTAGGGTTAGTGTTAGGGTACGGCTTAGGGTACGGGTGCTGGGAGGGGTTCGGGTACGGCGTAGGGTATGGGTTAGGGTTAGGGTTAGGGTTAGGGTTAGGGCTCGGTTTAGGGTACGGGTTAGGATTAGGGTACGTGTTAGGGTTAGTGTAGTGGTTAGGGTTAGAGTAGGCGTTAGGGTTAGGGTAGTTATTAAACCTATCCCACGCGCTGGATGCCCCTTAGCACGTAAAGGAATATTATTTGGGGGTCCAGCCATGGAGAAGAGTTTAGACACTAGGATAAGATAAGGAACACACCCATTATAAAGAAATCACATTAGGATTCTCTTTTTAAGCTGTTCCTTAAAACACAAGTGCTTAGGAAATCTACTGGAGGCAGAAGCAGTCATGGGTAGGCTAGGGTTAGTGTTAGGCTTAGTGTTAGGGTTAGGGTACGGCTTAGTGTACGGGTTCGGGGAGGGGTTCGGGTACGGCGTAGGGTATGGGTTAGGGTTAGGGTTAGTGTTAGGGTTAGGGCTCGGTTTAGGGTACGGGTTAGGATTAGGGTACGTGATAGGGTTAGGGTAGGGGTTAGGGTTAGGGTACGCATTAGGGTTAGGGTAGTTATTAAACCTATCCCACTCTCTAGATACCCCTTAGCACGTAAAGGAATATTATTTGGGGGTCCAGCCATGGAGAATTGTTTAGACACTAGGATAAGATAAGGAACACACCCATTATAAAGAAATCACATTAGGATTCTCTTTTTAATCTGTTCCTTAAAACACTAGTGCTTAGGACATCTATTCGAGGCAGAGGCAGTCAAGGGTAGCCTAGGGTTAGGGTTAGGCTTAGGGTTAGGGTTAGGGTACGGCTTAGTGTACGGGTTCGGGGAGGGGTTCGGGTACGGCGTAGGGTATGGGTTAGGGTTAGGGTTAGGGTTAGTGTTAGGGTTAGGGCTCGGTTTAGGGTACGGGTTAGGATTAGGGTACGTGTTAGGGTTAGGGTAGGGGTTAGGGATAGGGTAGGGGTTAGGGTTAGGGTACACGTTAGGGGTAGGGTAGTTATTAAACCTATCCCACTCTCTAGATACCCCTTACCACGTAAAGGAATATTATTTGTGGGTCCAGCCATGGAGAAGAGTTTAGACACTAGGATAAGATAAGGAACACACCCATTATAAAGAAATCACATTAGGATTCTCTTTTTAAGCTGTTCCATAAAGCACTAGTGCTTAGGAAATCTATTGAATGCAGAAGCAGTCAAGGGTAGTCTAGGGTTATGGCTAGGCTTAGGGTTAGGGTTAGGGTACGGCTTAGGGTACTGGTTCGGAGAGGGGTTCGGGTATAGCATAGGGTACGCATTAGGGTTAGGATTAGGGTTAGTGTTAGGGTTAGGGCTCGGTTTAGGGTACGTGTTAGGATTAGGGTACGTGTTAGGGTTAGGGTAGGGGTTAGGTTTAGGATAGGGGTTAGGGTTAGGCTACGAGTTAGGGTTAGGGTAGTTATTAAACCTATCCCACTCTCTAGATACCCCTTAGCACGTAAAGGAATATTTTTTGGGTGTCCAGCCATGGAGAAGAGTTTAGACACTAGGATAAGATAAGGAACACACCCATTATAAAGAAATCACATTAGGATTCTATTTTTAAGATGTTCCTTAAAACACAAGTGCTTAGGAAATCTACTGGAGGCAGAAGCAGTCAAGGGTAGCCTAGGGTTAGGGTTAGGATGAGGGTTAGGGTTAGGGTACGGCTTAGGGTACGGGTTGGGGTAGGGGTTCGGGTACGGCATACGGTATGGGTTAGGGTTAGGGTTAGGGGTAGTGTTAGGGTTAGGGCTCGGTTTAGGGTACGGATTAGAATTAGGGTACGTGTTAGGGTTAGGGTAGGGGTTAGGGTTAGCGTATGCGTTAGGGTTAGGGTAGTTATTAAACCTATCCCACTCTCTAGATACCCCTTAGCACGTAAAGTAATATTATTTGGGGGTCCAGCCATGGAGAAGAGTTTAGACACTAGGATAAGATAAGGAGCAAACCCATTATAAAAAAATCACATTACGATTCTCTTTTTAGGCTGCACCTTAAAACACTAGTGCTTAGGAAATCTATTGGAGGCAGAACCAGTCAAGGGTAGCCTAGTGTTAGGGTTAGAGTTAGGGTTAGGGTACGGCTTAGGGTATGGTTTCGGGGAGGTGTTCGTGTACGGCGTAGGGTATGGGTTAGGGTTAGGGTTGGGGTTAGGGCTCGGTTTAGGGTAAGGGTTAGGATTAGGGAACGTGTTAGGTTTAGGGTAGGGGTTAGTGTTACGGTACGCGTTAGGGTTAGGGTAGTTATTAAACCTATCCAACTCTCTAGATACCCCTTAGCACATAAAGGAATATTATTTGGGGGTCCAGCCATGGAGAAGAGTTTAGAGTCTAGGATAAGATAAGGAACACACCCATTATAAAGAAATCACATTGGGATTCTCTTTTTAAGCTGTTCCTTAAAACACTAGTGCTTAGGAAATCTATTGGAGGCAGATGAAGTCAAGGGTAGCCTAGGGTAAGGGTTAGGCTTAGGGTTAGGGTTAGGGTACGGCTTAGGGTATGGGTTCGGTTTAGCGTTAGGGTTAGTGTTAGGGTTAGGGCTCGGTTTAGGGTACGGGTTAGGATTAGGGTACGTGTTAGGGTTAAGTTAGGGATTAGGGTTAGGGTACGCATTAGGGTTAGGGTAGTTATTAAACCTATCCCACTCTCTAGATACCCCTTAGCACGTAAAGGAATATTATTTGGGGGTCCAGCCATGGAGAAGAGTTTAGACACTAGGATAAAATAAGGAACACACCCATTATAAAGAAATCACATTAGGATTCTCTTTTTAAGCTGTTCCTTAAAAGACTAGTGCTTAGGAAATCTATTGGAGGCAGAAGCAGTCAAGGGTAGCGTAGGGTTAGCGTTAGGCTTAGGGTTAGGCTTAGGGTACGGCTTAGGGTACGGGTTCGGGGAGGGGTTCGGGTACGGCGTAGGGTATGGGTTAGGGTTAGGGTTAGGGTTAGTGTTAGGGTTAGGGCTCGGTTTAGGGTACGGGTTAGGATTAGGGTACGTGTTAGGGTTAAGTTAGGGGTTAGGGTTAGGGTACGCATTAGGGTTAGGGTAGTTATTAAACCTATCCCACTCTCTAGATACCCCTTAGCACGTAAAGGAATATTATTTGGGGGTCCAGCCATGGAGAAGAGTTTAGACACTAGGATAAGATAAGGAACACACCCATTATAAAGAAATCACATTAGGATTCTCTTTTTAAGCTGTTCCTTAAAACACTAGTGCTTAGGAAATCTATTGGAGGCAGAAGCAGTCAAGTGTAGCCTAGGGTTTGGGTTAGGCTTAGGGTTAGGCTTAGGGTACGGCTTAGGGTACGGGTTCGGGGAGGGGTTCGGGTACGGCGTAGGGTATGGGTTAGGGTTAGGGTTAGGGTTAGTGTTAGGTTTAGGGCTCGGTTTAGGGTACGGTTTAGGTTTCGGGTACGTGTTAGGGATAGGGTAGGGGTTAGGTTTAGGGTAAGTGTTAGGGTTAGGGTAGTTATTAAACCTATCCCAATCTCTACGTACCCCTTAGCACGTAAAGTAATATTATTTGGGGGTCCAGCCATGAAGAAGAGTTTAGACACTAAGATAATATAAGGAACACACACATTATAAAGAAATCACATTAGGATTCTCTTTTTAAGCTGTTCCTTAAAACACTAGTGCTTAGGAAATCTATTGGAGGCACAAGCAGTCAAGGGTAGCCTAGGGTTAGGGATAGGCTTAGGGTTAGGCTTAGGGTACGGCTTAGGGTACGGGTTCGGGGACAGCTTCGGGTACGGCGTAGGGTATGCCTTAGGGTTAGGGTTAGGGTTAGTGTTAGGGTTAGGGCTCGGTTTAGGGTATTGGTTAGGATTAGGGTACGTGTTAGTGTTTGGGTAGGTGTTAGGGTTAGGGTACGCGTTAGGGTTAGGGTAGTTATTAAACCTATCCCACTCTCTAGATACCCCTTAGCACGTAAAGGAATATTATTTGGAGGTCCAGCCATGGAGAAGAGTTTAGACACTAGGATAAGATAAGGAACACACCCATTATAAAGAAATCACATTAGGATTCTCTTTTTAAGCTGTTCCTTAAAACACTAGTGCTTAGGAAATCTATTGGAGGCAGAAGCAGTCAAGGGTAGCCTAGGGTTAGGGTTAGGCTTAGGGTTAGGCTTAGGGTACGGCTTAGGGTACGGGTTCAGGGAGGGCTTCAGGTACGGCGTAGGGTATGGGTTAGGGTTAGGGTTAGGGTTAGTGTTAGGGTTAGGGCTCGGTTTAGGGTACGGGTTAGGATTAGGGTACGTGTTAGGGTTAGGTTAGGGGTTAGGGTTAGGGTACGCGTTAGGGTTAGGGTAGTTATTAAACCTATCCCACTCTCTAGATACCCGTTAGCACTTAAAGGAATATTATTTGGGTTTCCAGCAATGGAGAAGAGTTTAGACACTAAGATAATAAAAGGAACACACACATTATAATGAAATCACATAAGGATTATGTTTTTAAGCTGTTCCTTAAAACACTAGTGCTTAGGAAATCTATTGGAGGCAGAAGCAGGCAAGGGTAGCCTAGGGTTAGGATTAGGCTTAGGGTTAGGCTTAGGGTACGGCTTAGGGTACGGGTTCGGGGAGGGTTTCGGGTACGGCGTAGGGTATGGGTTAGGGTTAGGGTTAGGGTTAGTGTTAAGGTTAGGGCTCGGTTTAGGGTACGGTTTAGGTTTCGTGTATGTGTTAGGGATAGGGTAGTGGTTAGGGTTAGGGTAAGTGTTAGGGTAGTTATTAAACCTATCCCACTTTCTAGATACCCATTAGCACATAAAGGAATATTATTTGGGGGTCCAGCCATGGAGAAAAGTTTAGACACTAGGATAAGATAAGGAACATACCCATTATAAAGAAATCACATTAGGATTCTCTTTTTAGGCTGTTCCGTAAAACACTAGTGCTTAGGATATCTATTGGAGGCAGAAGCAGTCAAGGGTAGCCTAGGGTTAGGGTTAGGCTTAGGGTTAGGCTTAGGGTACGGCTTAGGGTACGGGATCGGGGAGGGGTTCGGGTACGGCGTTGGGTATGGGTTAGGCTTAGGGTTAGGGTTAGTGTTAAGGTTAGGGCTCGGTTTAAGGTACGGGTAAGGAGTAGGGTACGTGTTAGGGTTAGGGTAGGGGTTAGGGTTAGGGTACGCGTTAAGGTTAGGTTAGTTATTAAACCTATCCCACTCTCTAGATACCCCTTAGCACGTAAAGGGATATTATTTGGGGGTCCAGCCATGGAGAAGAGTTTAGACACTAGGATAAGATTACGAACACACCCATTATAAAGAAATCACATTAGGATTCTCTTTTTAAGCTGTTCCTTAAAACACTAGTGCTTAGGAAATCTATTGAAGGCAGAATCAGTCAAGGGTACCCTAGGGTTAGGGTTAGGCTTAGGGTTAGGTTTATGGTACGGCTTAGGGTACGGATTTGGGGAGGGGTTCGGGTACAGCGTAGGGTATGGATTAGGGTTAGGGTTAGGGTTAGTGTTAGGGTTAGGGCTCGGTTTAGGGTATGGGTAAGGATTAGGGTACGTGTTAGGTTTAGGGTAGGGGTTAGGGTTAGGGTAGGGGTTAGGGTTAGGTTACGCGTTAGGGGTAGGGTAGTTATTAAACCTATCCCACTCTCTAGATACCCCTTAGCACGTAAAGGAATATTATTTGGGGGTCCAGCCATGGAGAAGAGTTTAAACACTAGGATAAGATAAGTAACACACCCATTATAAAGAAATCACATTAGGATTCTCTTTTTAAGCTGTTCCTTAAAACACTAGTGCTTAGGATATCTATTGGAGGCAGAAGCAGTCAAGGGTAGCTTAGGGTTAGGGTTAGGCTTAGGGTTAGGTTTAGGGTACGGCTTAGTGTACGGGTTCGGGGAGGGGTTCGGGTACGGCGTAGGGTATGGGTTAGGGTTAGGGTTAGGGTTAGTATTAGGGTTAGGGCTCAGTTTAGGGTACGGGTTAGGATTAGGGTACGTGTTAGGGTTAGGGTAGGGGTTAGGGTTAGGGTACGCGTTAAGGTTAGGTTAGTTATTAAACCTATCCCACTCTCTAGATACCCCTTAGCACGTAAAGGAATATTATTTGGGTGTCCAGCCATGGAGAAGAGTTTAGACACTAGGATAAGATTACGAACACACCCATTATAAAGAAATCACATTAGGATTCTCTTTTTAAGCTGTTCCTTAAAACACTAGTGCTTAGGAAATCTGTTGAAGGCAGAAGCAGTCAAGGGTACCCTAGGGTTAGGGTTAGGCTTAGGGTTAGGTTTATGGTACGGCTTAGGGTACGGATTCGGGGAGGGGTTCGGGTACAGCGTAGGGTATGGATTAGGGTTAGGGTTAGGGTTAGTGTTAGGGTTAGGGATCGGTTTAGGGTATGGGTAAGGATTAGGGTACGTGTTAGGGTTAGGGTAGGGGTTAGGGTTAGGGTAGGGGTTAGGGTTAGGGTACGCGTTAGGGGTAGGGTAGTTATTAAACCTATCCCACTCTCTAGATACCCCTTAGCACGTAAAGGAATATTATTTGGGGGTCCAGCCATGGAGAAGAGTTTAAACACTAGGATAAGATAAGTAACACACCCATTATAAAGAAATCACATTAGGATTCTCTTTTTAAGCTGTTCCTTAAAACACTAGTGCTTAGGATATCTATTGGAGGCAGAAGCAGTCAAGGGAAGCTTACGGTTAGGTTTAAGCTTAGGGTTAGGGTTAGGGTACGGCTTAGTGTACGGGTTCGGGGAGGGTTTCGGATATGGCGTAGGGTATGGGTTAGGTTTAGGGTTAGTATTAGGGTTAGGGCTCAGTTTAGGGTACGGGTTAGGATTAGGGTACGTGTTAGGGTTAGGGTAGGGGTTAGGGTTAGGGTACGCATTAGCGTTAGGGTGAGGGTTAGGGTGAGGTTTAGAGTTAGGGTACAGCTTAGGGTACGGGTTCGGCGAGGGGTTCTGGTACGGCGTAGGGTATGGTTTAGAGTTAGGTTTAGGGTTAGTGTTAGGGTTAGGGCTCGGTTTAGTGTACGGTTTAGGATTCGGGTACGTGTTAGTGTTAGGTTAGGGGTTAGGGTTAGGGTACGCCTTAGGGTTAGGGTAGTTATTAAACCTATCCCACTCTCTAGACACCCCTTACCACGTAAAGGAATATTATTTGGGGGTCCAGCCATGGAGAAGAGTTTAGACACTAGGATAAGATAAGGAACACACCCATTATAAAGATATCACATTAGGATTCTCTTTTTAAGTTGTTCCTTAAAACACTAGTGCATAGGAAATCTATTGGAGGCAGAAGCAGTCAAAGGTAGCCTAGGGTTAGGGTTAAGCTTAGGTTTAGGGTTAGGTTACGGCTTAGGGTATGGGTTCGGGGAGGGGTTCGGGTACGGAGTAGGGTATGGGTTAGGGTTAGTGTTAGGTAAGGGCTCGGTTTAGGGTACGGGTTAGGATTAGAATACGTGTTAGGGTTAGGGTAGTGGTTAGGGTTAGGGTATGCATTAGGGTTAGGGTAGTTATTAAACCGATCCCACTCTATAGATACACCTTAGCACATAAAGGAATATTATTCTGTGGTCCAGCCATGGAGAAGAGTTTAGACACTAGGATAAGAAAAGGGACACACCCATTATAAGAAATCACATTAGGATTCTCTTTTTAAGCTGTTCCTTAAAACACTAGTGCTTAGGAAATCTAATGGAGGCAGAAGCCGTCAAGGGTAGCCTAGGGTTAGGGTTAGGATTAGGGTTAGGGTTAGCGTACGGCTTAGGTTATGGGTTCGAGGAGGGGTTCGTGTATGGCGTAGGGTATAGGTTAGTGTTAGGTTTAGTGTTAGTGTTAGGGCTCGGTTTAGGGTACGGGTTAGGATTAGGGTACGTGTTAGGGTTAGGGTATGGGTTAGGGTTAGGGTTAATGATAGGGTTAGGGCTCGGTTTAGGGTACCGGATAGGTTTAGGGTACGTGTTAGTGTTAGGGTAGAGGTTAGGGTTAGGGATAGGGCTCTGTTTAGGGCACGGGTTACTATTAGGGTACGTGTTAGGGTTAGGGTAGGTGTTAGGGTTAGGGTACACGTTAGGGTTAGGGTAGTTATTAAACCTATCCCACTCTCTAGATACCCCTTAGCACGTAAAGGAATATTATTTGGGGGTCCAGCCATGGAGAAGAGTTTAGACACTAGGATAAGATAAGGAACACACCCATTATAAAGAAATCACATTAGGATTCTCTTTTTAAGCTGTTCCTTAAAACACTAGTGCTTAGGAAATCTATTGGAGGCAGAAACAGGCAAGGGTAGCCTAGGGTTAGGGTTAGGCTTAGGGTTAGGCTTAGGGTACGGCTTAGGGTACGGGTTCGGGGAGGGGTTCGGGTACAGCGTAGGGTATGGGTTAGGGTTAGGGTTAGGGTTAGTGTTAGGGTTAGGGCTCGGTTTAGGGTACGGTTTAAGTTTCGGGTATGTGTTAGGGATAGGGTAGTGGTTAGGGTTAGGGTAAGTGTTACGGTTAGGGTAGTTATTAAACCTATCCCACTCTCTAGATACCCCTTAGCACGTAAAGGAATATTATTTGGGGGTCCAGCCATGGAGAAGAGTTTAGACACTAAGATAATATAAGGAACACACCCATTATAAAGAAATCACATTAGGATTCTCTTTTTAAGCTGTTCCTTAAAACACTAGTGCTTAGGACATCTATTGGAGGCAGAAGCAGTCAAGGGTAGCCTAGGGTTAGGGTAAGGCTTAGGGTTAGGCTTAGGGTTAGGCTTAGGGTACGGGTTCGGGGAGGGCTTCGGGTACGGCGTAGGTTATGGTTTAGGGTCAGGGTTAGGGTTAGTGTTAGGGTTAGGGCTCACTTTAGGGTACGGGTTAGGATTAGGGTACGTGTTAGCGTTAGGGTAGTGGTTAGTGTTAGTGTACGTTTTAGGGTTAGGGTAGTTATTAAACCTATCCCACTCTCTAGATACCCCTTAGCACATAAAGGAATATTATTTGGGGGTCCAGCCATGGAGAAAAGTTTAGACACTAGGATAAGATAAGGAACATACCCATTATAAAGAAATCACATTAGGATTCTCTTTTTAAGCTGTTCCGTAAAACACTAGTGCTTAGGATATCTATTGGAGGCAGAAGCAGTCAAGGGTAGCCTAGGTTTAGGGTTAGGCTTAGGGTTAGGCTTAGGGTACGGCTTAGGGTACGGGTTCAGGGAGGGGTTCGGGTACGGCGTTGGGTATGGGTTAGGCTTAGGGTTAGGGTTAGTGTTAAGGTTAGGGTTCGGTTTAGGGTACGGGTAAGGAGTAGGGTACGTGTTAGGGTTAGGGTAGGGGTTAGGGTTAGGGTACGCGTTAAGGTTAGGTTAGTTATTAAACCTATCCCACTCTCTAGATACCCCTTAGCACGTAAAGGAATATTATTTGGGGGTCCAGCCATGGAGAAGAGTTTAGACACTAGGATAAGATTAGGAACACACCCATTATAAAGAAATCACATTAGGATTCTCTTTTTAAGCTGTTCCTTAAAACACTAGTGCTTACGAAATCTATTGAAGGCAGAAGCAGTCAAGGGTACCCTAGGGTTAGGGTTAGGCTTAGGGTTAGGTTTATGGTACGGCTTAGGGTACGGATTCGGGGAGGGGTTCGGGTACAGCGTAGGGTATGGATTAGGGTTAGGGTTAGGGTTAGTGTTAGGGTTAGGGCTCGGTTTAGGGTACGGGTTAGGATTAGGGTACGTGTTAGGGTTAGGGTAGGGGTTAGGGTTAGGGTAGGGGTTAGGGTTAGGGTACGCGTTAGGGGTAGGGTAGCTATTAAACCTATCCCAATCTCTAGATACCCCTTAGCAAGTAAAGGAATATTATTTGGGGGTCCAGCCATGGAGAAGAGTTTAAACACTAGGATAAGATAAGTAACACACCCATTATAAAGAAATCACATTAGGATTCTCTTTTTAAGCTGTTCCTTAAAACACTAATGCTTAGGATATCTATTGGAGGCAGAAGCAGTCAAGGTTAGCTTAGGGTTAGGGTTAGGCTTAGGGTTAGGGTTAGGGTACGGCTTAGTGTACGGGTTCGGGGAGGGGTTCGGGTACGGCGTAGGGTATGGGTTAGGTTTAGGGTTAGGGTTAGTATTAGGGTTAGGGCTCAGTTTAGGGTACGGGTTAGGATTAGGGTACGTGTTAGGGTTAGGGTAGGGGTTAGGGTTAGGGTACGCATTAGGGTTAGGGTGAGGGTTAGGGTGAGGGTTAGGTTTATGGTACGGCTTAGGATACGGGTTCGGGTAGGGGTTTCTGTACGACGTAGGGTATGGGTTAGGGTTAGGGTTAGTGTTAGTGTTAGGGTTAGGGCTCGGTTTAGTGTACGGGATAGTATTAGGGTACGTGTTAGGGTTAGGGTAGGGGTGAGGGTTAGGGTACGCGTTAGGGTTAGGGTAGTTATTAAACCTAGCCCACTCTCTAGATACCACTTAGCACGTAAAGGAATATTATTTGGGAGTCCAGCCATGGAGAAGAGTTTAGACACTAAGATAATATAAGGAACACACACGTTATAAAGAAATCACATTAGGATTCCCTTTTTAAGCTGTTCCTTAAAACACTAGTGCTTAGGAAATCTATTGGAGGCAGAAGCAGTCAAGGGTAGCCTAGGGTTAGGGTTAGGCTTAGGTTTAGGCTTAGGGTACGGCTTAGGGTACGGGTTCGGGGAGGGCTTCGGGTACGGCGTAGGGTATGGGTTAGGGTTAGGGTTAGTGTTAGTTTTAGGGTTAGGGCTCGGTTTAGGGTACGGGTTAGATTAGGGTACGTGTTAGGGTTAGGGTAGGGGTTAGGGTTAGGGTACGCGTTAGGGTTAGGGTACTTATTAAACCTATCCCACTCTCTAGATACCCCTTAGCACGTAAAGGAATATTATTTGGGTTTCCAGCAATGGAGAAGAGTTTAGACACTAAGATAATACAAGGAACACACACATTATAAAGAAATCACATTAGGATTCTCTTTTTAAGCTGTTCCTTAAAACACTAGTGCTTAGGAAATCTATTGGAGGCAGAAGCAGGCAAGGGTAACCTAGGGTTAGGATTAGGCTTAGGGTTAGGCTTAGGGAACGGCTTAGGGTACGGGTTCGGGGAGGGGTTCGGGTACGGCGTAGGGTATGGGATAGGGTTAGGGTTAGGGTTAGTGTTAGGGTTAGGGCTCGATTTAGGGTCCGGTTTAGTTTTCGGGTATGTGTTAGGGATAGGGTAGGGGTTAGGGTTAGGGTAAGTGTTAGGGTTAGGGTAGTTATTAAACCTATCCCACTCTCTAGATACCCCTTAGCACGTAAAGGAATATTATTTGGGGGTCCAGCCATGGAGAAGAGTTTAGACACTAAAATAATATAAGGAACACACCCATTATAAAGAAATCACATTAGGATTCTCTTTTTAAGCTGTTCCTTAAAACACTATTGCTTAGGACATCTATTGGAGGCAGAAGCAGTCAAGGGTAGCCTAGGGTTAGGGTTAGGCTTAGGGTTAGGCTTAGGGTTAGGCTTAGGGTGTAGGTTCGGGGAGGGCTTCGGGTACCGCGTAGGGTATGGTTTAGGGTCAGGGTTAGGGTTAGGGTTAGGGTTAGGGCTGGGTTTAGGGTACGGTTTAGGATTAGGGTACGTGTTAGGGTTAGGGTAGGGCTTAGGGTTAGGGTACGCGTTAGGGTTAGGGTAGTTATTAAACCTATCCCACTCTCTAGATAGCCCTTAGCAGGTAAAGCAATATTATTTGGGGGTCCATCCATGGAGAAAAGTTTAGACACTAGGATAAGATAAGGAATATACCCATTATAAAGAAATAACATTAGGATTCTCTTTTTAAGCTGTTCCTTAAAACACTAGTGCTTAGGAAATCTATTGGAGGCAGAAGCTGTCAAGGGTAGCCTAGGGTTAGGGTTAGGCTTAGGTTTAGGCTTAGGGTTCGGCTTAGGTTATTGTTTCGGGGAGGGCTTCGGGTACAGCGTAGGGTATGGGTTAGGGTTAGGGTTAGTGTTAGTGTTAGGGTTAGGGCTCGGTTTAGTGTACGGGATAGTATTAGGGTACGTGTTAGGGTTAGGGTAGGGGTGAGGGTTAGGGTACGCGTTAGGGTTAGGGTAGTTATTAAACCTATCCCACTCTCTAGATACCCCTTAGCACGTAAAGGAATACTATTTGGGGGTCCAGCCATGGAGAAGAGTTTAGACACTTGGATAAGATAAGGAACACACCCATTATAAAGAAATCACATTAGGATTCTCTTTTTAAGCTGTTCCTTAAAACACTAGTGCTTAGGAAATCTATTGGAGGCAGAAGCAGTCAAGGGAAGCCTAGCGTTAGGGTTAGGCTTAGGGTACGGCTTAGGGTACGGGTTCGGGGAGGGCTTCGGGTACGGCGTAGGGTATGGGTTAGGGTTAGGGTTAGGGTTAGTGTTAGGGTTAGGGCTCGGTTTAGTGTACGGGATAGGATTAGGGTACGTGTTAGGGTTAGGGTAGGGGTTAGGGTTAGGGTACGCGTTAGGGTTAGGGTAGTTATTGAACCTATCCCACTCTCTAGATACCCCTTAGCACGTAAAGGAATATTATTTGTCGGTCCAGCCATGGAGAAGAGTTTAGACACTAAGATAATATAAGGAACACACACATTATAAAGAAATCACATTAGGATTCCCTTTTTAAGCTGTTCCTTAAAACACTAGTGCTTAGGAAATCTATTGGAGGCAGAAGCAGGCAAGGGTAGCCTAGGGTTAGGGTTAGGCTTAGTGTTAGGCTTCGGGTACGGCTTAGGGTACGGGTTCGGGGAGGGCTTCGGGTACGGTGTAGGGTATGGGTTAGGGTTAGGGTTAGGGTTAGGGCTCGGTTTAGGGTACGGTTTAGGGTTAGGGTAGGGGTTAGGGTTAGGGTACGTGTTAGGGTTAGGGCAGTTATTAAACCTATCCCACTCTCTAGATACCCCTTAGCACGTAAAGGAATACTATTTGGGGGTCCAGCCATGGAGAAGAGTTTAGACATTAGGATAAGATAAGGAACACACCCATTATAAAGAAATCACATTAGGATTCTGTTTTTAAGCTGTTCCTTAAAACACTAGTGCTTAGGAAATCTATTGGAGGCAGAAGCAGTCAAGGGTAGCCTAGGGATAGGGTTAGGCTTAGGGTACGACTTAGGGTAAGGGTTCGGGGAGGGCTTCGGGTACGGCGTAGGGTATGGGTTAGGGTTAGGGTTAGTGTTAGTGTTAGGGTTAGGGCTCGGTTTAGTGTACGGGATAGTATTAGGGTACGTGTTAGGGTTAGGGTAGGGGTGAGGGTTAGGGTACGCGTTAGGGTTAGGGTAGTTATTAAACCTAGCCCACTCTCTAGATACCACTTAGCACGTAAAGGAATATTATTTGGGAGTCCAGCCATGGAGAAGAGTTTAGACACTAAGATAATATAAGGAACACACACATTATAAAGAAATCACATTAGGATTCCCTTTTTAAGCTGTTCCTTAAAACACTAGTGCTTAGGAAATCTATTGGAGGCAGAAGCAGTCAAGGGTAGCCTAGGGTTAGGGTTAGGCTTAGGGTTAAGCTTAGGGTACGGCTTAGGGTACGGGTTCGGGGAGGGGTTCGTGTACGGCGTAGGGTATAGGTTAGTGTTAGGGTTTGTGTTAGTGTTAGGGATAGGGCTCCGTTTGGGGTACGGGTTAGGATTAGGGTACGTGTTAGGGTTAGGGTAGAGGTTAGGGTTAGGGTATGCGTTAGGGTTAGGGTATTTATTAAACCTATCCCACTCTCTAGATACCCCTTAGCACGTAAAGGAATACTATTTGGGGGTCCAGCCATGGAGAAGAGTTTAGACATTAGGATAAGATAAGGAACACACCCATTATAAAGAAATCACATTAGGATTCTCTTTTTAAGCTGTTCCTTAAAACACTAGTGCTTAGGAAAACTATTGGAGGCAGAAGCAGTCAAGGGTAGCCTAGGGATAGGGTTAGGCTTAGGGTTAGGCTTAGGGTACGGCTTAGGGTACGGGTTCGGGGAGGGCTTCGGGTACGGCGTAGGGTATGGGTTAGGGTTAGGGTTAGGGTTAGTGTTAGGGTTAGGGCTCGGTTTAGGGTACGGTTTAGGGTTAGGGTAGGGGTTAGGGTTAGGGCAGTTATTAAACCTATCCCACTCTCTAGATACCCCTTAGCACGTAAAGGAATATTATTTGGGGGTCCAGCCATGGAGAAGAGTTTAGACATTAGGATAAGATAAGGAACACACCCATTATAAAGAAATCACATTAGGATTCTCTTTTTAAGCTGTTCCTTAAAACACTAGTGCTTAGGAAAACTATTGGAGGCAGAAGCAGTCAAGGGTAGCCTAGGGATAGGGTTAGGCTTAGGGTTAGGCTTAGGGTACGGCTTAGGGTACGGGTTCGGGGAGGGCTTCGGGTACGGCATAGGGTATGGGTTAGGGTTAGGGTTAGTGTTAGGGTTAGGGCTCGGTTTAGGGTACGGTTTAGGATTAGGATACGTGTTAGGGTTAGGGTAGGGGTTAGGGTTAGGGTACGTGTTAGGGTTAGGGTAGTTATTAAACCTATCCCTCTCTCTAGATACCCCTTAGCACGTAAAGGAATATTATTTGGGGGTCCAGCCATGGAGAAGAGTTTAGACACTAGGATAAGATAAGGAACACACACATTATAAAGAAATCACATTAGGATTCTCTTTTTAAGCTGTTCCTTAAAACACTATTGCATAGGAAATGTATTGGAGGCAGAAGCAGTCAAGGGAAGCCTAGGGTTAGGGTTAGGCTTAGGGTTAGGCTTAGGGTACGGCTTAGGGTAAGGGTTCGGGGAGGGCTTCGGGTACAGCGTAGGGTATGGGTTAGGGTTAGGGTTAGTGTTAGTGTTAGGGTTAGGGCTCGGTTTAGTGTACGGGATAGTATTAGGGTACGTGTTAGGGTTAGGGTAGGGGTGAGGGTTAGGGTACGCGTTAGGGTTAGGGTAGTTATTAAACCTAGCCCACTCTCTAGATACCACTTAGCACGTAAAGGAATATTATTTGGGGGTCCAGCCATGGAGAAAAGTTTAGACACTAGGATAAGATAAGGAACATACCCATTATAAAGAAATCACATTAGGATTCTCTTTTTAAGCTGTTCCTTAAAACACTAGTGCTTAGGAAATCTATTGGAGGCAGAAGCTGTCAAGGGTAGCCTAAGGTTAGGGATAGGCTTAGGGTTAGGCTTAGGGTACGGCTTAGGGTACGGTTTCGGGGAGGGCTTCGGGTACAGAGTAGGGTATGGGTTAGGGTTAGGGTTAGGTTTAGTGTTAGGGTTAGGGCTCGGTTTAGGGAACGTGTTAGCGTTAGGGTAGGGGTTAGGTTTAGGGTACGCGTTAGATTTAGGGTTGTTATTAAATCTATCCCACTCTCTAGATACCCCTTAGCACTTAAAGGAATATTATTTGGAAGTCCAGCCATGGAGACGAGTTTAGACACTAGGATAAGATAAGGAACACACCCATTATAAAGAAATCACATTAGGATTCTCTTTTTAAACTGGTCCTTAAAACACTAGTGCTTAGGAAATTTATTGGAGGCAGAAGCATTCAAGGGTAGCCTAGGGTTAGGTTTAGGCTTAGGGTTAGTGTTAGGGTACGGCTTAGGGTACGGGTTCGGGGAGGGGTTCGGATATGGCGTAGGGTATGATTTAGGGTTAGGGTTAGGGTTAGGGCTCGGTGTAGGGTACGGGTTAGGATTAGGGTACGTGTTAGGGTTAGGGTAGCGGTTAGGGTTAGGGTACGCGTTAGGGTTAGGGTAGTTATTAAACCTATGCCACTCTCTAGATACCCCTTAGCACGTAAAGGAATATTATTTGGGGGTCCAGCCATGGAGAAGAGTTTAGACAATAAGATAAGATAAGGAACACACCCATTATAAAGAAATCACATTAGGATTCTCTTTTTAAGCTGTTCCTTAAAACACTAGTGCTTAGGAAAACTATTGGAGGCAGAAGCAGTCAAGGGTAGCCTAGGGATAGGGTTAGGCTTAGGGTTAGGCTTAGGGTACGGCTTAGGGTACGAGTTCGGGGAGGGCTTCGGGTACGGCGTAGGGTATGGGTTAGGGTTAGGGTTAGGGTTAGTGTTAGGGTTAGGGCTCGGTTTAGGGTACGGTTTAGGATTAGGGTACGTGTTAGGGTTAGGGTAGGGGTTAGGGTTAGGGTACGTGTTAGGGTTAGGGTAGTTATTAAACCTATCCCTCTCTCTAGATACGCCTTAGCACGTAAAGGAATATTATTTGGGGGTCCAGCCATGGAGAAGAGTTTAGACACTAGGATAAGATAAGGAACACACCCATTATAAAGAAATCACATTAGGATTCTCTTTTTAAGCTGTTCCTTAAAACACTATTGCATAGGAAATGTATTGGAGGCAGAAGCAGTCAAGGGAAGCCTAGGGTTAGGGTTAGGCTTAGGGTTAGGCTTAGGGTACGGCTTAGGGTAAGGGTTCAGGGAGGGCTTCGGGTACAGCGTAGGGTTTGGGTTAGGGTTAGGGTTAGTGTTAGTGTTAGGGTTAGGGCTCGGTTTAGTGTACGGGATAGTATTAGGGTACGTGTTAGGGTTAGGGTAGGGGTGAGGGTTAGGGTACGCGTTAGGGTTAGGGTAGTTATTAAACCTAGCCCACTCTCTAGATACCACTTAACACGTAAAGGAATATTATTTGGGGGTCCAGCCATGGAGAAAAGTTTAGACACTGGGATAAGATAAGGAACATACCCATTATAAAGAAATCACATTAGGATTCTCTTTTTAAGCTGTTCCTTAAAACACTAGTGCTTAGGAAATCTATTGGAGGCAGAAGCTGTCAAGGGTAGCCTAAGGTTAGGGATAGGCTTAGGGTTAGGCTTAGGGTACGGCTTAGGGTACGGTTTCGGGGAGGGCTTCGGGTACAGAGTAGGGTATGGGTTAGGGTTAGGTTTAGTGTTAGGGTTAGGGCTCGGTTTAGGGAACGTGTTAGCGTTAGGGTAGGGGTTAGGTTTAGGGTACGCGTTAGATTTAGGGTTGTTATTAAATCTATCCCACTCTCTAGATACCCCTTAGCACGTAAAGGAATATTATTTGGAAGTCCAGCCATGGAGACGAGTTTAGACACTAGGATAAGATAAGGAACACACCCATTATAAAGAAATCACATTAGGATTGTCTTTTTAAACTGGTCCTTAAAACACTAGTGCTTAGGAAATTTATTGGAGGCAGAAGCATTCAAGGGTAGCCTAGGGTTAGGTTTAGGCTTAGGGTTAGTGTTAGGGTACGGCTTAGGGTACGGGTTCGGGGAGGGGTTCGGATATGGCGTAGGGTATGAGTTAGGGTTAGGGTTAGGGTTAGGGCTCGGTTAAGGGTACGGGTTAGGATTAGGGTACGTGTTAGGGTTAGGGTAGCGGTTAGGGTTAGGGTACGCGTTAGGGTTAGGGTAGTTATTAAACCTATGCCACTCTCTAGATACCCCTTAGCACGTAAAGGAATATTATTTGGGGGTCCAGCCATGGAGAAGAGTTTAGACAATAGGATAAGATAAGGAACACACCTATTATAAAGAAATCACATTAGGATTCTGTTTTTAAGCTGTTCCTTAAAACACTAGTGCTTAGGAAATCTATTGGAGGCAGAAGAAGTCAAGGGTAGCCTAGGGTTAGTGTTAGGCTTAGGGTTAGTGTTAGGGTACAGCTTAGGGTACGGGTTCGGGGAGGGGTTCGTGTCCAGTGTAGGATATGGGTTAGGGTTAGGGTTAGGGTTAGTGTTAGGGTTAGGGCTCGGTTTAGGGTACGGGTTAGGATTAGGGTACGTGATAGGGTTAGGGTAGGGGTTTGGGTTAGGGTACGCATTAGGGTTAGGGTAGTTGTTAAACCTATCCCACTCCCTAGATACCACTTAGCACGTCAAGGAATATTATTTGGGGGTCCAGCCATGGAGAAGAGTTTAGACAGTAGGATAAGATAAGGAACACACCCATTATAAAGAAATCACATTAGGATTCTCTTTTTAAGCTGTTACTTAAAACACTAGTGCTTAGGAAATCTATTGGAGGCAGAAGCAGTCAAGGGTAGCCTAGGGTTACGGTTAGGGTGAGGGTTAGGGTTAGGGTACGGCTTAGGATACGGATTCGGGGAGGGGTTCGTGTACGGCGTAGGCTATGGGTTAGGGTTAGGGTTAGGGTTAGTGTTAGGGTTAGGGCTCGGTTTAGGGTACGGGTTAGGGTTAGGGTACGTGTTAGGTTTAAGGTAGGGTTTAGGGTTAGGGTACGCGTTAGGGTTAGGGTAGTTATTAAAACTATCCCATTCTCTAGATACCCCTTAGCACGTCAAGGAATATTATTTGGGGTCCAGCCATGGAGAAGAGTTTATACACTAGGATAAAATAAGGAACACATCCATTATAAAGAAATCACATTAGGATTCTCTTTTTAAGCTGTTCCTTAAAACACTAGTGCTCAGGAAATCTATTGGAGGCAGAAGCAGTCAAGGGTAGCCTAGGGTTAGGGTTAGGCTTAGGGTTAGGGTTAGGGTATGGCTTAGGGTACGGGTACGGGGAGGGGTTCGGATATGGCGTAGGGTAAGGGTTAGGGTTAGGGTTAGGGTTAGGGCTCGGTTTAGGGTACGGGTTAGGATTAGGGTACGTGTTAGGGTTAAGGTAGGGGTTAGGGTTAGGGTACGCGTTAGGGTTAGGGTAGTTATTAAACCTATCCCACTCTCTAGATACCTCTTAGCACGAAAAGGAATATTATTTGGGGGTCCAGCCATGGAGAAGAGTTTAGACACTAGGATAAGATAAGGAACACACCGATTATAAATAAATCACATTAGGATTCTCTTTTTAAGCTGTTCCTTAAAACACTAGTGCTTATGAAATCTATTGGAGGCAGAAGCACTCAAGGGTAGCCTAGGGTTAGGGTTAGGCTTAGGGCTAGGCTTAGGGTACGGCTTAGGGTATGGGTTCGGGGAGCGCTTCGGGTACGGCGTAGGGTATGGGTTAGGGTTAGGGTTAGGGTTAGTGTTAGGGTTAGGGCTCGGTTTAGAGTACGGGTTAGGATTAGGGTACGTGTTAGGGTTAGGGTAGGGGTTAGGGATAGGGTACGCGTTAGGGTTAGGGTAGTTATTAAACCTATCCCACTCTACAGATACCCCTAAGCACGTCAGGGAATATTATTTGGGGGTCCAGCCATGGAGAAGAGTTTATACACTAGGATAAAATAAGGAACACATCCATTATAAAGAAATCACATTAGGATTCTGTTTTTAAGCTGTTCCTTAAAACACTAGTGCTTAGGAAATCTATTGGAGGCAGAAGCAGTCAAGGGTAGCCTAGGGTTAGGGTTAGGCTTAGGGTTAGGGGTAGGGTACGGCTTAGGGTACGGGTGTGGGGAGGGGTTCGGATATGGCGTAGGGTATGGGTTAGGGTTAGGGTTAGGGTTAGGGCTCGGTTTAGGGTAGGGGTTAGGATTAGGGTACGTGTTAGGGTTAAGGTAGGGGTTAGGGTTAGGGTATGCGTTAGGTTTAGGGGAGTTATTAAACCTATCCCACTCTCTAGATACCCCTTAGCACGTAAAGGAATATTATTAGGGGGTCCAGCCATGGAGAAGAGTTTAGACATTAGGATAAGATAAGGAACACACCCATTATAAAGAAATCACATTAGGATTCTCTTTTTAAGCTGTTCCTTAAAACACTAGTGCTTAGGAAAACTATTGGAGGCAGAAGCAGTCAAGGGTAGCCTAGGGATAGGGTTAGGCTTAGGGTTAGGCTTAGGGTACGGCTTAGGGTACGAGTTCGGGGAGGGCTTCGGGTACGGCGTAGGGTATGGGTTAGGGTTAGGGTTAGGGTTAGTGTTAGGGTTAGGGCTCGGTTTAGGGTACGGTTTAGGATTAGGGTACGTGTTAGGGTTAGGGTAGGGGTTAGGGTTAGGGTACGTGTTACGGTTAGGGTAGTTATTAAACCTATCCCTCTCTCTAGATACCCCTTAGCACGTAAAGGAATATTATTTGGGGGTCCAGCCATGGAGAAGAGTTTAGACACTAGGATAAGATAAGGAACACACCCATTATAAAGAAATCACATTAGGATTCTCTTTTTAAGCTGTTCCTTAAAACACTATTGCATAGGAAATGTATTGGAGGCAGAAGCAGTCAAGGGAAGCCTAGGGTTAGGGTTAGGCTTAGGGTTAGGCTTAGGGTACGGCTTAGGGTAAGGGTTCGGGGAGGGCTTCGGGTACAGCGTAGGGTTTGGGTTAGGGTTAGGGTTAGTGTTAGTGTTAGGGTTAGGGCTCGGTTTAGTGTACGGGATAGTATTAGGGTACGTGTTAGGGTTAGGGTAGGGGTGAGGGTTAGGGTACGCGTTAGGGTTAGGGTAGTTATTAAACCTAGCCCACTCTCTAGATACCACTTAACACGTAAAGGAATATTATTTGGGGGTCCAGCCATGGAGAAAAGTTTAGACACTGGGATAAGATAAGGAACATACCCATTATAAAGAAATCACATTAGGATTCTCTTTTTAAGCTGTTCCTTAAAACACTAGTGCTTAGGAAATCTATTGGAGGCAGAAGCTGTCAAGGGTAGCCTAAGGTTAGGGATAGGCTTAGGGTTAGGCTTAGGGTACGGCTTAGGGTACGGTTTCGGGGAGGGCTTCGGGTACAGAGTAGGGTATGGGTTAGGGTTAGGGTTAGGTTTAGTGTTAGGGTTAGGGCTCGGTTTAGGGAACGTGTTAGCGTTAGGGTAGGGGTTAGGTTTAGGGTACGCGTTAGATTTAGGGTTGTTATTAAATCTATCCCACTCTCTAGATACCCCTTAGCACGTAAAGGAATATTATTTGGAAGTCCAGCCATGGAGACGAGTTTAGACACTAGGATAAGATAAGGAACACACCCATTATAAAGAAATCACATTAGGATTCTCTTTTTAAACTGGTCCTTAAAACACTAGTGCTTAGGAAATTTATTGGAGGCAGAAGCATTCAAGGGTAGCCTAGGGTTAGGTTTAGGCTTAGGGTTAGTGTTAGGGTACGGCTTAGGGTACGGGTTCGGGGAGGGGTTCGGATATGGCGTAGGGTATGAGTTAGGGTTAGGGTTAGGGTTAGGGCTCGGTTAAGGGTACGGGTTAGGATTAGGGTACGTGTTAGGGTTAGGGTAGCGGTTAGGGTTAGGGTACGCGTTAGGGTTAGGGTAGTTATTAAACCTATGCCACTCTCTAGATACCCCTTAGCACGTAAAGGAATATTATTTGGGGGTCCAGCCATGGAGAAGAGTTTAGACAATAGGATAAGATAAGGAACACACCTATTATAAAGAAATCACATTAGGATTCTGTTTTTAAGCTGTTCCTTAAAACACTAGTGCTTAGGAAATCTATTGGAGGCAGAAGAAGTCAAGGGTAGCCTAGGGTTAGTGTTAGGCTTAGGGTTAGTGTTAGGGTACAGCTTAGGGTACGGGTTCGGGGAGGGGTTCGTGTCCAGTGTAGGATATGGGTTAGGGTTAGGGTTAGGGTTAGTGTTAGGGTTAGGGCTCGGTTTAGGGTACGGGTTAGGATTAGGGTACGTGATAGGGTTAGGGTAGGGGTTTGGGTTAGGGTACGCATTAGGGTTAGGGTAGTTGTTAAACCTATCCCACTCCCTAGATACCACTTAGCACGTCAAGGAATATTATTTGGGGGTCCAGCCATGGAGAAGAGTTTAGACAGTAGGATAAGATAAGGAACACACCCATTATAAAGAAATCACATTAGGATTCTCTTTTTAAGCTGTTACTTAAAACACTAGTGCTTAGGAAATCTATTGGAGGCAGAAGCAGTCAAGGGTAGCCTAGGGTTACGGTTAGGGTGAGGGTTAGGGTTAGGGTACGGCTTAGGTTACGGATTCGGGGAGGGGTTCGTGTACGGCGTAGGCTATGGGTTAGGGTTAGGGTTAGGGTTAGTGTTAGGGTTAGGGCTCGGTTTAGGGTACGGGTTAGGGTTAGGGTACGTGTTAGGTTTAAGGTAGGGTTTAGGGTTAGGGTACGCGTTAGGGTTAGGGTAGTTATTAAAACTATCCCATTCTCTAGATACCCCTTAGCACGTCAAGGAATATTATTTGGGGTCCAGCCATGGAGAAGAGTTTATACACTAGGATAAAATAAGGAACACATCCATTATAAAGAAATCACATTAGGATTCTCTTTTTAAGCTGTTCCTTAAAACACTAGTGCTCAGGAAATCTATTGCAGGCAGAAGCAGTCAAGGGTAGCCTAGGGTTAGGGTTAGGCTTAGGGTTAGGGTTAGGGTATGGCTTAGGGTACGGGTACGGGGAGGGGTTCGGATATGGCGTAGGGTATGGGTTAGGGTTAGGGTTAGGGTTAGGGCTCGGTTTAGGGTACGGGTTAGGATTAGGGTACGTGTTAGGGTTAAGGTAGGGGTTAGGGTTAGGGTACGCGTTAGGGTTAGGGTAGTTATTAAACCTATCCCACTCTCTAGATACCTCTTAGCACGAAAAGGAATATTATTTGGGGGTCCAGCCATGGAGAAGAGTTTAGACACTAGGATAAGATAAGGAACACACCGATTATAAATAAATCACATTAGGATTCTCTTTTTAAGCTGTTCCTTAAAACACTAGTGCTTATGAAATCTATTGGAGGCAGAAGCACTCAAGGGTAGCCTAGGGTTAGGGTTAGGCTTAGGGCTAGGCTTAGGGTACGGCTTAGGGTATGGGTTCGGGGAGCGCTTCGGGTACGGCGTAGGGTATGGGTTAGGGTTAGGGTTA
This sequence comes from Balaenoptera physalus, assembly GCF_965194825.1. NCBI lineage: Eukaryota > Metazoa > Chordata > Mammalia > Artiodactyla > Balaenopteridae > Balaenoptera > Balaenoptera physalus. The sequence continues at coordinate 609,111 of NW_028126218.1, forward strand.
GGGTTAGTGTTAGGGTTAGGGCTCGGTTTAGAGTACGGGTTAGGATTAGGGTACGTGTTAGGGTTAGGGTAGGGGTTAGGGATAGGGTACGCGTTAGGGTTAGGGTAGTTATTAAACCTATCCCACTCTACAGATACCCCTTAGCACGTCAAGGAATATTATTTGGGGGTCCAGCCATGGAGAAGAGTTTATACACTAGGATAAAATAAGGAACACATCCATTATAAAGAAATCACATTAGGATTCTGTTTTTAAGCTGTTCCTTAAAACACTAGTGCTTAGGAAATCTATTGGAGGCAGAAGCAGTCAAGGGTAGCCTAGGGTTAGGGTTAGGCTTAGGGTTAGGGGTAGGGTACGGCTTAGGGTACGGGTGCGGGGAGGGGTTCGGATATGGCGTAGGGTATGGGTTAGGGTTAGGGTTAGGGTTAGGGCTCGGTTTAGGGTAGGGGTTAGGATTAGGGTACGTGTTAGGGTTAAGGTAGGGGTTAGGGTTAGGGTACGCGTTAGGTTTAGGGTAGTTATTAAACCTATCCCACTCTCTAGATACCCCTTAGCACGAAAAGGAATATTATTTGAGGGTCCAGCCATGGAGGAGAGTTTAGACACTAGGATAAGATAAGGAACACACACATTATAAAGAAATCACATTAGGATTCTCTTTTTAAGCTGTTCCTTAAAACACTAGTGCTTAGGAAATCTATTGGAGGCAGAAGCAGTCAAGGGTAGCCTAGGGTTAGGGTTAGGCTTAGGGTTAGGCTTAGGGTACGGCTTAGGGTACGGGTTCGGGGAGGGCTTCGGGTACGGCGTAGGGAATGGGTTACGATTAGGGTTAGGGTTAGTGTTAGGGTTAGGGCTCGGTTTAGGGTACGGTTTAGGATTAGGATACGTGTTAGGGTTAGGGTAGGGATTAGGGTTAGGGTACGTGTTAGGGTTAGGGTAGTTATTAAACCTATCCCTCTCCCTAGAGACCCCTTAGCACGTAAAGGAATATTATTTGGGGGTCCAGCCATGGAGAAGAGTTTAGACACTAGGATAAGATAAGGAACACACCCATTATAAAGAAATCACATTAGGATTCTCTTTTTAAGCTGTTCCTTAAAACACTATTGCATAGGAAATCTATTGGAGGCAGAAGCAGTCAAGGGAAGCCTAGGGTTAGGGTTAGTCTTAGGGTTAGGCTTAGGGTACGGCTTAGGGTACGGGTTCGGGGAGGGCTTCGGGTACGGCGTAGGTTATGGTTTAGGGTTAGGGTTAGGGTTAGTGTTAGGGTTAGGGCTCGGTTTAGTGTACGGGATAGTATTAGGGTACGTGTTAGGGTTAGGGTAGGCTTTAGGGTTAGGGTACGCGTTAGGGTTAGGGTAGTTATTAAACCTATCCCACTCTCTAGATACCCCTTAGCACGTAAAGGAATATTATTTGGAGGTCTAGACATGGAGAAGACTTTAGACACTAGGATAAGATAAGGAACACACCCATTATAAAGAAATCACATTAGCATTCTCTTTTTAAGCTGTTCCTTAAAACACTAGTGCTTAGGAAATCTTTTGGAGGCAGAAGCAGTCAAGGGTAGCCTAGGGTTAGGGTTAGGCTTAGGGTTAGGCTAAGAGTACGGCTTAGGGTACGGGTTCGGGGAGGGCTTCGGGTACGGCATAGGGTATGGCTTAGGGTTAGGGTTAGGTTTAGTGTTAGGGTTAGGGCTCGGTATAGGGTACGGGTTAGGATTAGGGTGCGTGTTAGGGTTAGGGTAGGGGTTAGGGTTAGGGTACGCGTTAGGGTTAGGGTAGTTATTAAACCTATCCCACTCTCTAGATACCATTTAGTACGTAAAGGAATATTATTTGGGGGTCCAGCCATGGAGAAGAGTTTAGACACTAAGATAATATAAGGAACACACACATTATAATGAAATCACATTAGGATTCCCTTTTTAAGCTGTTCCTTAAAACACTAGTGCTTAGGAAATCTATTGGAGGCAGAAGCAGTCAAGGGTAGACTAGGGTTAGGGTTAGGCTTAGGGTTAGGCTTAAGTTACGGGTTCGTGGAGGGGTTCGTGTACGGCGTAGGGTATGGGTTAGTGTTAGGGTTTGTGTTAGTGTTAGGGTTAAGGCTCCGTTTAGGGTACGGGTTAGGATTAGGGTACGTGTTAGGGTTAGGGTAGAGGTTAGGGTTAGGGTACGCGTTAGGGTTAGGGTATTTATTAAACCTATCCCACTCTCTAGATACACCTTAGCATGTAAAGGAATATTATTTCGGGGTCCACCATGGAGAAGAGTTTAGACACTAGGATAAGATAAGGAACACACCTATTATAAAGAAATCACTTTAGGATTCTCTTTTTAAGCTCTTCCTTAAAACACTAGTGCTTAGGAAATCTATTGGAGGCAGAAGCAGTCAAGGGTAGCCTAGGGTTAGGGTTAGGCTTAGGGTTAGGCTTAGGGTCCGTCTTAGGGTACGGGTTCGGGGATGTCTTCGGGTACGGCGTAGGGTATGGGTTAGGGTTAGGGTTAGGGTTAGTGTTAGGGTTAGGGCTCGGTTTAGGGTACGTGTTAGCGTTAGGGTAGGGGTTAGGGTTAGGGTACGCGTTAGATTTAGGGTTTTTATTAAATCTATCCCACTCTCTAGATACACCTTAGCACGTGAAGGAATATTATTTGGGGGTCCAGCCATGGAGAAGAGTTTAGACAATAGGATAAGATAAAGAAAAAACCGATTATAAAGAAATCACATTAGGATTCTTTCTTAAGCTGTTACTTAAAACACTAGTGCTTAGGAAATCTATTGGAGGCAGAAGAAGTCAAGGTTAGCCTAGTGTTAGGGTTAGGCTTAGGGTTAGTGTTAGGGTACGGCTTAGGGTACGGGTTCGGGGAGGGGTTCGTGTACAGTGTAGGCTATGGGTTAAGGTTAGGGTTAGGGTTAGTGTTAGGGTTAGGGCTCGGTTTAGGGTACGGGTTAGGATTAGGGTACGTGATAGGGTTAGGGTAGGGGTTTGTGTTAGGGTACGCATTAGGGTTAGGGTAGTTGTTAAACCTATCCCACTCTCTAGATACCCCTTAGCACGTCAAGGAATATTATTTGGGGGACCAGCCATGGAGAAGAGTTTAGACACTAGGATAAGATAAGGAACACACCCATTATAAAGAAATCACATTAGGATTCTCTTTTTAAGCTGTTCCTTAAACACTAGTGCTTAGGAAATCTATTGGAGGCAGAAGCAGTCAAGGGTAGCCTAGGGTTAGGGTTAGGGTGAGGGTTAGGGTTAGGGTACGGCTTAGGGTACGGATTCGGGGAGGGGTTCGTGTCCGGCGTAGGCTATGGGTTAGGGTTAGGGTTAGGGTTAGTGTTAGGGTTAGGGCTCGGTTTAGGGTACGGGTTAGGGTTAGGGTACGTGTTAGGTTTAGGGTAGGGTTTAGGGTTAGGGTACGCGTTAGTGTTAGGGTAGTTATTAAAACTATCCCACTCTCTAGATACCCCTTAGCACGTCAAGGAATATTATTTGGGGGTCCAGCCATGGAGAAGTGTTTATACACTAGGATAAAATAAGGAACACATCCATTATAAAGAAATCACATTAGGATTCTGTTTTTAAGCTGTTCCTTAAAACACTAGTGCTTAGGAAATCTATTGGAGGCAGAAGCAGTCAAGGGTAGCCTAGGGTTAGGGTTAGGCTTAGGGTTAGGGTTAGGGTACGGCTTAGGGTACGGGTTCGGGGAGGGGTTCGGATATGGCGTAGGGTATGGGTTAGGGTTAGGGTTAGGGCTCGGTTTAGGGTAGGGGTTAGGATTAGGGTACGTGTTAGGGTTAAGGTAGGGGTTAGGGTTAGGGTATGCGTTAGGTTTAGGGTAGTTATTAAACCTATCCCACTCTCTAGATACCCCTTAGCACGAAAAGGAATATTATTTGGGGGTCCAGCCATGGAGGAGAGTTTAGACACTAGGATAAGATAAGGAACACACCGATTATAAAGAAATCACATTAGGATTCTCTTTTTAAGCTGTTCCTTAAAACACTAGTGCTTAGGAAATCTATTGGAGGCAGAAGCAGTCAAGGGTAGCCTAGGGTTAGGGTTAGGCTTAGGGTTAGGCTTAGGGTACGGCTTAGGGTACGGGTTCGGGGAGGGCTTCGGGTACGGCGTAGGGTATGGGTTAGTGTTAGGGTTAGAGTTAGTGTTAGGGTTAGGGCTCGGTTTAGGGTACAGTTTAGGTTTAGGGTACGCGTTAGGGTTAGGGTAGTTATTAAACCTATCCCACTCTATAGATACCCCTTAGCACGTAAAGGAATATTATTTGGGGGTCCAGCCATGGAGAAGAGTTTAGACACTAAGATAATATAAGGAACACACACATTATAAAGAAATCACTTTAGGATTCTATTTTTAAGCTGTTCCTTAAAACACTAGTGCTTAGGAAATCTATTGGAGGCAGAAGCAGTCAAGGGTAGCCTAGGGTTAGGGTTAGGCTTATGGTTAGGCTTAGGGTGCGGCTTAGGGTACGGGTTCGGGGAGGGCTATCGGTATGGCGTAGGGTATGGGTTAGGGTTAGGGTTAGGGTTAGTGTTAGGGTTAGGGCTCGGTTTAGGTTATTGGTTAGGATTAGGGTACGTGTTAGGGTTAGGGTAGGGGTTAGGGTTAGGGTACGTGTTAGGGTTAGGGTAGTTATTAAACCTATCCCACTCTCTAGATACCCCTTTGCACATAAAGGAATATTATTTGGGGGTCCAGCCATGGAGAAGAGTTTAGACACTAGGATAAGATAAGGAACACACCCATTATAAAGAAATCACATTAGGATTCTCTTTTTAAGCTGTTCTTTAAAACACTAGTGCTTAGGAAATCTATTGGAGGCAGAAGCAGTCAAGGGTAGCCTAGGGTTATGGTTAGGCTTAGGGTTAGGCTTAGGGCACTGCTTAGGGTACGGGTTCGGGGAGGGCTTCGGGTACGGCGTAGGGTATGGATTAGGGTAAGGGTTAGGGTTAGTGTTAGGGTTAGGGCTCGGTTTAGGGTACGGTTTTGGATTAGGGTACGTGTTAGGGTTAGGGTAGGAGTTAGGGTTAGGGTACGTGTTTGGGTTAGGGTAGTTATTAAACCTATCCCACTCTCTAGATACCCCTTAGCACGTAAATAATATTATTTGGTGGTCCAGCCATGGAGAAGAGTTTAGACACTAGGGTAAGATAAGGAACACAACCATTATAAAGAAATCACATTAGGATTCTCTTTTTAAGCTGTTCCTTAAAACACTAGTGCTTAGGAAATCTATTGGAGGCAGAAGCTGTCAAGGGTAGCCTAGGGTTAGGGTTAGGCTTAGGGTTAGGCTTAGGGTGCGGCTTAGGGTACGGGTTCGGGGAGGGCTATCGGTACGGCGTTGGGTATGAGTTAGGGTTAGGGTTAGGGTTAGTGTTAGGGTTAGGGCTCGGTTTAGGGTATTGGTTAGGATTAGGGTACGTGTTAGGGATAGGGTAGGGGTTAGAGTTAGGGTACGCGTTAGGGTTAGGGTAGTTATTAAACCTATCCCACTCTCTAGATACCCCTTTGCACATAAAGGAATATTATTTGGGGGTCCAGCCATGGAGAAGAGTTTAGACACTAGGATAAGATAAGGAACACACCCATTATAAAGAAATCACATTAGGATTCTCTTTTTAAGCTGTTCCTTAAAACACTATTGCTTAGGAAATCTATTGGAGGCAGAAGCAGTCAAGGGTAGCTTAGGGTTAGGGTTAGGGTGAGGGTTAGGCTAAGAGTACGGCTTAGGGTACGGGTTCGGGGAGGGCTTCGGGTACGGCATAGGGTATGGCTTAGGGTTAGGGTTAGGTTTAGTTTTAGGGTTAGGGCTCGGTATAGGGTACGGGTTAGGATTAGGGTGCGTGTTAGGGTTAGGGTAGGGGTTAGGGTTAGGGTACGCGTTAGGGTTAGGGTAGTTATTAAACCTATCCCACTCTCTAGATACCACTTAGTACGTAAAGGAATATTACTTTGGGGTCCAGCCATGGAGAAGAGTTTAGACACTAAGATAATATAAGGAACACACACATTATAATGAAATCACATTAGGATTCCCTTTTTAAGCTGTTCCTTAAAACACTAGAGCTTAGGAAATCTATTGGAGGCAGAAGCAGTCAAGGGTAGACTAGGGTTAGGGTTAGGCTTAGGGTTAGGCTTAAGTTACGGCTTAGGGTACGGGTTCGGGTAGGGGTTCGTGTACGGCGTAGGGTATGGGTTAGTGTTAGGGTTTGTGTTAGTGTTAGGGTTAAGGCTCCGTTTAGGGTACGGGTTAGGATTAGGGTACGTGTTAGGGTTAGGGTAGAGGTTAGGGTTAGGGTACGCGTTAGGGTTAGGGTAGTTATTAAACCTATCCCACTCTCTAGATACACCTTAGCATGTAAAGGAATATTATTTGGGGGTCCAGCCATGGAGAAGAGTTTAGACACTAGGATAAGATAAGGAACACACCTATTATAAAGAAATCACTTTAGGATTCTCTTTTTAAGCTCTTCCTTTAAACACTAGTGCTTAGGAAATCTATTGGAGGCAGAAGCAGTCAAGGGTAGCCTAGGGTTAGGGTTAGGCTTAGGGTTAGGCTTAGGGTCCGGCTTAGGGTACGGGTTCGGGGATGTCTTCGGGTACGGCGTAGGGTATGGGTTAGGGTTAGGGTTAGGGTTAGTGTTAGGGTTAGGGCTCGGTTTAGGGTACGTGTTAGCGTTAGGGTAGGGGTTAGGGTTAGGGTACGCGTTAGATTTAGGGTTTTTATTAAATCTATCCCACTCTCTAGATACACCTTAGCACGTGAAGGAATATTATTTGGGGGTCCAGCCATGGAGAAGAGTTTAGACAATAGGATAAGATAAAGAACACACCGATTATAAAGAAATCACATTAGGATTCTTTCTTAAGCTGTTACTTAAAACACTAGTGCTTAGGAAATCTATTGGAGGCAGAAGAAGTCAAGGTTAGCCTAGTGTTAGGGTTAGGCTTAGGGTTAGTGTTAGGGTATGGCTTAGGGTACGGGTTCGGGGAGGTGTTCGTGTACAGTGTAGGCTATGGGTTAAGGTTAGGGTTAGGGTTAGTGTTAGGGTTAGGGCTCGGTTTAGGGTACGGGTTAGGATTAGGGTACGTGATAGGGTTAGGGTAGGGGTTTGTGTTAGGGTACGCATTAGGGTTAGGGTAGTTGTTAAACCTATCCCACTCTCTAGATACCCCTTAGCACGTCAAGGAATATTATTTGGGGGTCCAGCCATGGAGAAGAGTTTAGACACTAGGATAAGATAAGGAACACACCCATTATAAAGAAATCACATTAGGATTCTCTTTTTAAGCTGTTCCTTAAACACTAGTGCTTAGGAAATCTATTGGAGGCAGAAGCAGTCAAGGGTAGCCTAGGGTTAGGGTTACGGTGAGGGTTAGGGTTAGGGTACGGCTTAGGGTACGGATTCGGGGAGGGGTTCGTGTCCGGCGTAGGCTATGGGTTAGGGTTAGGGTTAGGGTTAGTGTTAGGGTTAGGGCTCGGTTTAGGGTACGGGTTAGGGTTAGGGTACGTGTTAGGTTTAGGGTAGGGTTTAGGGTTAGGGTACGCGTTAGTGTTAGGGTAGTTATTAAAACTATCCCACTCTCTAGATACCCCTTAGCACGTCAAGGAATATTATTTGGGGGTCCAGCCATGGAGAAGAGTTTATACACTAGGATAAAATAAGGAACACATCCATTATAAAGAAATCACATTAGGATTCTGTTTTTAAGCTGTTCCTTAAAACACTAGTGCTTAGGAAATCTATTGGAGGCAGAAGCAGTCAAGGGTAGCCTAGGGTTAGGGTTAGGCTTAGGGTTAGGGTTAGGGTACGGCTTAGGGTACGGGTGCGGGGAGGGGTTCGGATATGGCGTAGGGTATGGGTTAGGGTTAGGGTTAGGGTTAGGGCTCGGTTTAGGGTAGGGGTTAGGATTAGGGTACGTGTTAGGGTTAAGGTAGGGGTTAGGGTTAGGGTACGCGTTAGGTTTAGGGTAGTTATTACACCTATCCCACTCTCTAGATACCCCTTAGCACGAAAAGGAATATTATTTGGGGGTCCAGCCATGGAGGAGAGTTTAGACACTAGGATAAGATAAGGAACACACACATTATAAAGAAATCACATTAGGATTCTCTTTTTAAGCTGTTCCTTAAAACACTAGTGCTTAGGAAATCTATTGGAGGCAGAAGCAGTCAAGGGTAGCCTAGGGTTAGGGTTAAGCTTAGGGTTAGGCTTAGGGTACGGCTTAGGGTACGGGTTCGGGGAGGGCTTCGGGTACGGCGTAGGGAATGGGTTACGATTAGGGTTAGGGTTAGTGTTAGGGTTAGGGCTCGGTTTAGGGTACGGTTTAGGATTAGGGTACGCGTTAGGGTTAGGGTAGTTATTAAACCTATCCCACTCTATAGATACCCCTTAGCACGTAAAGGAATATTATTTGGGGGTCCAGCCATGGAGAAGAGTTTAGACACTAAGATAATATAAGGAACACACACATTATAAAGAAATCACTTTAGGATTCTATTATTAAGCTGTTCCTTAAAACACTAGTGCTTAGGAAATCTATTGGAGGCAGAAGCAGTCAAGGGTAGCCTAGGGTTAGGGTTAGGCTTAGGGTTAGGCTTAGGGTGCGGCTTAGGTTACGGGTTCGGGGAGGGCTATCGGTATGGCGTAGGGTATGGGTTAGGGTTAGGGTTAGGGTTAGTGTTAGGGTTAGGGCTCGGTTTAGGGTATTGGTTAGGATTAGGGTACGTGTTAGGGTTAGGGTAGGGGTTAGGGTTAGGGTACGTGTTAGGGTTAGGGTAGTTATTAAACCTATCCCACTCTCTAGATACCCCTTTGCACATAAAGGAATATTATTTGGGGGTCCAGCCATGGAGAAGAGTTTAGACACTAGGATAAGATAAGGAACACACCCATTATAAAAAATCACATTAGGATTCTCTTTTTAAGCTGTTCCTTAAAACACTAGTGCTTAGGAAATCTATTGGAGGCAGAAGCAGTCAAGGGTAGTCTAGGGTTAGGGTTAGGCTTAGGGTTAGGCTTAAGTTACGGCTTAGGGTACGGGTTCGGGGAGGGCTTCGGGTACGGCGTAGGGTATGGGTTACGATTAGGGTTAGGGTTAGTGTTAGGGTTAAGGCTCCGTTTAGGGTACGGGTTAGGATTAGGGTACGTGTTAGGGTTAGGGTAGAGGTTAGGGTTACGGTACGCGTTAGGGTTAGGGTATTTATTAAACCTATCCCACTCTCTAGATACACCTTAGCATGTAAAGGAATATTATTTCGAGGTCCAGCCATGGAGAAGAGTTTAGACACTAGGATAAGATAAGGAACACACCTATTATAAAGAAATCACTTTAGGATTCTCTTTTTAAGCTCTTCCTTAAAACACTAGTGATTAGGAAATCTATTGGAGGCAGAAGCAGTCAAGGGTAGCCTAGGGTTAGGGTTAGGCTTAGGGTTAGGCTTAGGGTACGGCTTAGGGTACGGGTTCGGGGAGGGCTTCGGGTACGGCGTAGGTTATGGTTTAGGGTTAGGGTTAGGGTTAGTGTTAGGGTTAGGGCTCGGTTTAGTGTACGGGATAGTATTAGGGTACGTGTTAGGGTTAGGGTAGAGGTTAGGGTTAGGGTACGCGTTAGGGTTAGGGTAGTTATTAAACCTATCCCACTCTCTAGATACCCCTTAGCACGTAAAGGAATATTATTTGGGGGTCTAGACATGGAGAAGAGTTTAGACACTAGGATAAGATAAGGAACACACCCATTATAAAGAAATCACATTAGCATTCTCTTTTTAAGCTGTTCCTTAAAACACTAGTGCTTAGGAAATCTTTTGGAGGCAGAAGCAGTCAAGGGTAGCCTAGGGTTAGGGTTAGGCTTAGGGTTAGGCTAAGAGTACGGCTTAGGGTACGGGTTCGGGGAGGGCTTCGGGTACGGCATAGGGTATGGCTTAGGGTTAGGGTTAGGTTTAGTGTTAGGGTTAGGGCTCGGTATAGGGTACGGGTTAGGATTAGGGTGCGTGTTAGGGTTAGGGTAGGGGTTAGGGTTAGGGTACGCGTTAGGGTTAGGGTAGTTATTAAACCTATCCCACTCTCTAGATACCACTTAGTACGTAAAGGAATATTATTTGGGGGTCCAGCCATGGAGAAGAGTTTAGACACTAAGATAATATAAGGAACACACACATTATAATGAAATCACATTAGGATTCCCTTTTTAAGCTGTTCCTTAAAACACTAGAGCTTAGGAAATCTATTGGAGGCAGAAGCAGTCAAGGGTAGACTAGGGTTAGGGTTAGGCTTAGGGTTAGGCTTAAGTTACGGCTTAGGGTACGGGTTCGGGGAGGGGTTCGTGTACGGCGTAGGGTATGGGTTAGTGTTAGGGTTTGTGTTAGTGTTAGGGTTAAGGCTCCGTTTAGGGTACGGGTTAGGATTAGGGTACGTGTTAGGGTTAGGGTAGAGGTTAGGGTTAGGGTACGCGTTAGGGTTAGGGTAGTTATTAAACCTATCCCACTCTCTAGATACACCTTAGCATGTAAAGGAATATTATTTGGGGGTCCAGCCATGGAGAATAGTTTAGACACTAGGATAAGATAAGGAACACACCTATTATAAAGAAATCACTTTAGGATTCTCTTTTTAAGCTCTTCCTTTAAACACTAGTGCTTAGGAAATCTATTGGAGGCAGAAGCAGTCAAGGGTAGCCTAGCGTTAGGGTTAGGCTTAGGGTTAGGCTTAGGGTCCGGCTTAGGGTACGGGTTCGGGGAGGGCTTTTGGTACGGCGTAGGGTATGGGTTAGGGTTAGGGTTAGGGTTAGTGTTAGGGTTAGGGCTCGGTTTAGGGTACGTGTTAGCGTTAGGGTAGGGGTTAGGGTTAGGGTACGCGTTAGATTTAGGGTTTTTATTAAATCTATCCCACTCTCTAGATACACCTTAGCACGTGAAGGAATATTATTTGGGGGTCCAGCCATGGAGAAGAGTTTAGACAATAGGATAAGATAAAGAACACACCGATTATAAAGAAATCACATTAGGATTCTTTCTTAAGCTGTTACTTAAAACACTAGTGCTTAGGAAATCTATTGGAGGCAGAAAAAGTCAAGGTTAGCCTAGTGTTAGGGTTAGGCTTAGGGTTAGTGTTAGGGTATGGCTTAGGGTACGGGTTCGGGGAGGGGTTCGTGTACAGTGTAGGCTATGGGTTAAGGTTAGGGTTAGGGTTAGTGTTAGGGTTAGGGCTCGGTTTAGGGTACGGGTTAGGATTAGGGTACGTGATAGGGTTAGGGTAGGGGTTTGTGTTAGGGTACGCATTAGGGTTAGGGTAGTTGTTAAACCTATCCCACTCTCTAGATACCCCTTAGCACGTCAAGGAATATTATTTGGGGATCCAGCCATGGAGAAGAGTTTAGACACTAGGATAAGATAAGGAACACACCCATTATAAAGAAATCACATTAGGATTCTCTTTTTAAGCTGTTCCTTAAACACTAGTGCTTAGGAAATCTATTGGAGGCAGAAGCAGTCAAGGGTAGCCTAGGGTTAGGGTTAGGGTGAGGGTTAGGGTTAGGGTACGGCTTAGGGTACGGATTCGGGGAGGGGTTCGTGTCCGGCGTAGGCTATGGGTTAGGGTTAGGGTTAGGGTTAGTGTTAGGGTTAGGGCTCGGTTTAGGGTACGGGTTAGGGTTAGGGTACGTGTTAGGTTAAGGGTAGGGTTTAGGGTTAGGGTACGCGTTAGTGTTAGGGTAGTTATTAAAACTATCCCACTCTCTAGATACCCCTTAGCACGTCAAGGAATATTATTTGGGGGTCCAGCCATGGAGAAGAGTTTATACACTAGGATAAAATAAGGAACACATCCATTATAAAGAAATCACATTAGGATTCTGTTTTTAAGCTGTTCCTTAAAACACTAGTGCTTAGGAAATCTATTGGAGGCAGAAGCAGTCAAGGGTAGCCTAGGGTTAGGGTTAGGCTTAGGGTTAGGGTTAGGGTACGGCTTAGGGTACGGGTTCGGGGAGGGGTTCGGATATGGCGTAGGGTATGGGTTAGGGTTAGGGTTAGGGTTAGGGCTCGGTTTAGGGTAGGGGTTAGGATTAGGGTACGTGTTAGGGTTAAGGTAGGGGTTAGGGTTAGGGTATGCGTTAGGTTTAGGGTAGTTATTAAACCTATCCCACTCTCTAGATACCCCTTAGCACGAAAAGGAATATTATTTGGGGGTCCAGCCATGGAGGAGAGTTTAGACACTAGGATAAGATAAGGAACACACCCATTATAAAGAAATCACATTAGGATTCTCTTTTTAAGCTGTTCCTTAAAACACTAGTGCTTAGGAAATCTATTGGAGGCAGAAGCACTCAAGGGTAGCCTAGGGTTAGGGTTAGGCTTAGGGTTAGGCTTAGGGTACGGCTCATGGTATGGGTTCGGGGAGCGCTTCGGGTACGGCGTAAGGTATGGGTTAGGGTTAGGGTTAGGGTTAGTGTTAGGGTTAGGGCTCGGTTTAGAATAAGGGTTAGGATTAGGGTACGTGTTAGGGTTAGGGTAGGGGTTAGGGATAGGGTACGTGTTAGGGTTAGGGTAGTTATTAAACCTATCCCACTCTCTAGATACCCCTTAGCACGTAAAGGAATATTATTTGGGGGTCCAGCCATGGAGAAGAGTTTAGACACTAAGATAATATAAGGAACACACACATTATAAAGAAATCACATTAGGATTCTCTTTTTAAGCTGTTCCTTAAAACACTAGTGCTTAGGAAATCTATTGGAGGCAGAAGCAGTCAAGGGTAGCCTAGGGTTAGGGTTAGGCTTAGGGTTAGGCTTAGGGTACGGCTTAGGGTACGGGTTCGGGGAGGGCTTCGGGTACGGCGTAGGGTATGGGTTAGTGTTAGGGTTAGAGTTAGTGTTAGGGTTAGGGCTCGGTTTAGGGTACAGTTTAGGTTTAGGGTACGCGTTAGGGTTAGGGTAGTTATTAAACCTATCCCACTCTATAGATACCCCTTAGCACGTAAAGGAATATTATTTGGGGGTCCAGCCATGGAGAAGAGTTTAGACACTAAGATAATATAAGGAACACACACATTATAAAGAAATCACTTTAGGATTCTATTTTTAAGCTGTTCCTTAAAACACTAGTGCTTAGGAAATCTATTGGAGGCAGAAGCAGTCAAGGGTAGCCTAGGGTTAGGGTTAGGCTTATGGTTAGGCTTAGGGTGCGGCTTAGGGTACGGGTTCGGGGAGGGCTATCGGTATGGCGTAGGGTATGGGTTAGGGTTAGGGTTAGGGTTAGTGTTAGGGTTAGGGCTCGGTTTAGGTTATTGGTTAGGATTAGGGTACGTGTTAGGGTTAGGGTAGGGGTTAGGGTTAGGGTACGTGTTAGGGTTAGGGTAGTTATTAAACCTATCCCACTCTCTAGATACCCCTTTGCACATAAAGGAATATTATTTGGGGGTCCAGCCATGGAGAAGAGTTTAGACACTAGGATAAGATAAGGAACACACCCATTATAAAGAAATCACATTAGGATTCTCTTTTTAAGCTGTTCTTTAAAACACTAGTGCTTAGGAAATCTATTGGAGGCAGAAGCAGTCAAGGGTAGCCTAGGGTTATGGTTAGGCTTAGGGTTAGGCTTAGGGCACTGCTTAGGGTACGGGTTCGGGGAGGGCTTCGGGTACGGCGTAGGGTATGGATTAGGGTAAGGGTTAGGGTTAGTGTTAGGGTTAGGGCTCGGTTTAGGGTACGGTTTTGGATTAGGGTACGTGTTAGGGTTAGGGTAGGAGTTAGGGTTAGGGTACGTGTTTGGGTTAGGGTAGTTATTAAACCTATCCCACTCTCTAGATACCCCTTAGCACGTAAATAATATTATTTGGTGGTCCAGCCATGGAGAAGAGTTTAGACACTAGGGTAAGATAAGGAACACAACCATTATAAAGAAATCACATTAGGATTCTCTTTTTAAGCTGTTCCTTAAAACACTAGTGCTTAGGAAATCTATTGGAGGCAGAAGCTGTCAAGGGTAGCCTAGGGTTAGGGTTAGGCTTAGGGTTAGGCTTAGGGTGCGGCTTAGGGTACGGGTTCGGGGAGGGCTATCGGTACGGCGTTGGGTATGAGTTAGGGTTAGGGTTAGGGTTAGTGTTAGGGTTAGGGCTCGGTTTAGGGTATTGGTTAGGATTAGGGTACGTGTTAGGGATAGGGTAGGGGTTAGAGTTAGGGTACGCGTTAGGGTTAGGGTAGTTATTAAACCTATCCCACTCTCTAGATACCCCTTTGCACATAAAGGAATATTATTTGGGGGTCCAGCCATGGAGAAGAGTTTAGACACTAGGATAAGATAAGGAACACACCCATTATAAAGAAATCACATTAGGATTCTCTTTTTAAGCTGTTCCTTAAAACACTATTGCTTAGGAAATCTATTGGAGGCAGAAGCAGTCAAGGGTAGCTTAGGGTTAGGGTTAGGGTGAGGGTTAGGCTAAGAGTACGGCTTAGGGTACGGGTTCGGGGAGGGCTTCGGGTACGGCATAGGGTATGGCTTAGGGTTAGGGTTAGGTTTAGTTTTAGGGTTAGGGCTCGGTATAGGGTACGGGTTAGGATTAGGGTGCGTGTTAGGGTTAGGGTAGGGGTTAGGGTTAGGGTACGCGTTAGGGTTAGGGTAGTTATTAAACCTATCCCACTCTCTAGATACCACTTAGTACGTAAAGGAATATTACTTTGGGGTCCAGCCATGGAGAAGAGTTTAGACACTAAGATAATATAAGGAACACACACATTATAATGAAATCACATTAGGATTCCCTTTTTAAGCTGTTCCTTAAAACACTAGAGCTTAGGAAATCTATTGGAGGCAGAAGCAGTCAAGGGTAGACTAGGGTTAGGGTTAGGCTTAGGGTTAGGCTTAAGTTACGGCTTAGGGTACGGGTTCGGGTAGGGGTTCGTGTACGGCGTAGGGTATGGGTTAGTGTTAGGGTTTGTGTTAGTGTTAGGGTTAAGGCTCCGTTTAGGGTACGGGTTAGGATTAGGGTACGTGTTAGGGTTAGGGTAGAGGTTAGGGTTAGGGTACGCGTTAGGGTTAGGGTAGTTATTAAACCTATCCCACTCTCTAGATACACCTTAGCATGTAAAGGAATATTATTTGGGGGTCCAGCCATGGAGAAGAGTTTAGACACTAGGATAAGATAAGGAACACACCTATTATAAAGAAATCACTTTAGGATTCTCTTTTTAAGCTCTTCCTTTAAACACTAGTGCTTAGGAAATCTATTGGAGGCAGAAGCAGTCAAGGGTAGCCTAGGGTTAGGGTTAGGCTTAGGGTTAGGCTTAGGGTCCGGCTTAGGGTACGGGTTCGGGGATGTCTTCGGGTACGGCGTAGGGTATGGGTTAGGGTTAGGGTTAGGGTTAGTGTTAGGGTTAGGGCTCGGTTTAGGGTACGTGTTAGCGTTAGGGTAGGGGTTAGGGTTAGGGTACGCGTTAGATTTAGGGTTTTTATTAAATCTATCCCACTCTCTAGATACACCTTAGCACGTGAAGGAATATTATTTGGGGGTCCAGCCATGGAGAAGAGTTTAGACAATAGGATAAGATAAAGAACACACCGATTATAAAGAAATCACATTAGGATTCTTTCTTAAGCTGTTACTTAAAACACTAGTGCTTAGGAAATCTATTGGAGGCAGAAGAAGTCAAGGTTAGCCTAGTGTTAGGGTTAGGCTTAGGGTTAGTGTTAGGGTATGGCTTAGGGTACGGGTTCGGGGAGGTGTTCGTGTACAGTGTAGGCTATGGGTTAAGGTTAGGGTTAGGGTTAGTGTTAGGGTTAGGGCTCGGTTTAGGGTACGGGTTAGGATTAGGGTACGTGATAGGGTTAGGGTAGGGGTTTGTGTTAGGGTACGCATTAGGGTTAGGGTAGTTGTTAAACCTATCCCACTCTCTAGATACCCCTTAGCACGTCAAGGAATATTATTTGGGGGTCCAGCCATGGAGAAGAGTTTAGACACTAGGATAAGATAAGGAACACACCCATTATAAAGAAATCACATTAGGATTCTCTTTTTAAGCTGTTCCTTAAACACTAGTGCTTAGGAAATCTATTGGAGGCAGAAGCAGTCAAGGGTAGCCTAGGGTTAGGGTTACGGTGAGGGTTAGGGTTAGGGTACGGCTTAGGGTACGGATTCGGGGAGGGGTTCGTGTCCGGCGTAGGCTATGGGTTAGGGTTAGGGTTAGGGTTAGTGTTAGGGTTAGGGCTCGGTTTAGGGTACGGGTTAGGGTTAGGGTACGTGTTAGGTTTAGGGTAGGGTTTAGGGTTAGGGTACGCGTTAGTGTTAGGGTAGTTATTAAAACTATCCCACTCTCTAGATACCCCTTAGCACGTCAAGGAATATTATTTGGGGGTCCAGCCATGGAGAAGAGTTTATACACTAGGATAAAATAAGGAACACATCCATTATAAAGAAATCACATTAGGATTCTGTTTTTAAGCTGTTCCTTAAAACACTAGTGCTTAGGAAATCTATTGGAGGCAGAAGCAGTCAAGGGTAGCCTAGGGTTAGGGTTAGGCTTAGGGTTAGGGTTAGGGTACGGCTTAGGGTACGGGTGCGGGGAGGGGTTCGGATATGGCGTAGGGTATGGGTTAGGGTTAGGGTTAGGGTTAGGGCTCGGTTTAGGGTAGGGGTTAGGATTAGGGTACGTGTTAGGGTTAAGGTAGGGGTTAGGGTTAGGGTACGCGTTAGGTTTAGGGTAGTTATTACACCTATCCCACTCTCTAGATACCCCTTAGCACGAAAAGGAATATTATTTGGGGGTCCAGCCATGGAGGAGAGTTTAGACACTAGGATAAGATAAGGAACACACACATTATAAAGAAATCACATTAGGATTCTCTTTTTAAGCTGTTCCTTAAAACACTAGTGCTTAGGAAATCTATTGGAGGCAGAAGCAGTCAAGGGTAGCCTAGGGTTAGGGTTAAGCTTAGGGTTAGGCTTAGGGTACGGCTTAGGGTACGGGTTCGGGGAGGGCTTCGGGTACGGCGTAGGGAATGGGTTACGATTAGGGTTAGGGTTAGTGTTAGGGTTAGGGCTCGGTTTAGGGTACGGTTTAGGATTAGGGTACGCGTTAGGGTTAGGGTAGTTATTAAACCTATCCCACTCTATAGATACCCCTTAGCACGTAAAGGAATATTATTTGGGGGTCCAGCCATGGAGAAGAGTTTAGACACTAAGATAATATAAGGAACACACACATTATAAAGAAATCACTTTAGGATTCTATTATTAAGCTGTTCCTTAAAACACTAGTGCTTAGGAAATCTATTGGAGGCAGAAGCAGTCAAGGGTAGCCTAGGGTTAGGGTTAGGCTTAGGGTTAGGCTTAGGGTGCGGCTTAGGTTACGGGTTCGGGGAGGGCTATCGGTATGGCGTAGGGTATGGGTTAGGGTTAGGGTTAGGGTTAGTGTTAGGGTTAGGGCTCGGTTTAGGGTATTGGTTAGGATTAGGGTACGTGTTAGGGTTAGGGTAGGGGTTAGGGTTAGGGTACGTGTTAGGGTTAGGGTAGTTATTAAACCTATCCCACTCTCTAGATACCCCTTTGCACATAAAGGAATATTATTTGGGGGTCCAGCCATGGAGAAGAGTTTAGACACTAGGATAAGATAAGGAACACACCCATTATAAAAAATCACATTAGGATTCTCTTTTTAAGCTGTTCCTTAAAACACTAGTGCTTAGGAAATCTATTGGAGGCAGAAGCAGTCAAGGGTAGTCTAGGGTTAGGGTTAGGCTTAGGGTTAGGCTTAAGTTACGGCTTAGGGTACGGGTTCGGGGAGGGCTTCGGGTACGGCGTAGGGTATGGGTTACGATTAGGGTTAGGGTTAGTGTTAGGGTTAAGGCTCCGTTTAGGGTACGGGTTAGGATTAGGGTACGTGTTAGGGTTAGGGTAGAGGTTAGGGTTACGGTACGCGTTAGGGTTAGGGTATTTATTAAACCTATCCCACTCTCTAGATACACCTTAGCATGTAAAGGAATATTATTTCGAGGTCCAGCCATGGAGAAGAGTTTAGACACTAGGATAAGATAAGGAACACACCTATTATAAAGAAATCACTTTAGGATTCTCTTTTTAAGCTCTTCCTTAAAACACTAGTGATTAGGAAATCTATTGGAGGCAGAAGCAGTCAAGGGTAGCCTAGGGTTAGGGTTAGGCTTAGGGTTAGGCTTAGGGTACGGCTTAGGGTACGGGTTCGGGGAGGGCTTCGGGTACGGCGTAGGTTATGGTTTAGGGTTAGGGTTAGGGTTAGTGTTAGGGTTAGGGCTCGGTTTAGTGTACGGGATAGTATTAGGGTACGTGTTAGGGTTAGGGTAGAGGTTAGGGTTAGGGTACGCGTTAGGGTTAGGGTAGTTATTAAACCTATCCCACTCTCTAGATACCCCTTAGCACGTAAAGGAATATTATTTGGGGGTCTAGACATGGAGAAGAGTTTAGACACTAGGATAAGATAAGGAACACACCCATTATAAAGAAATCACATTAGCATTCTCTTTTTAAGCTGTTCCTTAAAACACTAGTGCTTAGGAAATCTTTTGGAGGCAGAAGCAGTCAAGGGTAGCCTAGGGTTAGGGTTAGGCTTAGGGTTAGGCTAAGAGTACGGCTTAGGGTACGGGTTCGGGGAGGGCTTCGGGTACGGCATAGGGTATGGCTTAGGGTTAGGGTTAGGTTTAGTGTTAGGGTTAGGGCTCGGTATAGGGTACGGGTTAGGATTAGGGTGCGTGTTAGGGTTAGGGTAGGGGTTAGGGTTAGGGTACGCGTTAGGGTTAGGGTAGTTATTAAACCTATCCCACTCTCTAGATACCACTTAGTACGTAAAGGAATATTATTTGGGGGTCCAGCCATGGAGAAGAGTTTAGACACTAAGATAATATAAGGAACACACACATTATAATGAAATCACATTAGGATTCCCTTTTTAAGCTGTTCCTTAAAACACTAGAGCTTAGGAAATCTATTGGAGGCAGAAGCAGTCAAGGGTAGACTAGGGTTAGGGTTAGGCTTAGGGTTAGGCTTAAGTTACGGCTTAGGGTACGGGTTCGGGGAGGGGTTCGTGTACGGCGTAGGGTATGGGTTAGTGTTAGGGTTTGTGTTAGTGTTAGGGTTAAGGCTCCGTTTAGGGTACGGGTTAGGATTAGGGTACGTGTTAGGGTTAGGGTAGAGGTTAGGGTTAGGGTACGCGTTAGGGTTAGGGTAGTTATTAAACCTATCCCACTCTCTAGATACACCTTAGCATGTAAAGGAATATTATTTGGGGGTCCAGCCATGGAGAATAGTTTAGACACTAGGATAAGATAAGGAACACACCTATTATAAAGAAATCACTTTAGGATTCTCTTTTTAAGCTCTTCCTTTAAACACTAGTGCTTAGGAAATCTATTGGAGGCAGAAGCAGTCAAGGGTAGCCTAGCGTTAGGGTTAGGCTTAGGGTTAGGCTTAGGGTCCGGCTTAGGGTACGGGTTCGGGGAGGGCTTTTGGTACGGCGTAGGGTATGGGTTAGGGTTAGGGTTAGGGTTAGTGTTAGGGTTAGGGCTCGGTTTAGGGTACGTGTTAGCGTTAGGGTAGGGGTTAGGGTTAGGGTACGCGTTAGATTTAGGGTTTTTATTAAATCTATCCCACTCTCTAGATACACCTTAGCACGTGAAGGAATATTATTTGGGGGTCCAGCCATGGAGAAGAGTTTAGACAATAGGATAAGATAAAGAACACACCGATTATAAAGAAATCACATTAGGATTCTTTCTTAAGCTGTTACTTAAAACACTAGTGCTTAGGAAATCTATTGGAGGCAGAAAAAGTCAAGGTTAGCCTAGTGTTAGGGTTAGGCTTAGGGTTAGTGTTAGGGTATGGCTTAGGGTACGGGTTCGGGGAGGGGTTCGTGTACAGTGTAGGCTATGGGTTAAGGTTAGGGTTAGGGTTAGTGTTAGGGTTAGGGCTCGGTTTAGGGTACGGGTTAGGATTAGGGTACGTGATAGGGTTAGGGTAGGGGTTTGTGTTAGGGTACGCATTAGGGTTAGGGTAGTTGTTAAACCTATCCCACTCTCTAGATACCCCTTAGCACGTCAAGGAATATTATTTGGGGATCCAGCCATGGAGAAGAGTTTAGACACTAGGATAAGATAAGGAACACACCCATTATAAAGAAATCACATTAGGATTCTCTTTTTAAGCTGTTCCTTAAACACTAGTGCTTAGGAAATCTATTGGAGGCAGAAGCAGTCAAGGGTAGCCTAGGGTTAGGGTTAGGGTGAGGGTTAGGGTTAGGGTACGGCTTAGGGTACGGATTCGGGGAGGGGTTCGTGTCCGGCGTAGGCTATGGGTTAGGGTTAGGGTTAGGGTTAGTGTTAGGGTTAGGGCTCGGTTTAGGGTACGGGTTAGGGTTAGGGTACGTGTTAGGTTAAGGGTAGGGTTTAGGGTTAGGGTACGCGTTAGTGTTAGGGTAGTTATTAAAACTATCCCACTCTCTAGATACCCCTTAGCACGTCAAGGAATATTATTTGGGGGTCCAGCCATGGAGAAGAGTTTATACACTAGGATAAAATAAGGAACACATCCATTATAAAGAAATCACATTAGGATTCTGTTTTTAAGCTGTTCCTTAAAACACTAGTGCTTAGGAAATCTATTGGAGGCAGAAGCAGTCAAGGGTAGCCTAGGGTTAGGGTTAGGCTTAGGGTTAGGGTTAGGGTACGGCTTAGGGTACGGGTTCGGGGAGGGGTTCGGATATGGCGTAGGGTATGGGTTAGGGTTAGGGTTAGGGTTAGGGCTCGGTTTAGGGTAGGGGTTAGGATTAGGGTACGTGTTAGGGTTAAGGTAGGGGTTAGGGTTAGGGTATGCGTTAGGTTTAGGGTAGTTATTAAACCTATCCCACTCTCTAGATACCCCTTAGCACGAAAAGGAATATTATTTGGGGGTCCAGCCATGGAGGAGAGTTTAGACACTAGGATAAGATAAGGAACACACCCATTATAAAGAAATCACATTAGGATTCTCTTTTTAAGCTGTTCCTTAAAACACTAGTGCTTAGGAAATCTATTGGAGGCAGAAGCACTCAAGGGTAGCCTAGGGTTAGGGTTAGGCTTAGGGTTAGGCTTAGGGTACGGCTCATGGTATGGGTTCGGGGAGCGCTTCGGGTACGGCGTAAGGTATGGGTTAGGGTTAGGGTTAGGGTTAGTGTTAGGGTTAGGGCTCGGTTTAGAATAAGGGTTAGGATTAGGGTACGTGTTAGGGTTAGGGTAGGGGTTAGGGATAGGGTACGTGTTAGGGTTAGGGTAGTTATTAAACCTATCCCACTCTCTAGATACCCCTTAGCACGTAAAGGAATATTATTTGGGGGTCCAGCCATGGAGAAGAGTTTAGACACTAAGATAATATAAGGAACACACACATTATAAAGAAATCACATTAGGATTCTCTTTTTAAGCTGTTCCTTAAAACACTAGTGCTTAGGAAATCTATTGGAGGCAGAAGCAGTCAAGGGTAGCCTAGGGTTAGGGTTAGGCTTAGGGTTAGGCTTAGGGTGCGGCTTAGGGTACGGGTACGGGAAGGGCTATCGGTATGGCGTAGGGTATGGGTTAGGGTTAGGGTTAGGGTTAGTGTTAGGGTTAGGGCTCGGTTTAGGGTATTGGTTAGGATTAGGGTACGTGTTAGGGTTAGGGTAGGGGTTAGAGTTAGGGTACGTGTTAGGGTTAGGGTAGTTATTAAACCTATCCCACTCTCTAGATACCCCTTTGCACATAAAGGAATATTATTTGGGGGTCCAGCCATGGAGAAGAGTTTAGACACTAGGATAAGATAAGGAACACACCCATTATAAAGAAATCACATTAGGATTCTCTTTTTAAGCTGTTCTTTAAAACACTAGTGCTTAGGAAATCTATTGGAGGCAGAAGCAGTCAAGGGTAGCCTAGGGTTAGGGTTAGGCTTAGGGTTAGGCGTAGGGCACTGCTTAGGGTACGGGTTCGGGGAGGGCTTCGGGTACGGCGTAGGGTATGCTTTAGGGTAAGGGTTAGGGTTAGTGTTGGGGTTAGGTCTCTGTTTAGGGTATTGGTTAGCGTTTAGAGTACGTGTTAGGGTTAGGGTAGGGGTTAGGGATAGGGTACGCGTTAGGGTTAGGGTAGTTATTAAACCTATCCCACTCTACAGATACCCCTTAGCACGTCAAGGAATATTATTTGGGGGTCCAGCCATGGAGAAGAATTTATACACTAGGATAAAATAAGGAACACATCCATTATAAACAAATCACATTAGGATTCTGTTTTTAAGCTGTTCCTTAAAACACTAGTGCTTAGGAAATCTATTGGAGGCAGAAGCAGTCAAGGGTAGCCTAGGGTTAGGGTTAGGCTTAGGGTTAGGGGTAGGGTACGGCTTAGGGTACGGGTGCGGGGAGGGGTTCGGATATGGCGTAGGGTATGGGTTAGGGTTAGGGTTAGGGTTAGGGCTCGGTTTAGGGTAGGGGTTAGGATTAGGGTACGTGTTAGGGTTAAGGTAGGGGTTAGGGTTAGGGTACGCGTTAGGTTTAGGGTAGTTATTAAACCTATCCCACTCTCTAGATACCCCTTAGCACGTAAAGGAATATTATTTGGGGGTCCAGCCATGGAGAAGAGTTTAGACATTAGGATAAGATAAGGAACACACCCATTATAAAGAAATCACATTAGGATTCTCTTTTTAAGCTGTTCCTTAAAACACTAGTGCTTAGGAAAACTATTGGAGGCAGAAGCAGTCAAGGGTAGCCTAGGGATAGGGTTAGGCTTAGGGTTAGGCTTAGGGTACGGCTTAGGGTACGAGTTCGGGGAGGGCTTCGGGTACGGCGTAGGGTATGGGTTAGGGTTAGGGTTAGGGTTAGTGTTAGGGTTAGGGCTCGGTTTAGGGTACGGTTTAGGATTAGGGTACGTGTTAGGGTTAGGGTAGGGGTTAGGGTTAGGGTACGTGTTAGGGTTAGGGTAGTTATTAAACCTATCCCTCTCTCTAGATACCCCTTAGCACGTAAAGGAATATTATTTGGGGGTCCAGCCATGGAGAAGAGTTTAGACACTAGGATAAGATAAGGAACACACCCATTATAAAGAAATCACATTAGGATTCTCTTTTTAAGCTGTTCCTTAAAACACTATTGTATAGGAAATGTATTGGAGGCAGAAGCAGTCAAGGGAAACCTAGGGTTAGGGTTAGGCTTAGGGTTAGGCTTAGGGTACGGCTTAGGGTAAGGGTTCGGGGAGGGCTTCGGGTACAGCGTAGGGTTTGGGTTAGGGTTAGGGTTAGTGTTAGTGTTAGGGTTAGGGCTCGGTTTAGTGTACGGGATAGTATTAGGGTACGTGTTAGGGTTAGGGTAGGGGTGAGGGTTAGGGTACGCGTTAGGGTTAGGGTAGTTATTAAACCTAGCCCACTCTCTAGATACCACTTAACACGTAAAGGAATATTATTTGGGGGTCCAGCCATGGAGAAAAGTTTAGACACTGGGATAAGATAAGGAACATACCCATTATAAAGAAATCACATTAGGATTCTCTTTTTAAGCTGTTCCTTAAAACACTAGTGCTTAGGAAATCTATTGGAGGCAGAAGCTGTCAAGGGTAGCCTAAGGTTAGGGATAGGCTTAGGGTTAGGCTTAGGGTACGGCTTAGGGTACGGTTTCGGGGAGGGCTTCGGGTACAGAGTAGGGTATGGGTTAGGGTTAGGGTTAGGTTTAGTGTTAGGGTTAGGGCTTGGTTTAGGGAACGTGTTAGCGTTAGGGTAGGGGTTAGGTTTAGGGTACGCGTTAGATTTAGGGTTGTTATTAAATCTATCCCACTCTCTAGATACCCCTTAGCACGTAAAGGAATATTATTTGGAAGTCCAGCCATGGAGACGAGTTTAGACACTAGGATAAGATAAGGAACACACCCATTATAAAGAAATCACATTAGGATTCTCTTTTTAAACTGGTCCTTAAAACACTAGTGCTTAGGAAATTTATTGGAGGCAGAAGCATTCAAGGGTAGCCTAGGGTTAGGTTTAGGCTTAGGGTTAGTGTTAGGGTACGGCTTAGGGTACGGGTTCGGGGAGGGGTTCGGATATGGCGTAGGGTATGAGTTAGGGTTAGGGTTAGGGTTAGGGCTCGGTTAAGGGTACGGGTTAGGATTAGGGTACGTGTTAGGGTTAGGGTAGCGGTTAGGGTTAGGGTACGCGTTAGGGTTAGGGTAGTTATTAAACCTATGCCACTCTCTAGATACCCCTTAGCACGTAAAGGAATATTATTTGGGGGTCCAGCCATGGAGAAGAGTTTAGACAATAGGATAAGATAAGGAACACACCTATTATAAAGAAATCACATTAGGATTCTGTTTTTAAGCTGTTCCTTAAAACACTAGTGCTTAGGAAATCTATTGGAGGCAGAAGAAGTCAAGGGTAGCCTAGGGTTAGTGTTAGGCTTAGGGTTAGTGTTAGGGTACAGCTTAGGGTACGGGTTCGGGGAGGGGTTCGTGTCCAGTGTAGGATATGGGTTAGGGTTAGGGTTAGGGTTAGTGTTAGGGTTAGGGCTCGGTTTAGGGTACGGGTTAGGATTAGGGTACGTGATAGGGTTAGGGTAGGGGTTTGGGTTAGGGTACGCATTAGGGTTAGGGTAGTTGTTAAACCTATCCCACTCCCTAGATACCACTTAGCACGTCAAGGAATATTATTTGGGGGTCCAGCCATGGAGAAGAGTTTAGACAGTAGGATAAGATAAGGAACACACCCATTATAAAGAAATCACATTAGGATTCTCTTTTTAAGCTGTTACTTAAAACACTAGTGCTTAGGAAATCTATTGGAGGCAGAAGCAGTCAAGGGTAGCCTAGGGTTACGGTTAGGGTGAGGGTTAGGGTTAGGGTACGGCTTAGGTTACGGATTCGGGGAGGGGTTCGTGTACGGCGTAGGCTATGGGTTAGGGTTAGGGTTAGGGTTAGTGTTAGGGTTAGGGCTCGGTTTAGGGTACGGGTTAGGGTTAGGGTACGTGTTAGGTTTAAGGTAGGGTTTAGGGTTAGGGTACGCGTTAGGGTTAGGGTAGTTATTAAAACTATCCCATTCTCTAGATACCCCTTAGCACGTCAAGGAATATTATTTGGGGTCCAGCCATGGAGAAGAGTTTATACACTAGGATAAAATAAGGAACACATCCATTATAAAGAAATCACATTAGGATTCTCTTTTTAAGCTGTTCCTTAAAACACTAGTGCTCAGGAAATCTATTGGAGGCAGAAGCAGTCAAGGGTAGCCTAGGGTTAGGGTTAGGCTTAGGGTTAGGGTTAGGGTATGGCTTAGGGTACGGGTACGGGGAGGGGTTCGGATATGGCGTAGGGTATGGGTTAGGGTTAGGGTTAGGGTTAGGGCTCGGTTTAGGGTACGGGTTAGGATTAGGGTACGTGTTAGGGTTAAGGTAGGGGTTAGGGTTAGGGTACGCGTTAGGGTTAGGGTAGTTATTAAACCTATCCCACTCTCTAGATACCTCTTAGCACGAAAAGGAATATTATTTGGGGGTCCAGCCATGGAGAAGAGTTTAGACACTAGGATAAGATAAGGAACACACCGATTATAAATAAATCACATTAGGATTCTCTTTTTAAGCTGTTCCTTAAAACACTAGTGCTTATGAAATCTATTGGAGGCAGAAGCACTCAAGGGTAGCCTAGGGTTAGGGTTAGGCTTAGGGCTAGGCTTAGGGTACGGCTTAGGGTATGGGTTCGGGGAGCGCTTCGGGTACGGCGTAGGGTATGGGTTAGGGTTAGGGTTAGGGTTAGTGTTAGGGTTAGGGCTCGGTTTAGAGTACGGGTTAGGATTAGGGTACGTGTTAGGGTTAGGGTAGGGGTTAGGGATAGGGTACGCGTTAGGGTTAGGGTAGTTATTAAACCTATCCCACTCTACAGATACCCCTTAGCACGTCAAGGAATATTATTTGGGGGTCCAGCCATGGAGAAGAGTTTATACACTAGGATAAAATAAGGAACACATCCATTATAAAGAAATCACATTAGGATTCTGTTTTTAAGCTGTTCCTTAAAACACTAGTGCTTA
Organism: Balaenoptera physalus; assembly: GCF_965194825.1. Taxonomy (NCBI): domain Eukaryota; kingdom Metazoa; phylum Chordata; class Mammalia; order Artiodactyla; family Balaenopteridae; genus Balaenoptera; species Balaenoptera physalus. Next base: position 635,163 of record NW_028126218.1, read on the forward strand.
GGAAATCTATTGGAGGCAGAAGCAGTCAAGGGTAGCCTAGGGTTAGGGTTAGGCTTAGGGTTAGGGGTAGGGTACAGCTTAGGGTACGGGTGCGGGGAGGGGTTCGGATATGGCGTAGGGTATGGGTTAGGGTTAGGGTTAGGGTTAGGGCTCGGTTTAGGGTAGGGGTTAGGATTAGGGTACGTGTTAGGGTTAAGGTAGGGGTTAGGGTTAGGGTACGCGTTAGGTTTAGGGTAGTTATTAAACCTATCCCACTCTCTAGATACCCCTTAGCACGAAAAGGAATATTATTTGAGGGTCCAGCCATGGAGGAGAGTTTAGACACTAGGATAAGATAAGGAACACACACATTATAAAGAAATCACATTAGGATTCTCTTTTTAAGCTGTTCCTTAAAACACTAGTGCTTAGGAAATCTATTGGAGGCAGAAGCAGTCAAGGGTAGCCTAGGGTTAGGGTTAGGCTTAGGGTTAGGCTTAGGGTACGGCTTAGGGTACGGGTTCGGGGAGGGCTTCGGGTACGGCGTAGGGAATGGGTTACGATTAGGGTTAGGGTTAGTGTTAGGGTTAGGGCTCGGTTTAGGGTACGGTTTAGGATTAGGATACGTGTTAGGGTTAGGGTAGGGATTAGGGTTAGGGTACGTGTTAGGGTTAGGGTAGTTATTAAACCTATCCCTCTCCCTAGAGACCCCTTAGCACGTAAAGGAATATTATTTGGGGGTCCAGCCATGGAGAAGAGTTTAGACACTAGGATAAGATAAGGAACACACCCATTATAAAGAAATCACATTAGGATTCTCTTTTTAAGCTGTTCCTTAAAACACTATTGCATAGGAAATCTATTGGAGGCAGAAGCAGTCAAGGGAAGCCTAGGGTTAGGGTTAGTCTTAGGGTTAGGCTTAGGGTACGGCTTAGGGTACGGGTTCGGGGAGGGCTTCGGGTACGGCGTAGGTTATGGTTTAGGGTTAGGGTTAGGGTTAGTGTTAGGGTTAGGGCTCGGTTTAGTGTACGGGATAGTATTAGGGTACGTGTTAGGGTTAGGGTAGGCTTTAGGGTTAGGGTACGCGTTAGGGTTAGGGTAGTTATTAAACCTATCCCACTCTCTAGATACCCCTTAGCACGTAAAGGAATATTATTTGGAGGTCTAGACATGGAGAAGACTTTAGACACTAGGATAAGATAAGGAACACACCCATTATAAAGAAATCACATTAGCATTCTCTTTTTAAGCTGTTCCTTAAAACACTAGTGCTTAGGAAATCTTTTGGAGGCAGAAGCAGTCAAGGGTAGCCTAGGGTTAGGGTTAGGCTTAGGGTTAGGCTAAGAGTACGGCTTAGGGTACGGGTTCGGGGAGGGCTTCGGGTACGGCATAGGGTATGGCTTAGGGTTAGGGTTAGGTTTAGTGTTAGGGTTAGGGCTCGGTATAGGGTACGGGTTAGGATTAGGGTGCGTGTTAGGGTTAGGGTAGGGGTTAGGGTTAGGGTACGCGTTAGGGTTAGGGTAGTTATTAAACCTATCCCACTCTCTAGATACCATTTAGTACGTAAAGGAATATTATTTGGGGGTCCAGCCATGGAGAAGAGTTTAGACACTAAGATAATATAAGGAACACACACATTATAATGAAATCACATTAGGATTCCCTTTTTAAGCTGTTCCTTAAAACACTAGTGCTTAGGAAATCTATTGGAGGCAGAAGCAGTCAAGGGTAGACTAGGGTTAGGGTTAGGCTTAGGGTTAGGCTTAAGTTACGGCTTAGGGTACGGGTTCGTGGAGGGGTTCGTGTACGGCGTAGGGTATGGGTTAGTGTTAGGGTTTGTGTTAGTGTTAGGGTTAAGGCTCCGTTTAGGGTACGGGTTAGGATTAGGGTACGTGTTAGGGTTAGGGTAGAGGTTAGGGTTAGGGTACGCGTTAGGGTTAGGGTATTTATTAAACCTATCCCACTCTCTAGATACACCTTAGCATGTAAAGGAATATTATTTCGGGGTCCACCATGGAGAAGAGTTTAGACACTAGGATAAGATAAGGAACACACCTATTATAAAGAAATCACTTTAGGATTCTCTTTTTAAGCTCTTCCTTAAAACACTAGTGCTTAGGAAATCTATTGGAGGCAGAAGCAGTCAAGGGTAGCCTAGGGTTAGGGTTAGGCTTAGGGTTAGGCTTAGGGTCCGTCTTAGGGTACGGGTTCGGGGATGTCTTCGGGTACGGCGTAGGGTATGGGTTAGGGTTAGGGTTAGGGTTAGTGTTAGGGTTAGGGCTCGGTTTAGGGTACGTGTTAGCGTTAGGGTAGGGGTTAGGGTTAGGGTACGCGTTAGATTTAGGGTTTTTATTAAATCTATCCCACTCTCTAGATACACCTTAGCACGTGAAGGAATATTATTTGGGGGTCCAGCCATGGAGAAGAGTTTAGACAATAGGATAAGATAAAGAAAAAACCGATTATAAAGAAATCACATTAGGATTCTTTCTTAAGCTGTTACTTAAAACACTAGTGCTTAGGAAATCTATTGGAGGCAGAAGAAGTCAAGGTTAGCCTAGTGTTAGGGTTAGGCTTAGGGTTAGTGTTAGGGTACGGCTTAGGGTACGGGTTCGGGGAGGGGTTCGTGTACAGTGTAGGCTATGGGTTAAGGTTAGGGTTAGGGTTAGTGTTAGGGTTAGGGCTCGGTTTAGGGTACGGGTTAGGATTAGGGTACGTGATAGGGTTAGGGTAGGGGTTTGTGTTAGGGTACGCATTAGGGTTAGGGTAGTTGTTAAACCTATCCCACTCTCTAGATACCCCTTAGCACGTCAAGGAATATTATTTGGGGGACCAGCCATGGAGAAGAGTTTAGACACTAGGATAAGATAAGGAACACACCCATTATAAAGAAATCACATTAGGATTCTCTTTTTAAGCTGTTCCTTAAACACTAGTGCTTAGGAAATCTATTGGAGGCAGAAGCAGTCAAGGGTAGCCTAGGGTTAGGGTTAGGGTGAGGGTTAGGGTTAGGGTACGGCTTAGGGTACGGATTCGGGGAGGGGTTCGTGTCCGGCGTAGGCTATGGGTTAGGGTTAGGGTTAGGGTTAGTGTTAGGGTTAGGGCTCGGTTTAGGGTACGGGTTAGGGTTAGGGTACGTGTTAGGTTTAGGGTAGGGTTTAGGGTTAGGGTACGCGTTAGTGTTAGGGTAGTTATTAAAACTATCCCACTCTCTAGATACCCCTTAGCACGTCAAGGAATATTATTTGGGGGTCCAGCCATGGAGAAGTGTTTATACACTAGGATAAAATAAGGAACACATCCATTATAAAGAAATCACATTAGGATTCTGTTTTTAAGCTGTTCCTTAAAACACTAGTGCTTAGGAAATCTATTGGAGGCAGAAGCAGTCAAGGGTAGCCTAGGGTTAGGGTTAGGCTTAGGGTTAGGGTTAGGGTACGGCTTAGGGTACGGGTTCGGGGAGGGGTTCGGATATGGCGTAGGGTATGGGTTAGGGTTAGGGTTAGGGCTCGGTTTAGGGTAGGGGTTAGGATTAGGGTACGTGTTAGGGTTAAGGTAGGGGTTAGGGTTAGGGTATGCGTTAGGTTTAGGGTAGTTATTAAACCTATCCCACTCTCTAGATACCCCTTAGCACGAAAAGGAATATTATTTGGGGGTCCAGCCATGGAGGAGAGTTTAGACACTAGGATAAGATAAGGAACACACCGATTATAAAGAAATCACATTAGGATTCTCTTTTTAAGCTGTTCCTTAAAACACTAGTGCTTAGGAAATCTATTGGAGGCAGAAGCAGTCAAGGGTAGCCTAGGGTTAGGGTTAGGCTTAGGGTTAGGCTTAGGGTACGGCTTAGGGTACGGGTTCGGGGAGGGCTTCGGGTACGGCGTAGGGTATGGGTTAGTGTTAGGGTTAGAGTTAGTGTTAGGGTTAGGGCTCGGTTTAGGGTACAGTTTAGGTTTAGGGTACGCGTTAGGGTTAGGGTAGTTATTAAACCTATCCCACTCTATAGATACCCCTTAGCACGTAAAGGAATATTATTTGGGGGTCCAGCCATGGAGAAGAGTTTAGACACTAAGATAATATAAGGAACACACACATTATAAAGAAATCACTTTAGGATTCTATTTTTAAGCTGTTCCTTAAAACACTAGTGCTTAGGAAATCTATTGGAGGCAGAAGCAGTCAAGGGTAGCCTAGGGTTAGGGTTAGGCTTATGGTTAGGCTTAGGGTGCGGCTTAGGGTACGGGTTCGGGGAGGGCTATCGGTATGGCGTAGGGTATGGGTTAGGGTTAGGGTTAGGGTTAGTGTTAGGGTTAGGGCTCGGTTTAGGTTATTGGTTAGGATTAGGGTACGTGTTAGGGTTAGGGTAGGGGTTAGGGTTAGGGTACGTGTTAGGGTTAGGGTAGTTATTAAACCTATCCCACTCTCTAGATACCCCTTTGCACATAAAGGAATATTATTTGGGGGTCCAGCCATGGAGAAGAGTTTAGACACTAGGATAAGATAAGGAACACACCCATTATAAAGAAATCACATTAGGATTCTCTTTTTAAGCTGTTCTTTAAAACACTAGTGCTTAGGAAATCTATTGGAGGCAGAAGCAGTCAAGGGTAGCCTAGGGTTATGGTTAGGCTTAGGGTTAGGCTTAGGGCACTGCTTAGGGTACGGGTTCGGGGAGGGCTTCGGGTACGGCGTAGGGTATGGATTAGGGTAAGGGTTAGGGTTAGTGTTAGGGTTAGGGCTCGGTTTAGGGTACGGTTTTGGATTAGGGTACGTGTTAGGGTTAGGGTAGAGGTTAGGGTTAGGGTACGCGTTAGGGTTAGGGTAGTTATTAAACCTATCCCACTCTCTAGATACACCTTAGCATGTAAAGGAATATTATTTGGGGGTCCAGCAATGGAGAAGAGTTTAGACACTAGGATAAGATAAGGAACACACCTATTATAAAGAAATCACTTTAGGATTCTCTTTTTAAGCTCTTCCTTTAAACACTAGTGCTTAGGAAATCTATTGGAGGCAGAAGCAGTCAAGGGTAGCCTAGGGTTAGGGTTAGGCTTAGGGTTAGGCTTAGGGTCCGGCTTAGGGTACGGGTTCGGGGATGTCTTCGGGTACGGCGTAGGGTATGGGTTAGGGTTAGGGTTAGGGTTAGTGTTAGGGTTAGGGCTCGGTTTAGGGTACGTGTTAGCGTTAGGGTAGGGGTTAGGGTTAGGGTACGCGTTAGATTTAGGGTTTTTATTAAATCTATCCCACTCTCTAGATACACCTTAGCACGTGAAGGAATATTATTTGGGGGTCCAGCCATGGAGAAGAGTTTAGACAATAGCATAAGATAAAGAACACACCGATTATAAAGAAATCACATTAGGATTTTTTCTTAAGCTGTTACTTAAAACACTAGTGCTTAGGAAATCTATTGGAGGCAGAAGAAGTCAAGGTTAGCCTAGTGTTAGGGTTAGGCTTAGGGTTAGTGTTAGGGTATGGCTTAGGGTACGGGTTCGGGGAGGTGTTCGTGTACAGTGTAGGCTATGGGTTAAGGTTAGGGTTAGGGTTAGTGTTAGGGTTAGGGCTCGGTTTAGGGTACGGGTTAGGATTAGGGTACGTGATAGGGTTAGGGTAGGGGTTTGTGTTAGGGTACGCATTAGGGTTAGGGTAGTTGTTAAACCTATCCCACTCTCTAGATACCCCTTAGCACGTCAAGGAATATTATTTGGGGGTCCAGCCATGGAGAAGAGTTTAGACACTAGGATAAGATAAGGAACACACCCATTATAAAGAAATCACATTAGGATTCTCTTTTTAAGCTGTTCCTTAAACACTAGTGCTTAGGAAATCTATTGGAGGCAGAAGCAGTCAAGGGTAGCCTAGGGTTAGGGTTACGGTGAGGGTTAGGGTTAGGGTACGGCTTAGGGTACGGATTCGGGGAGGGGTTCTTGTCCGGCGTAGGCTATGGGTTAGGGTTAGGGTTAGGGTTAGTGTTAGGGTTAGGGCTCGGTTTAGGGTACGGGTTAGGGTTAGGGTACGTGTTAGGTTTAGGGTAGGGTTTAGGGTTAGGGTACGCGTTAGTGTTAGGGTAGTTATTAAAACTATCCCACTCTCTAGATACCCCTTAGCACGTCAAGGAATATTATTTGGGGGTCCAGCCATGGAGAAGAGTTTATACACTAGGATAAAATAAGGAACACATCCATTATAAAGAAATCACATTAGGATTCTGTTTTTAAGCTGTTCCTTAAAACACTAGTGCTTAGGAAATCTATTGGAGGCAGAAGCAGTCAAGGGTAGCCTAGGGTTAGGGTTAGGCTTAGGGTTAGGGTTAGGGTACGGCTTAGGGTACGGGTGCGGGGAGGGGTTCGGATATGGCGTAGGGTATGGGTTAGGGTTAGGGTTAGGGTTAGGGCTCGGTTTAGGGTAGGGGTTAGGATTAGGGTACGTGTTAGGGTTAAGGTAGGGGTTAGGGTTAGGGTACGCGTTAGGTTTAGGGTAGTTATTACACCTATCCCACTCTCTAGATACCCCTTAGCACGAAAAGGAATATTATTTGGGGGTCCAGCCATGGAGGAGAGTTTAGACACTAGGATAAGATAAGGAACACACACATTATAAAGAAATCACATTAGGATTCTCTTTTTAAGCTGTTCCTTAAAACACTAGTGCTTAGGAAATCTATTGGAGGCAGAAGCAGTCAAGGGTAGCCTAGGGTTAGGGTTAAGCTTAGGGTTAGGCTTAGGGTACGGCTTAGGGTACGGGTTCGGGGAGGGCTTCGGGTACGGCGTAGGGAATGGGTTACGATTAGGGTTAGGGTTAGTGTTAGGGTTAGGGCTCGGTTTAGGGTACGGTTTAGGATTAGGGTACGCGTTAGGGTTAGGGTAGTTATTAAACCTATCCCACTCTATAGATACCCCTTAGCACGTAAAGGAATATTATTTGGGGGTCCAGCCATGGAGAAGAGTTTAGACACTAAGATAATATAAGGAACACACACATTATAAAGAAATCACTTTAGGATTCTATTATTAAGCTGTTCCTTAAAACACTAGTGCTTAGGAAATCTATTGGAGGCAGAAGCAGTCAAGGGTAGCCTAGGGTTAGGGTTAGGCTTAGGGTTAGGCTTAGGGTGCGGCTTAGGTTACGGGTTCGGGGAGGGCTATCGGTATGGCGTAGGGTATGGGTTAGGGTTAGGGTTAGGGTTAGTGTTAGGGTTAGGGCTCGGTTTAGGGTATTGGTTAGGATTAGGGTACGTGTTAGGGTTAGGGTAGGGGTTAGGGTTAGGGTACGTGTTAGGGTTAGGGTAGTTATTAAACCTATCCCACTCTCTAGATACCCCTTTGCACATAAAGTAATATTATTTGGGGGTCCAGCCATGGAGAAGAGTTTAGACACTAGGATAAGATAAGGAACACACCCATTATAAAAAATCACATTAGGATTCTCTTTTTAAGCTGTTCCTTAAAACACTAGTGCTTAGGAAATCTATTGGAGGCAGAAGCAGTCAAGGGTAGTCTAGGGTTAGGGTTAGGCTTAGGGTTAGGCTTAAGTTACGGCTTAGGGTACGGGTTCGGGGAGGGCTTCGGGTACGGCGTAGGGTATGGGTTACGATTAGGGTTAGGGTTAGTGTTAGGGTTAAGGCTCCGTTTAGGGTACGGGTTAGGATTAGGGTACGTGTTAGGGTTAGGGTAGAGGTTAGGGTTACGGTACGCGTTAGGGTTAGGGTATTTATTAAACCTATCCCACTCTCTAGATACACCTTAGCATGTAAAGGAATATTATTTCGGGGTCCAGCCATGGAGAAGAGTTTAGACACTAGGATAAGATAAGGAACACACCTATTATAAAGAAATCACTTTAGGATTCTCTTTTTAAGCTCTTCCTTAAAACACTAGTGATTAGGAAATCTATTGGAGGCAGAAGCAGTCAAGGGTAGCCTAGGGTTAGGGTTAGGCTTAGGGTTAGGCTTAGGGTACGGCTTAGGGTACGGGTTCGGGGAGGGCTTCGGGTACGGCGTAGGTTATGGTTTAGGGTTAGGGTTAGGGTTAGTGTTAGGGTTAGGGCTCGGTTTAGTGTACGGGATAGTATTAGGGTACGTGTTAGGGTTAGGGTAGAGGTTAGGGTTAGGGTACGCGTTAGGGTTAGGGTAGTTATTAAACCTATCCCACTCTCTAGATACCCCTTAGCACGTAAAGGAATATTATTTGGGGGTCTAGACATGGAGAAGAGTTTAGACACTAGGATAAGATAAGGAACACACCCATTATAAAGAAATCACATTAGCATTCTCTTTTTAAGCTGTTCCTTAAAACACTAGTGCTTAGGAAATCTTTTGGAGGCAGAAGCAGTCAAGGGTAGCCTAGGGTTAGGGTTAGGCTTAGGGTTAGGCTAAGAGTACGGCTTAGGGTACGGGTTCGGGGAGGGCTTCGGGTACGGCATAGGGTATGGCTTAGGGTTAGGGTTAGGTTTAGTGTTAGGGTTAGGGCTCGGTATAGGGTACGGGTTAGGATTAGGGTGCGTGTTAGGGTTAGGGTAGGGGTTAGGGTTAGGGTACGCGTTAGGGTTAGGGTAGTTATTAAACCTATCCCACTCTCTAGATACCACTTAGTACGTAAAGGAATATTATTTGGGGGTCCAGCCATGGAGAAGAGTTTAGACACTAAGATAATATAAGGAACACACACATTATAATGAAATCACATTAGGATTCCCTTTTTAAGCTGTTCCTTAAAACACTAGAGCTTAGGAAATCTATTGGAGGCAGAAGCAGTCAAGGGTAGACTAGGGTTAGGGTTAGGCTTAGGGTTAGGCTTAAGTTACGGCTTAGGGTACGGGTTCGGGGAGGGGTTCGTGTACGGCGTAGGGTATGGGTTAGTGTTAGGGTTTGTGTTAGTGTTAGGGTTAAGGCTCCGTTTAGGGTACGGGTTAGGATTAGGGTACGTGTTAGGGTTAGGGTAGAGGTTAGGGTTAGGGTACGCGTTAGGGTTAGGGTAGTTATTAAACCTATCCCACTCTCTAGATACACCTTAGCATGTAAAGGAATATTATTTGGGGGTCCAGCCATGGAGAATAGTTTAGACACTAGGATAAGATAAGGAACACACCTATTATAAAGAAATCACTTTAGGATTCTCTTTTTAAGCTCTTCCTTTAAACACTAGTGCTTAGGAAATCTATTGGAGGCAGAAGCAGTCAAGGGTAGCCTAGCGTTAGGGTTAGGCTTAGGGTTAGGCTTAGGGTCCGGCTTAGGGTACGGGTTCGGGGAGGGCTTTTGGTACGGCGTAGGGTATGGGTTAGGGTTAGGGTTAGGGTTAGTGTTAGGGTTAGGGCTCGGTTTAGGGTATGTGTTAGCGTTAGGGTAGGGGTTAGGGTTAGGGTACGCGTTAGATTTAGGGTTTTTATTAAATCTATCCCACTCTCTAGATACACCTTAGCACGTGAAGGAATATTATTTGGGGGTCCAGCCATGGAGAAGAGTTTAGACAATAGGATAAGATAAAGAACACACCGATTATAAAGAAATCACATTAGGATTCTTTCTTAAGCTGTTACTTAAAACACTAGTGCTTAGGAAATCTATTGGAGGCAGAAAAAGTCAAGGTTAGCCTAGTGTTAGGGTTAGGCTTAGGGTTAGTGTTAGGGTATGGCTTAGGGTACGGGTTCGGGGAGGGGTTCGTGTACAGTGTAGGCTATGGGTTAAGGTTAGGGTTAGGGTTAGTGTTAGGGTTAGGGCTCGGTTTAGGGTACGGGTTAGGATTAGGGTACGTGATAGGGTTAGGGTAGGGGTTTGTGTTAGGGTACGCATTAGGGTTAGGGTAGTTGTTAAACCTATCCCACTCTCTAGATACCCCTTAGCACGTCAAGGAATATTATTTGGGGATCCAGCCATGGAGAAGAGTTTAGACACTAGGATAAGATAAGGAACACACCCATTATAAAGAAATCACATTAGGATTCTCTTTTTAAGCTGTTCCTTAAACACTAGTGCTTAGGAAATCTATTGGAGGCAGAAGCAGTCAAGGGTAGCCTAGGGTTAGGGTTAGGGTGAGGGTTAGGGTTAGGGTACGGCTTAGGGTACGGATTCGGGGAGGGGTTCGTGTCCGGCGTAGGCTATGGGTTAGGGTTAGGGTTAGGGTTAGTGTTAGGGTTAGGGCTCGGTTTAGGGTACGGGTTAGGGTTAGGGTACGTGTTAGGTTTAGGGTAGGGTTTAGGGTTAGGGTACGCGTTAGTGTTAGGGTAGTTATTAAAACTATCCCACTCTCTAGATACCCCTTAGCACGTCAAGGAATATTATTTGGGGGTCCAGCCATGGAGAAGAGTTTATACACTAGGATAAAATAAGGAACACATCCATTATAAAGAAATCACATTAGGATTCTGTTTTTAAGCTGTTCCTTAAAACACTAGTGTTTAGGAAATCTATTGGAGGCAGAAGCAGTCAAGGGTAGCCTAGGGTTAGGGTTAGGCTTAGGGTTAGGGTTAGGGTACGGCTTAGGGTACGGGTGCGGGGAGGGGTTCGGATATGGCGTAGGGTATTGGTTAGGGTTAGGGTTAGGGTTAGGGCTCGGTTTAGGGTATTGGTTAGGATTAGGGTACGTGTTAGGGTTAGGGTAGGGGTTAGGGTTAGGGTACGTGTTAGGGTTAGGGTAGTTATTAAACCTATCCCACTCTCTAGATACCCCTTTGCACATAAAGGAATATTATTTGGGGGTCCAGCCATGGAGAAGAGTTTAGACACTAGGATAAGATAAGGAACACACCCATTATAAAGAAATCACATTAGGATTCTCTTTTTAAGCTGTTCTTTAAAACACTAGTGCTTAGGAAATCTATTGGAGGCAGAAGCAGTCAAGGGTAGCCTAGGGTTATGGTTAGGCTTAGGGTTAGGCTTAGGGCACTGCTTAGGGTACGGGTTCGGGGAGGGCTTCGGGTACGGCGTAGGGTATGGATTAGGGTAAGTGTTAGGGTTAGTGTTAGGGTTAGGGCTCGGTTTAGGGTACGGTTTTGGATTAGGGTACGTGTTAGGGTTAGGGTAGGAGTTAGGGTTAGGGTACGTGTTTGGGTTAGGGTAATTATTAAACCTATCCCACTCTCTAGATACCCCTTAGCACGTAAATAATATTATTTGGTGGTCCAGCCATGGAGAAGAGTTTAGACACTAGGGTAAGATAAGGAACACAACCATTATAAAGAAATCACATTAGGATTCTCTTTTTAAGCTGTTCCTTAAAACACTAGTGCTTAGGAAATCTATTGGAGGCAGAAGCTGTCAAGGGTAGCCTAGGGTTAGGGTTAGGCTTAGGGTTAGGCTTAGGGTGCGGCTTAGGGTACGGGTTCGGGGAGGGCTATCGGTACGGCGTTGGGTATGAGTTAGGGTTAGGGTTAGGGTTAGTGTTAGGGTTAGGGCTCGGTATAGGGTACGGGTTAGGATTAAGGTGCGTGTTAGGGTTAGGGTAGGGGTTAGGGTTAGGGTACGCGTTAGGGTTAGGGTAGTTATTAAACCTATCCCACTCTCTAGATACCACTTAGTACGTAAAGGAATATTATTTGGGGGTCCAGCCATGGAGAAGAGTTTAGACACTAAAATAATATAAGGAACTCACACATTATAATGAAATCACATTAGGATTCCCTTTTTAAGCTGTTCCTTAAAACACTAGAGCTTAGGAAATCTATTGGAGGCAGAAGCAGTCAAGGGTAGTCTAGGGTTAGGGTTAGGCTTAGGGTTAGGCTTAAGTTACGGCTTAGGGTACGGGTTCGGGGAGGGGTTCGTGTACGGCGTAGGGTATGGGTTAGTGTTAGGGTTTGTGTTAGTGTTAGGGTTAAGTCTCCGTTTAGGGTACGGGTTAGGATTAGGGTACGTGTTAGGGTTAGGGTAGAGGTTAGGGTTAGGGTACGCGTTAGGGTTAGGGTATTTATTAAACCTATCCCACTCTCTAGATACACCTTAGCATGTAAAGGAATATTATTTCGGGGTCCAGCCATGGAGAAGAGTTTAGACACTAGGATAAGATAAGGAACACACCTATTATAAAGAAATCACTTTAGGATTCTCTTTTTAAGCTCTTCCTTAAAACACTAGTGCTTAGGAAATCTATTGGAGGCAGAAGCAGTCAAGGGTAACCTAGGGTTAGGGTTAGGCTTAGGGTTAGGCTTAGGGTCCGGCTTAGGGTACGGGTTCGGGGATGTCTTCGGGTACGGCGTAGGGTATGGGTTAGTGTTAGGGTTAGGGTTAGTGTTAGGGTTAGGGCTCGGTTTAGGGTACGTGTTAGCGTTAGGGTAGGGGTTAGGGTTAGGGTACTCGTTAGATTTAGGGTTTTTATTAAATCTATCCCACTCTCTAGATACACCTTAGCACGAGAAGGAATATTATTTGGGGGTCCAGCCATGGAGAAGAGTTTAGACAATAGGATAAGATAAAGAACACACCGATTATAAAGAAATCACATTAGGATTCTTTCTTAAGCTGTTACTTAAAACACTAGTGCTTAGGAAATCTATTGGAGGCAGAAGAAGTCAAGGTTAGCCTAGTGTTAGGGTTAGGCTTAGGGTTAGTGTTAGGGTACGGCTTAGGGTACGTGTTCGGGGAGGGGTTCGTGTACAGTGTAGGCTATGGGTTAAGGTTAGGGTTAGGGTTAGTGTTAGGGTTAGGGCTCGGTTTAGGGTACGGGTTAGGATTAGGGTACGTGATAGGGTTAGGGTAGGGGTTTGTGTTAGGGTACGCATTAGGGTTAGGGTAGTTGTTAAACCTATCCCACTCTCTAGATACCCCTTAGCACGTCAAGGAATATTATTTGGGGGTCCAGCCATGGAGAAGAGTTTAGACACTAGGATAAGATAAGGAACACACCCATTATAAAGAAATCACTTTAGGATTCTCTTTTTAAGCTGTTCTTTAAACACTAGTGCTTAGGAAATCTATTGGAGGCAGAAGCAGTCAAGGGTAGCCTAGGGTTAGGGTTAGGGTGAGGGTTAGGGTTAGGGTACGGCTTAGGGTACGGATTCAGGGAGGGGTTCGTGTCCGGCGTAGGCTATGGGTTAGGGTTAGGGTTAGGGTTAGTGTTAGGGTTAGGGCTCGGTTTAGGGTACGGGTTAGGGTTAGGGTACGTGTTAGGTTTAGGGTAGGGTTTAGGGTTAGGGTACGCGTTAGTGTTAGGGTAGTTATTAAAACTATCCCACTCTCTAGATACCCCTTAGCACGTCAAGGAATATTATTTGGGGGTCCAGCCATGGAGAAGAGTTTATACACTAGGATAAAATAAGGAACACATCCATTATAAAGAAATCACATTAGGATTCTGTTTTTAAGCTGTTCCTTAAAACACTAGTGCTTAGGAAATCTATTGGAGGCATAAGCAGTCAAGGGTAGCCTAGGGTTAGGGTTAGGCTTAGGGTTAGGGTTAGGGTACGGCTTAGGGTACGGGTTCGGGGAGGGGTTCGGATATGGCGTAGGGTATGGGTTAGGGTTAGGGTTAGGGTTAGGGCTCGGTTTAGGGTAGGGGATAGGATTAGGGTACGTGTTAGGGTTAAGGTAGGGGTTAGGGTTAGGGTATGCGTTAGGTTTAGGGTAGTTATTAAACCTATCCCACTCTCTAGATACCCCTTAGCACGAAAAGGAATATTATTTGGGGGTCCAGCCATGGAGGAGAGTTTAGACACTAGGATAAGAAAAGGAACACACCGATTATAAAGAAATCACATTAGGATTCTCTTTTTAAGCTGTTCCTTAAAACACTAGTGCTTAGGAAATCTATTGGAGGCAGAAGCACTCAAGGGTTACCTAGGGTTAGGGTTAGGCTTAGGGTTAGGCTTAGGGTACGGCTCATGGTATGGGTTCGGGGAGCGCTTCGGGTACGGCGTAAGGTATAGGTTAGGGTTAGGGTTAGGGTTAGTGTTAGGGTTAGGGCTCGGTTTAGAATACGGGTTAGGATTAGGGTACGTGTTAGGGTTAGGGTAGGGGTTAGGGATAGGGTACGTGTTAGGGTTAGGGTAGTTATTAAACCTATCCCACTCTCTAGATACCCCTTAGCACGTAAAGGAATATTATTTGGGGGTCCAGCCATGGAGAAGAGTTTAGACACTAAGATAATATAAGGAACACACACATTATAAAGAAATCACATTAGGATTCTCTTTTTAAGCTGTTCCTTAAAACACTAGTGCTTAGGAAATCTATTGGAGGCAGAAGCAGTCAAGGGTAGCCTAGGGTTAGTGTTAGGCTTAGGGTTAGGCTTAGGGTACGGCTTAGGGTACGGGTTCGGGGAGGGCTTCGGGTACGGCGTAGGGTATGGGTTAGTGTTAGGGTTAGAGTTAGTGTTAGGGTTAGGGCTCGGTTTAGGGTACAGTTTAGGTTTAGGGTACGCGTTAGGGTTAGGGTAGTTATTAAACCTATCCCACTCTATAGATACCCCTTAGCACGTAAAGGAATATTATTTGGGGGTCCAGCCATGGAGAAGAGTTTAGACACTAAGATAATATAAGGAACACACACATTATAAAGAAATCACTTTAGGATTCTATTTTTAAGCTGTTCCTTAAAACACTAGTGCTTAGGAAATCTATTGGAGGCAGAAGCAGTCAAGGGTAGCCTAGGGTTAGGGTTAGGCTTAGGGTTAGGCTTAGGGTGCGGCTTAGGGTACGGGTTCGGGGAGGGCTATCGGTATGGCGTAGTGTATGGGTTAGGGTTAGGGTTAGGGTTAGTGTTAGGGTTAGGGCTCGGTTTAGGGTATTGGTGAGGATTAGGGTACGTGTTAGGGTTAGGGTAGGGGTTAGAGTTAGGGTACGTGTTAGGGTTAGGGTAGTTATTAAACCTATCCCACTCTCTAGATACCCCTTTGCACATAAAGGAATATTATTTGGGGGTCCAGCCATGGAGAAGAGTTTAGACACTAGGATAAGATAAGGAACACACCCATTATAAAGAAATCACATTAGGATTCTCTTTTTAAGCTGTTCTTTAAAACACTAGTGCTTAGGAAATCTATTGGAGGCAGAAGCAGTCAAGGGTAGCCTAGGGTTATGGTTAGGCTTAGGGTTAGGCTTAGGGCACTGCTTAGGGTACGGGTTCGGGGAGGGCTTCGGGTACGGCGTAGGGTATGGATTAGGGTAAGGGTTAGGGTTAGTGTTAGGGTTAGGGCTCGGTTTAGGCTACGGTTTTGGATTAGGGTACGTGTTAGGGTTAGGGTAGGAGTTAGGGTTAGGGTACGTGTTTGGGTTAGGGTAGTTATTAAACCTATCCCACTCTCTAGATACCCCTTAGCACGTAAATAATATTATTTGGTGGTCCAGCCATGGAGAAGAGTTTAGACACTAGGGTAAGATAAGGAACACACCCATTATAAAGAAATCACATTAGGATTCTCTTTTTAAGCTGTTCCTTAAAACACTAGTGCTTAGGAAATCTATTGGAGGCAGAAGCAGTCAAGGGTAGCCTAGGGTTTGGGTTAGGCTTAGGGTTAGGCTTAGGGTACGGCTTAGGGTACGGGTTCGGGGAGGGCTTCGGGTACGGCGTAGGGTATGGGTTACGATTAGGGTTAGGGTTAGTGTTAGGGTTAGGGCTCGGTTTAGGGTACGGTTTAGGATTAGGATACGTGTTAGGGTTAGGGTAGGGATTAGGGTTAGGGTACGTGTTAGGGTTAGGGTAGTTATTAAACCTATCCCTCTCCCTAGATACCCCTTAGCACGTAAAGGAATATTATTTGGGGGTCCAGCCATGGAGAAGAGTTTAGACACTAGGATAAGATAAGGAACACACCCATTATAAAGAAATCACATTACGATTCTCTTTTTAAGCTGTTCCTTAAAACACTATTGCATAGGAAATCTATTGGAGGCAGAAGCAGTCAAGGGAAGCCTAGGATTAGGGTTAGTCTTAGGGTTATGCTTAGGGTACGGCTTAGGGTACGGGTTCGGGGAGGGCTTCGGGTACGGCGTAGGTTATTTTTTAGGGTTAGGGTTAGGGTTAGTGTTAGGGTTAGGGCTCGGTTTACTGTACGGGATAGTATTAGGGTACGTGTTAGGGTTAGGGTAGAGGTTAGGGTTAGGGTACGCGTTAGGGTTAGGGTAGTTATTAAACCTATCCCACTCTCTAGATACCCCTTAGCACGTAAAGGAATATTATTTGGGGGTCTAGACATGGAGAAGAGTTTAGACACTAGGATAAGATAAGGAACACACCCATTATAAAGAAATCACATTAGGATTCTCTTTTTAAGCTGTTCCTTAAAACACTAGTGCTTAGGAAATCTTTTGGAGGCAGAAGCAGTCAAGGGTAGCCTAGGGTTAGGGTTAGGCTTAGGGTTAGGCTAAGAGTACGGCTTAGGGTACGGGTTCGGGGAGGGCTTCGGATACGGCATAGGGTATGGCTTAGGGTTAGGGTTAGGTTTAGTGTTAGGGTTAGGGCTCGGTATAGGGTACGGGTTAGGATTAGGGTGCGTGTTAGGGTTAGGGTAGGGCTTAGGGTTAGGGTACGTGTTAGGGTTAGGGTAGTTATTAAACCTATCCCACTCTCTAGATACCACTTAGTACGTAAAGGAATATTATTTGGGGGTCCAGCCATGGAGAAGAGTTTAGACACTAAGATAATATAAGGAACACACACATTATAGTGAAATCACATTAGGATTCCCTTTTTAAGCTGTTCCTTAAAACACTAGAGCTTAGGAAATCTATTGGAGGCAGAAGCAGTCAAGGGTAGTCTAGGGTTAGGGTTAGGCTTAGGGTTAGGCTTAAGTTACGGCTTAGGGTACGGGTTCGGGGAGGGGTTCGTGTACGGCGTAGGGTATGGGTTAGTGTTAGGGTTTGTGTTAGTGTTAGGGTTAAGGCTCCGTTTAGGGTACGGGTTAGGATTAGGGTACGTGTTAGGGTTAGGGTAGAGGTTAGGGTTAGGGTACGCGTTAGGGTTAGGGTATTTATTAAACCTATCCCACTCTCTAGATACACCTTAGCATGTAAAGGAATATTATTTCGGGGTCCAGCCATGGAGAAGAGTTTAGACACTAGGATAAGATAAGGAACACACCTATTATAAAGAAATCACTTTAGGATTCTCTTTTTAAGCTCTTCCTTAAAACACTAGTGCTTAGGAAATCTATTGGAGGCAGAAGCAGTCAAGGGTAGCCTAGGGTTAGGGTTAAGCTTAGGGTTAGGCTTAGGGTCCGGCTTAGGGTACGGGTTCGGGGATGTCTTCGGGTACGGCGTAGGGTATGGGTTAGGGTTAGGGTTAGGGTTAGTTTTAGGGTTAGGGCTCGGTTTAGGGTACGTGTTAGCGTTAGGGTAGGGGTTAGGGTTAGGGTACGCGTTAGATTTAGGGTTTTTATTAAATCTATCCCACTCTCTAGATACACCTTAGCACGTGAAGGAATATTATTTGGGGGTCCAGCCATGGAGAAGAGTTTAGACAATAGGATAAGATAAAGAACACACCGATTATAAAGAAATCACATTAGGATTCTTTCTTAAGCTGTTACTTAAAACACTAGTGCTTAGGAAATCTATTGGAGGCAGAAGAAGTCAAGGTTAGCCTAGTGTTAGGGTTAGGCTTAGGGTTAATGTTAGGGTACGGCTTAGGGTACGGGTTCGGGGAGGGGTTCGTGTACAGTGTAGGCTATGGGTTAAGGTTAGGGTTAGGGTTAGTGTTAGGGATAGGGCTCGGTTTAGGGTACGGGTTAGGATTAGGGTACGTGATAGGGTTAGGGTAGGGGTTTGTGTTAGGGTACGCATTAGGGTTAGGGTAGTTGTTAAACCTATCCCACTCTCTAGATACCCCTTAGCACGTCAAGGAATATTATTTGGGGGTCCAGCCATGGAGAAGAGTTTAGACACTAGGAAAAGATAAGGAACACACCCATTATAAAGAAATCACATTAGGATTCTCTTTTTAAGCTGTTCCTTAAACACTAGTGCTTAGGAAATCTATTGGAGGCAGAAGCAGTCAAGGGTAGCCTAGGGTTAGGGTTAGGGTGAGGGTTAGGGTTAGGGTACGGCTTAGGGTACGGATTCGGGGAGGGGTACGTGTCCGGCATAGGCTATGGGTTAGGGTTAGGGTTAGGGTTAGTGTTAGGGTTAGGGCTCGGTTTAGGGTACGGGTTAGGGTTAGGGTACGTGTTAGGTTAAGGGTAGGGTTTAGGGTTAGGGTACGCGTTAGTGTTAGGGTAGTTATTAAAACTATCCCACTCTCTAGATACCCCTTAGCACGTCAAGGAATATTATTTGGGGGTCCAGCCATGGAGAAGAGTTTATACACTAGGATAAAATAAGGAACACATCCATTATAAAGAAATCACTTTAGGATTCTGTTTTTAAGCTGTTCCTTAAAACACTAGTGCTTAGGAAATCTATTGGAGGCAGAAGCAGTCAAGGGTAGCCTAGGGTTAGGGTTAGGCTTAGGGTTAGGGTTAGGGTACGGCTTAGGGTACGGGTTCGGGGAGGGGTTCGGATATGGCGTAGGGTATGGGTTAGGGTTAGGGTTAGGGTTAGGGCTCGGTTTAGGGTAGGGGTTAGGATTAGGGTACGTGTTAGGGTTAAGGTAGGGGTTAGGGTTAGGGTATGCGTTAGGTTTAGGGTAGTTATTAAACCTATCCCACTCTCTAGATACCCCTTAGCACGAAAAGGAATATTATTTGGGGGTCCAGCCATGGAGGAGAGTTTAGACACTAGGATAAGATAAGGAACACACCCATTATAAAGAAATCACATTAGGATTCTCTTTTTAAGCTGTTCCTTAAAACACTAGTGTTTAGGAAATCTATTGGAGGCAGAAGCACTCAAGGGTAGCCTAGGGTTAGGGTTAGGCTTAGGCTTAGGCTTAGGGTACGGCTCATGGTATGGGTTCGGGGAGCGCTTCGGGTACGGCGTAAGGTATGGGTTAGGGTTAGGGTTAGGGTTAGTGTTAGGGTTAGGGCTCGGTTTAGAATAAGGGTTAGGATTAGGGTACGTGTTAGGGTTAGGGTAGGGGTTAGGGATAGGGTACGTGTTAGGGTTAGGGTAGTTATTAAACCTATCCCACTCTCTAGATACCCCTTAGCACGTAAAGGAATATTATTTGGGGGTCCAGCCATGGAGAAGAGTTTAGACACTAAGATAATATAAGGAACACACACATTATAAAGAAATCACATTAGGATTCTCTTTTTAAGCTGTTCCTTAAAACACTAGTGCTTAGGAAATCTATTGGAGGCAGAAGCAGTCAAGGGTAGCCTAGGGTTAGGGTTAGGCTTAGGGTTAGGCTTAGGGTGCGGCTTAGGGTACGGGTACGGGAAGGGCTATCGGTATGGCGTAGGGTATGGGTTAGGGTTAGGGTTAGGGTTAGTGTTAGGGTTAGGGCTCGGTTTAGGGTATTGGTTAGGATTAGGGTACGTGTTAGGGTTAGGGTAGGGGTTAGAGTTAGGGTACGTGTTAGGGTTAGGGTAGTTATTAAACCTATCCCACTCTCTAGATACCCCTTTGCACATAAAGGAATATTATTTGGGGGTCCAGCCATGGAGAAGAGTTTAGACACTAGGATAAGATAAGGAACACACCCATTATAAAGAAATCACATTAGGATTCTCTTTTTAAGCTGTTCTTTAAAACACTAGTGCTTAGGAAATCTATTGGAGGCAGAAGCAGTCAAGGGTAGCCTAGGGTTAGGGTTAGGCTTAGGGTTAGGCTTAGGGCACTGCTTAGGGTACGGGTTCGGGGAGGGCTTCGGGTACGGCGTAGGGTATGCTTTAGGGTAAGGGTTAGGGTTAGTGTTGGGGTTAGGTCTCTGTTTAGGGTATTGGTTAGCATTTAGAGTACGTGTTAGGGTTAGGGTAGGGGTTAGGGTTAGGGTACGCATTAAGGTTAGTGTAGTTATTAAAAATATCTCACTCTCTAGATACCCCTTAGCACGTAAAGGAATATTATTTGGGGATCCAGCCATGGAGAAGAATTTAGACACTAGGCTAAGATAAGGAACACACCCTTTATAAAGAAATCACATTAGGATTCTCTTTTTAAGCTGTTCCTTAAAACACTAGTGCTTAGGAAATCTATTGGGGGCAGAAGCAGTCAAGAGTAGCCTAGTGTTAGGGTTAGGCTTAGGGTTAGGCTAAGGGTACGGCTTAGGGTACGGGTTCGGGGAGGGCTTCGGGTACGGCGTAGGGTATGGGTTAGTGTTAGGGTTAGAGTTAGTGTTAGGGTTAGGGCTCGGTTTAGGGTACAGTTTAGGTTTAGGGTACGTGTTAGGGTTAGGGTAGGGGTTAGGGTTAGGGTACGCATTAGGGTTAGGGTATTTATTAAACCTATCCCACTCTCTAGATACCCCTTAGCACGTAAAGGAATATTATTTGGGGGTCCACCCATGGAGAAGAGTTTAGACACTAAGATAATATAAGGAACACACACATTATAAAGAAATCACATTAGGATTCTCTTTTTAAGCTGTTCCTTAAAACACTAGTGCTTAGGAAATCTATTGGAGGCAGAAGCAGTCAAGGGTAGCCTAGGGTTAGGGTTAGGCTTAGGGTTAGGCTTAGGGTGCGGCTTAGGGTACGGGTGCGGGGAGGGCTATCGGTACGGCGTAGGGTATGGGTTAGGGTTAGGGTTAGGGTTAGTGTTAGGGTTAGGGCTCGGTTTAGGGTATTGGTTAGGATTAGGGTACGTGTTTGGGTTAGGGTAGGGGTTAGAGTTAGGGTACGCGTTAGGTTTAGGGTAGTTATTAAACCTATCCCACTCTCTAGATACCCCTTTGCACATAAAGGAATATTATTTGGGGGTCCAGCCATGGAGAAGAGTTTAGACACTAGGATAAGATAAGGAACACACCCATTATAAAGAAATCACATTAGGATTCTCTTTTTAAGCTGTTCTTTAAAACACTAGTGCTTAGGAAATCTATTGGAGGCAGAAGCAGTCAAGGGTAGCCTAGGGTTAGGGTTAGGCTTAGGGTTAGGTTTAGGGTGTGGCTTAGGGTACGGGTGCGGGGAGGGCTATCGGTACGGCGTAGGGTATGGGTTAGGGTTAGGGTTAGGGTTAGTTTTAGGGTTAGGGCTCGGTTTAGGGTACGGTTTAGGAATAGGGTACGTGTTAGGGTTAGGGTAGGGGTTAGGGTTAGGGTATGTGTTAGGGTTAGGGTTATTAAACCTATCCCACTCTCTAGATACCCCTTAGCACGTAACGGAATATTATTTGGGGGTCCAGCCATGGAGAAGATTTTAGACACTAGGATAAGATAAGGAAGACACACATTATAAAGAAATCACATTAGGATTCTCTTTTTAAGCTGTTTCTTAAAACACTAGTACTTAGGCAATCTATTGGAGGCAGAAGCAGTCAAGGGTAGCCCAGGGTTAGGGTTAGGCTTAGGGTTAGGTTTAGGGTACGGCTAAGGGTATGGGATTGGGGAGGGGTTAGGGCACGGCGTAGGGTATGGGTTAGGGTGAGTGTTAGGGTTAGTGTTAGGGTTAGGGCTCGGTTTAGGGTACGGTTTAGGATTAGGGTACGTGTTAGGGTTAGGGTTATTAAACCTATCCCACTCTCTAGATACCCCTAGGCACTTAAAGGAATATTATTTGGGGATCCAGCCATGGAGAAGAGTTTAGACACTAGGATAAGATAAGGAACACACACATTATAAAGAAATCACATTAGGATTCTCTTTTTAAGCTGTTCCTTAAAACACTAGTGCTTAGGAAATCTATTGGAGGCAGAAGCAGTCAAGGGTAGCCTAGGGTTAGTGTTAGGCTTAGGGTACGGCTTAGGGTACGGCTTAGGGTACGGGTTCGGGGAGGGCTTCGGGTACGGTGTAGGGTATGGGTTAGGGTTAGGGTTAGGGTTAGTGTTAGTGTTAGGGCTCGGTTTAGTGTACGGCTTAGGATTAGGGTACGTGTTAGGGTTAGGGTAGGGTTTAGGGTTAGGGTACGCGTTAGGGTTAGGGTAGTAATTAAACCTATCCCACTCTCTAGATACCCCTTAGCACATAAGGGTATATTATTTGGGGGTCCAGCCATGGAGAAGAGTTTAGACACTAGGCTAAGATAAGGAACACACCCATTATAAAGAAATCACATTAGGATTCTCTTTTTAAGCTGTTCTTTAAAATACTAGTGCTTAGGAAATCTATTGGAGGCAGAAGCAGTCAAGGGTAGCCTAGGGTTAAGGTTAGGCTTAGGGTTAGGCTTAGGGCACTGCTTAGGGTACGGGTTCGGGGAGAGCTTCGGGTACGGCGTATGGTATGGGTTAGGGTTAGGGTTTGGGTTAGTGTTAGGGTTAGGGCTCCGTTTAGGGTACGGGTTAGGATTAGGGTACGTGTTAGGGATAGGGTAGGGGTTAGGGTTAGGGTACGCGTTAGGCTTAGGGTAGTTATTAAACCTATCTCACTCTCTAGATACCCCTTAGCACGTAAAGGAATATTATTTGGTGGTCCAGCCATGGAGAAGAGTTTAGACACTAGGATAAGATAAGGAACACACCCATTATAATGAAATCACATTAGGATTCTCTTTTTAAGCTGTTCCTTAAAACCCTAGTGCTTAGGAAATCTATTGGAGGCAGAAGCAGTCAAGGGTAGCCTAGGGTTAGGGTTAGGCTTAGGGTTAGGCTTAGGGTACTGCTTAGGGTACGGGTTCGGGGAGGGCTTCGGTTGCGGCGTAGGGTATGGGTTAGGGTTAGTGTTCGGGTTAGGGGTCGGTTTAGGGTATTGGTTAGGATTAGGGTACGTGTTAGGGTTAGGGTAGGGGTTAGGGTTAGGGTACGCGTTAGTGTTAGGGTAGTTATTAAACCTATCCCACTCCCTAGATACCCCTTAGCACGTAAAGGAATATTATTTGGAGGTCCAGCCATGGAGAAGAGTTTAGACACTAGGATAAGATAAGAAACACACACATTATAAAAAATCACATTAGGATTCTCTTTTTAAGCTGTTCTTTAAAACACTAGTGCTTAGGAAATCTATTGGAGGCAGAAGCAGTCAAGGGTATGCTAGGGTTAGGGTTACGCTTAAGGTTAGGCTTAGGATACGGCTTAGAGTACGGGTTCGGGGAGGGCTTTGGGTACGGTGTAGGGTATGGGTTAGGGTTAGGGTTAGGGTTAATGTTAGTGTTAGGGTTCGGTTTAGTGAACGGCTTAGGATTAGGGTACGTGTTAGGGTTAGGGTAGGGATTAGGGTTAGGGTACGCATTAGGGTTACGGTAGTTATTAAACCTATCCCACTCTCTAGATACCCCTTAGCACGTAAAGGAATATTATTTGTGGGTCCAGCCATGGAGAAGAGTTTAGACACTAGGCTAAGATAAGGAACACACCCTTTATAAAGTAATCACTTTAGGATTCTCTTTTTAAGCTGTTCCTTAAACCACTAGTGCTTAGGAAATCTATTGCAGGCAGAAGCAGTCAAGGGTAGGCTAGGGTTAGGTTTAGGCTTAAGGTTAGGCTTAGGATACGGCTTAGGGTACGGGTTCGGGGAGGGCTTCGGGTACAGTGTAGGGTATGGGTTAGGGTTAGGGTTAGGGTTAATGTTAGTGTTAGGGCTCGGTTTAGTGTACGGCTTAGGATTAGGGTAAGTGTTAGGGTTAGGGTAGGGGTTAGGGTTAGGGTACGCATTAGGGTTAGGGTAGTTATTAAACCTATCCCACTCTCTAGATACCTGTTAGCACGTAAAGGAATATTATTTGGGGGTCCAGCCATGGAGAAGAGTTTAGACACTAGGCTAAGATAAGGAACACACCCTTTATAAAGAAATCACATTAGAATTCTCTTTTTAAGCTGTTCCTTAAAACACTAGTGCTTAGGAAATCTATTGGGGGCAGAAGCAGTCAAGGGTAGCCTAGTGTTAGGGTTAGGCTTAGGGTTAGGCTAAGGGTACGGCTTAGGGTACGGGTTCGGGGAGGGCTACGGGTACGGCGTAGGGTATGGGTTAGTGTTAGGGTTAGGGTTAGTGTTACGGTTAGGGCTCGGTTTAGGGTAGAGTTTAGGTTTAGGGTACGTGTTAGGTTTAGGGTAGGGGTTAGGGTTAGGGTACGCGTTAGGGTTAGGGTAGTTATTAAACCTATCCCACTCTCTAGATACCCCTTAGCACGTGAAGGAATATTATTTGCAGGTCCAGCCATGGAGAAGAGTTTAGACACTAGGATAAGATAAGGAACACACCCATTATAAAGAAATCACATTAGGATTCTCTATTTAAGCTGTTCCTTAAAACACTAGTGTTTAGGAAATCTATTGGAGGCAGAAGCAGTCAAGGGTAGCCTAGGGTTAGGGTTAGGCTTAGGGTTAGGCTTAGGGTGCGGCTTAGGGTACGGGTTCGGGGAGGGCTTTCATTACGGCGTAGGGTATGGGTAAGGGTTAGGGTTAGGGTTAGTGTTAGGGTTAGGGCTCGGTTTAGGGTATTGGTTAGGATTAGGGTACGTGTTAGGGTTAGGGTAGGGGTTAGAGATAGGGTACGCGTTAGGGTTAGGGTAGTTATTAAACCTATCCCACTCTCTAGATACCCCTTAGCACGTAAAGGAATATTATTTGGGGGTCCACCCATGGAGAAGAGTTTAGACACAAGGCTAAGATAAGGAACACACCCTTTATAAAGAAATCACATTAGGATTCTCTTTTTAAGCTGTTCCTTAAAACACTAGTGCTTAGGAAATCTATTGGAGGCAGAAGCAGTCAAGGGTAGCCTAGGGTTAGGGTTAGGCTTAGGGTTAGGCTTAGGGTACAGCTTAGGGTACGGGTTCGGGGAGGGCTTCGGGTGCGGCGTAGGGTATGGGTTAGGGTTAGGGTTAGGGTTAGTGTTGGGGTTAGGGCTCGGTTTAGGGTATTGGTTAGGATTAGGGTACGTGTTAGGGTTAGGGTAGGGGTTAGGGTTAGGGTACTCGTTAGGGTTAGGGTAGTTATCAAACCTATCACATTCTCTAGATACCCCTTAGCACGTAAAGGAATATTATTTGGATGTCCAGCCATGGAGAAGAGTTTAGACACTAGGATAAGATAAGGAACACACACATTATAAAGAAATCACATTAGGATTCTCTTTCTAAGCTGTTCCTTAAAACACTAGTGCTTAGGAAATCTATTGGAGGCAGAAGCAGGCAAGGGTAGTCTAGGGTAAGGTTTAGGCTTAGGGTTAGGCTTAGGGTACGGCTTAGGGTAAGGGTTCAGGGAAGGCTTCGGGTACGGCGTATGGTATGGGTTAGTGTTAGGGTTTGGATTAGTGTTAGGGTTGGGGCTCGGTTTAGGGTACGGTTTAGGATTAGGGTACGTGTTAGGGTAAGGGTAGGGGTTAGGGTTAGGGTACGCGTTAGGGTTAGGGTAGTTATTAAACCTATCCCACTCTCTAGATACCCCTTAGCACAAAAAGGAATATTATTTGGGGGTCCAGCCATGGAGAAGAGTTTAGACACTAGGATAAGATAAGGAACACACCCATTAAAAAGAAATCACATTAGGATTCTCTTTTTAAGCTGTTCCTTAAAACACTAGTGCTTAGGAAATCTATTGGAGGCAGAAGCAGTCAAGGGTAGCCTAGGGTTAGGGTTAGGCTTAGGGTTAGGCTTAGGGTGCGGCTTAGGGTACGGGTTCGGGGAGGGCTATCGGTACGGCGTAGGGTATGGGTTAGGGTTAAGGTTAGGGTTAGTGTTAGGGTTAGGGCTCGGTTTAGGGTATTGGTTAGGATTAGGGTACGTGTTAGGGTTAGGGTAGGGGTTAGAGTTAGGGTACGCGTTAGGGTTAGGGTAGTTATTAAACCTATCCCACTCTCTAGATACCCCTTTGCACATAAAGGAATATTATTTGGGGGTCCAGCCATGGAGAAGAGTTTAGACACTAGGATAAGATAAGAAACACATCCATTATAAAGAAATCACATTAGGATTCTCTTTTTAAGCTGTTCTTTAAAACACTAGTGCTTAGGAAATCTATTGGAGGCAGAAGCAGTCAAGGGTAGCCTAGGGTTAGGGTTAGGCTTAGGGTTAGGCTTAGGGCACTGCTTAGGGTACGGGTTCGGGGAGGGCTTCGGGTACGGCATAGGGTATGGGTTAGGGTAAGGGTTAGGGTTAGTGTTGGGGTTAGGGCTCGGTTTAGGGTATTGGTTAGGATTTAGAGTACGTGTTAGGGTTAGGATAGGGGTTAGGGTTAGGGTACGCATTAAGTTTAGTGTAGTTATTAAACCTATCTCACTCTCTAGATACCCCTTAGCACGTAAAGGAATATTATTTGGGGGTCCAGCCATGGAGAAGAGTTTAGACACTAGGCTAAGATAAGGAACACACCCTTTATAAAGAAATCACATTAGGATTCTCTTTTTAAGCTGTTCCTTAAAACACTAGTGCTTAGGAAATCTATTGGGGGCAGAAGCAGTCAAGGGTAGCCTAGTGTTAGGGTTAGGCTTAGGGTTAGGCTAAGGGTACGGCTTAGGGTACGGGTTCGGGGAGGGCTTCGGGTACGGCGTAGGGTATGGGTTAGTGTTAGGGTTAGAGTTAGTGTTAGGGTTAGGGCTCGGTTTAGCGTACAGTTTAGGTTTAGGGTACGTGTTAGGGTTAGGGTAGGGGATAGGGTTATGGTACGCGTTAGGGTTAGGGTAGTTATTAAACCTATCCCACTCTCTAGATACCCCTTAGCACGTAAAGGAATATTATTTGGTGGTCCAGCCATGGAGAAGAGTTTAGACACTAGGATAAGATAAGGAACACACCCATTATAAAGAAATCACATTAGGATTCTCTTTTTAAGCTGTTCCTTAAAACACTAGTGCTTAGGAAATCTATTGGAGGCAGAAGCAGTCAAGGGTAGCCTAGGGTTAGCGTTTGGCTTAGGGTTAGGCTTAGGGTGCGGCTTAGGGTACGGGTTCGGGGAGGGCTTTCGGTACGGCGTAGGGTATGGGTTAGGGTTAGGGTTAGGGTTAGTGTTAGAGTTAGGGCTCTGTTTAGGGTATTGGTTAGGATTAGGGTACGTGTTAGGGTTAGGGTAGGGGTTAGAGTTAGGGTACGCGTTAGGGTTAGGGTAGTTATTAAACCTATACCACTCTCTAGATACCCCTTAGCACGTAAAGGAATATTATTTGGGGGTCCAACCATGGAGAAGAGTTTAGACACTAGGCTAAGATAAGGAACACACCCTTTATAAAGAAATCACATTAGGATTCTCTTTTTAAGCTGTTGCTTAAAACACTAGTGCTTAGGAAATCTATTGGGGGCAGAAGCAGTCAAGGGTAGCCTAGTGTTAGGGTTAGGCTTAGGGTTAGGCTAAGGGTACGGCTTAGGGTACGGGTTCGGGGAGGGCTACGGGTACGGCGTAGGGTATGGGTTAGTGTTAGGGTTAGGGTTAGTGTTACGGTTAGGGCTCGGTTTAGGGTAGAGTTTAGGTTTAGGGTACGTGTTAGATTTAGGGTAGGGGTTAGGGTTAGGGTACGCGTTAGGGTTAGGGTAGTTATTAAACCTATCCCACTCTCTAGATACCCCTTAGCACGTGAAGGAATATTATTTGCAGGTCCAGCCATGGAGAAGAGTTTAGACACTAGGATAAGATAAGGAACACACCCATTATAAAGAAATCACATTAGGATTCTCTATTTAAGCTGTTCCTTAAAACACTAGTGTTTAGGAAATCTATTGGAGGCAGAAGCAGTCAAGGGTAGCCTAGGGTTAGGGTTAGGCTTAGGATTAGGCTTAGGGTGCGGCTTAGGGTACGGGTTCGGGGAGGGCTTTCATTACGGCGTAGGGTATGGGTAAGGGTTAGGGTTAGGGTTAGTGTTAGGGTTAGGGCTCGGTTTAGGGTATTGGTTAGGATTAGGGTACGTGTTAGGGTTAGGGTAGGGGTTAGAGATAGGGTACGCGTTAGGGTTAGGGTAGTTATTAAACCTATCCCACTCTCTAGATACCCCTTAGCACGTAAAGGAATATTATTTGGGGGTCCACCCATGGAGAAGAGTTTAGACACAAGGCTAAGATAAGGAACACACCCTTTATAAAGAAATCACATTAGGATTCTCTTTTTAAGCTGTTCCTTAAAACACTAGTGCTTAGGAAATCTATTGGAGGCAGAAGCAGTCAAGGGTAGCCTAGGGTTAGGGTTAGGCTTAGGGTTAGGCTTAG